>NC_134950.1:110022763-110647763 GCF_965638725.1 Aptenodytes patagonicus | reverse complement strand
AAAATAACTACAACTCTTAGTAAGTTTTAAAAATATTATGTGACTTTATTGGGGGAAATAAACAACAAGGGCAACATGAAAGGATTCTACAAGTACCTAAACAGCAAAAGGAAGACTGGGGAAAATGTAGACTCACTGCTGAATGGGGCAGGAAAACTGGGGACAAATAACATGGAACAGGCTGAGGTATTGAATGCCTTCTTTGCCTCAGTCTTTACCAGTAAAACTGGCCTTCAGGAATCCCAAGCCCCTCAGACCAGAGGTAAAGTCTGGAACAAGGAAAACTTACCCTCCATGGAGGAGGACCAGGTTAGGGAGAAATTCCAACAGATTGGCCATACATAAGTCCATGGGGCCTGATGGGTTGCACCCACAAGTGCTGAGGGAGCTGGCTGATATTGCAAAGCCACTCTCAATCAACTTTGAAAGGTTGTGGCAACTGGGAGAAGTTCCAGAAGACTGGAAGAGAGCAAATGTCCCTCCTATCTTCCAGAAAGGCAAGGAGGAAGATCTGGGGAACTACAGGCTGGTGAGCCTCACCTCAGTCCCTGGGAAGGTAATGGAGAATATCCGCTTGGGAACCATTTCCAAACACATGAAGAACAAGAAGATCATTGGGGTAGTCAGCATGGATTTATGAAGGGGAAGGCATGCTTCATCAACCTGATAGTCTTCTACGATGAGGTGACTGGCTTGGTGGACAAGGGGAGAGCGGTGGATGTTGTTTACCTTGACTTTACTAAAGCCTTTGACACTCCGTCTGTCTCCCGTAACATCCTCATAGACAAGCTGAAAAAGTATGTGTTAGATAAGTGGATAGGCAGGTTGGTTGAAAACTGGTTTAAGGGCTGGGCCCAGATGGTTGTGATCAATGACACAAAGTCAGGTTGAAGGCAAGTGACTAGTGGTCACTTGATTGATACTCCAGGTAACAATACTGGGGCCAATACAGTTTAACATTTTCATTAATGACCTGGATGCTAGGACAGGGTGCACCCTCAGCGAGTTTGCAGATGATACAGAACTGGGAGGAGTGGCTGACGTACCAGAGGTTCGTACTGCCATCCAGAAGGACCTCAACAGGCTAGAGAAGTGGGCTGACAGGAACATCATAAAATTCAACAAAGGGAAATTAAAAGTCCTGAAACTGGGGAGGATTAACCTCATGCACGAGTACAAGCTGGAGGCTGACCAGCTGGAAAGCAACTTTACAGAAAAGGCCCTGGGGGTCCTGGTGGGCACCAAGCTGACCATGAATCAGCAATGCACCCTTGTGGCAAAGTAGGCCAGCAGTATCCTGGGCTTCATTAGGAGAAATATTGGCAGCAGGTGGAAGGAGGTGATACTTCCCCTTTGGTCAGCATTGGTGAGGCCATGCCTGGAGTACTGTGTCCAGTTCTGGGCTCCCCAGTACAAGAGAGACATGGACGTACTGGAGGGAGTCCAACAAAGGGCCACAAAGATGAGTGAGGGACTGGAACATCTCTCCTGTGAAGAAAGGCTGAGAGAGCTGGGACTGTTCAGCCTGGAGAAGAGAAGGCTTGGGGCGGGGATAAGAACATTATTTTAGAGCAAAATTCTCATTAATTTTGTTATCTGTCTTTTTCTAGATCACATGTTTACTCGTAGTCTTTGTCCATCTCATGCATTATAAACCTACTTTTCCTATACCATAGATTTCCCAGTTTAAACCTGATAATACCTAATATTTTTATTTCATGATTTTATGACTCTTCAGAATTCTAGCAATCAGTTTTGACAATGGATCTTCTGGCTTAAATTGTAGTTTGTAGCCCACTGGGAACCATGTATTCTTCTGTCTGTGAGGACTGTCATTATCTTGTAAATCACACTCAGTTTTTCACTGAAATCGGTAGCATTTTGTCCTGTTCCATTATAATTCAGGGACAGCTTATTTGTATAGCACCACTATTTATGATATATATTGCTTAGAAATAATTTATCTTTGTAGCTGAGCAAATTGCTCTATAATTTCACTGCTCTTGCATAGACCTTTCTCCTGTTTGTAGCTGTGATTTCTGAGTTATAATCTCTCCAATATAAATAATGCATTAGTTGTTCATAATTTAAATGTGACCTATCTTTGAAAGACTGGTGACTCACTATAAAGATCTTTTTGAGTAGCTTACAAAACTTCAAGCAGGTTTTGGTAGCTTATATATCTCTTCTGATCTGTAACATGTTGTGAGGGTTTGGCTTTTATGTGTTTGACAGTGCTGTGAGGACCCAAAACTGCTAAGAGTCTCTTAGTATAATGAAAGGAAGTGGCTCACAAGAGAATCAGACTAACATGGGCTCTGCTAGATTTTCATACTCTAAAATCAGGAACCTAGCATTGTAGTTACAAGATAGGTTCTTTGGTGGAAACGCTGATTGACACAGCTCATTTCCACTTCCGCAGTTCTGGTGGTGTTGATTCTTACAGTTGGTAAAGTATCAAGCTTTAAACCCACTCATTGAAATAAACTGTGTTTTAAAGTAACCATCTAAGAAGGTAGAACTAAAGCCATTGCAGAGGCAAAGGAAAAGAACTACACATTTCTTAAACTGTATTTGTTACCAAACAATGCCAGTAAGATCACCCTAATTCTCTACTGTCATTTAACATGTATTTTGCACAGATAGACAGTACTGCACAAAGGGACAAGCGAAAGGTAGTCACATCCATGGCATCTTATTGATACCACTTGAGAGCTCTAAATGAGACAGTGAATCTGTGTATCCAGCAACACTTTCTGGTTCAAAAGAGAAACAGTTCCCTCCATCTTTCCCCCCAACAGCAAAACGTAAAAGAAGAAAAGTTAAAGAAAGGAGGAAGAAGACCTGTAAAGGAAGAGATAAATTTAGGGTAAACACTAAGTCTTTTGGAAGATACCTGGACCCTTATTTTTAGCATAATATAAATCCAATAAATCCAGAGCATGGATGTATATTCTTAAGTGCTTTCAAATGACCTGCACACTGCCCCCACAAGCCCTCATGAAGAACCAAAAGGCATTCTGTGGGTTAAACATTGCAATTATTCTTCCCACACATTCACACAGCAAGTTTTTAGCTCTACATTTGTATATGGAAGTGATACTGTATAAATATTTGTATATGGAAGTGATAGTGTATATGGAAGTGATAGTGTATAAAGAATGAAGTTTCCACATAATGGTATTATTTCTAATTGCATCTACTTTTTATTTATCGGATATACATGCAGCTCTTGAACTTGATATCTGTGCAATAACTGTATACAGCTGGAGTTTTGTCAAAGCATAAATAATATAACATTTCTTTTCACAGGGTAGTTAAAAAGCCATATTTTTCAGCATTTGTCTGGTAAAATATCTCTTTGAAGGTATCAAGTAGCCCAGTCACAGTGTAACTCACCGTTGAAAGTATATACAGTAGTACCCCTCATTAAAAGACATACACACCTAGCAAACTTAAATTTTCTCCATTTTCTGATAATTCCCATGCCATTTTTTTTATTCTTAATAAAATATTAAGTATTAAACTTTATACAGTGTCAAGAGCAGTAGAAGTATGCTTTCTAAGTTTTCTAGGCTTGGTAGCAATGTCAGCCTGGCCCTGTTGCCATTAAACACTGATGCAAAACTCTCATTTGCTTTAAGGGAAACAGTACCAGATTGATTTTTGTTTTGTTATTCTATCACTTTAACTTCAAAATGTGCTTTCATTTGTATAATATGAATCAATTCAGCTTGTGCACTGGCCTTAGGTTGCCAGGTGAGTCCTTTGTGCTGATTCATTTGGGTGTCTCCACCTGGAGCTCTGTACATGTGTCTGGCAGCAGAAGTTGCTCCACTATGATTGAAGGAAGCCACACTTCAGTCCTTCACTATAGGGTACTGTATAAATAAGAGATAACACTTGTTCACTTATCATATAGCTTGAAGAAACACATTGTCTATTTAAAGTATTCAGATGGGAACCACTATTCACAAATAAATGACTTTTAAGAGTCTTTCCATTTTTAGGGAAAAAGTCAAAGACGAGTAAACTCGTATAAGTTATTAGGATAAGTTAATTGTGAGTAACACTAATAGTGTTCTGAAAATGTGATTCATATTTTAAGTATTGTTTGGCAAGTTTGATGTGGTATCTGATAGACTGGAACAGAAAGCCGCATAGGTTACCACTTCCACACTTGTTTCACTTTTCAATGCTCTTTACTTTTTGTTTTGAAGTATTAGAGAAATAGTAATCTCTAGTTATTAAACCTTAGTTTACTGTATTTCTGAATTGAAGCTTTAAACTTCTCATCCATTGTCGACAGGCTCAGTTAAACTATGATGAATTCCTCTTAAGTGGATTTGACATAGCTTGGTCAAATCCCTGATTTCTAAGGTGGAGAGCCATCCACCAAAATTGGGGTCTATTAAAGTCTAAGAATTAAGTGCAGAGTGTTTAGCAGATATTGATTCATCTGATGCCATTTTAAAATAGAATTTATTTCATAATTTTATACTGAAAAATATAAAGAATGGCTGTACCATGCCACGGTATGCAATTACTCGGTATGACCTTGATTTCCATACTCTATATCTGAATACTGGCGAGCAAATAAAAATATCTTCCCATGAAACACTGAAATGTGCAATTGCTACAGTGATCAAGGAAGAGAACAAGAAGTATTTTTTTCCAAACTTGGAACATTTCTTTTTGCTATTGATCATTTTCTGAGTTATCTCTGTAGAAAGGAAAGCTTTCCTTATTTGCCTTTTCAGCTTTGTTTTGCAGAGCTGGATATAGGTCCTTGTTCATCAAAAACAGGAACCACAGGCACCTACCAGGGAACCTATCTCCGAAATCCTGTTTTAGCAAAGCTTTATAGAATGACTGTGGATTCCACAAGAGGCTTTCAAAGCTTTACTGGCTTATTTCTGTTGGACAAATTCACATAAATAACAAAACCCTAGTTTAATTTCACCAGGTCAGATTTGTAAATGCTGATTCATAGGGTTTGCTTTGTCCTTGATCCAGAAACACTTTTTCTGGCTATAGCAGAGCATTAGTACTCAGGCTACATCCTAAGCGTTAGCACTGTAAGACTTAATCCACCTGTACACTTGTTCCTTCACTGCAAGGACATGAGTAAGTTATGCATATCTGAGGACACCCTGTAAATACAAACATTTAATGACATTAATAAAATTTTGGGTTCCACAAAGATTTTATGATATTATTCAGGGTTCTTTTATCTGATCAGGAATATTCATAGCAGTAGGAGGTAGAAAGAAGAGATGTATATCTGATGGTAGTAGCAGACCTGGAGTAATATACCAAGTTGGCTAGATACACTGCTGGTATTGTTAATGTTCACCAGGACTCCAGCTAGGAGAGCAGGAGAAAACAGTATTTGTTCAGAATCTGGAGAATGGGAACAGAGTAGTATATTTGGAAATCAGGACTTAAAATCAAGTCAGGTCAGGAGAAAAAAATGGAAAGAATGTGGGGCACATTTTCACATGAGACAAAGTACGGAGTCAAAACATTGTAGGTAAAGTAAGGGGGGGAAGAAAGGGTCATGTATGCATGCCTGTGGTGCCTGACCAGAGGTTATTGCAACTGAGACCTTTTGTTACAGCTTACCATATTTATTATTTTGTAACTACAGCTCAGCATAGGCATGACTGAACATCTGGGATACTCCTTCTCTGCATTGATCACTCCTACATTACCTGCTGCACATAAATGTAAGCAGATCATTCAGGAAAGAGGGAAGAGCTACAAAGCTTTTGATATCGGCATCATTCAGTAAGAAGGGACTTGACCACAGGAAGATGTCGTTTCAGCATTTCTTTCCAATCTCTTGTATAACAGGGAGATGAAGCAGCAGGGATTGATGACATCTTTTCACTGAGCTAAAGTTAAGGGGCGAGAACTAACTAGTTAGAACAAAATTTTAGGAGAAAAAAAAGGTGTTTGTAAGTAAAGCCATTAATGAAATGGACAGCCTATTTGCTTAAGGATAATAAGCTAAAACAGTTAGTTATCCATTCTGCTTAATGTATGTTTTATAGTGAACAAAAGACTGAGGAAGACTCTTCTACTGAAAGGCAAATAACCAGCTATCATCTCAAGGATTTAATAAGCCTTTCATTGCTGCAAGGTCCACATTGTGTATATAATAATCTTATTTACTTATCATTAATCTTGGTTTATTACCTTAGTAATGCATACCATTAGCTGCTTTAATCTTACATTAATCTTGATATTTGTGTCCGTATTGTATTGAAATGTAAATAGTGATAGCTGGTGATTTAGTTTTACTTGAGCAGTCGCATGCCTTGCAAAAAACTCTAAAGAAATGAAGACAGCATTTTTATAATACCTGTGCATGTAGTGATTAATACTTTGTAATTGAGTATATTGAACATAAAGCAGAAACTTGTTCTGGTAAGTGAATGGAATAAATCAACTACATGTTTTTGTTTTCATGGCTAATTCTGCAATATTTCATTATCAAAACTGTTGGCTAAAAAGGACGTTTTCTGCAAGACCTGCACTATGTTTATCATATAGCTAGCACTTTGTAAATAGTTAAACAATGAAAAGATTTATCATTTTTGCAGCAGTGACCATGGTTCCTTCTTCTTTTGTACATATGGCACCGCATCTCTTTGGATATAAGGTAAACAGAAGGCCTTAGCACATATCCATGAAACAGTCAAAACACCTTGAGTTTTTTAAAAACAACAACATTAAAAACAGAGGCAAAGCGATCTTTTTCAGTGCTGGTAGGCAAGTGCAAGTATCCTGACATGAAAATGAGTTGGCTATATTGTTTCATGCTTCCCACAACAGTGATTTCATCGGTCCAGACAACAGGTCTCTTAAATGACCGGTGTCAGTCCTCTTTGGAGTTTTATTATGCTTGATCCTTGTGCAGCAATTGCTGTTGTAAGCATTTGACAGCCTTTGCCAGGATGTCTTCTTTCCACATCCTGGCCTTATCATTCTCCTGTGCTTTAAATATTTTTACAAAAGTACAGTCTGTCCCAAAGGTTAGTTCAATCTGACATGCCACAAATTTATCTTTATACTCCTTCCCTCTTTACAGAGTATTCTGTACTATTATGCAGAGCTATCCTTTTACAGTTCCTCTCCAATAAAACAGCAGATTTCAGTTAATACTAAATAGAGTTATTAGATCTACTCTAAACATGTATTTATATCTACATATGAAACATGCATTCAGGTGCAGCCCCTGAATGACTTTTGAGAAACCATTTTATTTAAGTTAGTGCATTGACCATCTGTTCATAGAATCATAGAATCATTGAGGTTGGAAAAGACCTCTAAGATCATCGAGTCCAACCATCAACCCAACACCACCATGCCCACTAAACCATGTCCCTAAGTGCCTCATCTACTCGTCTTTTAAATACCTCCAGGGATGGGGACTCAACCACTTCCCTGGGCAGCCTGGTCCAATGTTTCACCACTCTTTCAGTAAAGAAATTTTTCCTCACGTCCAATCTAAACCTCCCCTGGCACAACTTGAGGCCGTTTCCTCTCGTCCTATCACTTGTTACTTGGGAGAAGAGACCGACACCCACCTCGCTACAACCTCCTTTCAGGGAGTTGTAGAAAGCAATGAGGTCTCCCCTCAGCCTCCTTTTCTCCAGGCTAAACAACCCCGGTTCCCTCAGCCGCTCCTCATAAGACTTGTGCTCCAGACCCTTCACCAGCCTCGTTGCCCTTCTCTGGACACACTCCAGCAACTCGACGTCCTTCTTGTAGTGAGGGGCCCAAAACTGAACACAGTATTCGAGGTGCGGCCTCACCAGTGCTGAGTACAGGGGCACGATCACTTCCCTCCTCCTGCTGGCCACACTATTTCTGATACAGGTAATCTTATCCAAAAATACATGCACAATGTGAACAATGGCACTTGAGGTTGCAGTAGTTCATCCTGTCCTTCTTGGAGTCTGTGTTGTTTCCTTATTGTTTTGCTTTGAGCAGCCCTCCAATTTCTGTTTTTCTAACAGTTTTGTTCCCCCAACAGTGCTCACACTTGTGATTAAACATTTTATTTTCTCCTCATTTTTTTCTCTTACAGTTTTGTCTTCTACACACAGTTTCTCTCTGTATCCAATTTTCTTTTTTCCTGTTAAATTTCTTTCTTAGCATTGATGCACCCAGTGGTGCACAACCAGTTTAGATTGCTCCCATATCAGATCTACTGACTTTCAGGCTACCTTCTTATTCCCAATTCAGCTATAAATGCAGCTATCAAAGCCACACAGGTTCCTTCAGCAATTTTCTTGCATACTGCCCCACTCAACTGCTCCAACCCATTGCTCCCTCAGGAAAATATTTGGAACTACACTTTACATTTGAAATAGAGAGTTGGAAGGTGTCATTACTTGGCTTGGTAGAGTGTCATCCATATAGTATATTTTAACTTACATTTCAAAATGAAAAATTATTTTAAACTAAAAAATGACAGTTTTGATTTTGAACATGTCAAATGACACATTTCAAGAATTTCAACATGTTTTCCAACATTTGTTTGAGTTGAGATATTAATCAAATCTGGCCCTTTCCTCTGAACAGTCTGTTTCAAGGAAGTGTCAAAAATTTAATGACAAACTGTCTGGAAAGCAAAAGCAAAATATTGTGTAGGGATTTTTCCTTCTTTTCCTCTTCTGTTTAAAATAAAACCTTTAAAACTATCTACCAGCCTGTCCTTACTCTCCTGGAATACTAAATGGTAAGCCAGTTGCATGAGCTGTTTCAGAACCAGTGCTGGCAGTATGCTACTATTTATTTCCTTTCTGGCTTATGCTTTGTGTGCTGAATTTCTGGAGTAAATTTTTGTAACTGAAATATAAAACCTTGAGAAATCTAAGCTTATAATAAACTGAAATACTGTCAGAGCCTCAACTGTGGTGCCCAAATTGTAGTGCTTGAAAAGCAGAAATATAGAATCAAGAGCCTCTAAACTTCTCTAAATTATAGTCTATCAATTTTTCTATAGGGCAATCACAAGACTATTTAAGTAGAATAATAGATTCCCAGCAATGAGCTATTTATAATTAAAATTAAGCATACCAGGATCATGTCATTACAATTTTTACAGTCAAGTACATGTTAATAAAACAGATGTATCCTCATTGTTACATTTTCCTTAAAAACAGTTTTGCTCTTAATATGAATTGTTTTCTTGAAAGTGCTGCCCATTTTCGGAAGCTTGAAATTGTCATCATTCTTGGAAAAAGTATGTGCATATGTTTATGCATATTGAATGTAAGTGTGTGAACACACATGTACATACGTGCATGTACTCACACCTATTTATTATTTCAACAGTAAGCCTTCTGGCCTCAGAACAGTTCATTGCACAAGTTCTAGGTAATCAATTAGTTGTTTATTACTTACTGTACATATCTGTTTTCAGCAAATTTAAAATGAATTGAATAATAGGTTGTGAGTAGAGCATTGTATTAGTATATTTATCACAGAGCTGTGACTGCACTGCAGCCGAGCTGCTAATTCATTGGCACATCCTTGCTTTTGATGTCTTTAAAGTAGAGTACTACACTCATTATATTGTAATTTATAAAAATGTTTTAGGGCTTCTGTAAAAGACTAAAATACTGATGTGCACTAAGGACACACACAAAGGACAGGGGGATAAGTCAGTTGAACCTATATGCTTCATATTTTATACATGATATTTTAGCTGAGCATATTGCTGTTTGTGGTAGATGGCAGAATTGTCACAGTAAAGGACAAAAAGCAGATTTGTATAGATTTTAGCAAGTGATATAAACATGCTCCATGATGATCTGGAGGAGAATAGTGTAGTGTAAAAAGATAAGTCATTTCTCTGTTACTATTTATTATCATTGTTCCTGATGACTGCAATGATAAGAAGGAGGAAATTCCACTGTGATAACACCCTGTGTAAATATAAATTAAAATCCTTTCTCTGATCCAAAAATCTTGCAAACTAAAAAGATGAGAAATGTGAATAGAGAAAGGGGAAAGGATTACAAGTGAATATGCACATTATGTTGCCTTTAATGAATGATGAACACACATCATTAAGGTTTGTGGTTGTATGGGTCAGTTCAGGGAGAGTGTTCCATGTGAAATAAATAAACGACGTGTGAATTCCATCTACGTCTGATTAATTCATGGTTGATCCAAGTCAAATTTCAATTCATGACTCAGAGAACCTAGTCTTTGCCAATATTGTCCTTGCCAATATTCAGCAAACTAGGAGTCTGTGAGGATGTACAGTAAGCAAAGCATGCTGACCTCAGCTCTATGGTACAGTGGGATAACTAAAAGTCTTGGTAGGTTTATTTTTGCTCTACCAAGAAATACGGAAGATTTAAGTTTCTCTCTGTCGTGGTTTAACCTCAGCCGGCAACTAAGCACCACGCAGCCGCTCGCTCACTCCCCCCCGGTGGGATGGGGGAGAGAATCGGAAGGGTAAAAGTGAGAAAACTCATGGGTTGAGATAAAGGCAGTTTAATAGGGAAAGCAAAAGCCACACATGCAAGCAAAGCAAAACAAGGAATTCATTCACTACTTCCCATGGGCAGGCAGGTGTTCAGCCATCTCCAGGAAAGCAGGGCTCCATCACGCGTAACGGTTACTTGGGAAGACAAACGCCATCACTCCAAACGTCCCCCCCTTCCTTCTTCTTCCCCCAGCTTTATATACTGAGCATGATGTCACATGGTATGGAATATCCCTTTGGCCAGTTTCGGTCAGCTGTCCTGGCTGTGCCCCCTCCCAGCTTCTTGTGCACCTCCAGCCTGTTCAGTCAGTAGAGCATGGGAAGCTGAAAAGTCCTTGACTAGTGTAAACACTACCTAGCAACAACTAAAACATCGGTGAGTTATCAACATTGTTCTCACCCTAAATCCAAAACACAGCACTGTACCAGCTACTAGGAAGGAAATTAACTCTATCCCTGCTGAAACCAGGACACTCTCAGAGGCAGGAGAAATTAGCGTCCTTGACTTACGTGTTCTGCTAGGGATTTAATAATGAAACTGGCATTTATACCAGTTGTCATTAATAAATGTCTCAGAAGCATTAACTTCCATTTCATGTTTGCTTCATTGCATAGACTGCGTTTTGCTTTACTGCCAAGACTATGTTTTTGTTTTGAAGGGGAAAAACCTTCACTGTTTAGGCAGAAAGTGCTTTCTACAATGCTTACAGAGAAGACTCTTCTGGTCATAAGGTTACTGGAGCCATCCACTGGAATTAACAATTTATAATCTAAATGTTAATGCAAGATCCACAGTTTCTGTCAAGGCATCAGGACTTATCCCAGCTTCACCTCCAAATCAGTGCTTGTAAGGTAATTATCTTCTAGGGAAGCTTCCAGATTGTGTCTATCACAGTAAAGAAAGTGGCCAGATTCCTGACGGTAATGATGGTAAAGAGTAAAATACACAAGGATGGTATTTTAGGTGAATCACAAGTCATTCATGCCAGGCGAGTAAAAGACCACTTGCTGTTGTGAGTTTTTTAGGAGTACCACCATTTTGTAGTATATTTAAATGAAATCATTTAGGCAATCTGCACTTTGCAAGATCAGCATCACTTTAGTAGTGCTAAATCATGTCTTACCTCAAGTTTCTCATAAACCACAATGCCATAATAACATAATAACAGTTGGGACATTGACTTTCAATATGTTCAACTCAAAACCTACCAGTTATGAAATACAGCTCCATCTCATTATGTCACAGCCAGACTAGTTAAAATAGGATGCTGAGCCAAGACCATACTTATATCAATAATAGTTGATGGCATCTTAAATCTCCATGACCATCAAGGTGATTAATATGCTATAAATTTGCAAAGCAAGACATATTTAATAGGTTGTGCTTTTTGCATATGATGCATCAGGATTTTTATCACCTATATGATAGGTGATAAACAGCTATCAACATGAGAACATGAGATAGCTGTTGTCCCTGATTAAGACACTAAGGACCGAAACAAGTAATGCAAAAGATAAGATCTGTTATGGTGTGCACCAAGGAGTGGAAGAGTGTCATAGCCAAGGGCTATGACAGCCCATGCCCAGTTTTGATTGACGCAGCAAGGGGCTTTTAATACAAAATCATCCATCAGTTGTATAATCGTCTTTATTACTGAGTAATTCTTTACATTATGGAAAGAAACATAAAGATTTCTAATTATCAGTTTCTTTATTCCCCAGAAGATAAATTTAGGAGTAAACTCATTTAAAACAAAGCTCTTTAAAATTCTCTGTTTGCCTGGTGATTCAATGCATGATAACTCGTGTTTATTAGAGGGGAATATAGTAGTCACTGTTCTGTGTTATTTAGGCTGCTCAGTGGTCTATGTGCTCTGATAATTATAATCTTCTAAAGAACAAGAGAAACTTTCTCCAAATGTCTAACATGGATTATAAAGTGAAGTTGATGTCATAAAATCTCAGGAGCTGTATTTGATTCAAGCTGTAAAATGCAGAAGTAATAAATAATTAACAAGACACCAAAGAATCAATTTTATGGTTTGTTCTCAAGCCCAGCCAGTATGTTCTTCTTTACCTATTTGAAATAGCAAAAGAGAGGTGATTACATGAATACAAAATTAATCCAGTCAGATTTTTAACAGGGCAATACTTGCCCTGTTAAAAAGTTTAAAGATTTCTTCAGAAACCTAGTGAGTAAAAACCATGAGATTCTTCTGGGGATTCTCAGTGCTTAACACATCTTCTCATATCCCCAAGAGGGCTGAATTGTGCCACATTGGCACAGTTAGGTTAGCGACTAACTGCCACTTCTACATGGTTGTCTAAGCAATAAATTCAAATACACTAGTCCAAGAAAACGTTACACAGAGTAGCTCTCATCTGCTCTAGAAATCCTTAACCCGGTTACTAACTAGGCAAAGCTCTTCACAGGATAATGAAAAAAGTTAAACAAAAACCCATTGGAGATAGATCATCTTTAGTAGCTGGCCTTTCATAACAGTTTATTCTTCCTTTTGTTTTGACCCGTTTAACAGACTTAAGATAGTATTTAAGATAGATGCAGATGTTCTTATTTACACCAGCTGAAGACCTGGCCCTGAGTTTGCTAACTAAAACATTGTGCCACAGAAATTGTCTTTTTAATCCAGCCTAATTTGTTTATTTATGAATTTGTGGTTTTATCCTCTGTCTCTGTAAGATTATCACAGCGTAGTCCACTTTGCAGCTTGGGGACTGGATGTAGCCCCTGGGCCATTTTCACCTAGTTTACCTTGTTGTTCTCCCCCACCACCACCACCACCCCCCACCCCCACCCCCCGCCCCAGAAGAGATGGAGAATAGCTAAACAAGTGCCGCCCAATACACCCTTTCCTCCTGCCACAGCTCCACACAGAGCTGGTCTCCTGTTAACATGAAGCAATTGCTAGGAACTGACAGAAGGGGTACCAGGGTTGGGAAATTCCCTCTTGTTACCAGCTGCAGTAGATTCACCTTCCCCTACTTTGCTTCAGCAAAAGTGGCAGCAGTTTGGGTTGGACAGAAATAGATGTTCAGCCATCAGCCACCATAGTTCCTAGGTTATGTGTAACAGGTGCAGGAGGTTTTCTGCCAACGAATGCAGAAAAATGGGTTATCCAGCTCCTGCGATTGCTAAAGTGGAACAAGCATGATTTCATTTTAAGGAGCTAATTTATGAAGTGCTCTGAAAATTAAAAGCGGTAGAAAAGAAAGAAATAATAAGTCTCTACATTGTCATATACAAAATAAAAACTGCATAAATCCAAGAGGATTGCTTAATCCAATTAAGTGCAGTATTTTTCTTTATGCATTAGTCCTTCATTAATTGTTCTAATTCAAACAGGTTAGAATAGCACCTTGTTGGTCTGAAGATAACACTGAAAAACTGTTGGCAGTCTTTTCTAGGAATATGCCCTAAAGGAACTTTGCTTGACCAAATGTCACTGCATATTTTAATATTGATTTGCTCTTTGTAAACCACAGTCTTTAAAAGTGCCAAGCATTTTGTTTTGATTTCATGACAGTACAAGTTTGATAATGTCCACCAAAGAAACATGAAGGCCTTGTATTACAGTAAGTGATAAAGAAAGGCTAGGTCCTTCTTGGTTCAGGAAGGATTGTTTAGTTCTGCCATTGTTAATTATATGCATCTGTGCACAATTAGGTTAGAAGTCAGCAGCAAATGAAACTAGTTTGGGAATTATTGTGAATCTGAATTAATTTTACAGTCCCTCCCATCTGCCCTTTGTGTTGCCTTGTGTATGAGATCCAAATCCTGTTGCTGAAAATCTCAAAGTCACTTTAAACACTTGTTGCATTGTAAGAAATAAGAAAGAATCTTAAAGGTCAGATCAGCTGTCTTTACTTTTATTTAGGACACTATGAAAATCAGGGACTCTCTATGGAATGGGTAATTTTAGTCTGATGTTGGTACAGTAGGGCTCTGCAATAGCATTATGTCCTTAATTGGATTATCTTATTGTTCAGTACTACTTTTACCATGACGAATGGAATGCATTCTATTGCTCATTAAAGAGCAATATCACTGCAAACAGATGCATATGGTTAGAATATATTTGTGATTTTGTTACTAGTTTACAGTAGGTCTTTTAAGTAAGCTACATATATTGTGATTCAGACTACCAGCTGAAAGCATTATTTATTGCTCTTACGGATTATTTTCCTTGCTTGTTGTTTTATAGACCTTATCTGTCATGGTCTTCTTGAGCAGTCAGGTAACCCTGTACAGTAAAAAAAAAGATTAAATTTTAAACACGTTTTAATAGTCTTTGTGTGGGTGTGAGTGAAGGTTGATAGTGACAGAACATTGTACTCAACAAGGATAGCAGTATGCATTTTGAAGGCTCTTTGAAAGAAATGGTGGTAAAGGGTATGGATTTTAAAGAGATGCTTGCAGGCGATAAAGAAGGCAACTAATGGAAAAATACTGTAAGACCATTCAAAACAAACTGATGATGGTTCATTCTGAGGCAGAGAAATGGACAAAAAAGTGGAACAGAAACAATTTGGAAGAGAAACGAGAGCTGAGGTGTGAGCAGGAGCAAGATTAGATACGGATTTGATGATGAGAAGGAAAAGATTGAATTTCATGTTAAGAATAATTCAACCCAGGTTATTTTCCATTGCAAAAAGACTTTAACATTTTGTCCTGCTTTACAGAAATTCTCATGCTGTCATTATCACAGTAGCATTTGAGTTCTTTTCAGTACGGTAGTGGGCAATACATGTCAAATGTCTCTTAGGTGTAGTTCATTCCTACCTTTTGACCTTTCAGGTGGAGGAGTAATTGCACAGGTGAAGGTTTTGTTTTGGTGGTGTTACTTCGCTTGGTTGTTTCTAATTTATATATACAGAGAGTTAGTTTATATTGAGGTCATATCTACACACAAGCCGTATTTTGCAGTTACGCTAGAGATGGGAAGTGTGAAGGGGAAGAAGGAAAGGGAAGGGAAAGGGAAGGGAAAGGGAAGGGAAGGGAAAGGGAAGGGAAAGGAAAGGGAGAAGGAGAAAGGGAAGGAGAAAGGGAAGGGGGAAGGAGAAAGAGAAGGGGAAGGGGAATGAAAGGGGAAAGGGAAGGGAAAGTTCTCTGTTATACAGTGGAGAATAGTGAGATTTGTGATGGTTCTTCAGCCCTGAGGGACTTTATCAGTCTATGCGTGGCCATCTGGATATCTGGCTTCCTCCACAAAATAACTTTTTATCTTCCTGCTCAAATGAACTCTAAACCTAAGAGTTGGAGTCAATTACTATACACCTTGGGCACAATTTGTCCAGGGAAGCTAGTTAATTAAATATCCCTGTCCTGGGGGATGTAGTCCTCTAAAAAGACTGATGTAGTGACCAAAACCTGTTGACTTACAGACGTTAAATAGCACAGTCACAACACTCAGAAAGTATAGTGACATAATGAGAAATTAAGAGACTGAAAGAAATGCTTTCTGTTTCTTATGGGATATGAAAATATCTGAATTAGAAAGGCGTCTGGAGAGGTCTCTGAGGCCATGCTCCTGCCTTCAGGCAGGACCAAACATACTGAAGTTGTTCCTGATGCATGTTATTTTGAGTTGTTCTTAAAATACCTTTTACCACTAATGAACCTCATTACTTCTTTGCCCATTCCCTGTGGACATTTATAACAGTTTGTAACCTTCCTGTTTCCAACAATTCTTTGTACAGTTGAAAATCAGCCCTTGCTTACTTCTGCTGAATGTGGTGTGAAGATTTCTTCATGGGTCTTTCATATCACTCTCCTGCTTATACCCACATTATCAAAGCCCTTTTTCTTCTTTTTTTTTTTTTGTTTTTCTTGCTGGCAATAGTATGACAGGTTGACTTAGGATCACTGTACTGTATGTGGTATTCCCCAGGTCCCTTTTTGCAGCATTACTGTCTGGAAAGACTCTTCCCCCATGCCCCGGTCATTCCCACCTCAGTGACGGAATTCTCACATGCCCTGGTTGTATTAAATGTCTTGTATTTCAATCTAGTTTCTCAAAATATTTTCTGTTTATAATCTACAGTCCTCAAAAGAACAGCCTCTCCCAGTTTCATATCTTCATGCAGAAGAAGTACCTCATATCAGTCCCAATTCATTTGGCACAGGCAGTTCCCTATATGTTTCTCGCAGAGGCAGGTGGGCTTAGGCCTGATATCTCATTCTCCTCCTAGTTGCCATATTTCCTTGGGACTCACAGACCGTTCCCTGTGATCTGACATCTGTATATTCGCTCATGTGTTGGGGGCCTTAGTAAAGATGGCACGTGGAAGTAGCCTGACAATAAAATAATACGTCTGAACCACAATGCAGTTCTTGGTTGCTCCAAAGATGCATTTGGGAAAAACAGTGTTTGCTGCAGACTATGTGAGCATCCTGTTCCCTGTTTCCTCTCTCGGACAGTCCAGGGGTAGGGAGAAGCTTAGTGGTTTACTAGCTGTTTGTATATACCATCTCTGAGGAAATGTTAAAGCTTCAGGCAATGTTAAACCTTCAGCGCATGGATAGACCATTTGTATTCCTTGTGCAAAGTATACCTGGGCAGACAGCAAGGAAAAAAATGTAACATACAGTTTTCCCTCATGCTGCTAGAAGATCAGAGTTGCAATCTGTAGTTTTAAAACATAGACAGTTGATTAAAACAGATTTGTTACAAAAAACTTTAACCAGAATTAACTACAGGTAAAGTGTAAAAGAGGCCAGTTTTCCAAGTGGTGGCTTGGAGAAATACCATATGTACTTTTAATAAGGAGGGCAGTGTTGAACATCAGCAGGAAAGGAATGGAATGGCATGGCTTTTATTTAGGAATGGAAGTTTGGTCTATTTCTTTGGTATGTGTTGTGGAGGACTGGAAAAAAGAGATATTATAGAGGATACAGTTACAGTATTTAAGATAAAAGGAGGTCAAAGTCTGTGAGTTGACTCCTACCACAGCTGAAGGCAACAATATGTATACCAGTTATTATTGAGGAATATTGTTGATTAAATATTGCTAATGAATCAGCAAATAACAAAGAAATGAAGGAATAGCCATTACTTAGGATGATAACAGAGTAAGCAGGCACCAAGAATACATCAAAATGAATTAGATAATAATTGGGAAGACAGCCCTGTTTCATAATACTAACATATCATATTGCAACCCTAAAAAAAAAAAAACAAAAAAACCCCATGGTTTTGTATTATTAGGTGACAGAGTTAAGCTCATGTAATTTAACAAATGGAGAGAGATCCAGATCACTAGACACCTATTAAACTGACTTTAGTAGCCTTACTAAGCTTTTGAAGAAATGAAGGAAAGAGTAATTAAAAACCTGGAAGTAAATGGAAGGTAGAGTAAAATGCAGCAGACATTTATCAACAGTCGATTGTTCAGGATTAACCCGATCTCCTTCTCCGATAAAGCACAGTAGTTTTTTCTCAGACAGGAGAAATGCAATAGATCTAGTTTGTCAGATGTCAATAAAACATTTGATATACTGTAATGATGGAAATTATTAGCTAAAGCAGGGAAGGTGGGGTTTGAGAGGTGAATTGCAGAGTGAGTTGTGAACTGGCAAATGGAATTGCCTCACAACTTATACTGATGGGTGAACAGCTGGCTGAGAGATTAAAGTTGCTCGGAGATCAGTGCCAGAGCTGATCCTGTTTAATGCTTTGACCTTGGTTCAAAATTAGGAATATCGTGACGAAATGTGCTGATGATGCAGATTCAGCCTAGAAAAATAAGCAGAAAGATTTGGATGACACCATGGAAGTTAGTAGTACAGAGTAGTAGTAACAGTAGTACTGTTAACAACAATAACAAGAATTTTGGTATAAAGATGGAGCTTGTTGGTTGGAAGTGATCGAAGAGAAGAAGGATGGGAAAGTACCGAAGGTATTTAATGTACTGAGCAATCTCAAGATAACTTTGAACCACTACTCTGAGGTAGTCAGGAAAATGCTATATATCATACAAAATAATTTCAGTAGAGAAATATAAAAATGTTGATCAACTCTGAAATCACAAAACATTGGTAAGACCTCCTCCAGAATAGTCATTAAATCACAAGTGCAAGTGGGAACAGAGCTACGAGGAAGAACAATAGAAAACCTATTTTCCAACAGGAGACTTGTTTTCATAAAAATACAGACTGAGAGAAGTTATGATTGCTCTCTACAAAGTCATCAGATGTAAATCCCAAAGAACAAAAGTTGTTTAAGACACAAGTCAATGTTACTAAATAAAATACCAAACAAAACAGCAGCTGTAAACTCTCTATGGATAAATTTTGGGGTGGAAATTAAAGGAAAGTGTATCACCCTTGAAGGGATGAAGTTCTAGACTTGCCTTTCAGAAGGAGCCCATAGAGCAAGAAAGTTCTCAAAATGGAGTCAGCAAGGTTTTGTAAGCAGCAGTACTTAAAATACAGGTGTCCACAATGGGAAGGGACACAACTCGGTGACAAGGAACTTACTTCCAGTTCTCTGTTTTGTGGCGGTTTCTAACTTCAGAGCCTAGTTCAGGAAGGAAGTGCGGTTTTGAAGTTATTTTTTTCTTTCTGTATTGCAGCCTTATTCCTAGGCAATTGCCTAGAAATACAGTCTTTTAATATAAATGAACTGCAAATAGAGCATGCATTGGTGTGTATACAATTTGTGTGTATATATTTTGTGTATATACTAAATGATAAGCATAAGTAGATAAACTATATAATTGCATATGCTTAGATGATTTTAAAAATACAAATTTCTTACCAAGATGTATACTGAAATACATAGGCAAGGTACCTTCTATCTTACCAGTATTCGTACCTTACCATCACTCTATGGCAAGAAAAGTGTTTGAAAGATAATGGAGTTTACAGTTCGAACTTATATTCCTCTTGATACCTCTACTGAATTCAAAAGGGTTTTTTTTGTAATTTTTATATTCTGGTTACCTAAAATTCCTGTAAACTCTATTATAGTGGGTAAGGTTTGTCCAAAAAGTGGGCAGGTGAGCAGCAGATTATGTTACAGAAGTTTGCTGATGGATTTAATAGAAAATAAATCTTATCATTCTATCTGATAAAATAAACTAAAAGAAAATTGAGGGTGGAGGGAGGACTTAAGGAAATGATCCTATAGGCTGATTGTCGTGGTTTAACCTCAATTGGCAACTAAGCACCACGCAGCCGCTCGCTCACTCCCCCCACCCGGTGGGATGGGGGAGAGAATTGGAAAAGCACAAGTGAGACAAACTCGTGGGTTGAGATAAAAACAGTTTAAGAATTGAAATAAAATTATGATAATAATAATAATATGATAATAATAATAATACACAAAGCAAGTGATGCACAGTACAATTGCTCACCACCCGCCAACCGATGCCCAGCCAGTCCCCGAGCAGCGGCCCCCCCGGCCAGCTTTCCCCAGTTTATGTACTGAGCGTGACGTCACATGGTATGGAATGTCCCTTTGGCCAGTTTGGCTGTGCCCCCTCCCAGCTTCTTGTGCACCTCCAGCCTTCTCAGTCAGTAGAGCATGGGAAGCTGAAAAGTCCTTGGCTAGTGTGAGCATTACCTAGCAACAACTAAAACATCGGTGTGTTATCAACTTTGTTCTCATCCTAAATACAAAACACAGCACTGTACCAGCTACTGGGAAGGGAATTAACTCTGTCCCTGCCGAAACCAGGACACTGATTTAAACTCCAGTTAGCACAAATATTAAGATATCATTTACTTCTTATTTCTAACTACATCATATTTAGAACAGGGAAAAACAGGTGAGTAAAAAAGAAATTTTGCAGATGCAGACTAGGCTAGTCCAACCATCTTGTTAGAAGTATAAAATTAACATCAAGGAGTTTGCTGAATACCTCTGCTTTTATGACTTAATATGCTCCGTTAAATGATACAGATAAATATCTGTTTTTCATATTTCCCTAGATTAATTCATTTACCTCAGTTATATAGTCAATAATGCAGTATCTTTACTAGTTATGCTACAATAAAAGTAAGTTATGCTGCACTAAAATGCGAAACTAGTTGCTAGCATTATGTGTGAGACTTCATATGAATAGCTGGTGAAATTCACATAGAACAATGTTTAGTTTGGTCATTGGAAAAATACTTTTGAAGTAATGTATGTTCAAATGTAAATGAAGAAGATAATACATCAAAAGCAGTTATTTTGAAAGGCTGGAAAAAATACAAAACCATATTCAGATTTAGGAACTTTTGTAGATGTTTATATCCTTGAATAAAAGTTACTTTTATGAGATTATTTTTGAAATGTCACTGCTCTCTGCTTTCCCTACTCTTGTACCCACCAGCTATGGATTCATATAAATTGTAAACCATTTGGATGTTTAGAAATGCGCTATTACATGCTTTTGTTTTTCTTCTGTGGTGTTGAGAACACAACAGAAAGTCATCACCTATTAGCTGAATAGCAGTAATTGCCTCTATCTGTGCATTTAGCCTGCCACACTTACAAAAGTAAATGAATTTGCTTAAACCATGTTGAAAACATAATTTATTGAACTGTGATAATTGCCTCAGGTAGTTTAACTATTTTACTGTGAAAACAAAAATTTTAAATGCTTTGTTTCTTTCTTTAGAAGAGCATTTCTTTAAGCACTATTTTTTACCAAGCCAGTATTTTCTGATCTTTTTTAAAAAGAAAGAATGGGCAGCCTTGAATACTACAGGCTGATATAGGATGTAAGACATCTATATTGTGTATATTCTGAGATACTTGTACTGGCATGCATAAAACCAAAAATCTTTTATAAATATGAGTACATAATGTTCAAGTCTAATGCATATCATAACGTAGGTTACTCTTGGTAGCTGAGTCATCTATGCCAATGCTGTTAATTGGAACTTGAGGAGTTATGAGGCTGTAGGCTTATAGAGGGTTCACCCAAATACCTTCAGTTTCAATAAATTGCTACATAGGAAAGAAAAGCTGTCCTTGGGTGTTATTTAATAGAGTATTGTTAACTATCACAGGAATATGATGAACTTCACATTTATTTTAGAGATAAGCATACTTAATTTGTAATGCATTTATGAAAATATTTTAATTTGTTTGTCTAATAGGGGGTCTTCTAATTTTTATTTCTAATGTCGTGGCAAAAAAGTGTAGCTCCTAAATTAGATTTGGCCAAGTCAACGTGAAAGAAAAGCGCCTTTAGTTCTTGATCAAAAATGCAGAGCCTGTACTGAGTCTGACTGTAACGAATTTAATAAGAAAAAAAAAAAGATTCTTTGGAACGATATTTCAAAGCCCTCTCAAAGAAAAGAAATTTAATAGTTTCAAAGGTGAAAGTACATGGTAATTCCCATTTTTAACTATCCTTGATAGAAAAGAAACTGGCCAAACTCAAATCTTTGAAATCATATTTAGATAATATTTCGAACAATAAATATATGTTCTGCTATAACTTGTTTTTTGCTGTTCCAATTTTTCTTTTGCATTCCTTCCACTCTCCAGCAACAGTGTAGCTGGAGAAGAAAAGCAGGTGGGTGGGAGAAAGGTGAACAACACCTGCCACAAATCCCTGTGAAGAAAAAAATTTTACAGCTTTTATACTGAAGCCTATTGTTTGTTTTAATAATGCAGCATTAGTAATTTCCATCCTAGCCAGCAGGCAATCTGCCTCCACTTTATCCCATTGCTGGCAACAGAATGATAAATAGCAACTCACTGGCATTCTTTCTTTAACTTTCAGTTACTTGTTGGACTGGAGTTCTTGAGGCATGACACCACCTGCACAGCAGGAGGAGGTGTGACTCGTGATGTTCTTTTTGTTTTGACAGCTAAGTACCAGTCATACGTAGCTTAGAACCCTAATTTATGATGGGTGAATGTATTCCACCTTTATTGCGCTTTTTTTCTGTTTGTAAAAGGGCTACAGCAGAGCCTCGATGAATCATCTTTTGTGCAGTTGTGTGTTCAGATATAAATTCTGTTAATCTGCCTAAAATAACAAGGACTAATTACCAGGCAAGGACATGATACACTGCTTGGGCAGCTCACAATTTAGCTGTGTGTAAATCTTGATGCTCATTTAGATTTTTCTTTCTGTCTTTGCATCTCGTCCTGACAGGTGTGTGCCCAATCACTGTGAACACGGTGGCAAATGCAGCCAGACGTGGGACAGCTTCAAGTGCACTTGTGATGGAACTGGATACAGTGGCGCCACTTGTCATAACTGTAAGCCATCCTGCAGTTTTGAAATTGCAGTGGAGTAGGGAAGACACTGATGTCTTTTGATTGAGATAAAAAGTCAAAGTCTTCCCCTCTGGTTGTTAAAGATCCTAAAACCTTTCCTGAAAGGAGGTGTTGGCTTAATCATACTCCACCTTATCTACATAGGGATGTATTTATATAGCACTGTGCTGCACCATGCAAGGGACCAAAGCAGTACAGCTGTCTTAGTTGGGTGTACTGAACAAACACATTCTCAGCGATTGCACACTAGAGTTTCAGATGGACACAATGAATCTGCCCTAAGCTGTTGGAGAGAGCTGCTGACCGCTGCTAGAGAGACGCTTGTTCAGGTTGCTAATCCCGAAGCGTGTTTATATACTGAATATTGGCCATTCTAAAATCAAATTATTTACTCTGTTGTTATGAGTTTCCCAAATAAGACTGTTTCCTATGAGTTCCACATGCCCTACACTATTAAAGCACAGAAAGAAGAGAAAAAGGTACAGTTGCTCTTTCTGTATGTGCTGAACAATGCATGCAGTCAGCAGCATGTGTCTTCTGTTCCTTCTATTGTACGCTACAAGTGGGATTTTCATCTGCGAAGTGTATTCTAAAATATCTAGAAGATGCAGAAAACATATTCAGTCCTTACTTTTCTCCCTTTTTTCTTTAACAAATAATCTCTTAATATTGAGGAGAGAGTAAAAATGCTTCTGAACACATGAAATTTAAAATTGAAGCCTAGTTATAAATTTATATTATTTTACTATTTACTTTAACTACAGCTGTGTAAAATTTTACAAAGATAATTGCAGAATTCTTTCATTTTTAACCAGAAAAACCCAAACCAATGAGAAAATTTTGACAATTCACAGTTGTCTGAATTTCAACAAAAACCTATTCTATTTTTAAACATTGTATTAATGTAAGAGGGAATGTATTTTATATAACTATTAATACATATATGTGCATTGAATGGCAAAGTTCTCCATGGTCTGGCTACTGAACTGGTAAAACTGAAAGCGTTAAATAGCAAATGAACGTTTATTAAAGAGAGAGATTTAAACTACCAATTTTTGGAGGAGAAATTTCATAGGCAGCCCTTTTTCCACCAAGGGTGAATGTGCATAGTGATGGTGTGGTTGCATCTAATTTTGGGAAAGAAAACACAGAATTTAGAGTGATGTTGTATTTCAGTGAAACAAAGAAAAATAATTCATATATTTCTCTGAAAGTATAGTATTTTTAGAGCTTTGGCTGATCTATTACAGCCACTTGGAAAATACGATTACTACGCATGTGATAGGCTGTTAAGATGTTTAACTGCAGAAATGCAGGGATGGAAGCTCAGTTAAGTAAGAATATTTTTTCTGGTGAGCCTTTGAAAATAAGTATAATCTGTTAGAGGAAAATGTATCGTGCTGGATCCAACAGCCCGCCAGCGGTGAGACTGCTGCAGCTGCATTCCCCCAGTTCCAACCAGTAGCAAGGCCGTAAATGTATTCCTGGTAGGCATGCGCCCACCGATCCCATATACACCACATACATATAGACATGGCTGGCCATACAGATCATAGACAGAGCATGCACATGAACACAGCACCAATGGCCTCATCCTGCTCCCCCCTCTGGCTGAGCAGGATGCATGTCCACTAGTGAGAGTAGTGAACATCCACATCCACACACGGTGGATCCCTCCAGCGGCTCAGCTCAGGCACTCACTCAGCCCAGTGGCTGACCCCTGGATCTCAGGCTGCACAGTTGCTGATGCCTGGACACTAGATGGCCCGTCAGGGTATTATTTGGGCTACCCCTCCTGCCGTTGTCTGTCTGTGCTCCTTTGTGGGTGTGCAGATGAGCTTTTAAGATGTAACCTGACATAGTTTAGCTTTCTTCTTGAGTCCCAAAAAGAAGTAGCAAGGACAAATGGATGATATCACTTTTCCAAAATCACATTTATTACAAAGGAAAGAAATAACAATCCAAGGAGCTGTGACCATTTCTCTTAATAGATTTTTCACCTGCCTTTTATGGATAAAACAGTGCAATAAGGCAAGTAAAAGGCACTGCTGGACTGCAAAGGGGGATTTGGAGTATATTGTCCCATCTTTAGCTATGGAATGGATAAAGTGTATGGGATTACAGCTGTCCGGGTCATTTGGAGACACATTGTTCAAGAACCTTTACTTTTTTAATTCAGGCAAAGTTTCTAACATAGATGGCTAAGCTTTTGTTTTGTTTCATTTTTGTGTCTAAAGAACATAATTTTAGTCTTTACCATGTGTGTTGCTACAATTTTAGAAGTCTTCTTTCTTACAAAATGAGGGTGAGCAGAAAGTGATTCACTTGATTGATAGATATCCTGTCAGAATATGTGAAGTCTTCTGCCTTTCTAGAGTACAGAATTTAATGGCACAAAAATGACTGAAAACCAAAAATTATAACGTCAGGCTATAGACTGAGACAACTTTAACTCTGCCTTTATTGAGCAGGAGCTATCACTATTTACAAGAGCATGTTCCAGCCGTGTTCACGGTATTGGGTATAGCTGCAAATAATGAGGGGATTTGTTGAAGCTTGCCAAAGGTTGTAGTTATACTGTCCTGAGGTCTGGGGCCTCAGCTCTGCTGCAATGATACTGACCCTATGTGTCTTTTCCTACTTGTGCAGTGTACGTGTGTACTCGGACAGGCTTGGTATGCTGCCTTTTGCTCTTGAGTTCTGATGTTTGTGGCAATAGCAGTACAAAAGAGATGCTGGGGGAGGAGGGAAGTTGGAATGATAACTGGTGTGTGGTATAAAATTAGCTGAAAGCAATTTTAAACAGCATTGTGGGTTGTATGAAAGGCTATAAAATTTAGCAGATTTCATGATTCTATGGAGCAGGAAAGTGTTTAAGTGCAGATAGCACTTGTTCAGTACCATTTTACTTAAATATAAGATTATTTTACAAATACAAATGGTATTATACTCTACAGTAAAATATATATTTCTTTTCTCAATGTATGTTTGTGCAGTGGGTATAACAGGGCATTTCTCAAAGAAATGGGAGTCAAGACTACGTTAGTGGGGAATGTAACTCCATAGCTGATGATTTTAATGAGTTTGAGTTTTGCTGAACTTAAAGGAACAAGATAATTCTGTGTTACTGAAGGTTTTTTTTTCAGTGAATTGATTTTGCTTTGGTCAGGGAATTCAACACTTTCCCGAGCTTTTAACCTGAAACAAGGCAAGGCTTTGCAGCCTTGACTGAATTTCAGATCCTGGGTTTAGGTTCCTTTGAAGTTGAAATTCAAAGACAAACTCAAGGGATGAACTCCTTGAAGTGAAACACAGAAAAATGTTTTCATGAAATCCTTGTGAATCAAAATGGCTTTGTTTCACACAGGTCTGGTCATAATATGTTTATAGTATGGTAATGAAAGCAACAGTTAGTCTAGAGAGATGGAGAAATATGTATTCTGGGGCTGAGACATAGTAGAAACTATAAACCAAAAATAAACAGCTACAGAAGGAAAAATTTCAAATAAATAAATCTGAAATAACTACTTTAATTCTTATTATCTCTCTAATTGTGTAAATCAGTTACGCACATTTGCCATTTTAAGATCATGAAATAATTTGCTTTTCAGAATAGGACATTGTTATAGGAAGGCTCTTCATCTTTCAAAGACACCCCAAAATCTCCAAGCTCTGTGTCCACTATCTTGTTAGGTGTCAGAGGCTTAAGCTGCCATTCACAGAAAACGATGTCTCTACTCCACAATAATTTGTTTCATCCTGTCGTGGAGGCTCGTGTAATCAAAGTAGGCAGATGATAGATTAAAAAATAAACTTTAACCAAAATTGTTTAGGAGAAAACTAACTATAAATGAGGCACCAACACTCAGGCAACATCAGTAAACCACAGGTTCAGGATGGTGTACAAGGAATTAATACTGCACAGCTGGCTTTAGGAATGAGGATCCAAAATGTGCACAATCACTCACCTATAAGATGAGGGCTCTCAACCTCGAGGAGTTTCCTTGGGCGGCATCCCAACCCAAGGGGAGAGTCCCCGACCGCAGACCCACTGTCCAAGGAGGACCAACTCAACTTGCCCTCCAGTGGGGCTCCATTTATACCCTAGTCAAATCTGATCTGTGGTCAGTTCTGATTGGCTGAGGGCCTTGACTTTCTTACCCCTCGCCCAAGGTGTATACATGATGGTATTTTACAAATACACACTGCCCCAAGGTGTGTACGTGATGGTCAGCACTTGCCACCTTAAAGGCATGAAAGTAAGGGCACGAAAAGTGAGGACACAGCGGTCTTAATGCCCCCGTCTTTGTCAGGGCGGTTGCACCTGCCACACATCCAGCTACAACTGGGTCCCTGGAGCTCAGTGGTGAATTAACCAAAAATACTGGAAAGTTGTGTCTCTCTCATTGCATGGTAAATACCCTAGAAATCTGCCAGATTTCTTTTGGCAAACAGATACTCTGTGCCCAAGGGAATGGTGTGGCCTGGCAAATATCAGACTAGAGCATCGATTTTATCATTAGACAAGACTAAAAGATAAATGAATGTATTTACTTAAAAATAATGATTTACAGTGATGAAAGAGTTAGAAAATTATTTAAGAATTAATTATTAGGGTTATAATTAACAGTAAGTATCATCCTTACTAGCTTTATTGTATCAGCTAAATTTTAATCCCTGACTAATTAACCTTTAAAGACTACCAAAGGCTGACCTGTTGTGCAGAGTTCTTAGAGTGATATTTTTCCACAGTCTATTGGTAAATGGTTCCTGAAGCCTTTGAGAACAGGAGCTCATTTTCCTTATCACTTCTCATCTCCATCATGATCTTCAGGTAACACCACTCTGCTGCACTTTGTGCAAGTTATACATCTTGTTTTAGGCTCTAATGTGTTTCCTGCTATTTACAGCTTCTTTAAAACAGAGTGGTATAAATTTACAAATTGTCTATCAGGATAAATAACGATCATTTAAGCTTCTTTGTCTCAGATTTTTGATATATAGCTCAATGCATGCTTTCTCTAGAATCTACATGTAAAAGAAACACAAGAAAGGATTTACTGACAGTTTACTATGACTATGGTGCATCTACTTACCACCTCCTGCACAAACTTTGTTAGATTTAGGAAAAAGCCCAGAGAACCTAGATTGATCATATTTGCCTTCTCCTAATGATTTCCAGTAGCAAAAAAGTCCAATGCACTTAAAAGATTAATCTTAATTATACCCATTTTTACTCATATGAGAGACAAGTTCTATTCTTTAATTTCACCTTCAAACAAACACTGTCCTTACTTTTACAGGTGTGCAGCCCCCATTCCTTCAAGAATATTGGACAGGAAAGGGTTTGCTTATAAATCTTCAGTTATTCCATAGGAGGGACTTGATTGCTCACAATCTGTTGCCTGTTAGTTCTGTAAAAGCAATAGGAGAAATACGACCTTACATACTCACTCTTGTCACTAGAAGAGGCATTAATTGCGTCGGAATACACAAAGAATGCAACTCTTGAGAAAGAACATACACAATTTTACAATTTCAGATTGGCAATGTGCTGTAAGTTTTTTTCAAAATGAGTATTTGAAAAAATGTAGTGATTCTTAGTTTCAATATAACAGACCTTGACCTCTGAATTCTCTGGCTTTGTCTTCTCACAGCTTGTGAATAAATATTACCCTATATTTTGGAACATGATTCAAAGTTAATGAGGAATAAAGTACTGATCTTCTCTTGAAATGATAAATACATTAAGTATCACTGGAAGTCTAATGGGCATTGATATTTTTTTCCAGGAACATTGACCTTCTCCCTAAAATGAAGTATTGCTTTAATAATGAGTTTAATAGTATCTAGAAAAAAACTTTGTGTAAGAAACATTTGTGTTACACACATTGTCGAAGCAGTGATAATTTGGATTCCCAATTATTGCCAAAATCAGTAATCAGAAAACCAAATTTAATCTTCATAGGCTGTGATCATCAGCAAGACCTTCATCAATTAGTTTGTACTAACTGATTTTCCTGTATAATGATTTTCCATAAATGAGGAAACACCTGAAACACTGGACTTTCTACATTTAGAGTCTAGATAAGAAAAGGTGGCATGGCGATGATATTTTCCTGTCAGCAATTTCAGAAATAGTTCCATAGCGAGAAAGCAAATAAATAATTTGGCAAAAATATGCTCTGAACTTTACTTCAGGAAAAAAAGAAAAGAAACTGTACAGATGTATAGTCATCCCAAACAAGCAAAGTATGGTTTTTCACTTCACTGGAGACTGGGGGAATTCTGAGAACAACATGGTTATTCTTTGTGATCTCAAACAAATTTGTTAGAAAAGACAAAGGCCTTGCAGTTTCACAAGCATATTAATGCATTATTTGATCAGGAAAAAGAGTTGTCTTAACAAGTCACGGACTATGTTTATGGAAGCTTTTTCCTATCTTACAGTTTAATAAAGGTAAGGGGAAAGTGTGAGTAAGGAATAGAAAACCACTTTTACAAAAAGTATTTCTGCGGCGATTAAAAATATGCAATATTGCAGGCTATTTTACTCGTTCAACCTAATCTGAGTGAAATAAGCCAGACTGTCCATTAATGGTAAGGTTGTTTAGGTTCTCATGAATCAGGTTGTATAACTATGGACACATAAATGCACTAATTATTCTCAAGAGAATGTACAGGCAGCCAGAGTGCCTCCAGGCAGCAGCAGAATAATCATCTTCACTAGATAATCTGCATGTGGAGTGTCATTACTGACAAAGCACAGGAAAAACCGCTCCAAAGTTTCTACAGTTTGACAAGATGAAAGTGGTGTGTATCATGCTGGGTGCTATTGAAAGGCATTTAAAGGACATTAAAGGACAATGAACCATCAGACATAGTCGACATAGGTTCAGAAAGGGAAAGTCCTGTCTAACTAATATCCTTCTACAGTCACCTGCCTAATGAATAAAGGGATGGCAGTGGATATAGTTTTGTGGATTTTAGTAAGGCTTTTGATACTATGCCTCACAGCATCCTTCTGCACGAGTTGTCCAACTGTGAGATGAGAAGGTAGACAGTGGGCTGGGTGAAGAAGTGGCTGAACAGAAGGGTGCCCTGGCAGCCAAGAGAGAAAGCCGCATCCTGGGGTGCATTAAACACAGTATAACCAGCCAGTCAAAAGAGGGGATTATCCTGCTGTATTTAGTGTTGGTGCTGCCTCGCTTGAGTATTGTGTGCAGTTCTGGACCCCACCAGATGTTGAGGTACATGAATAAATGTAAAAAGGATGTTAAGGTACATGAATGCGTCCTGAGAAGGGCAACAAAGCTGGGGAAGGGGCTGGAAGGCATGTCCTTTGAGGAGCGGCTGAGGACAAGGGGTTTGTCTAGTTTGGAGAGAAGGAGGCTGAGGGGCGACCTCACTGCTCTCTAGAGCTTCCTGAGGAGGGGAAGTGGAGAGGGAGGTGCTGATCTCTTCTCCCTGGCACCCAGTGCCAGGACACGTGGGAATGGCTCAAAGCTGCGTCTGTCAGGGGAGGTTTGGACTTGACATGTGGAAACATTTCTTTACCGACAGGGTGCTCAAACCCTGGAACAGGCTTCCTGGAGAGGTTGTCGATGCCTCATGCCTGTTAGTGTTTAAGAGGCATTTGAACAACCCCCCTAACACTATGGTTTAACTTTTGGTCAGCCCTGAAGTGGTCAGGTAGTTGGACTAGATGGTTGTTGTAGGTCCCTTCCAGCTCTCCCTCTCCTCTCCTCTCCTCTCCTCTCCTCTCCTCTCCTCTCCTCTCCTCTCCTCTCCTCTCCTCTCCTCTCCTCTCCTCTCCTCTCCTCTCCTCTCCTCTCCTCTCCTCTCCTCTCTCTCCTCTCCTCTCCTCCCCTCTCCTCCCTCTCCTCCCCTCTCCTCCTTCTTACCTCCTTCTTTCCCTACCAGTACATCCTGAGGAAATCTCTGATGACTTTTCTTCCCTGCCCTGCACTAGCAGAAGGGATTGAATGGGCAGTCATGTCCCATCCTAGGCATTGGCTCTGTCACGTGGTGGGAAGGAGGTGTGTACCTTCTGATGGGGGTGAGCGCTGTGGATTGTCTCGAGATCATTTGACCATCTGAACAAATTTGCAAAAAGCAGGTACGAAGTGAGGGTTTTGAAAGTCTGCTATGTTCATCCAGTTGAGCTGGGTTTCCACAGGATGGCAAAACCCCACATCTCTGGCCCTAGCAAGGCTCAAAGATCAAGCCCTCAGTCTGAAGCAGGACGTGCTCCTGAGCTAAATGGTTGCAAATCTTTTGAGGTGAGCAATACCTGTTCATTTTCCCGTGGGTATTTTTTTTTCTCCTTGTACTCATTTTTAGAAATGCCTGAGCTGTTTCCCTTGGAAAAACATACTAAAACACAAGAGCCTGAGAACAACAGTACTCCCTCAGAGCGAAGGTCCCTTCCAACTCAGCCTTTCCTTTCCTTTCCTTTCCTTTCCTTTCCTTTCCTTTCCTTTCCTTTCCTTTCCTTTCCTTTCCTTTCCTTTCCTTTCCTTTCCTTTCCTTTCCTTTCCTTTCCTTTCCTTTCCTTTCCTTTCCTTTCCTTTCCTTTCCTTTCCTTTCCTTTCCTTTCCTTTCCTTTCCTTTCCTTTCCTTTCCTTTCCTTTCCTTTCCTTTCCTTTCCTTTCCTTTCCTTTCCTTTCCTTTCCTTTCCTTTCCTTTCCTTTCCTTTCCTTTCCTTTCCTTTCCTTTCCTTTCCTTTCCTTTCCTTTCCTTTCCTTTCCTTTCCTTTCCTTTCTTTCCTTTCCTTTCCTTTCCTTTCCTTTCCTTTCCTTTCCTTTCCTTTCCTTTCCTTTCCTTTCCTTTCCTTTCCTTTCCTTCCTTTCCTTTCCTTTCCTTTCCTTTCTTCCTTTCCTTTCCTTTCCTTTCCTTTCCTTTCCTTTCCTTTCCTTTCCTTTCCTTTCCTTTCCTTTCCTTTCCTTTCCTTTCCTTTCCTTTCCTTTCCTTTCCTTTCCTTTCCTTTCCTTTCCTTTCCTTTCCTTTGTAACAAGCAGAGAGTAATTCCCCCCCATAGCTTCCAGTGCAGCAGAATTGACCTTGCTATACCTAGCAAAACCTCTGTTTAAAAAACTTAAACGTATTAAAGTATTTTTCCTCAGTATATCACACTTTTTGATGATTAACTCTCAGGTTAACGTGAAGAAGGCATAATAATTTGATGGTCAATACTACCAGTTGTAGACTAGAGTTGCCTTGCCTGTGCTCAGAAAGAAATTTGGGTTTATGTAATTAAGGATTTGATGTTGATAGAAACTGGGTTTGTGTTTCACGTACAATATGCAACCTTTAACATGAAAACCAGAATAGTTTTCAGGATTTGTACGTAAAACTTAACTCTGTGTTGATATAGATCTGCCTTAAAAAAGAATGAAACAAAAATATATCCAAGAAGATGAAATTGGAGAGAAATATTTTTCCTAGCACATTTTTAAGATAACATTCCTGTCCTTTTCCTTAAGAGCTCTCCTTAAAATTGGAAGAGTAAATTTAATTTAAAATTTAAATAAAAGAAAAAAAGGAAAAAATGAAAAAAAAAAAAGGTGCAACTTCCCAAAGTAAGGTACTGAAGTGAAATTTGAACAGTCTTTCAAGAAGAGTTGAAGTTTTTCATGAAAAGAAGGAGGGAGATCCTAGCTTGCTGGGTAATAAAAAGCTGAATGATCTGTTTGCATCCAAGAGCCTTAGAGAATGTTTGCTAGCTTGGTGAAGAAGGAGTGAGTAAAAGAAAAGTGTTTATGCCGGTTGGGCTTTCTTCATTCTAGTTTTTATTCAGACTCTCAAAGAAACTTCCAGTGATTAGTTTTCTTTCACATCCTTTGCTCCCAAGGAACCTACTAAAGTTTGGGTGCATATTACCATGCATGTCTTCTTTATTAGACCCTTCATTTAGTCTTTCCCTGTGAGATGAAGGAACCAAACACAGTTTATAATTTTTTTTCAGATACAATGATGACAAAAATCATAGCGTGCCATTTGATGTTTTGGCCCTCACTTTACAGATGTAATTCCCAATAGCGAAGAATATATGTTATGTCAAGCACAAATATTTCTAAGATGTATATAAGCTTACACAGAATGTCCTTGCAAATGGTATTATAAATATTTTCTAAGTTAGGTTTTGAGAAATCCCCCATTCAAGAATTTCTCCCCGTAAATGGTAACAGAAAAAAAAAATCATAGCCAAGTCTCTGTCACATGTTTAACAAGACATCCAAATTCTTCTTGTTCCATTTAAAATTACTCTGTGCATCAGTTGGACTGCTGAGGTAGTCTTACGATTTGGCTGTTTCCTCAGCAAATCTCCTACCAGCCAATATTCTGTTTGGATCTTTAATAAACCTGTAGATGAATCACTGGTAAATGTCTCCTTTGATGTCTGGGATTTCAAGAAGTAGTCCTCGAAGGCTTGACTGGATGGGTCAGGCAGACGGTAAGTTTTTGTACTGCAGAGGCTGAGGACCCTGAGAGCACTATTAGGCCTTAATTGCCCAATAGCACAATCAGGTCCACTCCCCACCCCACATACCCATGGGCTTGAGGGGGCTCACTGCAGCTGGCACCGGGTCACTCAGCTCTCCTGTGGGCAGGCTTGTGCCCAGCCCTGTCTCCTGCTGTCCTGCTGGGCTTCCTGAATGGTCCCTGCACCTGGCCAGTTACCTCGCCTTGCCTGATGGTCCCCTGGGCTGTCAACCCTGCCCTGACTCAGCCTGGGGACAGCAGGATGGTGAGATGGCACCCTGTCAGTGAGGGCACAGCCTGTGCAGGTGTCGTTTGCAGCTCCCGACTCAGCCCCCTTGTAGAACATCTCCCGCTGCTTCCTAATAAGACATAATATATATACAAGTATCCAAAGATTTGTCTTCTTTTTTTTAAGTTCTTTTTTTTTTTTTACTTTTAACTTAGCATTCTGCTTAGATTCCAGAGAAGTGGAGGGAGCAGTGTATTACAGATACTGCTTAAAAATGTGCAGAGATGTTAGCTTTAAAGCATTGCTTCCTCTGCACAGAGTGTTCCTGGATGCTGCAGTGAGTTACGCTGTGCCAGACAAGCGTTATGCTCTTACAAGGCTTTGAAGATCAAATGGTGTTACTCCCACTGTCAGCCCAGGACATATCCACATTGGATTTGTATGCACATCTACATCACTTGCCACTTTTAATGCTTAATAAGAAACAAATATTGTCCTGGGATTCTCCTGCTACTTGCTTGTTTCCTTTGCAGAAAACACACTTCACTCTTAAGCATCTCTCATCCTTGGATCTCCTGTGTGCACAACTTTTTCAGAGCAAATTATATCTGTTGGTCTAGCTACTATATGAGACCACAGAGTGGATCTCCAGGTATGGTCACAGAACACAAGATCTTGTCACTAAGCACTAGGAGGCTCATATTGCCATTGGCAACATGAACAACACCTCAGTTGTGTCTCAGATGAGCTTTCATGTCAGTGCAATTTCTGACTTCTTCACTGCCATTGTCATCTCAGCAGTTTATTTAAAACCAACCATACTAACAATGGTCTTTGTGAGAGTAGGCATGCCTTCCATTTAGAGTATAGACTGAAACCCCCAACACGTCTTGCATAGCTCACTAACCAGTCCATGGTGAGTAATGGGTTTTGTCCTCTACCAGGCGAGACCCTATTTGAACCAGTAACTTGGATAAGAAATTAAAGACTCTGCAACGGACTACAAAACCTAGTGTTCAGCTCTACTCTCGTTATTTGTTGAGAGCTCTCATTAACTTCTGTGGCAGTTTTATTACAGCCAGGCTAATAACATTTAGTCCTGTCAGCACTGAGCCTTGTTAGCTTTATAAGGAAAAGCAGATCTTTTTTAAAAACACCAATTAAAATCTATTTTGAATCAGTAAATTAAAACCTGTTGCTTCCCTCTTCTTTCTTGAGTTCTCTGTTCTTGTTACTTGGATGTTGGTAAGATAATGAGTGAACCTTATAAATTTGCATTTCATGTGCAAACTCTGTAGGAAAAAGCCTCTGTCAGAGAGTGACAGAGTCACAGATGATACCTTAGAAAATGCTTTCTAACTAGATACGTCTAGTCTTGTGCATCTGACTCTGACTTGTGCATCTCTGTTCATAACTGTTATTGTTCTTACTATTGATTGCTTTCAGCCTTTGCATGCTCAAAGAGTTCCTTAGAAGTTTTTAAAAATCACTCAGTGTAAGTTTCTTTTTTCCAGTGAAATGGTATTACCTTTTTAAAGAAATTTCTGATGTTAAATTCAAGTTTTGATTTCTTGTGTAAAATATGTAGTAAAATATTTAGGAAAGGTTTATCATTTCTGTCATACCAGGCTATCAGACAAAATATGAGGACTTTTAATGTGATTAAATAATGGCGATGATTTAATATAACTAAAGGGGAAAATGCTCAGTATGACAGGGTTATGTACCCAGTACTAATAATGAAAGGACACTTTTAATTTTTGAAATTTAGTTCTCAATTGCTAAAATATGGGGGGGGGGGGGGAGACACAAGATATTATTTTTTTCAAATAGGTAATAAATTCACTATACTTACAACTTTGATAATTTGAGCTAAGTTCATGGGCACATCATATCTGAGTGGGTTTAGTACTGTGTTCCCAGCCTATTCAACCCTTAAGTCCAAAACCAATTCTTTTTTTTAGCATTTAAATATTGCATTGTCTTTGTTTGTGTGAGGGTTTATTAAATCCTTTCTACGTAATCTTTCTGAGCTTAAGCATATAGGCATATTACTTACATGATTTTCTCTATTTCTATATGGAAGAACCATAAATACTTTTCTGGTCATAAACTGTATTACATAATACATTCTTGTGAAAGAATATTTTGTTCAAAAGACAGGAAGAATGCCGCTTTTTAATACACTTCAAGTGGAAGATACAGCCTAGTCAGAAATGTCCTATATTTTGAGAATACGTGGCACAAAACTCTCCTTCAGTTGTCCTGCAGGAATTTGTGTGCAGGGCTGCAACAAACTATCAATCACCCTGATTTCTGAATGTTTGCTAGTGAAACATGATGTTTTAGACAGCAGCATCTTGCGTAAACAAATCTTGGATTCCAGAATTGGGCCTTCTGCAGAAAGCAGCATCGCGATAGATGCCGCAGAAGGGGACCCGTGCACATGCAAACATCTGATTTTAGTGAGATTGAGCACAGGTTCAGCAGCCTGTATGATTGAATGATTTACACAAGACTGCCAGATCTTGCACTGAATTCCCAGTAAAAAATTGAGAATTTCCATAAGTAAACTGGGTAACATGAACATACTGGGCTGAGTCTCTGTAGTGGAAAGCTAGCATTTTAAGGCATGCGGGGGGTCTTTGCAATGCCTGTTAACTTTGTTCATGGAAGACAGATTGTTTGAATTATATGAAAAGAGGAATGAGAAATAATCCAGAGAGTCACAGTAAATACTGGAAATCCAAGCTGCTGAGTTTTGAAAACATGAAAGAGGAGCTTTCAGTAGGGCAAAATTTGAGTTGCTCCCATTCCCCCCCATCCTCATGCATTTGAGGTGATTTGCCTCATTTGGGCTGATGGAGGACAGCTGCTGTGGGATGCACTAATGGGGATGAGGAGCTCTCTAGGGAGGTGAACTGTGAAGCTACTCTGAGGAAAGTAAGTTTGGAGAAATAGTAAGAGTGGTTTTGGCAGAGCTGCTGGGTTTGAGGAGGCTGGAGCTGGGTTAAATATTTATGAACCTAACACTGGGGGCAGTGGGGAGCAATGAGAAAAGAGTGATCAGCTCTTTTAGCACTGTTACTACAGAGTAAGTGTTGTACTAGATGCTGTAAGAAAAGGGAGTACAGTTTCTCACCCTTCCACCTCATCCTCTTGTGAGCTGATGTTTGGGTGTCCCTGATGAAGGCTGTGGGCTTTTGAATTGTTCCTTGAGGACCCCTGCTTTAAGAGACTGTATTTCTGACATGAGTTAAGTAAAATAGATTCCAGGAGGTGAATAATACTAAGTTCAAGCTCTGCAGCATGGATGTGTGTTTGAGCAATGCTGATCTTGGAGTAATAGGGGAAAAAAGTGAGCTAGAATTTCTGAAATCTCTAGAAGAGGCTTTTGTCTCTTCTGCTCTTAGCATCCTCTGAGAAAGCACTTTCAACAACTGATTGTTCTCAGCCAGTGATGTTGGTATTGATTTATTCTTTTCCTCCTTTCCCACACTCTGTATCTGAACTAATCAAATGTTCAAATTTGATACATGCTCTGCAAAACCTCATTTCTGGGATGTTTGTCTCTTTGCTGTTGAGAATAGAGTTTCTCAAAGCATGTTTACAAAGAAGCTACTTTTGTTTACAGAAGTTTATTAAAAGGATCATATAATCAATATGCTAGCTTCCTAAAGAGGCTAATCTCTTTTCCAATAATGCTTTTCAAAGGAAATGTCATTGTAATTTATAATAGTTTTTGTGGATTCATCTTGTATTATTTATTACATGTTTTCAAAGGATTTAACATAATGCATTTCTTTTCTAAGGTTGCAGACTATTATTAAATTACCTTTTTTTTTTTTTAAAATGGGGGTGAAGTTGTTTTGTTTAGTCTGAGATCTTCATGTACTTTTTCATGTGAAACATATAAGCCCCAAATTGCTGCATTTTTGAGCTGTTCCTGCAAAACTGTGAAAAGGTTTGTACGCTGTTAATAATTTTTTTAGTTTGGGGATGTTGCAGTTTTTTTTGTTTTGTACTGCAATATTTATTTTTTTAAAAATAAGCTTGTTCTTAGTTTCTAGTTACTTCTGCAGCTACTAATTTATCGTCTGTTGAGCTGAGAACTGCTCTGCACCAGGTGTTTATGAAATGCAGAATGTGTAATAAATTGGAAGCAACTTGCATTTTTATTGTAAGTAAATGGATGGAATCTGTGTTCAGGATGGAAAGGGCTGCAGTTACAACATGAGCAATAGCATCAGTACTATTTGGTGAAGGTTAAGTTGAGAAAATGAGCATTAGGAGGCAAAGCAGAATATGAATAGTCAACCAGCAGTAATTTTGTTGAAATTAAAAAAAATCTGGAAATTATCAGATGAGGTGTGAGAGAGAGAGTGTAAGGGCTGAAATTGGGCTTCAGGTTTTAGCTGTTGTACAGTTGGGCCATTTATATGTAGCTCTAAATTAAAATAAAGTATCGTGAATTTTTAAGCTAAATTTCTACTAGGTGGGGGAAATATATTTGGGGTCCAGTGCAACAACAGTATGAAGTCAGGGTCTAATTCAGAGCATTTTCCGTCCCTTAATTCAATGAGCTAGTTAACACGTTTAAGACTAACCAAGCAACCTGCCTGAATTGCAGCCTGTGTTTGGGAAAGCTTAGATATTAAGTGAGTTAAGTTTTTTGCAGGCAACTGTAACCTGTGCTCTACTGTTATTCAGAATGCATAACCAAATATTGTTTCCAGGGGACAGTTAAAAGAGGACATGTAATTAAGAATAGATAACTTTAAAACAACTCACGTATGCTATAAAATCAAAGTCAGAATTAATCATAGCCTGAAAAGGACTCTGCATGTAAAGACTTTAAAATTAATTAGTTTTTTCTTAAACTTTTCCATTAAGACAATCTAGCATATTGCTTACTTCACTGTTAAAACACTTCAACTGCAAAAAAGCATTAAGGTGCTGATATTAAAAGCCCATTGACAGCCATTAGAAAGAAAAAACACGTTTTGAAGTCACTTTGTAATTCTGGCTTTTTCAAATATGTGAGAGAATGAAGTTAATGCAAAGATCAACTGTAAAGATGCACAGTAGTCAAAGGAATGAGAACTTCTTCAGATATATGTGCAGATGTTTTTATGTCTCCACATCTAAGGTTTTTTTAAAAAGACTTCTTTTTTTTTTTAAATTCAAAATAGGGGAACATACTGGTTTTTAATTATGTTTTCCATTAAAAGGGCGGTATGTACCAACAGATAACCAGATATTATCTAGGGCTTGTAGCATTCCTATGTACATAACCTAGTGTAGAAAGACATGATAAATTCTACATTTGGAATAAATTGTCCCGTATGTGGAAGGCAGTATGATCAATCTGATAGGACTGTGGATTGAGAATTAGCATACTTAGATTCAGTCCTTTGCGTAAGCATTTCCCAGTGATGTAATTTTGGGGCAAGTTACTTCTCTTTCTCACTTGTGTGGGTTTTTCTTGGTTTGTTTTTTTTTTCCCCCCCCTCATTTGTACAATGGGAATAATGATGTTCTTTGTAAGTGCTTTGAGACTTATAAAAAACATTAAAAGCAGAAGAGCTATTTGAAAAAATTAAAAGAAAGCTTGCAAAAAAAAAAAAAAAACAAACAACACAACAAAACTCTCTTCATTCCAAAAGTTTAATGAGAATAGTTGATCAATGTAAAATCAGACCCTCATTTATCATCTACCACAGTGGAAACATGCTAAATGTTGGTGAGCTAATGTTTTAATTCAAAAACTTATTTTGAAAAAGCAAACTATTCAAGAAAATTATGAAACTGTTCTTTGGTTTCCTGTAACCCCCCAGTTTTTTCCTGGAAGGGAGGACAGTCTTTCAAAAACTGCTAACCACCTCCAGTTAATGCCTCATAATAGTGTTGGGTTTTGTGATCTAGTTGTATGAATGTGTAAGATACTCATACTGCAGGTAGAAGTACAATGGGAAAAGCAGACTCCCAAAGACCTTTGTGCTTCTCCCCGTGCATGTGACTGGAGAGGAGGGGCATAATAAGGAATTTGCCTGCCCTAGATAATCTGCTGGAGAAAGCAGAGGCTTTGCAATCAACTCTGTGTCATATCCTAGGTATAAGACTGGTGGCCAGTTACCCCAAAGTGTCTGAGAATTGAATTTCCAAGTTTGCTTTAGCAGGAGCCACTCATCTTTTCTGTAGTGTAGCCTTGCAAATGCAAAATGATACAGAGTAATTTGGACTTAATCCTGAGGTGGAGGAGAAGCAGTGGAGCCCCCCCTCCTGCAATGGGCTGCTTGAGGTAGAACCCTGCTGAGTCTTCTTAAGCAGACTTCCCCTGCAAGGTACCGTTACTTCATTCGAGCTGACCCTTTGGGGTAGTACCTTAGTCATTTTTGTCCAGGGACAAAAGTGTGGTTTGTTGGGGAATGTGCTTCTGTTTTGTGCCTGAAAGCAATGGAAGAGACTATTGCATTGTACCTCTGCTGATGAGATTAAAGGCTGATTATCTCCTCTCGGGCCTGGCTGGCAACTCTGAAACGAGTGTAGTAGTATTCTTTTGTCACAAGCTGAAGCCATGGGAAGTCTTGCACTCGTGGAAGAAAACGGAGAACGAGGATAAGGAAAGCCGAAATACAGAAATTCATGTGAAGTGTAACAAAACATGGCAGCTCAGTTTCTTACTGCTTTGTTTGCTCTATAACTGTGTTTTGTGTGGTTCGTGTGGGGTAAATAAGCATTTTTGATTAAGTGGAGTGAAACCCTAAGATACTTCTTGTGCTTTGTATGCTATAGTTTGCCTTAATAACCAGTATGGTAACACTTACCTTTACAATAGTAGGTGTATGGCTCCGGTAGTGAATAAGCATAGAGAATAATTATTGCCAGTCCTCTTATGACACTTCTCTGTGGACAATATATATTCCAGATGGTATTTTTTTGATACAGCTTGGTTCTTGTTTATGGCTACTACCTTTCTCAGACATCATTATATTCATTTTTCCAGTATACTCAAGCTTCTTTGCAGTGGCAGTTTTTGGCAGTTTGATATCAGTCATGCTTCATAACTGTGTCTCTAAAATTTCACCTTAGGTTAGACAGCTAATAGTTATCTTGGCTAGACAAGTCTTTTAGCAGAAGTAATTACAGGCTACTGGAACTCCTTAAATATTTTACTGAAGCCTGGGGAATCTTCTAGGTATGTTTACTTCTAGCTAACTTTACAAAAACTTGGAAGATGCTACTGTTTCATAAATATAGTTTGTGCTGATATTAGTAGAAGTACTTAAACGTGTTGATGTAGTTTGTAGTTCTTCATTTTCTCAATAGAAGCCTTAGCTGTACTACTTACATGTACTTATGTACTTAGCTGTACATCTAGCAGTATTCATTTTATTTTACTGTAACCATACAGTCTTTCTTTGAGTCTCATCTTGCAAATTTTTAGGCACATGTATCTCTGTGTAGCTTTTACATTAACTCATTTATCACATCCATATTCCCTAATCACCTAATCACTTGTTTAGAAAACTTTAGGTTAAATTTTCTTGTGGCTGTGGTTGCTCTATTTTGTATGATATGTTTTCAATATGCTTTTAGGTTCAGAAGGAACTAGTAGATGCTCTAAAACATAGAGGAAAACATAATTTGCAGTTTGTCACTATTTTTTTGTTTTATATCTGCCACTGCTACTTCAGAGCACTACAAATATCACTACATTTCTCAGTGCTAAGGCTAACTGAGCTACACGGACTTGTTATGCCTTTCTGAGATTCTTAACTATGCTTCTCCTTTTTAAACCCACTTCTGTTTTCCCCATTTTCATGTTTCTCAATTTCTTTGTGGTTGCCTATCAACCTCAAAAGTTTGTTTCCTCCTTTTATCATTTCTTCTCTAATAATCTGCTCTGATTTTTTTTCTCTTCACCCAGTCTTCATATTTGTTTTCTTCCAGCAGTTTGGATGACCACCACCAAACACATTCTGCAGATTAGAAAGCTCTGCTGGACAGAAGCTGGGAGTTTCAGCTAGGTCTTGATCACTTGAACTTGCTTGTCACTTGATCACTTGTCACAGTGATCACTTGATCACTGCTTGTCAGGCAGTACGTTACTGATCGCAGAGAAGGAAGATGTGTTGAATATCAGTGTAGCTGAGCACAACCCACAGATTCAGGGCTCTGTAAGAAGTTAATTGCAACAATAAATAAAAGGGGAAATGGCTACAGGAGATAAGTCCTGTATGCTGACTTTCTGTTAGAAGAAAACATACTGTGCCAGATTGAGCTGCAGCAGTATCGCCTCTTTTGGTTGTTCAATGACCCCAGATCCTACCAATAGCAAGGCTAAAGATGTATTCCCAGCAGGCACGCGCACATAAAGCACACATATATACTACATATATACATGGTCGGCCACACAGATCACAGACGCTCAGTGCGCTCACACATGGACAGCACCAACGGCCTCACCCTGCTCCCCACTTTGGCTGAGCAGGATGGAGGTCCACTAGAAGGAGTGTATGTAGTTATGTACAGGGTGGATTCCTCCAGCAGCAGGGCTCAGGCACTCAATCTGCCCAGTAGCTGGCCTTTGATCCCAGTCTCCCCAGTTTCTGTCACCTGGACATACAACCCCTGAGGCAGCAGTTGCGTTCCAGCCACTGGTACAGACCATTGCATGCAAACGCACCCAGAGCTGGGGACTTTCCAGGTCCCCACAGCTGACCCCCCTGTGCTCTCACCCCTAGAGACACCCAGGTGCTCTTGCATCCAGAGCTGACCCTTAGAGACCCACTCACCCCCACTTGGTCCTAGGCCACTTCACCTGCTTGCTGGCTAGTCCAGTTTGATCTTCACTAGCCATCACACACTCGCACACCTGCACTTGCTCCAGTGGCTGGCACCATGGACACAGGGGCCCTCCAACCTGTGGTCTGGCCCCACCTGCTGGCACCCACACCCCCATACACACACATGCACACAGGATCAAAAGCCCCTCACCCAGGAAAGAGTTAGGAATTTAATAAGAAGGCAGGACAGACTGCGCTGATCAGATGCAGGGCACAACCAGGCAAGCATACTGACCAGACTGCTGTTTACACTTACACCTCTTTTTTTCCCCGCACTTTTTCCTCCTCCAAATCACCTAACCCTCTCCCTTTTCCTGCCTTTGGTTCTGCCCCTCAACATCCCATAAGTCCTGTGCGATCCTGAGCTATGTTTCCCATGCATTCCATAATGTATCCCACTCCTAGGCAGCAACCCCCTTAGTCTGAAAGGTGTTGGGGAGAGCTGCTCCCAGTGACTCATGGTGATTGGCTCCATGCCCAGACACTGGGGCTGAGGCTGTGCTGGGACAGCCCCAGACAGGTTGTTTGTTGCTTGGTAGTCCTTGATTTGGGTCCCTCTCTGGGCTTGTGCAGATGGGCCTTTGATGGGCTGATGGCTCCTGTGATGGACCTGGGAGCAGCCTGGCAGGGTATTACTTGGGCTTCTCCCCTGCCATTGCATCTCTGAGCTCCTCTGTGGGTGTGCAGATGGGCTTTTTTTCACAGAACCTGACACTTTCCCCATATTCTCATCCTCTCAGTAAATAGTCTAAATGAATACTCCGCTGCTGTTGAAACAGATACCAACGAAAGAGAGTGCATGCCAACCAGGGCAACCTCCAAGGTACCCATCTAACATGTTACTAATTTCACAGCTCATCCATTATGTGAAAAAGATGTGAAAATGGTTTCCAGAAAGTTGCCAGGACACAGTCATTCCCAATTGAAAGTATTGGAGAGAAAACATGAAAAAAGGGACAAGGAGCAGATGTTTCTGCTGATATTTTTACGGCAGTTAAAAAAAGTTGAATTCTGTTGGCATTGTGAGTTGCTTAGTGGTTAATGGAAATGACAAAGATGATGCATTGGTTCTAAATTGGTGTCATGTTGATAGAGGACATTTTGATTGAGATAATGTAAATGCTGATATGAGCATTTGTTTTCATAATATTTTAGTTCTTTCCTGTTGGTGGAAATAAGTGCTCAGCTCCTCTGGAAAACCCACTATTTGGTTAGGTGTCTGTGTGTATAGCAATTGTTTTGCAGGTAAGCTACTGTTTGTTGGTGTGGTTTGGTTTTTTTTCAAACATAAACTTTCTTAAAACCTTACATTAAAAGCTTATTTTATTGGACCAGGTTTTTGTTGGTTTGTTTTTTTTTTTTTTATAACTTGAGGAAGTTTTACTCAAGTAAAACTTGTATTGAGTAAGTACAGCCAAGCAAGGTACCATATTTTCCTTCACAGGATTGCTGGTTATGATAGGTTCAGATACAAAAATATTTGGGGAACTGGGATGGGGAGGAGAGGGGAAAGGGGCAGGAAACAGTGACAATTACAACTGTCGAGGCCTGTAAAAATAAAACTCAATTACAGTCCTATAAATGAGTATGGGAGTAATGCATTTTGGGATTAGTAATATTCATGAATAAACAAAAGCTGATATTACAATCTCTTTTAAAGCTGTGTAACGAGGCTCTCTCTTTGTGCAGCTGAGCATTATTTAACATTAATGAGGAAGTTCAGGTCTTAAGACAGATCAAATGCTGTGACATCCAAGGCAGGAAAGAACAGGCATGAACTTGATGGGGAAAAATCCTTGGGTTTAATCTCTATTTTTGCTATTTGTAGCTGCTTATAGACATCTTGTATTAAAATAAGATTCCAGATATTTCTGTAACTTTGACCTAAATTTACTGGAGTTTTCTCCCCTACTTTGGCCCTTGTATAATTTCCTGAGGTTTTCATTTGTGTATCTCGGCGCACTTTAAAGCGCAACCAAGTATTTATGTTACACAGCTGGGAAAGTGTAAATCCAGGCTTGTACCTTGTTTCCTCTTCTCTTTTCCATTGCCCTGGCAATACAAAGTGAGTGGGAGTAGAAATCATACTTTTTATTAGGGGTATGGATTGTTCAAACTGAGGTTTTATACCAACCTTGAAGCCTTTTGCATGGGAGGTAGGGATAGGAGGGAAGGAGGGGGCAAGATGATATTGGCAGTGTTCCTGTTGTCTCCCAGCTGGAGAAGCATCAAATGGGCTCCAGGCAGCTCTGAAGCTTTCTGTGGCTGGGACCAGTGTAAGACCAGCACAAGCACAGTGAATATCTAAGAGTTTCTTTGACAATCTTCCCCCTCAGATGCAGTGCCCAGTAATGCCTTACAGCTACTCAAATATGCCAAACCATCCATATTTAAAATGAAAGTGTGCCTTACGTGGAGATGTTTGGCATGACTTGCAGTGCTCTCTTTCAAATGTTTTTATCCTGAATGCTGTTTATATCAGCCACAAAGAACCATGCTAGAACGCAGGGGTTTTTTTTTAAAAAAAGTGTTTGTGTTTCCTTGAATGACTTGATTCTCAAAAGCACCTTGTTAAAAATTGGTGTCTAATTATACTTCTTTCTTGTGATGTCTGTAGGCTGACACTGTTACAAGGATGCTAATTGCCTAATCTATGGCTTCTAATTTAAAATCACTGTTAAATTTGTTTAAAAAACCATCTTTGATCATCCTTTTGGGTTTAAATTAATTTCTCTCTGCCCCTTCTCCCCCAGCCCAAAGCAAAGAAAGAACAAAGTTGAGAGAGAAACAGAAGCACCTTTGTTTTTTCCATTAATGGGATGTTTTTATTCTGTATTCATAGCAAATTCCTGGGTTGCACTACTGCGTGGTAACTCAAATTAGTTTTCACCCCCATCGCAGTAATTTTCTTTATTATCCCGGTGGCAAATAAACTCGCGCTCTCTTTCTTATTCTGATGGCAACCCCTCTACTTTCTTTCCTTTGTACCACAATGGTAATTGTCTTGTTTATCACTGACATAAATGAGCCTAGAGTCAACTTGACACACATTTGGCAAATTTCCACATATCTTATTATTTTTATTTTTCTCTGCTTTTTAATTTCCTTTCTGTTTCTACAGGGCATATTTGAATATTGCACTAATAATGAGAATCTCTTATAAGTTCATTACCTCACAGTAGGAGGCAGAGGGGAGAGTGTGAGGCAGACATATCATCTGGGAAGGTGCAATCCATAACTTCAGAGCTTTAAGAAGGCTGAAGCTTAGATCAATGGCAGCAGGAAGAAGTCTTGTGCTCAGTCACGAAGGAGCTTTGCTGATAGAAAGTTTTAACGGCATGACAGCCAATGCAGCGGTGGACAGAAATGTACACTAGTCCAGCCATAAAGCACTAAAATTATTTCTGTTTGTTTACCTTCCCAATTCATTTTAAAAAATAGTGTGCATGTGTGTATTTGTATAATATTTTAATATTACGATTATATATAAAAAATTAAAGAACGGTCTTTCTTTTGGAAGCTATTTTTAAGATTTTGAGATTGCAGAGCAATGGAGCATTGGAAAGGACTATGCTTAGGAAGGATTAATCAACTGCATAAGTAGAGGTTGAGGAAAACTGCTGGGTTTTGGGTTGTTTTTTTTTTTATTCTGTAGAAGTGGGCTTTATTGCTGGCACGTTTACCTTGTAGTTCATTACATATGTTTCTGTGAACAAGGAAAACACTATTTTGGGTTGAATTACAGAAGCATGACTTGTGGGATGTGCAAATTAATCCTGCTGTGTTGGGCACTGTCAACTCTTCTCATGCTGAGCTTCATGAAAAAATTGGAGAGTCCAGAGTAGAGCAAGAAGAATAATTTAGCACCTAGAAAACGTGACCTGTGGCCAAGATGAACAAACTTGGCCTTTTTAATGTAAAGAAGAGATTCATATCTGCAAATAGACAAAAGATGGCTGCAAGGAGGAGTACAATAAGTTGTTCTCCAAATTCATGGTGGGTAGAAAGAGAAATGATGAGTTTAAACTGCAGCAGAACAGCTTCACAGTGTAGAGAGAGTGGGAGAAATGCTGATGCTGAAGGGCTGTGGAGCTCTAGGCTGCCTCGGCGTGTTGAGGAATTTACATCATGGGAGATTTTTAACTGGAGTATGTCAGGAATGATACATGGATGTAATTGAGCTTTTTTGGGACTGAGGTGGATTAGGTTATCTTTGTGGTTCTCCCAGCCAAGTGATTCTGCTGTTACACTAATTATAATCAGGAAAAAGATTCTGCTTTTTTTTTTTTTCTGACACTTATTGCTCCAAATATAATTTGAGCAATTGAACAACCTTTTCCCAGAACATCTTGTAGAAGGATATAGTACTTATTTAACGTGATGTTAAGAGTGGCAGAACTAAACCCTTAGGCTTAAGTTAACTTGCATTTTAACTGCTGTGAGTAAAACAGCTGTGCTGTGTGTGATAGACTCTTACTAATCTCACGTGGCCACAGTGAAAGGATGAAGTTTTTAGCTCTTAGAATTCATGTGTTTGTCCTGGCCAATTGTGAGAGCAAACCAAGGGCCCCTACAATGATTGTATCCCAGAAAAAAAAAATCAAATCTCAGTTTCACTCTGAAGGTGTGTGAAGATGCCAGGTGTTGTGCTTGCTTGTGCTTTTGGGACTGCAATAGCTCAATTCAGCTTCTGGCTGTGGAGGTAACCTTGTCATGGCTGAGAAGTAGTGTTTGGTCTTGGCTTTACTACAACTGGGAAAATGATTGGCTAAAGCATGTGCCATGTCATATACAGCTGTAATTTGGTGGACTTGTCATGGCATCTTCCAATATTCTCAAATTCTCTTATTTATAGTGAAATTTTCCAATTGCTTAATTTCATTTATATGTGAAAATTGCAGTTTTGGTGGGTGGCTGTTCATGTATAGCAACATCTCTTTAAAAATGGGAGAAAATAATAGATGCAACATGAGCATGCAAATTGTATTATGGGGCTTTACAGGTTTTAGCTTTCTCAAATTTTCAGTTACACATAAAGCCAGGAAGTACATTAATTCTGTAATTTCCATCGTCATTAATAATTAGGCAATGTTGCATTGGCATATGCATGTCACAGTTGGACGCTTCCTTATTTCTTGGGTTTTCCTGAATGCAAGTCATTTGGTTGTAATTGGATGTAGTGTAACTGAATCTCGAATTCTTCTATTTCTTCAGAAAGAAATTTCTGGAATATCTTTAGTATCACAGTAGATCCATTAAAAAAAAAAAATCTTTCCCAAAAGAACTTTAAATCTCCAAATGAATTTTTTTATGTGCGTATCACATTTAAGATGTGCATAAAGCTGCAGCTCACCACGAAACACAGTTTTCTTCTTGGACATGAACCTCATTGCAGTTACTGACACATTCAGGCACAGTTTCCAAGTGCACGTAGACAGGGCACAGAAACTCAGCACTGCAGCTAGCTGAGCATGCTGGCACCTTCCTCCTGCTCTGGCATGTCATGGTGAGCACACTGTGAGCAGCCATGGCTGGCTGCTTCCTGGCTTGTGAGGGCTAGGAGACTTGAAGGTCTTACAGCTTTATCTTATTAGACCCTTATCTTTTATTTAAAGTGCTGCTTCCTGTGCTTTTCTTACCAAGGTAACCTAATTCTACAGAGGCATCTCAGCTACAAGTACCTGAAATTTAGCTGTGTGGCTTGTGGTGAGCAACTCTTGTCTGAAGATCCACCTTCTGGTCATGCAGAAATTGCTGTCTCTAGAAGTCCGTAAGAAATTTAGTTTGAAGAACTATTGTTGGTGTTGCAAGACAGTTTTGTCTAGTTAGGATTTTTTTTTTTTTGTTCCCTACTACCACCTTCTTTGTTTTAGGGGAGGATGTTATTTTAGCAAATATTTTGAAGATATTTTTAAATCAAGAAGTATTTTTGGAAAGGCGTCTTTGGCTCTATGCAGAAACTAAAATGGGCCTTTTGTTGTCATTTTTTACAGTAAGATAATTATGTAATAAGCAAAAATAGCAAGAAAAAAACCCAAAGCAGAAGTCCTGGTTACCTTAGAATCTTCTCTGTGTAGGATTAGATTGTGTTTGGTGTTTTTAATGCTTTGGAGCACTTTTTAGGTGAGTGTGCCTGCACTTAGAAAAGTTGAAGTGTGTTGAAAGAGCTTGAAACATTTTAGATAATGTGCAGTTCTGTATCAGAACTGTGCTGGTTTCTTCTTCAGCTTTAGTTTCCTCCTACTATCGCTATTTGACTGATGAGGTTTTTGGATGCTGGTGGTGGGTGGTGCTCCTTGGTTTTTTGATTTGTAATTTATTTTAGATTTCAGCTTTCACAGCTGAAGATGTTGGGAGCTTCTGTAAACTGACAGTCTAAAAGGGTGGAAGGGGCAAACCCAGAAATGTTCAGCAGCGGTTTTCAACCACATCTGCTTCACCAACACCAAATGAACAAGGGCACCCTTAACGTTTGGAAACCTGGCAAAAGCTACTTTGGAAAACGTTTCAAGCTCATGATAATCAAGATCATGCTAAGTTACTGTTCTACTAATGAGTAAAGACTTAGTTTAGATAAACTTTCAGATCTTTCATTGTAGGAAGGATAATTACAATAATATAATTGCAAGCAGAAGAATCATCTAGCAAGGACTGTATGTGTGCATGCACACGGGAAGATGTGAGGGATTTATGTACCAGAAATATACTGGTTATATAAAAAATAAACATTGTTATATATAACTATGTTTTAGCATAAAGTGGATGTAACAAAATTGCAATGCAGAGCGTTTTTGAGAGTGTGCATCAATACAATATGGATTTCTAGCAATACTTTGGTCTCGTTGTATCTGAAAGGTTTATTTCACTTTTAAAATGCGAGATGTAAAAGTAAAATACTTGTTCACGCTTATTTTTGGTTGACTTTGACAACACTTGTGTACTTATTCTAAGTTTAACTATAACTGGAGACTGAATTTTGTACTTTACTTTTTCTGTTCTTAGGCATTATAAGGATGAGTTCCAAACTACAGAATTTTTATATCCAAACTTTAAAAAACTGACAGACATAAGGTTTGGTTCTGACCATTGCAGCAGTAGTCCTACAGAATAACAAGAACATTGAAGTAGTGTTGCATCATGTTGGTTTTTTGTGGGTCTTTTTCAAAACTTTTTAATATATATGAAGTAGTAGAGCAAACCAGCAGCTTCATGTGTTCTTACTGTCAGAATACAGATCTGGAATTCGAAAGGGGTCTTGTTCTCATATGTAACTTGCTTTGAGTCATGGTGAGACTTCTAGTTCCCTTAATCTATTTTTAAAAAATTGTATCAGACATGGTTTCTCCACCATATAGCACTGGAGTGAATAAAGGCGGGGATAGGTTTGTTGTTATAGTACTGGACAGAGAGAAACTTAAGCTGACAGAGTGGAAGCTTACAGTGTATGTGTGTGTATATATAAAAAAATATTTTTTTAACATTTTCAGTTTTGCAATTGATCTTCTTAATATATATTAAAGCAACAAATAAAACTCGTTCCTTTCTTTTAAAATAAACTGCAGGCATGCCATTTCAGTGTGAAACTATTTCTTGAGTAAGTTTGGGGTTTTTTCCCCCCTTTCTTGTCTGTTTATGCTTTCACCCCTTTTTAATGGGCTCAAGAGTTGAAACCAGCTTGAGTGACATAAACCCAAGCACCTCGCAGTCTATTCAGCTTTCAGTATTTTTCTGGGAAGTTGAAAGTGATGGAGAGGCGTAGCTGGACTTTGTGGATCTGATCCACTGCCTACTTTTGTCACTTTTACTGTCATTTATTTCCATCAGTCCCTGTGAATCTACACCTTTCCTATGCCCCTGTAAAACTGAGGAGATTTACTCCTGTATTAGCAGCAGTTTAAAGGAGTTTATCCCCTGCAGCAGCCATGTTCACTGACAGAAACAAAATGTATTGTAATGCGTTCATTGTGTCACATAGTGCAGACTGTCATGCTAGGTCTTCTATTTATAATAAGCTTTATCCTTATAAAAGGAGGCTATTTGTCAGCCCTAAAATTAACGCTGCCTTTTTACATAGTGATGCAGAAACTGTAGTTCACCATGGTGCTACTGAAACTCTATGGGAACATCATGGAGGTAACAGAGTTGCTAAATCCTTTTTTTCATTCAGCTCTTCTGCTTTCTAGAGATAGGCAGCAGCTGTGCCAGCTGTGTGGGATAACTCTCTCTTGCTCTTTACGCCAGTCAAAGTAAAAGAGGAGTGAGAACATCTGCTTCCCTCAATCAGTAAAAAGCCATTGAAATCTAAGAGAAGTTGACTCTTTCCAACTTTCGGCTAACTGTCTGGAGCTGGAAAAAGCTATTCTGTAAACTGTTTTTCTGAACCATTTGCTTTTCCTCAAATGTTTAAAATAGAGGATCGTAACAACTTGGAAATAAGTGTTGTCTTCCCCTGTCCATCAACACCTCCCCTTTGGGGTTCAGGTAAGCAGTTCTGGGAGTGGAAAAGAACCCATGAAGAAATGCAGCGATGGAAATGATGTTAAGGTCTGTGTGGCTACAAGGTTTTTTGTTAGTTTTTGTTTCACTCTAAGCTGTTGTCCCTTAGTCTGCTTCCCTAGTCAAGCTTTTCTAAGAAGAGAAACTTTTCCCCTCAAGCCATGCTCAAGCCCACTGTTATGAAAGTTAGCTTAGTCAATGGTGAACTTTAAAATGTGTTTGTAGTTGCTTTTGTCAGCTGATTAAAATGACTGGAATTTCTGCCCAGACTGAGAAGCTTAAAGAGGCTTGATGTTTCACACCAGAAGTTAAAATAAGATTTTTTTTTTTTCTTCTTTTTACTTCATGTTAGAACACAGCCAAGCCCTTTCAAATTTTAGCATGAAAGGGATTTGATGGTCTCAGTTTAATCTGTATTATTCAGGTGATTAAACTTTAAAAAGACTATAACATCCTTTTGGTGCTCTTCTCTTTCTGTTTTTGATTCTTTTTGTACATACTTTTTACCTGACTCTAAGACCTTGGATCACTGTTCTGACCAGGTTTTCACCTCCTATTGCTTGTAGACAGTTTTTGATGCAATATGAGAACATGTCAAGTAAAGACTGAGGAAGCCATTTGTAGGGTGGGTTTTTTCCCCCCTCTTCTCAAAAAGAATATAAGTACCATTTAAAAGAAAAAAACAAAACTGGATGTATTATGCTAGAAATGGCTTATCTGGACATCAGGGAACATATGAGTTTTACCTTTAGCTTGGAAGATTGAGGTTTAATACTATTGTGAAGTTCCTTAAGAGTATATGTATTGTGTGTTTGGACCAACTACCAAGAAAACAAATACACATTTTTGGCACTTTACTTCTACTGGCTTGAAAAGCAGAAATCTATTGCCCTTGTGTCTTCAGTCCTGTCATTCTTTTTTTTTTTTTTTTTTTTTTTCCTATCTTCCAGAAGAAATCAGCACTAAAAGACGCCCCCTTCCCCCCCCCCCGCCTCCTTCTTTGTACGTAGATATATGCAACCATTTCTCCTTATTTGCATGTGAACACCGTAGACTTTATATCCAAATCTTGCATTTTGCTGACTTGTTCTTTCTTGGCTCTGTTATTTTTTTTTCCTTCTTTATTGTAATCTTTATCAATTCTCTAATTCAAGCTGTTTTCATTCTGCCATGGTCTCTTCCTTGTTGCATTCTGTTTTCATTTTCTTCTGTGTTTTAATATACTCGAGTGACTTCTAAAACAATGTTCCTTAAGTGTTTGTACTTTCATCTATTCTAGGTTTTCTTTGGGCTTCTTAATTTCTATTTTCACCTGTTCTCCTTCTGTCTTACACACCACTGATCTCTCTGTGCAGCATTGCAAAAACCCACTTAAAAGGAGTACTGAATTATTAGATGATCCTATGTTGTCTTCCTTTCTACGTCATCTTCTACTTCTTTCACATCTTGGTATCATATCTTACTCTCCTCCCCTCCACAGTTACCTTCTCTACCTGGTGCTTAACACTTTTGTTCTGCTGTTTATGTTAGTGGCTACCCTTTGCCATCTGAAGTAAACAAAAAAGTATCTTTCTGTCATCAGGTGTCTTCATACACCAGAACATGATTGTTTGCTGTTTCCTATTGCATCTTAATTACCAGTTATTTTGTCAGTATACCAACTTCGCTTACCCCTTCATTTTGTTTCTGTACTCCTGTTATGCGATTTGTACATTACTGCTCCATACATTAGAACCTACGCTTTTATTTTTGTTTATTCCCATTTTTAAGGTCTTTATGCACCTACGTATGGATAAAACCTGCCAAAAACTTATCACATACTCATAAAAACACTTTTCACAAGTTGAATTTATTTAGAATATCCCACTCTTGTCTTTATTTGAAGAACGATCTTAATTTCTGTTGTTTGGTGTTCAACATAATGTTGAAACTTAACAAATGCTGGCTTATTCAAAAGCAGCCTGTTCTATGCTATAATACTAATAACTACTTACCACTTTCTCCAATTCAGAAGAACAGCAGGAAGGGTGTTGCATCTAAATCCTTTAATTTTCTGTAAAAATATTCAGTAGGGATAAATGAGTGTCTGATTAAACAGTGTAACTTGGGTTTGTATTCGTTTGTATTCACGATAATATTTTTTTTTCTGAATTGTAGTAGTATCTCTGTGCAACGATTGGCCTGCCTTCTTGAAAGGAGCAGACTTAAAGAAAAATGTCATATGGCCCTACATAAAGATCTGGATACTACAAAGAAAAAAACTCCCTTGGTTTTCTGAAAGGGTTTAGAAAATGAAAACACCAAATTTCTGGGAGACCATAAATAGTATTTGGCATCTTGGCTTGACCTGGAATGCATCTTTTAAAATTTGCGACTTGGTATTGCAACAATTACACATTAACAGAGTTGGTATTTTATGATTACATTCAGGTAGCATGTAGAGAGTTAGAGAAATATTTCTGAAGAAAATTGGTTATGAATTCCTTATAAAATCTGCATGAAGTTTCTGAAAGCAGGCACAGTCTCTCCTTGATAACTAAAGAATCTGTTGACCTTAATTTGGGGAGAAAAGAGAAATGGCTTGGAATATTTCACAATTTAATTTTAAAGTGTCTACCTCTTGTATAAAATTGACTTTAGACCCTGTAATGAACACGTAAAACTTTCGAGGAAATTATTTCTCTTGTAGCATCAACAAGGAGATTCTCTTTATACATAGGTAACAGTCTAGCTTTGCGTTCATGCCACATCAAAATCGAAGACTTTTTTTAACTCCGCTTTCCTTCCTGCATCTTGATAGTTGGTTAGAGGCCTTTAAATGTGTGTGTGATCAGTCACTCACCATCAGAGCCCAGCAAAACAGCTCTTCCTTATGGACATTTGAAATAAAGCCAGTCTTAGCAAAGAGATCTCTTGCAAGAATTGCCAACAAATTAGGTGGATTTTTAGAGTGGATATGAAGTCTGGTTAAACAGACATTTCATTTCTTTTAGCAGCTTATTGATGATTCCAAACAAAAAAGCTGTACCATCTGGTCCTTGGAAAACAAAAAAGCATTACATGTTCCTTTTTTTAAAAATTTGCATAGAAAAATATTTATATAATTTACCAATTTTATATATATACTAATTTATATAAATTACCAGTTTTACTTTTTCTATGTGTAAAAAGATTTAATTTATTCATTTATGATACACATAACTTCGTAATAGTCATACATTTCAAAGAAAATATGGGAATACTAGAAAAGCTTCTCTCTACAATGCTTATTGTCTCAGCTATTCATCATAACAAAATTTGAGCAGTATAACAACTGGAAACAGAAAGCAGTATAGAGAGTTCAAGGACAAATTGAAACAAAACCCCCTGCTAAATCAATTAAACTTCTTCCAGTAAATATTGTGAAATTTTAGACCTCGCTGGAACACAGTATTAGTTATGTAGATATGTAATAGAGTAACTGCAGAGTTGTGCAGAGACAGGTATTACAAGTAGTGAAAAATTTCACAATTTTGAAACTTGATGTTATTGTGAGTTGTAATAAAACCTGAAAAATTCTAAAGTTTACAGAAGGAAAACTCATAAGCTTTTTGTTGTACCTCTTGAAAGAAAACTAAAGGGAAAAGTAGGTTGGATCAATAGAAGTGTCTCCATTTATGATGTAAAACTTAAACCAGTGTATAAACAAAGTTCTGAACCAAAGTATTTTCAAAAATGTTTTAAAGATAATCTTGAAAAAGTTTGGTTGTTCCTCCCCCCACAAATTGTTGGAATTCTCTTCTTATTCTGGTTTTGTCTCACATGCCAAAAAATGAAATTGTGTGCCTCAAGCTTTTAATCACTTCTGTATCTTTTGGAAAGATGCTTTGTTTTCTGTGAATGTCAGTGGCATTACTTTAATCTCAAAGGTATAGTTCTTGATATATAAATAAAGTCAATTTATTGTCGTTATGGACTTTTTGCTCCAGGATACGAAGTTCCTTATTTCTGTCTTTTATTTCATTCCAGCTATTTATGAACTCTCTTGTGAAGCATACAAACACTTGGGCAAAACTTCAAATTACTACTGGATAGATCCAGATGGCAGTGGGGCACTGGGACCTTTGAAAGTTTACTGCAACATGACAGGTAACTGCACTGTATTTGCTAATTCAATATTTTTTAATGTAGTTGGGAGAAAGAGTCTGTTCATAATTCATATTTCCTGACAAAAGAAAAATAATTCCTAAGAGCTTTTCATGAGAGGGGTCACCAAATCTGTAGTCACCATTCAGTATAGTCTGAGCAAGGCAGTAGTTAATCCATTTTGTAAGCTTTTTGAATCACAGCTATTAATTAGCCTTAACAGGCCTTTGTATCCTCAGTGGTGCATAATAAAAAAAAAAAAAAAAAGTAGATATATACGGCTATTTACTGAAACTATTGTATATCAACATATTTGTAGTGCAGTAGTGCAGTAATGTCTGTGGTTCATGGGGTACTGTCGAAGGCAGCTTTTTAGAAATGTCAGACTTTTATTTCTGTACAGGTATTGCTGACTTTCACACACTTGCCACCATAGGTAAGGAATAGAAATTAATTACAGGAGAAACAAAACATTTGAGTTTTTTCTTTTTTGCCTGTTTTGTCTCTTTAACTGGTGTTAGAAGGATGTATTTTATTTAACTTCTGGGACCATATATACAACTGCATTAACTTATTTTGGTTTTGTTGCGTGGTTTTTTTTAACACTAGTTTTGCATGGGTAATTTCCCATCTGGGCATTCTCATGGAAGATATCCTGTCTTAGTCATCTGAGTTGCCATTCTGAGGCAGAAAAATATGATAATGGAAAAAGAAAACGGGGCAGTTTTCTGCACCGGGAGTATATTATTTCTTTGGTCTGTTGCTGAAACAATTGTCATGCATTACTTTTTTCTGATATGAAATATTGGGTAGCTGATACAACCGTCATGTCCCCTGACTTTCCCCAAATGTCTGCATAATAAGTTTGAATTTCAGTCTGTTTGTATTGGAAATGTGGCATACACCTGAGTCCTCAGACTTCAGCATCAGCAACATGAACGTGAAGGCGCTATCATAAATTGAAACAGTAACTCTGCCTCTTTAGAGATCACAGTCGCTGAAGTTCACGTAGCTCTTCCTGGAGGCAGAAATCTGTACATGTCTGGACCTGTGGGGTGGGTTTTATCCAACTTGGATGGGAGAGATTGTGGGGGGCAGAGGGGGGAAGCTGACTTGAAGGGGGATGCACAGCACACGCAGCAGACCCAGATCAAGCCCTCATAGGTAGACAGCCTGTTGGAGAACAGGAGAATACCATTGTTCCATATTGCCATTAATGCCTGCATTTGTATAATAAATGTATACCTAAAAAGGAGCCTGATCTAAGCTCTGGGAGTGCCATCAGTCCTTCTTGGACTGGAGAGACAGGCCAGCCACTCTGTTCTGAGACACAGGTGTAAAGGCAATCTTTCAGATAAGTGGATCCTGACCCATTTAGGGCTTTTTAAATGATAACTAGCACCTTGAACTGTATCAGTACCTAATCAGGCAGGCACTGCAGGGAACAATGTCAAGAATTGGTGATATATATCATAGCGATTTCTGGTATTCAGAAGAAGAACCGCTGTGTTCAGCACTAGCTATAGCTTTTGGGTACTCTTCAAGGGTAACTTTGTAAATTAAAAATGTACTACTGTAGTGGTGTCAGGCACAAAAAAGTACACCTATCTGGTACTACAGTATTGCTCATTCATGTTAACTATAAATATACAGCAGAAGGTCCTAGTAGCTTGTTCAACACTGGGGAAAAAATAGATAAGAAAGGTGAAAGTAGCCATTTCATTTTACTAACGTTTCTCATCTACAAAACAATTTCCAGAGTACTTAAATGTGACCTTTTCCTAACCTGTGCAAGGAGATCATGAACACTAGGATAGATGATTTAGTGCTCGCTCCCTTCATTTGGATATGATGCATGCTGTGGAAAAATGCAGTGTTCTGTTTTAACTGAATCGCTCTCATCAGCAATGCTTTGCTACGAAAGGCATTTTGTACTAATATCCATGTAACTTTAAATTTTAAAATAAGAACCTAATAGAACTATTTCTTCATTAAAATGCAAATGACTGCAAGAAATATGTGAAAATTGATGGGAAGTAATTTTAATCTCTGCTTCTAAAACTGGAAGGCTACTCTGACAATCATTCTCAGATAGCTCAGTGAAGCACATCACCTATGTACATACTCTGTAGTACCTATACATTGCAGCTGTTACAGCTTTCATTTTCTTTTAATTAGTGGTCGTCTGTAAGCACTGAAGACTGTAGAAGGTAAAAAGATACATTTTTAGGAGAAAGTTCACAACACCCTAAATCTTTTTCTGAGTCGATATAGAGTATTATCAGCAATACACATACTAGAGAAGGGACAGAATGAGGTTACTTGAGGGCTTTACTTTGCTTCATCAATAACACATTTCTGTAGATCTCTGTAGCAATGATGCATATCTTGCCATATAACAAAAGGCACTATAGCATATTAGAATAAAAACAGAATTCTCAAATAATTTTAGTATCAAAATTGTGCAGGTTTATGGTCTTACTAGCACTATTTTTGAAAAAGAACTTAAACTAGCTGAATTACAATCAACTTTTTTTTGTGAACATGAAACTAAGTAACCGACAGATCTAGCTAGACTGAATAATATGTGGAGTATACTAAATGAAAAAAAACACTTCTTCATATGGCAGGATAGTGATATTTTATTTTAATAGAGACATCCTTAACTGTCTTTCCCTCTCCAGCCGGAGAGTCAAATCTAAATGTTCCTATTAACCCACTATGTTGAACAAACATCTCTATATTAAATTACTATTTAGGATGCTAAGAGACATTTTAACTTCCTTTGTTTCATTCAGGTGGAACTAGCAAGTAAGAACATGTTAGTGACTAAAAAAGTAATATAAAATGTAACTTGCTAGTTTGGTTCCTAGGGAAAACAAGTCCACAAGGTTAGGATTATTAGCAAAGCTAGTATCTATCTTCCTAAAACAAGGTGGCTTAACAGTTATGTACTGCTTTCACACTTACTGTAGTATAGTTTTACTGGTGCAAAATGTTGGAGAATAAGCTACACTCTCACTTGACTATAAACCTTCAGGGGCAATATCCTGAAAAGCCACTGAAATTGTATATTTAGAAATTGCATCTTTAGCCCTTGAAGGTACTGTATCACAAATATTGAATCACAAATTTCATTATTTCGCCATTATGTCAACATTTCACCTACAGATTCTATAGTCAGAAAGTGCTAGGGTTCCCAAACGTGTCAAAAAATTATTTAAAAAAAAAAAAAAAACTGAAGAGAAACTTATGGTGCAGTACACAGCTGTCTGGGCATATTTCTGGGCATAATCCATATCCATCTTTAGTATGTCTTTAATTTAGTAAACTGGAGAGTGTCATGATGGGTCCTGTCCTTCACGGGACAGGACTGTTCCTGTTCTGTTGCTGTGGTAACTAAAAATCATTCTGGTTTCTAAGACGTCCTGGCAATTCAATAGTGCAGTCAAAGTCATAGAAATACATATGTGCATGCACTCCCCACAGCAATTCATGGTCTCTACAAACTACTCTGTATTGTCAAAGAAATCCCAGATCCCCCCTCATTCTCTTGTCCTTGTCTTCTCCAAATAAACCTTGTACTCACAGTGCTTTTTTTTCATAGTAAAGAGGTGCCAAGCACTTACATTTTATGCCCTTATAGTGGAATTAAAATGTTTGAGATATCACATTTAAGTATCTATTCCTGCTGCAGTAACAGAGCTTTTCAAAATCTAGGGCATTGCAATAGATGTTCAGCAGCTTTCCAAATACTTACCAATAGGAACTATGTAAATTTTAGGAAGCTTTTTTTTTTTTAACGAAAAACAGTATTGAAAATGTTTAGAATTGGAAAGTTGGAACTTTTCAAATTAACATTTTAGCCTGGAGAAAAGGAGGCTGAGGGGAGACCTCATCGCTCTTTACAACTACCTGAAAGAAGGTTGTAGCGAGGTGGGTGTCGGTCTCTTCTCCCAAGTAACAAGCAATAAGATGAGAGGAAATGGCCTCAAGTTGTGCCAGGGGAGGTTTAGATTGGACGTGAGGAAAAATTTCTTTACTGAAAGAGTGGTGAAACATTGGACCAGGCTGCCCAGGGAAGTGGTTGAGTCCCCATCCCTGGAAGTATTTAAAAGACGTGTAGATGAGGCGCTTAGGGACATGGTTTAGTGGGCATGGTGGTGTTGGGTTGACGGTTGGACTCGATGATCTTAGAGGTCTTTTCCAACCTCAGTGATTCTATGAAAATACGGAAAAATATTCCTTGAAGCTGTGATGTGGCGTAATGTTTAACCATTAGACTGCCTTTCAGTTTAGCCCGACTTGTGATCTTAGGCCAACAGGGAACCCTTCCAAACCTCTGTCATCTTAAGGCCAAGGTCCTACCCTCTTTCAGAGGCAGGTCTACAATGCAAAGTTAGACTCTGCATTCAAGAAGGTTTTTCCAAAGATGGAGGGTTCTTATCTCAGTATCCAGTTTAAGGCCCTTCCTGTTTTCTCTTTAATTGTCGTTAGAACAGTAGCTGTAGTGCAAAGACCTGCTCTTTTAAGATATTTGTTGGAAGATGTAAACTTTGAGTATATTACAGCTTCACCCCGTGCTTTGCGTGATATTTTGTATTTCTGAATCTCTAGGATCAATTCAGTTTCCTCTGGCAGTTTTTGTTTCAGTCCCATTGAGAAAGACACAAGAAACAAGTTAATATTACTCCCTATTTTTTCTGTGTCTTTCTTTTTTCCCCCTTGGCCCAAGGAGGGTGGGGAAAAGGTGTCGGATCAGTAAGTTTACCCTGATCTTATCTTGTGCGTTTGTCCTGCAAGAATTTTCAGAACGGAGGGTGAGGAATAAGCAGAGGAACAATGCACAGGGACCATAAGCGCTTAGTTATTTATCCTAATGACTGTATGGGATGTCAGTCGGAGAGGCAGACCAGCCCTTCTGTAGTTCCGTCAGGCTTTATGCCGAGGATAGGGAAACCATAGTCTTTCTGCTGTTTCTTCTGCTTCATCATTTAGACCACTGATGCAAAGCAGAACTGAAAGGTTTCATAATCTATTTTACCAGAAGATATGTCAGTTAATTCTTTCTGTTGGTCCTGAAGTCATTATGCCTCTGTGATGTGGCTTTTATCTCATTTCAGGATCCAAATAGCTGCAAGCATAATGGCTCCATTTGAGCGGTACTTACCCTATCCCCTTTCTAGTACAGTTCTTTTGCCTAAAGCTGCACATCTTCAAACACTTTGAGAAATCATTAATGCGTATTCATAGTCTGTCTCATTAAGGTCAAATGTACAGGGTGGCTTCTCTACCCACTCTCCCTCTTCCTCTCTTTCTCTCTCCACTTTTTTAACAGAAGTGGCACATATAATAATTACTGCAATGACTTTGTGAGTAGACATTAAACCACCATAACTGTCTTATCCTGTGATTTTTCTGTCTTCTTTCTGTAAATAGTGGATCACTGGAGTGCTTTTTACTATGACATATGTAGAAACATATGGCATGAATATAAATGTGCCATTCATCACTAATAATGATGAAAAGTGCCCCAGCAGTGGTAAATGCTTAATTCTATTGCACATATCTGTATAATTAGTTTTTCAGATGAGACATTTTGCTTGAAAACTGATTTACTGAACTTCCAAGGTACCAAAACTTTTATTCATACAGATATATAGAAATGCATGTGAAACACAAAATTTTGAGCAATTTAATTCAATAAATAAAAGTAAAGACTTTTTTCTGTGTAGATTCTCCAGTTTGATAGAGGAAGGAATTAGTATTTTTTACTTGTTAACTCAAATAGTATAAATCAGCACACATTTAAAGGCAATAAAGAAAATTTTGTCATTGGGTAATGGTAAGTTGTTGCATGACAATGCAAGTATAGAGACCTTACCCAGTGTCGTCCATTGTAGAAAGCTTCCAATACGAGTATTTAAAGTCTTTTACCTAAAATACAGGAAGGAAAAATGGCTTCAGTGTTTCAAATATGACATATGAAATGATGTTTTGATTTTTATCAGCATCTCTTATACACTTTTCCTTCAGTTTTAGAGCTTTGTTTTGGAGGCTTTTTAATGAGTCTGTCAGACATTTTTGCAAATTGAAATGACATTTGAGAGGTAAAAAGAGGAACAAGTAGTTAAGATGGATTGAGGCTGTTATTGCAGAGTATCCAAGCTTATTTCTTAGAATCACAGAATAGTTTGGGTTGGAAGGGACCTCTAAAGGTCATCTAGTCCAACCCCCCTGAAATGACCAGGGACAACTTCAACTAGATCAGGTTGCTCAGAGCCCCGTCCAACCTGACCTGGAATGTTTCCAGGGATGGGACATCCACCACCTCTCTGGGCAACCTGTGCCAGTGCTTCACCACCCTCAGCGTAAAAAATTTCTTCTTTATATCTAGTCTATATCTACCCCCCTTTAGTTTAAAGCCATTCCCTCTTGTTCTGTCACAACAGGCCCTGCTAAGAAGTTTGCTGCCATCTTTCTTATAAGCCCCTTTTAAGTACTGATAGGATGCAATAAGGTCTCCCCAAAGCTGCCTCTTCTCTAGGCTGAACAACCCCAAGTCTCTCAGCCTTTCTTCACAGGAGAGGTGTTCCATCCCCCTGATCATTTTTGTGGCCCTCTTCTGGACCCGCTCCAACAGGTCCATGTCTTTCTTACGCTGAGGGCTCCAGAGCTTGGTGCAGTACTCCAGGTGGGGTCTCCCCAGAGCAGAGTAGAGGGGCAGAATCACCTCCCTCGACCTGCTGGCCACGCTTCTTTTGATGCAGCCCAGGATACGGTTGGCCTTCTGGGCTGTGAGTGCACATTGTTGGCTCATGTCCAGCTTGTCATCCACCAGTACCCCCAAGTCCTTCTCGGCAGGGCTGCTCCCAATCCCTTCATCCCCCAGCCTGTATTGATACCAGGGGTTGCCCTGACACAGGTGCAGGACCTTGCACTTGGCCTTGTTAAACCTCATGAGGTTCACATGGGCCCACTTCTCAAGCTTGTCCAGGTCCCTCTGGATGGCATCATGTCTCTCTAGCGTGTCGACCACACCACTCAGCTTGGTGTCATCTGCAAACTTGCCGAGGGTGCACTTGATCCCACTGTCTATGTCATTGATGAAGATATTAAACAGTACCAGTCCCAATATGGACCCCTGCGGGACACCACTCATCACCAGTCTCCATCTGGACATTGAACTGTTGACTACTACTCTCTGGATGCGGCCATCTAACCAATTCCTCACCAATTTCCTTGAAGATGAAACAAGACCAGAAATAACCACAGAAAAAGAAGAAAATGGAGGGGATGTGTGGGGAAGGGCAAAAGCATCAAGCCATTTAAGACACTGGTTTTGGCTAGTTGACTTATCAAGGTAGACTCTCTGTATAAAGAAGGGAGAAAAGATACTGAGGAAGAAGGAAAATATTAGTCATTGAAGTATCAGGGGATTTTGTCTGGAGCAGCATCTCTGGTGACAGACTTTCTTCCTAAGGTGAGTTCATCCTCCTAGAGTCAGAGTAAAATAACAGACCCATGAGAGACCTGGAGACAGAACAGACTATGTTTATGTCTTTGCCTGTCAAGTAGGCTGAAACATCCTGCATCTCAGGTTTAGTTCATTGATTTTTTTTTTTTTTATCTGTTCTTATTTACAAGGCATGCCCTTTGTATTCCAGGTTTCGTTGGTTCGTCATTTTGTTTTACTTTTGGTTTTTTTATTATTTTTAATTTATGTCAAATAATTGGCTTTCTTGTGACAATGTTTGTTGTGGTACTTAACTGTATCTCAACAAATTTGGCTAGTGCCTTTCCTCCCCATGCTCTGGAGCACAGTACTGATTGTTGGTAAGAACGTGGTCATGGTTGTTTTTCCAGCTGGATGTAAACTTTCCACTCGGCCTCAATCAGTTCACGGATTGTAATTGCCAGCCTTTATCTGGACTCGTCTTGATTAGATGCAGCTTGCCGTCTGGAATCCTTCTGAAATAAATCAGAATGGTTTTCTGTTTGTTTTTGCCTCAGGTTAACACTGAAAAATGATGTTGTTAGGCACTCCGGTGCTTGGCAGTTACTTGTTGACTGGTTAAAGCCACTATCTAGATGGCAAAGGATGAGTGAGTGTAGGCTGTTGCTGTGTTCTGTGACAGCATGTTGAGTTTGCCATATTGGCAGGCTTTTAAGGATGGAAGAGTAGCCTACAGGCTACTCAAACCACACTTGAGTGCCATGTGATTGTGAGATGTTTTTTTATTACTTTTATGTTCAGAACTTAAAAACACACTGCCATAGAAACAGTCTCCACACAGAGATGAAGATTTTAATAATTTCAGGGCTCATCATAATATAAAAAAGGTAGAATTTGTTGGGAAAACAGGATGTGAATCAACATCTGATGACTTCACTAAACAAAAATGTGTTCTAACAAAAACGTGGTGTCATAACTTTAGGGTTTGCAGTAAATCACGTTAGAATCACATGATTCTAAATCATATTAGAATATCTCTAGATATTTTCTCCAGTCACCCTTGCATGTGTAGAAAATGAAAAGCTAGCCCAGTGTATAACTGCAGAGAAAATATCTAAACCATAAAATAAAAAATACCTTGTGAAGTCTGACCCCAGGAGGAGGTTCTTGACCTGGTCTGTTTCAGTAGAGGACAAACTTTATCACTGGCATTTAAGGTAGCTTCTCAAGTTGCCAAGTAATAGAAACATTTTCTACTGTCTGACTACTTTCTTTTGTTTCTTCCCCTTCTTTTTTCCTGCCCCACCTCAATCTCTGCAGCATCATATAAGAGAATATAGGAATAAAAGTTTATGTCATGTCATCCTCTTAATGTATTTCAAGTGTTCATAGTTGGAGCATGAGCATCACAGAACATCCATACATCAGGCATAAGGCAACTAAATATGCACCGACCTCAAAGAATGAGTACAAACTGGCATTTGAGAGCAACATAGCAGAAGTAGTTGAAAATAAAGAGAATCTTTTGTTTTGCCAAATTATTTAGTCTAGGAGGAGGAAAAAATCCCGACATCATCTGCAATCATAAAAAATTCCTCATTTGTTGGAAACTGAGCTCTGAACAGAAATTAGAAAACAACGGATCTTTTTAGAACTCCTCATGAATTGCAGGACCCCACAAGCCTATATTTCAAGAAATATGCCCATAATTGGGAGAGAAGAAAAAAGGAATGGTTGGAAATAGGATGATGAAGGGTACCATCTACCTTAAACTGTTACTGTGAATGTTAAAAGCAAACATTTAGCTTTGGAGTCACTCCCCCACGTGTCCTACTGGAGATGTGAGGAAATCAGCAAAAGCTGCTTCAGGCCAGTGATACGCTTCAGTTATCCCTAGAAAATTGCTCCTGTAGAGAACGTTATTGAAAGCCCAAACAAAGCTTGTGTTTTCTATAAAACCTTTATTTCTGCTTTTGGTCACTTCAATCAAGTTTAAGACTAGACAGTTAATTTACCTCTGAAATGATGGAAGAACTTGTTGAGATTTTTAAAATTTTATTTTATTTTGATGGTAATATTTTCTGCAGGGTTTTTCTGTTGTTTGGGTGGGTACAGGTGTTGGATGTGTGTGTTTCTGCCTACCCCCTATATCACTGGGAAAGCTTCTCTATGCTTCTCTGGGCTTTGAGGAACAAGCCCAGTGATCCAGCTGTACTGCGTCAAAGCCTGGAAGGTGTGAGTCACTAGGTTCAGGTGGGGATTTCTGGTATACAGAAATACTTTCTCATATGTGCTTCCCCCTTAAGGCTTCCTTGTCCTTAAACAACACTTTCAAAGAATGGCTTCTCAGCAAGTCATATTCAGAGGTCATTGTTTCTAACTGCTAGTACTGTCTTGTCTTGTTGACAGACAGTGGGACTAGGAAGAAAACTACTTACCTGTTGTAAGTATTCTTTCAGTTGTCATTTTCTTTGAAACTGAAATCAATGTAACTAAAAGATCACGGAGCAGATTAGTTTAAAGGAAACATTTAAAATCCTGTTGAGGTGGCAAATAGTGTATTAAGTTCACTTATTACTGAGATAGATAATCAAGTGATGAAAAGATGACAGACAATTTTAAAAAGAGAGAAGAGAGATTCATTCCACTCTAGAATTCCCAACCAGTATTCAGGGTGCAATGCTGCACACTAATGTGTAATTCTCTAAATTAATTTGCCTAGAAGGGCAGATTAGCTGTGTTGTCACTATTGCTGTTAAAAAATCAGGCCTTCTTGCTTCCTCCTGTATGCTCTGACAGATGTTTTTTAAAAAGAAATTATTTGGGCAATGAATAAGCTGCAGTAGACATCCATTTTGACCTGTACATATGCATACACAGAGAGGGAAAGTACTGCTGATGCAGGTTCCCTACAGAGGCAGGAGCTGTACAGAATGATTCTCCCGCGACTCCCTCCCAGGACTTACTAACAAGTGAAGTTAGTGCAGATTATGTAGGAGTGTGAATTTACAGTGTTATGGAGAGTTTATGTGAAGGTTGTCTTTGAACACTCCTAGTCAATCCCAAGATTACATACATATTTGCATTTTATCACTTAGAATTAGTCTTAGTGCTTTTCTACAAAAGAAAACAAATGTGCAATAACTATGATGTGAATTTACAGACAATATTTTTACTAATTTCCAGAATGGGCACTTAGTACAGGTTTTGGGGCAGCATCAGAAATATGCTGTAAAGTCACCTCCATCTCTGTTCCACATGGTGAGAGACAGATAGAGCTCGGGAAAAAGCCTGTAGGGTGATGGCAATAAGGGCAAAAAGGACTAAAATCCGGGATCATCTGGGAATTGGCCATTTTTTATCTCCAAGGCCACAGAAAGCAGCACTTCCTCTGAAAATATGGCAGTCAATCAGAAGGTGCTATGAAGAGACTGCTTACATCCATGAAAATCAAGGAGGAATTTTCCTGGGAGAACCACAGTTGGTTGCAACCACTGAGATTATCACTTGCTCCACAGCATCAGAAGGTGAAGAATGGTTGAAATAAATTTGTTACAACTTAAAAGCAAACCAATGATATCATTCCACATGGTTTAGTGAGCAGAGTCCAGCCAACAGGGGCAAAAGGAGGAGTCTGAGACCTTGTGCGGTGAGTAGGGAACAACCACAGCTGGAGAACTTCCACAGAGCAAACTTTCAGATTTGGAATGGAAGCCTGCAGATTATGCAAACCAGGTCTCTTGTTTAGAGAGTCTCAACTGCTAAGTGTAAGGATCTCCCTCCACTCGTGTACTGGAATCCAAGTCTGCCTGATTTCAGACAGATGATATATGTAACATAGGATACAGCTTGGTATTTCAGCGTCACATTAAGGGCCTGTGTCCACTTTTATTGTGTTTAGAGTTCATGTTTATGATCCAGAACTAACATGCTTTTTATGCATCCTGCTTTAGGGTTTTTTCTATTTGCTAAGCCCAAGTTTTCTTTTTTTCAGGGAGCCTGAAAATATTGGCTTTATCTAGTATGTGTCTGTATTACTGTGTCAGGACATGCTTCCCTGAGTGGGAACTATTGAGGTAATGATCTTCCATTATCCTAGATGAGATTTATGATACTAACTCCACACACACTGAAGCATTCAATAGTAAGCAATTTAAGAAAATCAGTGAGAATAAATTATTCCTTTCCCTTCCAAAAATTATTATTGTGGGTTTTGCCAAAGTGGTACCCTAAACCTCGAGATATTTCTCCAAAGAGACTAGCTTTTTTTCTCCACTTTGGGATGCACTTGTGCATCACAAATAGAAATCACTGTAGATTTTCTTTCAGGCCAGCATTGTCTGACTGCAATGGAATAAACCTGTCAGTAGTCATAAAAGAAAATTAATTATGTTTGTCAGTAGTAATAGGACAAAATACTGTCACAAAACAATTGGAAATGGCAATGTTGTAAATTACTGTATCAGAGATCTAGGACCATCACTGCTCAGATGGATTCCCTTTTTCTTAGCAATAGTCTGTTGAAGAGGAATTAGTGCTCTCACAGAGGCATGGCTATTCCACAGAAACTGCTTGGCAGGCAAGTTGGGGGAGTTAGAAAGGCAAAGCTGACTTAGCTCTCCAAAGCCTGAGCATGCAGAGTTCTCTCCCTTGCACTTACTACTCATGGGACTAGATCAAATATGTTTTTGTCAGAAGCATTGGCTTCTACCTGAAGATGCTTTCTTGCTAATATTGATCTGGTAATTACCACAGAACTATGCTGAAATGGTTACTCTTACTTGTGCTGTACAGTGAGCATCTAATGAACAAACATCTGAGCTAATTGGATGCTAACCAAAAGCTGTACTGTTACATTCAGGTGACTGACATGTCTGCTAGACCAAGTAGATACAACTGGGGTAGACTCACAAGTATTTCTGGTCAAGAGCTGTTATTAGCAAAAGGCCTTACCCATGAACTTGCTTTGTACACTGGTGTACATCCACTGCTCGCTTGTCTGTCTCGTTGCATAAACTAGATTACTTAGAAATAACAAATCTATGGGAATTAAAAAAAAAAAAAAAAACGTAAAACCCGACACTAACCTACTTAATTAGCCTTAATGTTCAGAGGGGTCTTCTGACATTTATTTCAGCGATCTTTACCAATTCCACCGTGTACTGGAGCTCTGAGTGGTTGCTTCGCTTCTGCCTGACACTTTTGCCATAATGGTCACAAACTTCTGCTACAACTGTCATGTTAATATTAAAATCATGTTACTTAATGCCCAACTGTATCACAAACCTACACTTTCAAATGCTTTGCAGGGCTTTGTAGCATCTGCAGTGGAAGAGAAGTGCTGCAGATGCCAGAGACCAGCAACCACATTTTTCATTAAATCAGAGATAGAAGAATCAAATTAAAGTAGCTGTTGTTTCAGACTTCTTGCTAGGCAGAAGTTACTAATAAATCTTACAGGTTTTAGTAGTACACTAAGTGCCAAACCTATACAATTTTTTCAAGATTAGATCTTAATATTTTCAAATCAAATAATATTTCTTTAAGGTATAGCTAGAACAAAGATGATCTCTAATATCCCTTGGAGTTACTTCCTTTCCTCCCCTGTCCTTTTGTTTCCAGTCCATATTGGCTTGGGAAATGTCTGCTGTTAAGTCAGTTGCTAACACTTTGGTTCAAATGTATTTGCGACTAACATTTTAATACTGACATCAATAATAGATGTCTTCACATTCCACTTTCAATGATATTTTCTGCTTCATATGGCCTGGAAGTTGTTTCTTCAGATTCATGAATGAGATTGCATGTGGAGCAATTGTCAGTATTACCTATGTTCTTTTGAGCAAATAAAAAAAGTAAACCTAAATCCTGGACCAAGTCTGTGAATCTCTTGAGGTACTCAGTTCTCTCAGAATGGTCTGTCTTTTTATGTCTTTAAAAAATTTTGGGTTTTATTTATTTTTTTATTTCTCGTAGGTAGGTTGGTTTTGTGTTTGTTTTGTTTTTTAGGAAAATAGAAGGATCTTTATTTTTAATTTATTTACAGCACATCCTTATGCCTGAGTGAATATCTGCCAAGTGACTGGAATAAAATGGACTTTTAAGAAAACTAAACAGTTCACTGTCCAGTTTCTTAAGAAAACTGGAGAGTTCACCTCTGTTCTATGTATTGCAAAAATTTTTCCATTATTAGGAAATTCTTAGAACTTTTAATTTTTTGACCTTTTATTTTTGGTGAATTTAGTATTCACTGAATTTATGTATTGACCATGGATATGCCAGTTGTGCAAAGGTCTTTTCATAGATGGCTTTACTTTTGGGAACTGATCTTTTTTCATGGGCTAAAAAATGCTATAAATGAAAGCTAGTTTTGTATCTAGAAATTTAGACTAGTTTTAATTCTTGAATTAATGATGGAAGACTGTTACCTTACCATCAACTTCCTCAACTATCCAGATTGCATGTTTAGTGAAATTTTACTCATTAAGTAGATATTCAGTGGATTATATTGTAGCAAAAGTTCGGCTCTACTGAAATGTTTGAGTTGCAACATCAGATTCTCTGAAACAGTTTTGTGAGTGCTAGAAATTACAATTATTATCAGCGCTTTTGTGCATAGTATATGCTCCTTTTTCTGTCAGGCCTTTTTTGTGTGTGTTCTTTTTAGAATAGAGTAGATTAGTTGAGTTGGCAAGGACCTACAACGACCATCAAGTCCAACTGCCTGACCACTTCAGGGCTGACCAAAACTTAAACCGTAGTGTTAAGGGCGTTGTCCAAATGCCTCTTAAACACTGACAGGCATGGGGCATCGACCACCTCTCCAGAAAGCCTGTTCCAGGGTTTCACCACTATCTCGGTGGGTGTATAAAAAGCAAAACCTTCAGTCCTTCTTTGCAGCTAACTTCCAGGCATGTAGGGACTCTTTAAGAGAGGCAGCTGCCTTTTGGTATCGGATGGCCACCTGGCCAGCCACCTCCTTACCCACATCAGCATTATCAGCAACAACCCTCCTCTTCACTAAATGCTTGCAGAATTCATTTGAAAAATCATCAGCAACCTTTATTCACACTCCGGGAGAGTAAAGCTTATCCCCACAGACAGCAGCGCCACGAACTGCATCGCACTGACCCACCAGTGTTTTCATCTCTTGTAGCATTTTCAGCGTCTGGGCTGATTTGGCACTTTCTCCAATTAAACTTCCAAAATGGAAGCTCAGTTAATGCAGGCTGTGGTTATTTTCTTTCCTAGGAGGCAGACACCCATTTGGAAAGTGACTAGACGGACACCACCAGCTTCATGCTCAGAGCCCACCCACACAGTCTGTCCGTTGCTCAGCCGGCCAGTGTAGGGCTGGATCTGCTGGTTGTGACTGCGTAGAGCTGGGCTCCAGCAGGCTACCGATGGGGGAAGGCCTCATTAACACATCTCTCAGGCTCCACCCTTCATGCTTTGATGCCATCAGATGTATGAAACAGTGAAGTTCATAGTCAAGTCTTTTGAACTTAGACTGCAGAAAACCATTGCTCAAGATAAGTAGGCTTCCTGCCTTCTCCAAAAGATACATTCATTGTCCACATCATAGTCTGGATTTCATGGCATCCATGAACCAGAAAAAGCTGTATCTCATGGTATGTCTCTATGGCCCCCATACTCCATACCAGCTGAAGCTCTGACAGAAGAGCCCCTACATCAATAAACCATGCGTGTGAAGAACTGCAGGTAACACAATGTCAGCTGGAGCGCCATGAGTTTCTGTCCCAGGTTGGAAACATCTGAGTAGGCAAATGTACCTGGAGGCATGAGTAGATCACAGGTTGACTATGAGCCACAGATATGGTACGGGCAAATGCCTTCTTGTATGTCAGGCAAGATATTTCCATAGGAAAGGCAAGCATTGTGCAAAGCCCTGGTGAGAACTCGCCTCTACCACTAGGACATTTCTCATTCCTCAGGTTCAAGACAGACAAATTCCATATGGGATGAAGGCAAACAAAGACTAAGCAGTGTATTAGGGGCATGGAGGGCCTACGGAAGGAGATGACTAGAAGGAGCAAGACAGAGGCTGAGAGGGCTGCCATCACTTTCAAGAAAGATATCAAGGGTGAAGGCCAAAGGAGGAAAGGAGCTACTGAAGTGCAAGGAAAAAGATGGTCAAGAACGCAAAACCATTCAGGACTTCTATCCAAGAACACCTCACCATAAGCAGGGTAGTAGCAAATGTCACTTGGTGCGTTGGTAATGAATGGTGAGGAAATCCTGCATGCTCTCTACGTGTCTGCGAAGTTCATGCAGGGGGAACCAAAACTCTCTCTTTCACCTCTGGTATCCCCACAACCAAATGAATGTCTATGATATAAATGCCCTTATTTACATAGTCTGAACATCCAGATGAATTTACAGGGACGCCCAGCAGCTGTGCCCAGTGCATGGCCACCAAGGGCAGGGACAGCCCCCTGGGCCTCCTGGGCACAGGGACTGCCTCCGGGCCAGCACCCCAAAGGCCTTCCTCCAAAGGATGCTGGGTGGAGGGGCTGTGGGCGGGGCTGCATATGGGGTGGCCCATCACTGCCATGTCACAGTGCCATCACCTGACAACACAGCAGTCACAGTGCCCCGGGGCAGGATAAAAGGGGGCATTCTCCCATGTCCCGCTGCCAGAGCTGGCCCGGGGCAGCCCAAAGATATCTGAGAGGAAGTCCTTGAGGAAATGTTGGAATTACTTGGAGGGGGCTGAGGGAAGATGACCAGAGGAGGCTTGAGGAGGCTGCTGGAGGTTCTCCGCTTCAAGGCCAGCTCCTGATGGGGCTATGTTCAAAGCTCATCTAATGGATGAAAATCCTGCCTCAGCCTTTGGGGAACAGACACCAGTTCCTCAGGAGATGAGAAGAACCACCAAACCCTGTAGGTGCCCGAGGTTATCAAGCCTTTTCAGCTGGATAGCAGAGGCAAGACCAAGGGAATGCCTTCTTGAGGAGCACTGCAGAGCTCACTGCCATCATCCCCTGTGGAGGCAATGGCAGCAGCTGTAAGAAATGGGTTGCACAGATGTTGCCAGGGGTCCCAGTGCTTTGGAGCAGCCACTGGTGCCCTGCCAGGCGTGGGAAGGATTCTTGCCCCCAAGGGCCATCAGACCAGGGGCATTTGGCCACTCTCGGAAGCCCCTGAGATAGTGCCAGGTTGAGGGAGAATAGGGCTTGGGCATCTCCTGGGAGGCATGACCAGCCTGTGGGACGAGGAGGCAGGGCTTGCTCGCATGCTCAGGGAACAGCCGATCGCCAGCGCTGGGGTCAGGAAGGAATTTTCCCCCGGGGCAGATTGGCACTGGTCCCCGGGGGTTTTTTGCCTTCCTCTGCAGCATTGAGCATGACCACTTGTCAGGGCTCCTCCAGTCCATTTTGGCGAGGTTCCTGCCTGCTGCTCATGCACCAGGAAGATGGCCTCTTGTGCCCTACAGCTGGGGGGAGGAAGGCTTTTTTTCCCCCACGGTGGGCTAGCAAGTGTCCCCGGGGGTTTTTTGCCTTCCTCTGCATCACTAAGCTCGGTCCCTTGCCAGGGCTCCTTTGGGCCATTTTGGCTAGGTGCCTGCTGCTCGTGCTTCATGAAGGTGGCCCTTGTGCCCCGCATCCGGGGGGAGGAAGCTTTCTAGACTCCCAGGGCGGGCCCCCGGGGTTTGCTGCTTTTCCTCTGTAGCACTGAGCACAGCCCCTTGTCAGGGCTCCTCTGGACCCTTTTGGCTCAGTCCTTGCCTGCTGCTCTTGCACCTCCAAGGCGCCACTCGTGCCCTGGCTCTCTCTGGCTCTCTTGCCCGTTGCAAGTTTGGAGCGGGAGCGAGCTCTGCTCTCCCCTTGGCTCCATTTCCCCAGGGGTTCTTGCTTGTGCAAAACAGCCTGTGCTTGGAAGGGCTCCAGGCTTGCTGCCCCATCCGGAGCTGCCACTTTCCAGCTCTCCCTGCATGCATTGCAAGCGCAGGGCAGGCACGAGAGCGCTTTTCGTGCACCACTGGCCAAGAAGCAGAGCAGAGCAAGTTTTGGAAGGCAAAAAGTGTGCTTGTCATCGAGATGTGTCATACTTTGGAAAATACCCCGTGGTACCACACACCTCTTCTTCTTCTGTGTGTGGTCAGTACCGATGCTCATTCTTCAAGTTCTCACTCTTCAGGAAGCAGGGACTGCTTGGCCTGTGTTCCTGCTGCTGCTTTCTGTGTCTCTGTGGCTTTCCTTTGCCAGACTGCAAGGGATGTTCTTTCAAGCTAAACTGAAGAATGCATCAGCCAGCTCCTGGCTACACATGGACATTGTGTTAATGCTTGTGAGCATCAGCTCTGAAACAGATTCAGAAAACTAAAATAAAATCCTGTTTCCACTTGTAACCTTTGTGATTTGTGTCCTTGAAAATGTTTTTGGAGCTGAAAACCCCCTAGCATTTCACGCAAATAACAGTCTCATCATTATTCGACTCATGGTAAGCGCAGGGAATAGACCAGAGTAGACTAGACTAGACTAGAATGGAATAGTTATGCTATGTTATGCCTAGAGTTCTGTGTGACAAGCTATGACCTAGGTCTGAGGGGTGTGTCGTGGTTTAACGCCAGCTGGCAGCTAAGCACCACACAGCCGCTCGCTCACTCCCCCTTGGTGGGATGGGGGAGAGAATCGGAAGAGTAAAAGTGAGACAACTCATGGGTTGAGATAAATACAGTTTAATAGGTAAAGCAAAAGCCACGCGCACAAGCAAAGCAAAACAAGGAATTCATTCGCTGCTTCCCATGGGCAGGCAGGTCTTCAGCCTTCTCCAGGAAAGCAGGACTCCATCACGCGTAACGGTTACTTGGGAAGACAAAAGCTATCCCTCTGAACATCTCCCGCTTCCTCCTTCTTCCCCCAGCTTTATATGCTGAGCATGACGTCATATGGTGTGGAATATCCCTTTGGTCAGTTGGAGCCAGCTGTCCCGGCTGTGTCCCCTCCCAACTTCTTGTGCACCCCCAGCCTACTCGCTGGTGGGGTGGTGTGAGAAGCAGAAAAGGCCTTGACTCTGTGTAAGAGCTGCTCAGCAGTAATGAAAACATCCCTGTATTATCAACACTGTTTCCAGCACATATCCAAAACATAGCCCCATACTAGCTACTGTGAAGAGAATTAACTCTATCCCAGCCAAAACCAGCCCAGGGTCCATCCAGGAGAGCAGCTCTCTGCAGCGCAGGTCCCAGGCCCATCCAGGAGACAGGGGCAGAGACGGGCACACCTACAACATGGCTCAGGCAGGAACTGAAGGCCCCAGGCTGAGCTGAGACACGTCCCCTGGGCCCTTGGCAGGAGACAGTGGGGATGGGGGTCCCGGGGGAGACCAGTCCCAGCCACTGAGGCCTATGAGCACCCCCAGGACCCTGGCAGAAGTAGACTTGCACTGCTCATCTGCTCCCCTTCAGACATTTGTGGTTGGCCACTTGAAGACAAGTATTGGGCCAGATGGACCTTTGCTCTGAGGGAGTACTGTTGTTCTCAGGCTCCTGTGTTTTAGTATGTTTTTCCAAGGGAAACAGCTCAGGCATTTCTAAAACTGAGTACAAGGAGAAAAAAAAACACCCATGGGAAAATGAACAGGTATTGCTCACCTCAAAAAGATTTGCAACCATTTAGTTGAGGAGCACGTCCTGCTTCAGACTGAGGGCTTGATCTTTGAGCCTCGCTAGGGCCAGAGATGTGGGGTTTTGCCATCCTGTGGAAACCCAGCTCAACTGGATGAACATAGCAGACTTTCAAAACCCTCACTTCACACCTGCTTTTTGCAAATTTGTTCAGATGGTCAAATGATCTCGAGACGATCCACAGCTCTCACCCCCATCAGAAGGTACACGCCTCCTTCCCACAATGTGACAGAGCCAATGCCTAGGATGGGACATGACTGCCCATTCAATCCCTTCTGCTAGTGCAGGGCAGGGAAGAAAAGTCATCAGAGATTTCCTCAGGATGTACTGGCAGGGAAAGAAGGAGGTAGGAAGGAGGAGAGGAGAGGATAGGATAACAACGAGGTCACCCCTCAGCCTTCTCTTCAAAGTAGACAAACCCAGTGTCCTCAGCCACTCCTCATAATACTTCCAGCTCCTTCCCCAGCTTTGTTGCCCTTCTCGGGATGTATTCACGTACCTTAACATCCTTTTTAAATGGTGGGGCCCAGAACCACACACAATACTTGAGGTGAGGCCACACCAGTGCTAAATACAGCGGGATAATCACCACTTTTGACCAGCTGGTTATGCTGTGTTTGATGCACCCCAGGATGCAGTTTGCCCTCTTGGCTGCCAGGGCACACGGCTGACTCCTGTTGAGCCTCCTGTCAACCAGCACCCCCAGACCCCTTTCTGCAGGGCTGCTCTCCAGCCACTCCTCTCCCAGTTTAGACTTGTGCCCACCGTTACTCCATCCCAGGTGCAGAATCTGGCATTTGGTCTTGTTCAATTTTATGTCATTGGTGATTGCCCAATGCTCCAATCTATCCAGGTCCCTCTGCAAGGCCTCTTGGCCCTCGAGAGAGTCAGCAGCACCTCCCAGCTTAGTATCATCAGCAAACTTACTAACCGTGCGTTCAACTCCTGCATCCAGATCACTGATAAGAGGATTGAACAGAACTTGCCCTAGAATTGAGCCCTGAGGAACAGTACTGATGACTGGTCACCAGCCAGATGTAGCTGTGTTCACTACAATCCTTTGAGCCCTGCCGTTCAGTCAGTTCTTTGCCCAGCGCACCATCTACCTGCTTTTAGGGGTGTGAGATTTTTGAGGGATTGGGTTTTTCCCCTTCCCCTTCCCTTCCCTTCCCTTCCCTTCCCTTCCCTTCCCTTCCCTTCCCTTCCCTTCCCTTCCCTTCCCTTCCCTTCCCTTCCCTTCCCTTCCCTTCCCTTCCCTTCCCTTCCCTTCCCTTCCCTTCCCTTCCCTTCCCTTCCCTTCCCTTCCCTTCCCTTCCCTTCCCTTCCCTTCCCTTCCCTTCCCTCTCACTTCCCTTCCCTCTCACTTCCCTTCCCTCTCATTTCTCTTCACTTGTCTCTCACTTCACTTCTCTCTTCATCTGGCCTCTTAATTAGTGGACAAGTCTCTTCTGGAGAAGTGGAATGAAACCTTTGGCTCATTGAATTAATTGGTGATATTTTGTGTTCACTTTTGGTTTCTTTCTGCACCAAAATTTTGTTTGTGTGTGTTTGGAATTGTTCAGACAGTATGGAAGAAATGAATATGCATTGTCAGTTGTGAAAGTTGCAAACCTGCATTTGGAAATCTGCAAGCAGATGGATTTCTGCAGCTGCTCAGAAAGCAATGAAGTCAGTAGTCTTCATAAAGTTTCAGCATTTGGTTAATGGATTTCATCTTCTGTAGTAGATAACGTTAGAAGTTAAACAGTGAGAATAATCTGTCGTGTAGCAAATTTTAAAACTGAATATACATGTGTAAATATATATATGTCTGATCGGCAAGTAAAACTTCATAGACCTCTTGGATGTCACTATTTTAATTTGATCCATAGATAATTTAATGCTTTTCTGTTCACAGAGAACCCTGTGGAAATCAGAGGGCTGCCTGAATATAAAAGATGGTATAATTTGACTGTCTTGCTCAAGGAAATCAAATTTCTATTTGTTAAATATGGGAGAACCTAATAAAATAAATAGGAAAGTTGTTCAGAATTAAAGCGGGCACTTGAAGACCCCTAAGCAGTTGATTGCTAAAAGGTTTCCATTACAGTCAGTACTTTCACTTCAGTTACTTATTTTATTCCAGACGTCATCTTTTTATATTATGATGGAGAAATCCTTTAAAATTCTACATAAAATGTAGTCAAACAGCTAAGCGTCCAGCAAAGCTGCATGAAATGCATGTGTTCTTACCAATAGAAAAGATTATGTATGTGTAAAGAAGAGTCATTGATAGAGGCAAAAGTGCAGGCCCAGGCCAAGTATGCCAGAGATTACAGCAAGCTGTAATTGACTTTTGCAGTAATTGACTTGACCATACATGGAACCTTGTCTGATCCAGCGTAGTATTCTCTATAATCCTTAAATATCAGGCTGTCCCATGTGAATGGAGATGTTTCCTTGCAAATAAAATTTCTCATTGCTCTGGAAAGCAGTTAGCTTTGTTGTCATGGATGGCTTCTGTATATATTTGGAACCTCAGTAGGAGCAGAGATGGTATAACACATCTTTTCCCAGATAAGGATATAACAAAAACACTTAGCCATTCAATTCTGTTGGACCCAAGCTACGAAGTCCAATTATGCACAATCACAAATTTTTCAGCATCTCAGAAATATTATTTTAAAATATATCATTTCTACATAATGAAACATTAAATTTATTAATAGGTAGTGTTATATTTCTGAGTATTATTGGAGTAGATGGGACAGTATTTGTAAGTCCTCAGTGAAAAGGAAAGTAACATTAGACCTAGTAAAAAAGCATCTTCGTTTTCATGTATGCCACCCTCTTCTCCAAATTCTGTGGTGGTTTCTGTGCGTGGTCTGATTTCTGTATTGACGCATAAAAAGAGTATGTAGGAGAAACAGGTTTATGGAAATACACATTTTTCTGCTTTTCTTCTCCTGAATCCTATGACTACTGATGCTAGAAAGAATTTTCTGAAGGCAATAATCTGTTGGAAGCCAATGAGGCAGCTGGTACAACATGGGGGTTTGTTTCTGAGTGTTGTTTTTACACAGCACTGTCTTTGAGGTATATGACACTTAGGGTTCTACTTTCACAGGATACATACTGCAAGGATAGTTGGAGTTTCTGAAAATGATGATTTGTATTTCCTTAACAGAACCACTTGTATAAAAGCACTCTGTCCCTTCAAGTGGAAGTAGTGTCCCCTGCAGTGAGTTTGGGTGTTTTGAGGATGGTTGTGTAGGCCCTGAGATGAGAGGGAAAGAGAACGTCACATCCTTTGGTTACAAGGAAGTGAAAAATATCACATTCTAGAATTTCTGGAGGTTGAAAGTTCCTTGTCGGTCTAGCATGATCTTTATTCCTCATCCTTATAGTACTTTTAGTTTTGTCATTCAAAGAATTAAACTTGTGACCTTTACTAGTCATAAGTGTTTATGGGATATTTGTCTTTTCTCAGAACCAAGCTATGCCTTTTTCTGTAATTTAGCATAGCAAATTATGATTTCTCTCTTCTACCTTATGTTTCGATTGAGATAGAACTAGATCACAACATTCAGGAAAGGAAAAACTTTTAAACAGACTTTATTAAAGTTGCTGACTTTAATATGAAGTCTAACTGGCTTTTTCTTTTCTCCTAATGTCACTCTGTGCCACATTTCAAGCCACAGGTATGCTAAAAAGCTTTGTATAGAATGTGTTTTAAAATAATGCATGGCTGTTTTATGATAAATGAAATCATTAAAGCACTGTGATGTAATGTGGAGTTTTAAGTCATGCTTCATTTGAGAGATTAGAAATAAAGACATTCAAGACATCAAAATTCTTCTGTCAGTCACAATGTAACTAAACTTCATTCAGTTGTCTATCCTGTGACAACTAATGGCAGTGGTTTTTGAATTTTCTAATGAACAAGTGCTGAAATGTCAAATAACCAAGGAACATGATGTTACACTAAACTACATATGACAGTAATGTTTGTTCTTTAGTTAAGTGATACCTCAAGAAAACATGCTTAAGTTTACACGGCAATCTTCAAATGGGATTCTTAAGTTTAAATGCGGCTTATATGATTCAGAATAATGATGAAATTATTACAAACTATCAAGAGTGTGCATTAAAACTTTGAACTGTTAACTTCTCCAGTCTGGAGACACCTTTTGAAAGCAAAATGAAACAGACTCTTGGTTAGGAATGCAATTACCCAGATTTCTCTTTCTTAGTGTTCAGTTGCAAATAGCCAAAAAGCCAGTATCAAGAGGAAGCTACATTCTTGAAAATGGAACAGGGTACTTAATGAAAACATGTCTTTTTTAATTCTTCACACCAATCTTTTCAGGAGGTTGCTTAACATTCAGTTTATTGATGCAATAATTAGAAAGACTACTTCAGCGCACTATATTCCTTTTCCTGTCTGTCTAAGGAGAGGAGTTAGCATGACGTGAGGGAGGAGAGTGGAGGATGTTCTTGGGATAATTAAGTTGGATCAGTGAAGAGTATGTTGAGGATTCAAACACTCAAAAGCTGATGGGAGAAAGGTGAAGTTTGTTTAGTGGTAACAGCTGAGACCTGCATTAGTCTTCTTTCTGCTTCTTCAGCAAAGTAGAAATGAAAACTGACTGAACTTTTCAGTCAAGATAGTTCAGGAAATGGTTTCTTAAGGTTTAAGCTAACATAGTGAAAGCTTTGAAGATGCCTTTTCTTCAAGATATCCTTTCAAATAATTTTTTTAAACTGTGGTACTTTTTCCAGTGATTCTAGGAAGCCCTGTTTAGGATCATAGCTAAAGAATTGTGCTATGTTGTTTTGCAAAAGAAAAAATCAGGCAGTAGTTGATTTCTTTTAAGTGCATATGCTCCCATGATGTGCTAAAATGAACTGAAAGACACTTTAAGGGAGACGCATGGATTTGTTCTTTCCAGTTGTATAATACCAGGTTATATATGAGGCCACTCCCCAGAAGATAGAATCCGTTGTTGGATCTTCAATTATTGAACTGTAAAAAAAATTTCCAGCCCTTGCCCCTATTCTGTTCACTGTGCTGAAAACAATCATACTGTTAATTCTTTTATGTCCTTTGTTCTTGATTTTAATGTTCCTTAATCTAAACTGAACTGCAATTGCCATCTGTTAGACCAGGCACTTAAATGATCCGAGTCCTCCTTCATATGGCGGTACTGTGTCTCATTATTTATTGTTCCTTTCAATATATGATCATTTCTAAACTCTTGTTTCTATTAGCACCCTTATGAGGTCATTTTCTACATTAGGGCCCAAATCTGATTTAAGCTTTTCCCCCCAGGCACTGTTTTTCAGCATAGCAATGTTTTGTGTTGCTGCAGTCTTTTTTCTTTGAAGGCATGAGTGATCTGTATTCTGCTTCTCGAGATACTCTTGGCATTAGCTTTTTACATGCAACTGTGTTGAATGGTTTGAAATCATCTCTAGTAATCCAGAGAAGTCGTGCTCTGCTTATCACTTCAGTAATGTCCCTTCAGGTTTCTTACAAGTTGTGTTGGAACAGCCATTTCATTATCACTTCTCTGATAATAGTTGGTTCCCTGAAAACTTTATTTTGGTCACTTCTTTCCACTGCATCTTGTAAAGCATCTTTATCTACTATATGTTGATTTAAAATATTATAAACTTCTGTCATTCAATATGTAAGTTCACAAAATAAGTACAGTTTCCTTCTTGCTGAATTGTTATGAAAGAGACTACATAAATACAAGGGGAAGTATATAGTTTCATTGTCTCAGAAGACAATGTCTGTAAGTAAAAAGGAAAATATCCAGTCAGTAGTTGGTAATTAAATTTGAAGATTCATTGTTATCTTGATGAAGAAACAATGAAAGGAACAGTAGAAGGAGAAAATTACTGCAGGAATGGTTGAATTACGTTTTGCGATTGATCCTATTCCCCACTTAAATAGATTAAGAAACTCACTGGCTTTGATTTCAGTAGAATTCAGGCCATAAGAACACTCTTCATGTACTCTTTTTTTTTCTTCTGGATATTGGATTTTTCTGATCTAAGCCCCATTTTCTACATTAGTAAGATGAGAGCAATAGAATTCATATCACCAGAGTAACTTTACTGCAAAATTGACATTTGCAAATCTCAGGCGAGATTGTCAAAATACCCATTAACTTCAATCGAACCTACATTTTTCATTTTTATAAACCAACTGTAGCTCCTTTGAAGTCCATAGCAGAATTAGTTTCAAATTACTATATATAGTTTTAAACTTTTGTATATATACACACATAGAGAGAGATATAAAATACTCTTTTTGAGAAGCTCTGAGGGAGATGCTTCAAAACATATTGGTGCCCAGGGAATATCCCACACAGCCCATCTCCTTCCAGACACTTTTCCCTCCAGGGACAATTTCAGCCTCTGCCTTGGAGACAGAGCTCTTCCTCTTGGGACCCTGAGATACTTGCCTGCTTGAAAGACCTTTTGAGCATCCCTCTGGCCTCATTTTTGCTCTGGTCCTGGACTCTGTGTGCTGCTCCTGGGAACTACTGACAGCTCACCCTGCAGCCCCTTTCGAACACCCTGACTCCATAAGCGCTCTCCAGGTCTTCCCTCCCTGATCCCTGGCCACCATTTGGTGGTCTGGGTCCCCCTTCCAGCTCAGCCACCAAGTTTGTATCCCCAGCCACTGCAGCAGCTCTTGACTGATTCTGTATTAAAAAAAAAAAATCAGGAAGGAGGGAGAAGAGGGTACTGTCTCCTGTAATTTTTTTCCACATCACTTGTATACATCAGATCTTGTGTCTGCAACATTGCTGTAAAAAATGCTTGGTTTAATCACATTGCTAATGATTGTTGTGGTACCATCCCACACAATTCAACAGAAATCGAAATACCAACTACGTTCTTATCAGAAAATAAAATTGGAGATCTCATATTATGACATTATTATGATTGTCAATTTTTATCCTCCCTAGAAGACAGTCCACTTTCAAATGGGCTGTCTTGTATAGCTTCTTGAGTGATTTGTAGTGTAGCATATTGTAGAACACATTGCAGTAATCTAATTTGAAGTGACAAATGCACTGATGATGGTAAAAATCATGATGTCTAGTAAAGAGCTATCTCCAGGCTGCCATGTGTGAAGGAAACGCATAGGAATGCATGTTGATGCAATACAGTTGTCAAATAGTAGTTAGAAATACAATAGGGCCTGCAGGCATCAATTCTTAACAACAAATGCAGAGCACCCAGCAGCAGATGGAGATGGATATAATTTTTATTACATCCTGAAATGACTTCCCCCTGTCTTTGTCATAGGTATTGCCTTACATTTATGTTCACTGAGCTTTCAGCTAACTATCTCATCCTTCCATGTTACCTGAATGCTAAATATGCACTGCTGGTTTAAAGAAGACACAGATGAGAGGTAGCAGTGTAGTACTGGTCATCAGCACAGACCACTTATCCTCGCTTATCTTCCTAAAAGTTCATGCCGGGTACGTGTGCCAAACAGGAAGAGACTTGGGATAAAACTATTGTCAACCAGCAACACTTTGGGTAAAAAGTAATTAGCCACTATTGTGTTAGTGATCAAGAAGACAGCCATCTAGAAGAAATGCCATCAGCTTGAGGGTTAAAGTTTCTAGCCCATCCATTTTGCCTATGGCTGATGGACAGAGCACACCATGAACATTGGTGTGGACTTGCAGTCTTTCCTTTTGGACTTGTAAATAATGACAGTCATCAAAGGAATATGAATTATTTGATATGCTCAGGTTTTCTCAAAACCATCTTCTCTGAGGCTTCAACCAGGAACTAAGGTGTGGTTGAGTATGATGAAAGTAATCATACCGGATGACATTTATCAAGGCTGTCAGCCAAATTTTAGGTCATGAAAGAGTGTCCATTAAAAAAGCCACTGATCTATTTCATCAGACAGAGAGAGAGAGAGAATGATCGTTTCTGAGAAATAAAACTGTTTTCTGATTTCTTGAAAATATTTAATAAAATAATATCTTAAGAACATAAGCCCACTAATGCCAAAAAAGTAAAACTCTAATAGTGATAACTGTAACTGTGGATTAAAGTAAAAGGGAAAAAACATGTTCATACCTGTGGAATACATGCATTATGTTTTCTGAAGTTTATTTTCCAAACTTATTTCCAGTTAATTTTCATTACCAAAGATTACTTGATTTGCTTGTCAGAAGCAAGTTTTATTGCTTGAGTGAGCACCATGCAAATGAATGAGGAAAGTTCAATAACAGGAGAAACTGAGTATTTGGAAAATAGTCAGTGATATAGTGTTAAATACTATCACCACCATCACAAAATATGTTGAATATGAAGCGGGAAAAATCACTTATGTTAATATTTGATTTGATCATTTGAATAGCTGGTGATCAAGGAAATTTTAAAATTCATTTCATGTTTTATTAGTGAATCATTACTAATAATTATTATTTAATTATTTTATTAGTCAACCATTTCACTTTTTTTTAGTGAAAAACAACCAATAAGTGGGCAGGACTGTAAATAAGTCAATGCAATTGAAAGGTGTTTTCAGCAAAGTAAATTATGTCACTTTAATTTCCTTTTGAGGGAACATGAGGTGGTCATTTTCCTTTTTTTTTAAAAAAAGTAATTCTTAAATTAATGAACTTAGTCTCACTATAGTATCTGTGGGAGAGGAAGTGCTTCACCATAGACTAATGTATAGACTAAATTACAGGGAGCCTATTTTCTCTATAATTGTATCAAATTACAGTCTTAGCCGTTTGGATCTAATTAGATTGTTCTTAGTGAAAACCATTATGAATTCTATTAAGAATCTATGGCTACTGTGTTTCTGCATTCTATTCAAAGAAAATTAGGCTCCTCCTTCACTGCTAAAAACAAAATAATGGAAGAACCACTTTTTCATATCTGTTTTCCTGTACAACTGGAACACTCTATGTAACATTAAAAAAAGAGCTAAGAAGAAATGCATTTGAATGAAGAAGTGGTCTTCTGGAAGAGCCTTATCTTCCTGATGTGTTAGCAATTAGCTGGTGTTGGTACTCTGTTGGTACTTCAAATTTCTCTTACACCCTTTTCTGTAATATTATTGCATTTTTGTAATTTAAAGCATACTTACATTTCCTTTAAACATTAGCTTTTGATTTCCTGTTAATATGTCTGCGATAAAGAAATATGAGAATACTATAATTATCCCTAAATTATTAATAACTACTCTCAACATGAATTCATTTTAATATCATTTTTTATTTGAATAACAGAGGTCATAAGCACATAGAATATTTTATAGATGATGCTACTTAGCAGTATAATTGTTAAGTGATGTCTGCTCTTTATAGGTGTGTTTGGTTCTACAGAAGTCATACACACAGCTCTAACTGACAAATTGTCTCTAAACACTTGTGGTTAGAAATAGCCATATGTTATGCTTTCTTAAAATAATTGCCAGTGTATTAGGGGAATACTCATACCAATATTGTGGTGACTGTAATTGCCAGGAGTATATATCAAATTACAGTCAACTAGGACAGATTTTTCACTTTCGTGTACCTTAAATGAGATTTCTGTGTACTATTTACAGAAAATGTGGGATAGCTTTTCTTGCAGATTTTGATATATTAACTATGACTAGCACAGTCTGTTCTCAGCTACATGGGAATAATTCCATAAATGGTGATGATACAGGTATTTGAGATAGTATGAATTACCTGAGTTACTTTTTCTGTAAGGGAAGTTGGCTGCAAGCAGGTTACTAATTCAATCTTTCTGAAGAATGGTCTCAACTAACAAGCAGTTTCTGAGAAACTGGAACCATAAATTAAGAAGTTGGCATTATTTTCAAGCTATAAATGTCTAGCTGATTTCCTTGGGAAGTATTATCACATTAACAAATAGTTAAGACTAAAAGGGAAAAAGCAGTTTGTAATCAGCATGCAATACATAAGGTTGAGATACCTGCCTGGCAGCTTTCTCCTTTAAGCCTTTCCAGACTTCTTAAGGCCAGCCCCAGTAGTATAACTGTATGAGATGCCAGAGTCTGTTGTTTGTGGGGAGGGGAGGTGGATTTTTGGCTGTGTCCGTGTTATACTGTCAATGTGTTTTTCCAGCCAAGGAAAGATCCCGTCGTTCCAGACTGCCTCAGTTCATGCCTCATGGCAGGGCTTTTTAGTTAAATCAGAAAAATGTGTGAAGAGTGTAAAATCCCCCACCCAGACAAGGAGCTTCCTTCCTGTACACCAGCCACAACTTTTCCTCCACACTCTCTCTGTGCCTGACCTACGGGCACAGATCTTTCAGCTTCCAGATTTTAGACAAGCCAGCTTGCTGAATGTCAAGGAAATGTCAGCCTCTATGTGTCCCTTGCTTCTGTCCTATGTGCAAAGTGAGTCTCACATAACTGATTTCAGGCTTGCCAGCGGGAGTGCGCTGTGCACCAGTAAGCCAGTGAATTTTTCCTTACTACTATCAAGTGCTCTTCAGTCATTTGAGCCAGTCTATCAACAAGTTAGTTGCAGGTGAAATGGGAGCCAGATTTCCTTCCAGTAACTGGCCAGGTATACCCTAATCAATCTCCCATCATCTTCTAGACAGCAGGAAGAGATTGAGATGCTTTTCTAGAAATGGTCATTGACTTTATGCACATATATGTATATTTATAAATAGATACATTAAAAGATGCAACAAACTTTTATCTATTAGTAGTACTTGTACTTCGACAGAAAAATCCTGAAGTGGTTCAGAGGATACGTTTGACTGACATAAAGACAACCTAGATCCATCCACGAGAACATTTCTATCTTCTTTCATACAGTGTGCCACAGTAAAGCCTGAAACTCCCTCACTGGGAGGGGAAGTGTCAGGGCTGCATTGGCTAGAATCCAGTACCCAAAAGGAATGCCCTTCACAGCTGCCTAACGCTACTCCTATTGCTAATGACATTACTATGGCTTCCTAATGGCTAGTCTAGGGGTCTTTGCTGCCACAGAAATCCAAGATAAGGCTCTAACTGGCCTAGTACATGCCTTACTAACACATTAGAGCTCTTACATGTACAGTGTTTTCTGCCAAAAATGAGACATTGGTCTCAGTGAACGTATAAACTATCTCAGTCCTTTCTTGAAAATGAATCTGCAGTAAACTTCCACCCCAGGCTCTCAACAAAACTGTGTGGTATTCTCTGTATAACTTGACAGGTGACAATTATAAATTTTTCCTTGGTACTTGGGAGTGGGATTAAAGCAATACAGAAATAAGAATTCCCCTTCTTCTTTTCCCCTGCTTTTTTTTTTAATTATTTTTTTTTCTTGGTGCAAGAATATAGAGTGTTTGATATAGAGCTTTGGACTAAGGATATGAATATTAAAATAATAACCATCTTGCATCACCTGCTGAATTTCATCTCATTTGGCTAGTGATGCATACTCCCTGTGGAGGATCCGTCTGCTTTGCTTACCTTATCTCCAAACATTTGATTAGAAAGACTTGCACCATATCAGTTACAAACACATGGGTCCACATGACTCCATGTAATCCAAAATAGCCTGACACTATGCAGTGAAAATTAAGACTGGAAAAGAAGGTGGAGTACAGAGTCCTGGAGATAAGAATAATCATAATCATAACATGGAAAGATAACTTTACTCTGGGTTGCACCCAAAACTCATCAGTGTATGTAAGCACATTTCTGTGAACTTCGTGAAGAAGTACTGAAGCACTTTTGAGTATGCCTCGGTTTATCAAAGTATTTTTCATGTAGTTCAAATACTGAAGCACGGTATTGGGCCACAAGTTTTGGAATGACTCAGAGATTTGCATTAACAGGTATGAGATTTACATAGATGAATTGAAAACATACTGCTATGTACTACATTTTATGGTTTTTATTGCTGTAAGACACATCTGTCAGGTGAATTAGTAGTCTCTGAAACTGCCAGATGATCTCCCTGGAGAATCCGTTTTTGTGATAAATTCAGCAAAGTTAGCAGCACGGCATGTTTTCGTCTCTGCATCTCTGGAAGGACGACTGTGGTCATTGGTGTTGCTCTACAGGAACAGCTGAACCGTCTGGGGCAACGGCCTGGCTGGCTCATCCAGGAAACAGGGCTTTTGTGCAAGCCAGTTCAAGGCACCAGAATAGATTCTTACAGATTTTTTTTAAAGTTCCGCATTTCCTATTCCAATTCCAAGACACGTTGCTTTGACTTGTCCCTCAGTAGTAGAAGTATATAAAACAGCAGAAAGAAAATTTAAAAGAAAAACAGAAAAACAACTTAAAATGTGAAAGAACTATACATGATAAATATTAGTGAAAAAACCTGAACTTCTAGGAAGCTTTGTGGTAATATGCTAAAGGATAATCTATAGAAAAAAGATAATTTTCTGGGGTTTATTTGCTGTCAGTCTTTCATAGTAACACAGAGGAGGATTGACCTATTTCAATCCTTGGCTATTTGAGATGGACACTATGAGTAGAAAGTATCAGCTGAGATAGTGTTTTTTTGCACTGGTAGCTAGTCAACTTGAATTTAAAAGTTCTTCACACCTAAGTGATAGAATAGTATTCTTACAGGAACACAGTATCACTAATATTAACTGAATCTTCATTGTCTTAATTCTGAAACTGTATCTCTTTCTCATATAATATATTTTTCATTTTGGTTCTGTGGAATGTCCCTCTAAGAAAAAGTAATAGTTGGTCTATAACAGGAGAATTTTTGTGCCTTTTCTTTATTTCCTTTCTAATCTACCTTCCAACTTCCACAAATCTTCCAACAAGAGCAGTGTGGAGTGTGTTGTTTGATTATTATGATATCTCATTTTAAATCTCCTCTGGTAACTACTGACAAATGGCACACAGTAACACTTCTAGTGACTCGCTGTTCAGTACTTTAAAGCAGTATAATGTATACAGAGCCTGTTGTAGGCTGGATATTACATACTTTTTGCATGTGCACTAGTCTGTGGGAAGTGTTGAGATTCAGCCAATGCTGCTATATTTCTTATCACCAAAATGAGGTTGTCCTTCCCCTTCCTTTTGTCTTTTCACAACTAAACAGAAGCTTTTGTATTTCCATTGTCTTCTACTTCAATTATTTCTTACGTTGATATCCGTACCATAACCACAGTCAATGAGGTCATATGGTGCTGCTATTGTAAAATATTCAGGTCTCAATAAGCAGTAATTTTGGTTTACCCTAGGAACACAGCTTGGGTAAAAATGTGGAAACCTTGATAAACTGCAGTGTTTTCAGTATTAATCACTAAATGGTGTAATCACATAAGAATCTGGTGTATCCCTGTTGTTACAGTACTGCAAAGCAGCGTTGCTCTCCAGCCCACACCAACTTACCATGCACAGTGAATTTTCCTCACATAGAAACCTTGAATCTTTAGTACATCAGCCTTGTGTCCTTCCAATCAATTTCTGATCAAAGCTAATCCTTATTAGTTGCATGTCGATATCAGCATCAGTTGTTCAAGGAAGTCTCCTCACACAGTATATTGGTTATCAAAACTACAAAGATAATCAGGGTTTCTTCCTTTCATCAGTTCATAGTTGTTGGAACTATGTTCTCACATGATGACTTTTCATGTGCAATGCCCTTGTTCCCCAGTACCCCCTCAAAAAATATCTTGCAGAACATTTTTATCTTTTGTCAAAGGCCTAGATTTATTTTAATTCAGTTCCACTCTCTGTCTTTTACCAATTCTTGTCTTGTCTTTTTCTCCTCTCTTTCAGAGGATAAAGTATGGACAACTGTGTACCATGATCTGCAAATGCAGACTTCTGTGGGAGGCAACAGCCTGGAGAAGTTATCTGTACTGCAGCTCAACTACAGTGCAACGATGGACCAGATTTCTGCCATTACCAGTAGTGCTGAATACTGCGAGCAGTTTATCTCCTATTCTTGCAAGATGTCCCGACTGCTGAATACACCAGGTAGGCTGAGAATAGGATATCAATTAAATACAGTGTTAAACAACTTTATCTGAACAATTCAACAGGAATTGCTGTTAGAGCTGTCCATTCAGTGAACATACTTCTTTGTTCTCCTTCATTAAAGTTCACAGAGGTAAATAATTGAAAATACAGAAGAAACTATTTTCTTAGAAAATTTTGCCTGTTTGCTTACTACTAAAATGAATTTTGTTGCACCACAAATCTGTGTGTTCTCTCAGATCTGTTGCTCCTTAAAGCAGGAGGCTTTTGGTAAACAGGGTAACTGAGAGTTTAATCAATAGAGGCATTGAAATATTGCTTTGAACTTTATCCTGGTTTTCTGGTTGTCAGTTTTCATATGCTACAGTCAGCAAGGGCACTGGCTGAATGAGTGTTGGAATTTTCCAATATCTCTGGAAGAGTTTCTTAAACACAGAGTATTTGTGGGTAATCAGATGCCTTACACATTGTAGAGATTCGCATGGTCAGTAATGTGGTTGTATGAGAAATATGATATGCTATTACCTACAAGGAGATTCATTATAAGTTTCTCCTTTTGCTGTGTAGCTTTACTGGAAGAGAACAGTCCTAGTACTGCTTGCTATACGTGCCTCCTCAACAAGTCTTACCTGTAACTGATAAAGACAAAAGTATTAGTTGTTCCAGAACCAGTAAAACAGCACATAAAGAAGGAATTCAGTTTTAGAAACTCTTTTAATATGCACCTAGTACTTTATCTATGCTCTAATTGTGTACGATAGCATGTGATGTTAAAGAAATCTTTAATGGTACTTAACGAGGACTGGGTTATAAGTGGAAACACATAACACATTTTCGTGATTGTGAAATGAGTTCATTGTGATAGGAGCAATTAAAATACATTTCAGATGAAACTAATGGCTGGATGCTTACAGTGTTATACTTTAAGCTGCTTCCCCTCATGAATTTATTTTGGTATATTTTCTTATGGTGCTATAGATAAGGATTCATTTGGCATGCAAGTGCCTCTTATCCTTATTTCCATAAGCTTTCCGTTAGTTAATAGATACTGTAATGCTTGTTACTCCTCTCCCTCCTCCCTGCTGTTTTCGAACTATTTCTAATGCATGGTTTGTCTCTGTTGCTATTATTTTGCTTAATTTAGCATAGCACAGAGACTCTGCAAAGTGGAAAATTATTTCTCCTTTCTTGGGCCTTAATGTATGGGATCCTGAATCATGTTCGTAACTAGAAGTATTGTGATTAGATTCTGCTGATGGATACAAGCTCCCTGCTTGCATATGCTTCGGAAAAGTAGCATGTGGATGTATCTTTGGGCAGGCATTTAGAAGACGAATTTACTTAAGGATGAAGCTGGAGACAATGTGCATAGAAAGTTCATAGTTTACACAGAGTACAGTGTTAGATTCTCCTTCTTTAAATATATAAGACTATTATTTCAGGACCAAATTGTACTTGTTAATATATATTTATATTATAATAAAAGAAATATATACTGTAATTGCAGATGTTTGCCCTAGCTTCTAGATTTAAAAGAACAATTAAGCAGCACACCAAATAATAACTTACTAAAAATTTCTTTAAGGAATAATCAATTCCAGATATTTGCATTTTTAAGCTTCTTAGAAATGTTTGGGTGTATTTTGCAAATACCTCTTTCTTCACATTTTCACCTTTTATATGGAAAGATCAATTCTCTTAGAAACTCTTTATAAGCCAGTTTTTTGGTCTGGAAAGTGTTTCCAGAGATATTCTATGAGGTGGGGCTTTTTCCCTTTAAGTGAGAGAAAGAAACAACAAATGCAGATCATTTTAACCTAGACATTAACAAAAAAATCACACTGCAGTGTTTGTATAACACCTGTAATGGTTTTTACACATAGCACAGCAGTGAGTTGTGTGTTAGTGGGGAAGAGGACAATACATTTTCTTTCTAAGCTATGTCTTCTTGGCTTCAGTCTATGGCTTCTAAGCTGAAGAACTACTTTTTCATATCTTTCTCTGTTTCTTTTTCTTTTTTTTTTTTTTTTTGAGAATAGCCTTATTTGCTAAATATATTATGACACCTTGTCCCTCTCACAGCACAGCTCCAAGGACTCATGTGGCTTCTTTCACCACAGAGCTTTCTATATAAATCATTGCAGTATGTTGCCCACACAAGGAAATGAAAAAAAATCGACATTTTTTTATTCCTCAGGAAGTGGAATCCTGTTTGTATTGAAGCCAGTGGTAAAACCTCTATAGACTCCATGGGATGAGGATAGCATTTGTGGCCTTGGCCACAGGTGCTTTTCTCGGTCAGAACTTTTCCTTTACACTTTTCAGATGTTTAAATAACCACTTAGAATAGACTAGTCCTTTTGTTTTAAATTGCATCAAAGAGAACAGAGAAAATGGAGAAGACAGTGCAGCAAGTCAGCTTTTTCATCTTTTTGCCTCCTGTGGATCACATCACTTTACAACATGATTCCTTCTCAGGGAGAAATTACTCAGTTAACATATTTAAACAAATCAGGATTGAAGCTGTTTATTGATCTATTAATGACAAGTAATTAACTAGCCATCAGTGAACTATAGCTTTTGCTGCTCTTAGTTATGCATTTCCTGACAAGGTAAAGGCATATACAATTGCACTAATATATGTTCTGCTGCTAATATTAGCTTAAATAGGGGTTTTTTTATGCAGTGAAAACTGCATCAAAATGCTGTTTGAGGAAAACCTTCATATTAATAAACCTGTTTTGTTGTAGGGTTTTTTGGCTGCAGGCACAGTGGTCAAAGAATTCTCATTGTCACGTGCTTTGAGAGTGACACATGAAAAGCATTCTGTACAAACTAAGAATTCTCATTCTTCTGTTATGAGTTTTAGACTTTGAGTCTTTATTCCTCCATGTCTTTCTTTTGTTAATCACGGGCTTTCATCCAAGCAAAATAACATGTACATCCCAGAGAACAGATTAAAATCATTGCCAACAATAGGGATTGGGAGTGATTTTACAGGTCACAATGCCATTGCCTTTCCACTTATGTCTGAGGGAAGCTAGTAATAAGATGTTCCATGTAAATTAAATCATAAGTGATTTCTGAAAACATACCCGAAAACAGGAATCTCATAAGATTATAGAATAATTCAGGTTTGAAGGGACTGCAGAAGGTCATCTGGTCCAATTTTCTGCTCAAAGCTGGATGAACGGTCTTTGTCTAGTAGTAAGTAAAGACTATCTGGAAATGCAATTTTCCTTCATTACTGTTTTGGGTTTGGTTATTTCGTAATTTTGACTAAAAAAAAATTAGTCAAAATTACAAAACATTAGTCAAGATAGTTTGGTGACTTTCTTAAGAAAGCACAAAACCACACACCTCTGCTGAAGATACATCATGTTATCATAATAAACAATAAAACTATAGGTACATTGTAAATTTTTGGGAAAGCCATTTTCAAGCAGGGAGCCTGCAGTGGATGCAGTTGTCTCACTGTCTTTATGTCAATTAACTACATACTGAGGAGATCTGTGTTCGGTTCCTGACTCTGATACAGTTTTCCTCTATGACTTTAACAATTTTTTTTTTTTTTTTTAATTCAGTCAACATAAGGCTGATGCTTCTTATTGTCTATATTGTCTATTTAGATAATACGTTTTTTAGAACAGGAATTCCTTTGTGAATATGCAGTTAGCATGATAGAGGCTTGATCTTGACAATCCAAGTAACTATTACTGTTAATAAATGAATGAAGTGATAAGTCCATGGATCATAATTACAACTTAATAACAGTTTATATGTAAATTTGAAAAAGAAATAAACACCAGACTTTTCATTTTGTTTTGCTTTTTTACATTTACATTTCTCATATCCTCTTTTCTTCTTGTTTCCTTGGAAACTTCCATTTTGAGAAGATAATGATATGTTTAGTACTGAGAACATGCAGAAAGCTAGCTGTTTTCCGAGTTCTCGATGCCCATACACTTTCCAGTTAGTATGGGAGGAGGTAGGACATTTCCCTCATTTGCAAACAGGAACTTGGAGATAGAAGAAAGTTCTTTTGTGCCCACTGGTTAACAAGAAGGAAAAAGGGAATGCAGGATATAGAATCACTTTGCCAATAGGAAAGTTGAATCACAATAGGAAGAAGCTTCCCTTCTTTGCTGTAAGAAACAAAGTGATATAGAGGACAGTGATACAATATACTGACAGAATGCAGAATGTTAGTTAACAAAATTATATATCTTCATCCACATTTGTCATTAGACTTCTTAATAACACCTGCTTGTGACTTCCTTGGTATGAAATTCTCCATGGGCCACTGGTTTCAGCCTCTGAAATGGGGAGGGAACAGCATGCTGGTTCTGCCATTCTTCCCTTCACCCTGGGAATGAGACCCTGAAGGGAGGAGGGCTGCTGCGTTCACAGTATCTGTGAGTCTGTCATTTCCCAGAGCTGTAGGAGCTGTAAAAATAATCAGAGTGTGGGAGCTAAAAGCATAGATACAGAGAACAGAACAAGATCTGTTGGTGTTGTGTTCCAATTTTTATTCCTATTCACTGTGCCTGCAGGCAGCATACGAAAAGCATAAAGCAGAGTTACTGCAGTACATGAATTACTGTTTCATGCCTGTTTGTCTTTGGAGGAAATGAGACAGCAGCTTCATGAATTCAGGAGTTTAACAGGTGAAACAGAAAACTTAATTTGCTGTTTTGTTGTTTTAGTTACAGTAAAGCAATTGTAATAACAGTAGTAAATAAGATTTATGGGTAGACTGAGATAAAAACAAAGTTAAAAATCGCAATATGGTATTTTTCCTAAGTAGTCATCCAAATCAGAACTTAATATATAAACTTTCACATCGCTGGACATTAACTGATCTAGAATGCTAGTTGCAGATATAATTCCTGCTTAATAAGAGTTTTTCAAAAAGAGTCTGAGAGAGGAATGGGATTTCTGCAGTCCTACAGTGATGACGGAAGCTGCTCCAAAACTTGCTCAGGCTTCAATTCTCAATGTTCTTTCAGAAAACATGCCCGTAAGCTTTCATGTATCTTGTCCAACCTTCAGAAATTTATTGATTGATCCCTTCTTCTCTGTCAGTGTTCTAGAAAAGCTGATTTCAACTTCTAGTGATTTTTCAAGCACAAGGTTAACAGAAACAATGTCCTTTCTCCGCTCTGATCAACATGTCCTAGAAGTGGAAACCAACAGCTTTTGGAGATTTCTTTTTTCCTTAGTCGTTGTCATGTTGCTATAGAACTGAAGCAGACATTAATTCACAGGTTAAATGTCTCTCATGAAATACATATCAGTCCTCCTAGGTAAATGTTAGGTAGGTAAATGGTTAGTTGAGAGGTCATTTTTTTCCCAGTCCATTATTAATACACCCTTCTCTCATGTCATTGTTTCACTCCGCACCTTTGCTTGTCTCTTAGCAATTCCTTTGAGGTTTTTTGATACTGTGATCACTGAGTCTCTTAGTTTCACGTTATTGTCATCATACTTTTAGCTGGTGAACTATTTTTGCTAATTTTCCAAGTTATCTTTGCTGTTGTGTAGGAATTAGACTTAATCCAGTATCAATAAGTGAAAAAGGCTGCGTTTCTTCAGTGTTTGTTAGAAATAATAACAGCTGATAAGCGCTTTGTGAGGATTAGAAATCCTCTATGGAAAGTGTAACTGCAGTGCTGTAAGCCCTAGTTTCTTTGCTATGTCTTTTTAAGAAAAAGTGGTCCATTTGAGTTTTAACTTTGCAGTTATAGCAGAATGTTCCAACCAGGTTGTTTCTCATACCCACTCTCTCCGTAAATGTGCTTTGCCTATTACAGGAAAAGATTCACAATCTTTATTTCTTGAAAGAAAGATAGAGGAAGGCAATAATTACTCCTCTGTTTGTACTGAATCCTGTTTTATAAAAACTGTTCAAAACCATTCATGGTTATTGTTTTCACAGAAAGTCACAGATACTGCTTCTTCATGAACCCAGGTTGTTCTGGGGGAAAGTAATCTTTCTTGATGAATGACCAAAACAGATTATTTTATTAATTTCTCAGACAAAATGGATCTAGATGGTGTATCATTGTGTATCTTGACAAGAATTTCTCTTTCACACATATCCTAAATGCATTCACATTACTCTGAGTATTTTTTCTTATTCAAATATGCGGTAAAAATATCCACTGTTTCTTTTTTCATTCCCATTCCTGAGATGAATGTGTGTCATAAACAATTCTATGAAGAATCTAGCTAAAGATATGCAATTAAGAGAAGATGGTACTTTCCAGTGCATAAAACAAAAGGATCATCAGACAGAGCTCCATTCCTTACTGTGTTACAGGCTTCTCTTGGCCTTTTCTTCATTACCCTGTGTTGCCTTATAAGAAGACAAGTGTTCAACTATTATTGAAACGTTGCCTGCCCTGTTTTCATGGATGAGATGATACTGTTTAATTTCTTGAGGCTGTGACTTTTACCAGTTGTCTGAAGGTTATAGGTAGGCTTTCCTAAATTCTAACCCGAGCTTTCCCAGCTGACAGCCTGGGGCATTGAGCTGTCCCTTCTACGTTAGGTTTTACATTTGGAAAGCCTTTTCTGCTTCTCAGGAGCCTCTTTAAACAGTGTTTAGTTAATGTGTGGAGTTTGGAAGTACTGAAACTATGTATATAACAACCCTTATATCATACATGTTTTTCATAGTGAGTCCGTCAGATAAACCTCTGGAACACAGCAGAATGTATATGAACTTGTGAATGGATATGGTGTGATTACTAACATATGTGTGGCTATTTGAAGTATGAACAGCCCGAAAGACATCTTATTCCAGGAGTATGTTTGCGTATGGTTTTTTACTGCACTTTTTATGTATGTATGCATGCTTGATGTTATTTATCAAATCAGTCTATTAAAATGTTTTTCTGAATTGTCTCTGAAACTGAGTGCCTGAAATAGTTTCCCCTTTTCACCTTGTGAATAATTCTGCATACATTTTCCCTACTTTTCCACGTTTTCTCTATAATATAATCCATTCTTTCCATGAATCCCCTTCAATGATTTCATACTCTGCCTATATAAATTTGCTAATGTTAAAACAGTGTCACTTAGACCAGCCAATATGGCCTGAGTGTGTATGAGGACAGAGGTTTACTAAAGGTTAAAGGGAGTATGCAAAAAATACAACATATTTTAAAATCAGGTTCACGTAATGTCATTGCTATTATAATCTGGGGGAGGAGAGTGCATTGTCCCCTTGAACTTTTGTGCCTTTATGCGCTTGTGGCATCAGCCATACGTACCTGTAGATTTCCTTGTGGAAATCCATATACATACAGAAATTTATATAGAAGGAGATGGCCTCCAGATAATGATCACTTCTTAGAAGGAATTACTTCAACAAGTTCCTTTTTCAATTTATCTTTTTAAATATTTTGTTATGTGAGATTTGCTCAATGTGAGAAGATGAAAAAACTCAATTAATCTCTGATTTTCTGTAAGAGAGACAGATTTTACTGGCATATGGACAGTAACTTCTATTTTCAAGGAATTTGTGTGGCCAGCAAAAACGATTCATGATCATTTCCTTAGATTCTTGGAATAAGGAGTGGGAAAGATATTTCACTTGATTAATAGGAATTGGAATAAAAAATCAATAACCATGTTTTCTGGAAAAATGGATCTGCAGATTTAAAAAAAAAAAAAAAGAAAGGTTGCTTACCATATCTACTGGTGGAAATTAAACTTTGAATCTGGGCGTTTGTTGGCCAGTGCAATGATGAAGATAGAGCTGCTAACAAGATGCAGAAGATTGAAATGCAGTCCAGCATTTCAGAAGCAGCAGCTAAAGATGTGGAATCAGTTACCAACTTAGCTTCTAAACTGTCATCAGTTTCAGAAAGTGGCAGCTGGTTAGTACACGCTGCTATCTCAGTGACCCTAGAAAAGACCCATTATACTAGTTTCTGTTGGAAGCCTACCCCAATGCTGCTTTGCAGAAATAGCTGGAATGTTTTAGTAGTCAGCACGGACTCTGTAAAGCAAACATATGCTCCACAACTAATAGTGGGGTTTCACCTGCAGCTTGTTACGATCCTGTGCATTGCCACAACAGCAATGATAATGTTTTGTTTAAACTGCAGATAGGCAATTAGATACATGTAACTTATAGGATAGATCTTACTAACTCATAAATTCAAGACATATTTAGTATCTGTCAAGCTACCAAAGCACTTGCATAGATTAATAGCTATAACAAATCTATTGTATCAAGTTTAAATTGTGTCCACAAAAATGTTTGTATTTTAGAACATGCTGCACTATTAAACAGAATCTTTTCTCCCATCACCTTAAGAACCAGTAATTCTGCTTTCTGCTAACATTAGTCCATTGCAAAAGTTCTTTTTACCTTTTTTCTCTTTCCCCTTTACTCTTTGACGTTTTATTGTCTCTCTGCTTCTGATATTTGTAACATATTCTGATTTCATTTATACTTTTGTAAAATCTTAATATAATTTACAGTGGTGTTACTCTTGAATGACACAGAAGTAACAGATCAAAACTTTTTTTCTTTTTAATCATCTGTCCCCTATGGCATGGACTGTGTTTTCATCATTTTTTTGCAAAGCACTATGTCAAGTAGCAAGAATGTTTGGAAGAGATGCTGAACCAATTTCTTTTCTGGAAAATCTGAAATTGCAAGAAGACCAAAAAAATTGTCAGACATATAAGATAATTCATCTGTGATGATACTCTGCACCACTCTGCCATTTTTCACCCACAGATCAAAAAATACCTTAACAAAATCTCCAGATGTTAGGGATTTGGAAGTAACAAGAGTTTTGTTTTGTTTGTACTGGGAGTTTTGGCTTTGTTTGTTTAAAGATTTCTGTGCAAAATGTGTTTAAATGTAGCTGTCCTGAGGAACTGAGAGGATTGCTGGCCACAACTTAACGATCAACGCAGATCAGCATTTACCATGCTAAGCAGAGAGCAGGCTTCATCTCACTGAACGAAAAAAATCTTGACTCTTGCTCTGATTAGTACTGCACCTTGATCTGTCGCCTGATGGCCAACTCCACTGGTCACAATCATGTTCAAGTACAAGAAACCTGTAACACCAGCAAGACTTTGCGAACAGAGAAAAAACAAAGAAGGATAATGAGTGGAAACTGTGGAAGTCTGCCAAAAAGCAAGTTAGGTCTTTCCTCTGATGAAGTTAAGGTTTTATCTGCAGAACTTCTTCCTAACATCCACTTGGCTCATTATTAAAGTGGAGCAACTGAATATTCACATATACTTCAATGAGAAGTGCATAGGAAATTGATCCATGCTTGCATGCAGCATCCCAATGTCAACATCCAGTTTTCTTTGGACTCGTGTGCAGATTTTGTATTGTACAGTAACAATTGGACAAAAGAAAGATAATCCAGTTAGCCATTGCATCAAATCACTTGGTGTCCTCTGTGGGCTGACTGTTAGTGTTTTGTATTGTGTATGTGTCGGAGTTTCCCTTTGTTCAGTGTCGACGGCGGAGCGGGAGTTGCGATTCCGGAGTAATGACAGATCCCAATATGAGTATGGTCATTCGCCTTTATTCATGCATATAACAGGGTTTATATAGTTATCTACTATAGGCACGTGCTTCATAACAACCTATGGTTGGTTAATTACAGCTGTACACGCGCTCAATTATAAGCTATGATTGGGTTAAAGTTACTGTCCACGCGCTTATTGCTTCTACTCGATTGGCGGTTGGCAGCAGGACATGTTAGCCGCTTACTTCACCTCCTTATAGATACAGTTTCGTTATAGTTGTTTACCCGGCCCATTGTTCTTTGTTCTGTCCGGGGAAGTCCCGGTGGTCATCCTGCTGTGTTAGCATGTATTAGTTACTTTTTGATACATGGGTTGCTCAGCGATACCAGATCGTGGCCTTGCTGAATCAGCCATTCCCCCACATGTATGGATTCCAGTGAACACAAGAAAAATAATAAGCAATTCCAATGTTTATATTATTACTGTTTTCAAGATTCATTTTTTATTCAAAGTAGTGGAACTATATGAACTAACGCTTAGAGAAAAAGAAAAAGGTTCAATTGTCTTTTTGAATGTCATGCTAACTTTAGTAATCCTTTTATTATATGCCTTTTCATCAGGAATTCACTATCTGTTTATATTTTAAGAGCAAACACACAAAAAAAATTCCTGTCAATTCAATCTACTAAATGATTCTTTTTCTCTGTCTCCCAAACTTTGTAATCCTTGCTTGGAGTTATGACTGAGGAATGGTAATAGAATAGGTCCTCTTCTTTGTCAACAACTGAGAAATAGCAATACTTTCTTGCTGACAAAATCTTGAATAAATAAGTTGAGCATAATCAAAACAAATTTTAAAATAATTTCTCTCCTACTTCAGGATATTCTTTGAGATTACTCTCAGATTAATTGCATTGTAATACTAATGGCAACAACATGGACCTTACTGAAGTCCTATCTCCTGTATTAAGACTGATTATTAATGACATTTCACTGGAGTAGAGTGGTGAGCATCTTTTTAGCTGCTCTTTTATTCCTAATGCCTCTGTATTTCATCAGTAAAAATAGTGACATCTTCAGTTTGTCGTTTTCCATGTTCATAAATCTCCCCATTCTTCTGCTCTTTCATTTTAAGGTGTGCTTTGATTCATAAAATATTTTGTTCTTAATCAAAAGCAATACTTTTCAAACACCAGGCACATGGCACTAGGTTTGACCTGTTTGGGAACTAAGGGAGAGTAAAACTGAGTGTTCATGTCAAGGCAGGAACATTTGCATTGCTCCTCAGAGCCCTGATCTCCAAATACAGCCTGGACATGTCCTGAATAACCTGACCACCCTGTTCCCTGAAAGTCTGGACATCTTTCCAAGGTAAACGGATGGACATGGGTAGGAGTGGAGGCATAGTCATTATGATAGGTTCTCTAATGGGAATTAGAGAAGGGCCAGAGTGGCAAAGCACTCCAGAAAGTACCCTCCCCTTGCAGTCAGGGCTCCTGGGATTTGCATGCCCTGGGGTCAGGACTGTGGGGGCCACTGGGAGCCCTTAGCTCCATTCAGCACCGCTGAAGAGTGGTGCAAGCCCCCTCTAAAGCCACAAAAGACACGCTTGCATTGCACGACAGGAGTAACAGAGAGAAAATGGCATACATGGTTGAGTTCATCCTCACTTTCATATGCAAGTGGCTTAGAATGGAGACAAAGGCGTAATTCTTTCCAGAAGACTGTATTTCACTTTGCGGAAGCTTTTAGTAAATCACTCATGATCCTACAAACTAAAGGAGTAGCATGTTTGCAAGTCACAGAACATCTTTCGAGTGTATTCCTGGTATAATAATTTATCCAAGACAGTAAGCAATAGCTGAGTTCTGTATCAAAAGGCAAAATCTGTAATTAATAAGAAATAAGTTTTTTGAATGAAGTTCAAGGGGAGTTACAGCAAACAGCCTTCTCTGTCTCTCTCTGGCTTTTAAATAATCTACTTAAAGGGATTATTTATTATTTAAAGAGGAATTTAAGAAATGGTAATGACTGGAGTTACTGTCATTCTGGAAAAAGTAGGACTACGTTCTGTTATGTATTTTCTTATACAAAAATAATGTGACAAAAGTCTGAAAAGATGTATCAAAACTTGGTATCACCAGTGATTGCCAGAGGGGTACCTAAGCGTGTACATGTGTGTGCACAGGGCTGCAGTAACAGGCCACACATGGCCAGAGTCTATGATGAAGAGTTCTAGAATAAATTTTACACAGGAACTTCCCCACATTCCTCCTATATTAATGAATAAAGTTGTCATTTCTGTACTTTTACTGTTTTATTTAAAACACAATATTATTACTCTCTAATGAAAAGCCTAACCTACAAAAAACTGGTATCGAATTTAAATACAGATTACAATCCCTGGATTATCAACACGCAAATTCTTGTTTGCTTCTGGCTATTGAGTTTTACTGGGATATAGATATTTACACAAATAGGCCATTTTAACATTTAAGGGAAATGCTTTGTCTGTTCTCTTACTGTGTGATGTTCTTTCTACAAATAAACTTAACCTAACAAATTTATTTCATGTTTTTTCCCTCATATTTTGCTACTATGTTTTACTCATATGTTTCACTATCATTGGGATTTTCAAACAGATCAAAATATTACTTCCTTTTTTATATATAATTTGTTAGTAAAACTTGTTCAAATATTTTTAAGAGTTATCTCTTCCACAAAATAGGTGTTTCAGGAGGATTCAAAATATTCACAATATACACTGTAAATTTTCAACTGTAGTTGTGTGTTTAAATAGTAACTTTGTAAAGAAAAAAATATACTCCATAGTGCAAGCTTCAATACTAAAGAAAACAGCTGTTTTTCATATAGTTAATTTTTAGCTTTTTAATTTTTCTGCCTTTTTTTCCTTCATTCTCTTTTAAGTCCATTCTCTCATGTTTTTGATTACATCTTTCTTCCTCTCTTGTTTGCTTTTTAACTGACTAATTCTTATTAATACATGTAGAAGGCTTATTGCTTCCACTGATCATTTTTTCAAGCTATGAAAATTTGTTTTGGGATGCTGCTTCTCTCTTTTTGTGTCACTCTTCACATCGTTTTCAGACTCTTCAGAAGAAGATGGGCAAGGGTTTAAATGATAGCAGGGGCAGTGAGCAAGAATTGGGGTTTAGCGGGTGGAGATAAAGAAATGATACATCAGCAGTGCTGTGGAGAGATTGTGGAATTTGAAAGCTGCTTGGGAAGAGGGTAACATAGTTCACTTTTTAGGAGATGATAGAGAATTTGAATCACTCTGCATATGGTAGCTGAAAGGCTTATGGCAGCCAATAAAAATATACTGAAGGGATCATTGTTGAGCTTAATTACTTTGTTCTCACATTGGCGTTGTTTTAATTGAAACTAATGTGCTAATATTAGCTAGGTTTGGGGAAATTAGGATAAAAGTGGTATGGAAGGATTCTAGAAAGTATGGAGGTGGTACAGAATAGTAAAAATGTGAAATATTAAAAATGGTTGAATAGCTTTATGCAGTTGGAAAAATTGGACAGTACTTCAGAGTTCTAAGTTGAATAAAGTCACACCTAGTGTAATTCCTTGAAATCAGTAGAATAATGAAAAGTTAATTTGCCACATAAGCAGTTTTCAGGTTTTGATTAATTTTAATGGGATTTGTTATGTTTTAAAAATGAAGCTTTTTGAAAATGCAGAGCAAATTGTAGGTCAAAAAAAGGAACAAAATGGCTTTGAGTGTCTGGGCATGTCCTGGACTGTGTGGAAAAAAAAGAGCTGCTGTTGCTTTTATTCAATAGCATTTTAGAACTAACTGCTTTACAGTTTCATAGAAAACACCACATGACTTCTAGGGTACAGTAAACCCACATTTGCTTTGATCAACATAGAACATCACACTACCACATGCCACTTGTAGAAATATGTCCTAATCTAAAGTGGTTTTGAAATTGGACTAGCCCTTTAAACAGCTATGAACTCTCGAGTTCCGCTTTGGGATGCACTAAAAAGTCTCTTCATATGTTCTTGGAGGTCTGTACTCTTTTCACTCTCTGATGTTAAATTATCCAAATAAAATAGTTAAAAAGCAAGCACAGTCCAAAAGTGACTTCCCTAGAGCTTCCCTAGAGAATTCAGCCAAGGACAGCTGATCTATTTGAGTATTAACTCTGATTTAAACACTTGTACCAATTTAATTCAAAGTCTGTGACTGAAGAAGATAAAAAAGTTTGAAGGTTTGTAGTACAAATGGTTTTATTAATTGAAAACTAGCATGTAAAGGAAATTTTGAAAATATTGGAATACTGAGTCTAACCACTTCAGAGCCCATGCAAAACAACAGTACCTCAAAATTATTTTTACTGTGTGGCTGTTCAGCTATCAAGATAAGAGGAGTTGATAGTCTCGGTCTACTTCCTACTGGGCATATGCTGCCTGTAATATAATCATCATTGCTGGCACCTTCCACGGCTGCCTTCGCTGAGGTTACCAACTGGCCAACCTGCTAGTCTCCTACAACAACAGCTGATATAAGGCTGTGTGAGCAATTTATTTTTGGTTGGGGGGAAAAAGTGAAGAAAAATAGAACAAATGTTTCAAAAAATCTGGTTTTAAAAGGTCAGCTTCTTCAGGTCAAATTATGATATATTTCACATTTTACAGCTAATCAATATAAATTAATAACTGCAAAATATAAAACAATAAATTATAATTTTTATGTTTTTTCCCCTCAATTGTTGTTTTTGGTCTAAACAATGTGCTGAGTTTGACAATGAACAGTTTCTTCAGCTAAAACCCATGTTTTCAGAAGGGAAAGATGTTTTGACACCAGAAGTGATTGGGTCCAAGTTGCATTACATTGACAGTGGTCAGACTCATGCCAAGTTAGCACATTGGCATAGTTGCTACTTGACTTGTATTTCTTCTTGAATAAGATGGACATAATTTATCAGAATTATTAACAAATCTAGCAATTATTATTGGCATTTATTTTCATTAAGGTAATTACCAGGTGAAATTACTACAGTTACTCTTTATGATGCAGTATATTTCTGTCCATAGGGCATATTGAATTATACCACATTTCAGAAGAAAATGGTTTCCCTTAATGAACAAGCACAGCCGTCTTCATCCTGTGGTCACCCAGAAGTGTTGCTGTCATTTGATAACATCATGTTTTTAAAGTACAGACCTTGTTTATTTGCCAATTAATTAACTGTCTTTTCATCAACTCTAATGGGAGCTTGGTTGGCTTTTAAGGACCAGGCACTAAATTTTGCTCTTGGCTTATTTTTCAAGTTTGGAGACAGAAGTAGTTTCATATCCTAACATATGTAATGACAGGGAGGAGAGGAAACCTGTTATTTTACTTGCCCTGACATTTGGTGGTTTTATAAAAATATTTCTATAAACAGGAGATAATATTTTCCAATCTGGTCGGTACAATGTTAAGTGTATGGTAGTCAAAATGATTCACATATACTGGCATTTCAGTATTGGTGTTACAGAGTCTTTCCTTCCAATTTATTTTATAGCAAAGTTCTAGTTTGTTGTTTGAATTTGATGCTGGACCAGAGCCAAAGGTCAGCATGCTTTGGATGGAAAATGTTTTTTAAATAGCATTAAGTATGGAGATTTACATCAGGAATGACTCAACACATGGCTAATTCCTCCATCCTGTCAACTGTAAATAAGAACCTGTATTAGAAAGGTTGCAATTTATGTTAATGATAGTGCCAAAAGCATTGGTACAATGATCTTTATATGGGTTCATGCAAATGGTTGATTGCTACTGAAGTGTGCATTAACATAGAGCACATCCTCAGGTAATTTATGAGAAAATTACAAGATATGAAATACTAAGGGAGGCAACGATCAGTAAGCAATATCATTGCCTCAGATCAGTACACATTTTCAGAACGGTGTTCATCATTGCTTCGGAGAAGAAAAAAGCATACTGTACCAAAAAAATCATGATACACAGGATAGTGCTTAGAGATATGATGCAGTATAAAATCATATGATATGATACCTTTCCATAAGCACTGTGAGTTTGGGGGATTATTTTTTTAAGATGCATTCATAAAAATATCAGTTAAGGAATTGAAACCAAGTATAAAAGACATGGTGGGAAAAAGCAAATATTCACGGAATCATAGAATCACAGAAGGGTTGGAAGGGATCTCTGGAGATCATCTGGTCCAACCCCCTGCTCAAGTAAAGCCACCTAGAGCCAGTTGCCCCAGACTGTTTCCAGACAGCTTTTTTGGAAGTCTCCAAAGTGGGAGACTCTACAACCTCCCTGGGCAACCTGTGCCAGTGCTTGCTCAACCTCACAGTAAAACAGTGTTCCCTGATGTTCAGAGACTGCCTCGTGTTTCAGTTTGTGCCCGTTGCCTCTGGTCCTGTCACTGGGCACCACTGAAAAAAGCCTGTGTCCATCTTCTTTATACCATCCCTTCAGGTATTTATAGACATTGAAATGTATACCTGAAATGACCAAAAGCATATTCCATACCATGTATAAAAACTGGAGGTAGAGGAAGAAAGAGTAGGGTTTGACTTCCAAGTTAGCAGTTGCTGACTTCCAAGTTTGCAGTTGCTTGGAGAGTGGCTGGGCATCGGTCTGCTTGAGGGGGATCATGAGTGATTTGCCTTTGCATTCTTTTTTTTCTTTTCTTTACTTACTAAACTGACCTTTATCTCGAACCACGTGATTTATCACTCTTGCTCTTCCTGTTCTCTCACCTGGCCCATCGCAGGGGAGTGAGTTAGTGGCTATGTGGGTGCTTAGGGGCTGGGCAGGTCAACCCACCAGGCTTTGAATCTGAGATTTGAAATCAATGCATAACTACGGTTAAGACGTGCAAAATGGTTGTATATTTCAATACAAATAAAGTGCTGAGCTTTTTCAAACAGCAATTAATTGAAGAGGAGAAATCTGTAGTTTTTACTTGCCAAGAAAATGTTTGCCAACAGAATACTGATTTGTCTGATTGTAGTATTCAGGCAGATACTGAATAACAGGAGATAGCATTTGGTCAAGACCAAATACATAGCTGAAGAATATATATGGCGCAAGGACCACAATTGCAGCAGAGGATTAGTCAGAAAATCATTAGCAATGATTAGTCAACCCTATAACCCAACAAAACAAATCATATTCTCAATTAATTTTCATATTTAATAACCTGCTGATGTCATCAGTATGAATTTTGAAAAAATCTCTTCAGATGAACCATCCACTTTGATAAAACCCATGCAGTGGAATTTCAGTTCTTCTGTGGTCATAATTAGAGGTTGCATTTCCCTTTTCCATATGGGCAATTTGGTAAGTAAAACAATCTTAAAACAATTATAAATTAAATTTTCAAAAGTATTTACTTTTCCATGTTGTGAGAACATAGAAGACTACATCAAAGGCTTTCTGGTTTAAGGATAGGTTTATTTTTATCAATCTCAAGGATGAAGATAGTTTGCTGCTTCTAGTTTCAGTCTAGTTTAAAAATTGAATTGGGTGATTATGCTATGGACCCATTTTAGCTATGCAGTTTTTAAGTATTCTTGGTTTTACTAATGAGCTCTGGTATTGCAAAGACTAAGCCAGGAGGAAGTGACAATTGCAGTCTGTTGCATGATTTCAGAGTGTGGAGTTCAGGCAAGTGAGTAGCTGGTACATTGTGGTAGCGGTGGAAGGGAGCAGACCTTCCCTCTCAGCTCTGCTCATCTCTCGACCACCACTGGGATGCTTGCAGAACTGGCCACGTGGAGAGATTAGGCATATAGTGGGGACTTGGCTGGGCTTCAAGTACTATGCAAAAGACGCTTGCTCGCCTCTTAGCTGTGGCTTCTAGTGCGTAGCTGCATAAACATTCAGCTGAAGTAATGTGTGAGTGTGTTGGCTAAATTTGCATATATATGTAAATAAATAAACAAATAATACTGCATTTGTAGGCATGAGATACTCAAATAGGAATTAGATGAGGGCTCTGGGGAGTTTGCTGCTAGTCTTGAGGCAGATATTTTTCTCCTGTTTGTATGAATTCAGAAATTCACTGAATATTATGTTGGTTCTCAGATCAGTGTTTTTGCAGCTTTTCCTTTTAGATTTGTTACGGTAATGCTGTACTTTATATTCTTTTCTTCCTAAATACATTATATTGAAAAACAGAGTTTCTAATTACTCTGATTGGTTGTGAGAATAGAAAATCTAAGGGACAAAAATTCTGTGAAAATACCTGAATATCAATTTTTAAATTACTTTATTCCTTGCTTTCTTTGAAAAGACTGAAGGTCTCCATATATTGATTGTGAAAACAGTATCATTATATCTTTATGTAATATATTTAATTAATTTCACTCAAAAGACTCTAAGTTTATGGTAGTACAATATACTAATTTTAGGGGGCTGAAAATACAAGGTATCAGAGTTATTCAAAGTAGCCTTGACTTAATCCTTTGTACAAACAGATGTTCTTACAACATCATTTGCTGTTGTTGCCCTAGAAATACCTCATTAAAACTAAGAAGCATACAAATCTTTGTAAATGTTGAAAATGAATTAAGAACTGTTTAATGTATAAGCTAATAACTTACATAGCTTTTAGTTATTTTTTGGGACACTCTTAAGGATAAATTAAAAAAAAAAACAGAACACCCTTTCTAATTTGCAAAGCAGTAGTACTGGGATTTAAGCTGAAAGGGAGATTGGTAATGTCATGAAAGCGCATTCTTCAAATAAAACATAACAATACAATAAAATAATTGGAATTATAGATAGAGAGAAAAAATCCGGTGATGTTATCAGTTCTATTCTCAGAGCAAAGCCTGGCAGGTAAAAGAGACGTCCCAACAGTAGAGTCTTTCATTATTGTGTTTTCTTCTTATTTAAATGATCCATTCCTACTGAAAAACTAATCTAATTAGTATTGTAATTATATTCTGCCTTAATTTTTTTTTTTAATTTGTCCTTTTTCTTTTCCTTGCTTTTTGCACCCCACCAATTAATTTTTCTCATCCCTAAAATATGAATCCCTTAAATACTCAGAGATGGTTATACCCTTATATATTTGTCCTGAGGAGAGGCAAAAAGGAGAGAGCAAGTACTCACAGCTGTCTTCACCTAGGAGAAGGTATAGCTGTGGACAGACAGTTCAGTGAAACACAACAGATTTTAAGTGCGGAACGCTGAAGCATTATGCAGATGTTACAGGGAAAAAAAAAAGTGAATTTTTCAGTGAATGAATATATGGAACTCCTATGGAACCGCCTCTCTAACATACAACATTAATATATTTTCAACTCAGTATGTTGAGTTATATAATTTTAACTTTCCAACTGTATTTTCAACTGTATTTTCAACTTAGTGCAAGGAATGCTTGAACACATCATACATAAAACATATTGATTATTTTGCCTTTTTGATTCATAGCCCAAGCTTACCTCATCCATGGTAGTGATAATGAAGTGAGAAGCTATATTAAAATAAGGCAGAAGGAAAACTAGAGAAGACTGATGATGTTGAGTAGCGCAACTCTTAACTAGGGGATCTACTACCAACAAATGACTTCGGGTTTGCATAATTCCTTCTGTGCATAGACTGCTTCTGCCGAGTAATATCCATGAATGATTACTAATAGGAGACTTTGATTCAAATGCTTGGAGTTTAAGTGGTTGCTTCATGAACATCTGTTTAGTGAGAAAGGAAGAAACTCATAAGATAATTGTTATTTTTTCTTCTTTCCTTATTGCTGCTCTTGTTGCCTGACTTCACCTGACTTGACTGCTGTTGTTTCTGTTATTACTGTAATTGCCATTAATCCTTTTTTTTCTTTTGCTTCTACCACAGTTTGCAACATCTGCCACTGCCTCTAATGCAATTACATAACTTTGCCTTCATGTTGCTCTTTCTGACTTAGAAGTTGTAACAAACAAAACCTGGAAGGGAGTGTTTCAACATCAAAAGATTCATAACAAGGAAAGCAGTTTTTCTACCAGAATTACCATATTCAAGTATTTCCAACACAAGTGCTCACCCACTTATTTTCCTTTCACCATATGAGTGCTAGCATTGTTAGTGGTAGTATTAGTCTCTTCAAACAATTTTATAGCAAAGCTGGAAACAAGATGATCTGGGATAAAAATGCCATAGGAAGATCTTACATTTTCTGGAGGACACTCAGGGCTGGCCACCACAACTGCACTTAGACAGAAAGAGCGAACAGGCAGACAGGATGCTCCCTGCAGATGCTGATTGTAACCAGTCTGATCCAAGAAGTTCCTCTCGACTGGGCAAAATCTGGACTAACCCTCCAGCTGATGAGAACATGTTGATGGCAGTGAAGAGCATGGGTATTTCAGTAGGGAAGTTTTCCAAGAGATCTCAGGAAGTGGGTGAAACAGAAAATATACTGTACATTGTAAGAAATAATTCATTATTTTCTTACTGCGTAAATGATTGGAACGTTGTAATTTTCTTTGGGATTTCTACATAATTTTGTCAGGCATGTGAGAGATTATTGTAATTTATGCACATTATATAAATTAATAGACAATATACTAGTTAGGATCACAAATTTCTCTCCACAAGATAAATGATCTTAGTGCTGCCTTTCTTATACATCTGTGGTGGAGGTTGATGACTAGTTCCCATATAGAATTTTGCTGATTTTTAAATGTTTTTTTTCAGCCTGACAGCTGAATCTAAATATCAAGAAAAAAATAGTTTAGACTGTCTGAATTATTTCCTTGTTCATGTTTTTCTTTACAATATATCATTCAAACATAGAACAGTTCACTTCAGTTTTGGATTACTGTAATAAAAAACCTCATAGCATAAAAGAAATGGAAGAGATTGACTGACAAAAGGAGGGGGGTAGTTCTAGTGTCCTTCCTTCATTTAATAGCATAGTAGTTGAAGCATCCACCAAAGGTACAGGGTCCATCATGTCCCTCAAGGAACCCAAGGTTTATACATTGCTGAAAGGTACTTTCAAGAGGTGTTGTAGAGAATTTTTCTTAATGTTTCATGTTCCATTTAACATTAAAGGTGTAAGTATCCACTGGGGCAAAGTTTTGTCTCCCATGTAAGTCCTCACTAAGCTCATAGAGGTGAGATGAAACACCTGTGAGCTGTTGCAGAGAAGCAAGTTCCAAAAGGACAGGTAAATAAAGATGATGAATAAAGACTTTTCCTTTTACTAAATATCCTAATGCCTCATAGTTTAGGAAGTCTTGTGAAAAGAAAAATCCAACTAAGAGTCCCCAGTTCTAATCAAGGCTGACTGAGACCTTGTCAAAGTCTCCACTTAGAGATTCTCCAGTGCGTATAACATTTTGTATGAAATCATCACAGAGATGCAAAAGGCTTTTATGGCAGTTGGTATGGACATCTGGAGGTGGGACAGACAGGATCCAGACCTTGCTTTAATGAGCAGCATCAGGAAAAGAGAATGATTGACTCATACAAGCATATTTTCTACTAGAAGTCTCTGCTCATAACTGGATTTCCAGAGCAGATCAGCTACTTGTCCAATCTGTGGCCCTTCCCTTGCATGCACTTAGATGGAGGAGTTCTTCCTTTGCACGTGGCAAGGATGAGCCAGGTCGGGGTACTTGAACCCATACCCAAACAAGTGCCTGAAAGCACAAACCCTCTGTGACTTCTTGAAACTCTGGCCTCAGTTCTCACCACCTATGATAATTCAGTGAAATCATGGTGTAATTTCAGATGACCATGTTACGTCTTTCAGTGAGAAATGTCTTCCTTGAAAACAGTCCACATAGGTCAAATCAGTATCTATTCTGGGACCTTGACTAGTACCAAATTCTTTTGAGATAACGGAAAAAATTACACAGTGGAATTACTTGCCAAGGAGGAAGTTCATCTTGCATAGATCTTGGAGGTCTCTTCCAACCTTAATGATTCTATGATTCTATGATTCTATGATATGCATTAGCTGTAGAATAAAATACTCCATCTAAATGTAATGTGGATGTTATATAAATGACTACTCTTTTTCTGAATTCTCTTAAGTTTTTTGAATTGGTTATCTTGTGATAATGCATTCTGTTAATGCCTCTGTGTGTGCGTGAACAAATGTATTGGCAGAAGTTTATTTCCCTATTTATATCGGACATATATTTCTAAAATACTGTTTATAAGTTGCACTTCAGAGTTAATGAGTGGGATGCCAACTACTTCTTCTGGTTGAATGATACACAATGCTATTGAGTTACTTTGGACTTAATTTTCAGAAGCTGATTGAGAGCTGTAGCCTGAGTGCACAAAATGGGCACCTGAAACTATAGATCACTGAAACAAATGGCCTTAACCTTTTAGATCCATCAGTTGCACATGTACAAAGTGTAGTAGTATTTATCTACGAATAGACTAGAGATTTTTTTATTGGGATATTCACAGCAAAATAAAAAAATATTAGTAATGTTATTTCATCTGGACCTGGCACTCTCAATGAAATGTCAAAGGTGATTTTCTTCATCTAGCATCCTTTGTTACTTTGGCATTGATGTATGAGTAGTAGGTTATGATGTTGCTACTTTCCTACTCTTCTGTGTGCTTTCTTTAACAGAAGATAAGCAAATTCAATAGATGTACTCTTTATAAAAAGTGCTTCAAAATCAATTATTATATCTTCATGTGTAGTTCAATTCCCATCATTTTACCTTCCAGGTGGCTAATTTTTTAAAACAAATACCTATCACTGTATGAACTATAAAGGGGATACAGTGGGGGTTGTTCGATAGCATAGTGTTTTCATGTCAAAACACAAGTAAATTGTCAGGAATGTAGCATATATAATTACAGATTTGATATTTATGAAGAATTTATGGTACTTTGGCATTTATCATGAAAGCCTATAATAATGATAGATAACAATATAAGGGTGGTACAGCTGAACCTATTCAGAAACCTGAACAGTGTGAATTTCTTTTTTATTCCTGTATTTTTTATGAATTTAAAAATCTGTTTGGAGGCTGTGTGTGGTTAAAATTCTTTTGATAAATGAACTGTCACTTTGCTTTAGGCATTTTAAAAACATTTAGTCAAGCATATTGATTAGTCATTAGCACTGTACATCACCAAGTATGTGGAAACATTATTAAATTCCTAATAAAATTAAAAAATGTATTGCAGCTGTGTGAAGCAATACAGATAGCTTTAAAGTATTTAGGCTTTAGATGAGTATCACTAGCAACATTAACTCCTTAAAGGGCTAGATTATTCATCGGTAGAGGACAATGCCTCTACATGAGATGGGTGCCTCAGGGGTAAATATGCTGCATGCAGTGTGGTGGAGGAGCCGGGGGTGGGTATGTTTCTCAAGGAGATTAGGCTTAGCCTGTCACTGCACGCAGCTGAGTTTATTCAGCAGAGCCACCTAGAATTTTGAAAGGAAGTCAAAGTAGCACTCAAGTTTTGCTCAGTTGTTTAGACAGTGAAGGCAGTGCTTAATCGATTTTCATTCATCTCCCCTTCAAACCAAAGATGTAAAGCTGTGCGGAGGTAGTTCTGTGAATGTTTCACCCTTTTATGCTCTACACACAGGTCAAGTCACAAACAAATCTTTAAAAATCTTTATGAAATTAAAGGTATTGTCCAAATTAATCCCTGGTTGACATAGCCTACTGTTTCCAATATATGCTGAGTGAATAATTATTTTTATTTTTGTCAGAATTTTTTCTGTACCCAAAAGTACAGAATTCTCTACAACATCTAAAAGTGCCTGGTTTTGGTGAAGGGAAACAAAAAAAAAGCCTCAGCTGAGTATAACATTTGAATGTATTACTAACATGACTAGACCTAGTTTGATGCAGTTTATAATACTAGTAAGAAAAACATTACTGGTAACTATGTGTGCAAACGTTTTTGTGTTTTCCCTAGCCAATAAGAAGTAACCCCTACTCACCTTAATCTTAGATAAATCAAGGAATAAAGTCAGATATCAAGTCCAGAGGAGGAACCAAAGTGCAGAGAGGAGAGGAGAGGAGAGGAAAACAGAGTTTTGATTACTTATGCTTGTTGATGAGCGGAAACACCCCTTTAAAATAGTTATCTATTAGTAGCTGAAGCCAGCAACATTTGCATACCAATCAGGAATCTTTATACTGTTTAGTTTCTCTTTGAGAGGGTGTTTTGTTTGGTGGTTTAAAGGAAATTACAGTTTAAATAAGGATCATGATTTCATTTGCAATCTGTTATCATAATTTGTCTGTGAAATTGTTTAAATCTTTCATCTAAGAAAAGGTATGGTTTCTTTTGTAAAGAGAACTTCCTTCTTTTGTCATTTAAAGGATGGCTTACATCCTGTCTAGGGAGCTTGAGTGTATAATGATTACAGAATAAATGCAGGAATTGGATGACTGGGATTTCCGCTTTCAACCCTGCCATTGATTCACGGTATGTTATCGGATACCCATCACGGTTCTGTACTTCTTTTTCTCCATCTACAACACTGGGAATGGTGAGACTGTACCCCTTAGAAATATATTTTGGTATCTGTTACAAAAAAAACATGCAAGTGCTAATTATTAATTTCATCAACGTAATTCCAGTGTGTTTTCTATTATTGTGTTTGTACTTCTATTATTGTGTTTGCCTTCATTACAGATCAAGCAAGAAATTTCTAGTTGGCTGAGGCTGGATTCTCTGCCTATTGTTGCTTTCTCACGGGAACCTCTTTCTTTGCTTGTTTTTTATTAGATATGCCACATTTCTGTCCAACAGCCAGGTCACAGGAAGTGCCCTGCAGCACCTGGAGACATCCTACCTCACATCCCTTATCTCATTCCTAGGCTATGATACTCTGTCAAGGTGCAGGGCAGTCCTTTCTTGCAGACTCCTTTGCTCTTTCTTATCAGAGAAAAGTCACATGAAGTGCACCTTCCTAAACTCATAGTTCATAAATTGGGAAAGAGTAGTCTAATAACAGCGACAATTTGTAAATCTGTCTGCACTTTTTGTGATTTTCATAGAATCACAGAATCATAGAATTATTTAGGTTGGAAAAGACTCTTAAGATCATCAAGTCCAACCAATGTAACATGGCTAAGATCATCAAGTCCAACCAATGTAATATTTTAGATGTTACCACAAAGGGTTTTTCCTCGCTGGTACCCTGTCTACCTAGCATAGGTATACAGAATTTTGTTGCATAACAGTAAGCCACATGCAACTAAAATTCCTCAAGTTACATACCTGATAGAGCAGTTATGAAAACCCAGGTGTTAGAGGAAATGCAGAAACAGCTTTGAAAGAAAGTCATTTATCTTTTCTCTGAACTGTCAACTAGCAGTGGAATTTTCAAAGTGTTTTGGAAACTTCCTGGATCCATGTTATGGCTCCTTAGACTTCACCTTTTAGATGAATATGTGAAAAAGCCTTAACCTCCATTTGGAAGGTGTAGTAAGAATCTAATTATTAAATCCATTATATCTGCATATAAACCAGATTAACGGCACAAGTCAGACCTTGAGCAATCCTGTGATTCTCATGATGGACATGAGTTAATTGAAAGCATTAGAGGCACTGTCCGTATCTGTATTGACATCTCCCAGAACAATGAATCTTGGAGACTTCATTACCACTCTTTGACAGCAGCTATTTCTCTTCAAGTGGAAGAGGAGCCAGTAACATAGCACTGGTCTTTGTGTGTGTCTGTGTCTAATTTCAATCTCATTGGATTCTTACATTCGTTATATCTGTGCATTTATACATTCCATTTCACTACTTGTTGTTTAAAATTGAGTGTCTTCAGCTTGAATAAAGTCTTCTTCAGCCTTGTGAGGCTCTTGTTGTCCCAAATATGGCTATTGTTTTGATAGGCTAATGGTAGAGTGAGTTGACTACTATGGCAAATCTCGGTGATATTTTTAATTACTTCATGTGAGCTTAATTCTTTTTCTATATATAGAAGAAATAGTGCATGTGTCATGATAATTTGATATTTCCCGGAAAGCATATTACCGTCTTGTAGGGAAATAGACCTTCAGTTCATACAGAAGCAGCACACTTCTACAATGAGACAGTGATTCAGTCATTTAAATAGCATGAATAAAAACTGTCAGCAGTTGTATATGGTATAGCTAGAGTAAAAATTACAATAATCTACTACATTATCTTGTAACATAGAGCAAACATCATCTGCAGTTGGGCATAAATATCCCACTGTGGTATAGAAATGCATGATCACTTTTTGTCACTTTCCACCATTTCTTCTGAAACATCTGGTGTTAGCCATTGCTATAGAGCGGAGGTACAGACCACAGGAGACCATTGTGTGGTTTGACATAGCAGCTTCCATGCTGTAGAAAGTCACATACAGTATTCCATGCAGATAACCAGCCATATATAAAGGATCTGAATGTTACTAACCTTATTGTTATAAATGTGCAGGAAAAATGTTTTTTGTGGGGGACTGGACTCCTTCCAGCACCTGAGCAGGTGAACTGTTGGGTGGTACGTACTGATTTTTTTTTTTTCACCCTCTTCCATTGTTACAAACATCAGAGGTAGCTCATGTTTTGATGATGAAGCATGTACCCAAAGAAGGCTTCAGAAACAAACAAGGATGTTGTTTGACAGTAATGTCATCTTTATTCAATATATCTTTCAGCTAAGCCAAAGGGGAGGGTGAAAGATAGTCAGGAGGAGGATTTGGCTGTCTTCAGACAGTTAAGTTGAAATGATTTCTCCTTAATTCTCATATGCATGTTACAATTTGCATTTTAATTTTAATATTTTGAAGTGTAAAAGCATATTTAGGGAAATGGGCTAATTAGATCTCTATAAACAGCGATATGTTGCCATTTTTATTAAATTTAAAGGGTGATTAGAAAGATAAAGATTTTATTACTTGCAAGAAAAAGGAATAAATGCCCACCTGTAAAATTTATGCATTTTTTCTTCAAATATCTTCAATTGCAGTTGTTCCTAAGTTAGTTTTGAAAACTAGAGAAGAAATGAGAAATTGCCCACAAGTTAATCTGATATTTCCTCTTATGAGGTGACGAATACCACATAAATGCCTACCTGGGGCCAGGTTTTGTTCTTCTTACTTATAGTTGAAAGTGCAAATAATTTTTGGCAGGAATACTCAAGGACTGTTGCGAGTAGTGCTTACTCACTGCCGTGAGCACTAGAAGCTAGCATGCAGTGAGTGGTCCCTGGGGAGGGAGTCATACCAGCTGCCTCTTGAATTTGCACTTAAACCTATGTCAACGCAGCTTACGTACTGGTGTGGTCTTCGGCTAGGCATATGGCAATTCCTCTGGAAGGGAAATTTGTGTTCACTGAGGTTGAAAGGCAGAAGAAATGGTGCCTGATCTCAAACCTGAGTTGTCGCACATTGAACATGACCTTTTCATCCCTCTACCAAAAATACATTTGCATTTATTTGACTGTGTTGCACGTCCAGAAGGGATTACCTGAGCTATTAGTAAGTGTACACAGGGAGCATGCCCAGGGAGGACAACTAACAATATGAAACTATGTGACCCAGGCCAATTTTTACAGAATGGGAAAGCAGTGCAGGTTCACACTTTAAATCTGATGACTGTATGCAAGAGAGCAGCTGAATTTCTGGAGCTGCATGCCATGCTCTCTTTTTCTGAAAATTAAAATGAGGTTAATCATCAGGAGACTAGTACAGATGAGTCTACAGAGATGATTCCACCAGCTGGCTCAATGAACATTCAAACCACCGAATGGTGCTGCATCTCTTTAGTAACCTTGAATTTTACTATTTTCTTAAAAGTTCATACAAAATTATTTCAAAATCCAGATAGCAGTTGCTATAACTACTCAATAACATACTAAGAGAGGCATAAAAATGACCCATTTGCCTTGTCATTCATTATTTTGAGATACCCATTTTGACTGAGCACACTATATTTACTTATAAGACTGTTATGATCTGATATGTCAAAATGTTTTCTAATATGAGGGAAATGAAAAAGGGTTGCTAAAAATTCATTTTACCATTTTTGACCATTTTTTGAAGAAAGAATAGTAATATTTTCAGGCAAGGCTTCTAATTTTTAAGGGAACCAGTTTACAGTGTGCTTTTAAGTCAAGGGGGAGTTAGAACAAGAAGTAAACAACATAGCAAACTACAAAACCCAGGATTCTTCCTCTCTTCTTTAGTGTCTGCAATACGATATCTGGCAGTTTGGTATTATCTATATGATACCATTCTGTAGCTGTCTGTAAAACCTGTTAATTTTTTTTATCATATTTGGTCCCTTAATTAATAGTAGAATTTTATAAGTGTATGAGATTGATGGAACCAATTAGAAAAAGATACTCTTTGAGTATGACTGTGGCGTAGCAGATCCCTTAGACTGTACAAGCTGTGAAAAGAATAACATGTATCAGTGTTTAGCATATGGGCTCACCCACCAAAATGGAAATTCCCGGATAATTAAATGGGAGTTCATTCCTTACTTCACCTTAATAGTCTAGAGCCTATGAAATGAATTTTTAGATGTGGTGAGCACTGAATATTGCTCTTTAAATTAGTGGAAGGTGGGGGTTTTTTTAATGAAAATCATGCCTTAAGCACGTATATATACATCTCATAAGTGCATATCTACAGAGGTATATTCACTATGACTGTTAAAGTCTTACCCTTCTGCACATTGTTTTTGGCATAATTTCAGGAAAAAAGACTACAAACCTGCAGTAGTTATACGTCAGCTTGACTGACTGAGACTCCTAGGATGAAGCTGAGCAAATGGATCACTAACTGGACTAGTCAGTCTCTGGCTAAATAGGAAACCTCAAGACCTGTGAGCACTTCCAGACTTGTGCGTTCAGGTATGTGCTATGGCCATGTGCAGTGCTTCATTGCCCCCTACTTCAGCAAAAGGAACAGGGTAAATTGCCTGGAGGAGGTGAGTACTGCACTCTGACCAAACCCCAGGTTGGGTATCTGTGGATCAGGACACATATCTTGCCCCAAAAGTGTGCGTTTGCCTGTGCAGTCACTCACTCTTTCTGCAAGTTTGCTGTGGGGTCTTCTCTGTGATTGGCCAGGACCAGTGAGATTTTGGAGCATACAGAAGAGGGAAAGGGACTTGACTTACTGATTGTCCATGTATTTGGTCCACATGGATGCTCTCAAGGTTCAGTTACCATACTGGCCTAAGATGGAAGTCATTCAGTGCCCTTGTAGTTCCACAGCTTGAATGTGATATCCCATCTCAGCTGTCCTAAACCATTCGTGTTCTTGAGATTGATATAGCTAAGTATTTCTTTTTGCCTAGTGCAATGTTTTTCTCACAGATAAAGCAATTCTTCTGGCAAGCTTACCTCCCCATCTATCTGTTTCAATTTTCATCAGCCTTTGGGAGATAGGTTAGACACAAATCTGTGGCTGCCCATACTGGCTTTCTTGTTTAGCATTGTCATGCATTTATGCATGTGGCCCTGATCAGTTATTGTATCATGCCTATCTCTGATAATTACATAAGCATTTTGATATCATCAAATATCCTTGGTAATTAACTATTCAGATCTACCCATCTGGTAGATTGAGACATTCAGATAGATTAGGTGGATTTCAGTAAGAGGAAAATATCAAAATCTATAGAAAGTTTAGTTCATGCAAATGGGGAGAATTCAGATGCTTTGAAATGTTATAATTGTAAAGGTGATTCTTCAATCTGTATATGAATCAAGGGATTTCACAAATTGGGACCTTTCATAAAATAGTCTGTATTCTATGGGAAGGAAATATATTGAAGAGAGACAGGCATTCCGGATGCATTCCAACATTTCTGGCTTAGATGCAGAACCTGAAAATCCAGGGATGTTCACTTCATGTTCTTTCTTTCCTAAAGCTAAGGGCTTGGGGCTTCTTTTAGTCTTACAGTATAGGTCCACTGTAGGTTGTATTGAAATGACAGCTTTAATTTTTCTTTTAATTTTTCTTTTATTTTAATCTTTTAATTAGATACTATCTAATAATTACTAACATTTTCTCAGCTTTAATAATCATTCTATGCCAGTCTCTGCTCTTTTCACTATTACATGGGGCCTCATGGACAGCGAAGCAAGAGCAGTCCTAGATTTGCTGCTGCTAAAATGCTTTTCTGATCTTTCCTGAGCCTTAAGATAGTAGGCCACACTAGTGATTAGATGTTTAAGGTTTTTTGCATTTTGCATTTATCCTGTCGCAGAGACTGTATCTTGGACTGTATCTTATAGATAAGAGCTATGCAGGACTCCACTTTGGGGAGTGGGTGTTTGCAGGTTTGAGCCAGGGAGAAGGGTTTGTTTAATCGTACTTTGAGGATAAATCTGCAGTAAGTGGTTTGCATTTGCCACAGCTTGAAATATCCATAGGAGGCATAGGAGGAATTGAGATTTTGATCGCTTTTTATTTTGGTGCTGAAGTTTTCAAGCAGAACAGAAAGTAACTGTGTTTCTATTCCTGACACCGTAAGGTAGTGTATAAGCCTGTCAACACAACTTGCAATTCTAAATTAAAATCTCTATTTTTTTATAAGCATTCATAATCAACACAACATTTTTCTTTCTATCTTCTTTTGATTTTATTGTGTTTTCAAAGGTAATGAATGAATGAGCTTTGGGGAATCGCTTTGGCTCATGGTGAATGGTGCCAGAAATGAAAAATTTCTATCCAATTCACATAGCAAATGCACTCAGGTCAAAAGAATACCATCTGTACTCAGGTCTTTGCTTTGTGCTAGTGTACATAAATAGGCACATAATGTTTAACTCAGACATTACCAGCAAATCTTGCAAAGCCTGATGGTTTCCAAGTGGTGATCCACAAACCCCCAAGTTATCCTTATGATTTCTGTTCACCTTGCAAAAAGTGTGACTCCACCTTCCATTGCAAGGAAAAATCCTTTAACAAAACACTGGAATCTTATTAAAATTGCTCAGATTTAGTATCTGAGGTCTATGTTTCCCCTTACTCTGCTTTAGGTTTAATGACAAATCCAAATTAGGAGTGGTAAACATACTTTTTTTTTTTTAACTATTCTGATCTAGTCAAAGGCTGACTTTCAGCTTTGGCTGGTTAATACCAGCAGTTTTTATTATAAATTTTGGACTACATTGATTTTTTTCATTTTCTGTCCTTTCAGAAGTTAAAAGGTATGAGTGAGTTCCTGAAATGTTTATGAAATGAAATGATGAAATGAAAAATGATCAATTTAAAATTAAATAAAATCTTTGAATTCAGCTCAAGCTTTGCTTCAAGATTCTGTTTTTTCAAGGAAAACTGAAGAGAATGCAAACTCATGCAGATCAAAAATTAAGACAAAGATAGTAAGTATATTCTGAAACCAAGCTAGACTTTCTTTTTGTGGATCTGGTTAACAGAAGGTTAACATACATCTTTACAAATCAAGCTAGGCACTTTTTATAACAGATGTAATTGTCTGAAGAAGCCGGGTAGCACAGACTCTGACTTTTTTCATTTGTCTGTTTTATGTTCAATGTAATGAACACTACATCCCTGTGTGGTTACGATATTACATCAAATTAGATATGATTGCACTTTAACTGTTTAGACAATGTTACATTGCCTGTTTTTCACTGATGGATACCTGTCAAAGGACTTAGTTATGGATTGCTACCCCTGAGCCAATACACACTGGAAACTATTATTTTCAGATTGATAGATTACTTTATATCTCATGTATGACTGGCAATTTTTAAAACTTAACTTACTGAATTGCATTTACTTTGTCTTATTGCATATTAGAATTCCAAACAGTAGACAAGAAAAGCACTTAGTCAAACTAATATAGCATTAGAAAAAGCTATTTTGATTTAATTCTATGCTGTCCAGACAATAGAAGACAAATGCAGGGTAAGTAATAAAACGGACTGGAAGTTAGTCTGCACATACACTAGACAAATATAGTTAATCATATCTGCATGAAATTTAGCCAATTGTAGTCAATATGATGTATTATGCATGGATTAACATTTGTACACTCATATTATTTTGTCAGGACAGCCAGACTTAGATCACAAGTTCAGTTTGTTATTCATATTGATTTTTTTAATATCCTTCAGACTGAAATTCAGTACAGTTTTCACCGTTTGCATCTCTTCTGACTGGTATTTATTTATCTGTGAATAACTGAACCAGGCACATTCAACCTTAGGTGTCAAATCAATGTGTACTGTACTTTAAATAAGATTTCTATGTTTTCAGGCACTTATAATATAAACACTAAACATGTACGTATACACAAATGAATATGCCTTATGAAAGCACAGTGTATTTTAAAGGAGAAAGCATAACGCTGATCAGAATGTCATAACTCAGAACTAGAAATTTCTCTTTTTGTATACAGCATAACATCTACTATACATCTACTATACTATACGATACATCTACTTCTTAGAGCATCTCTTTCCAAAACACTGAAAAAAAGACATTCTGATTTCTCTTGTTATGTACTGTTTTGTTCTGTTACACTGAATTACATTTTCTCAGCTTAGCTCTGGACTGGGAGTCGAAAGTCCAAGGTTCTGTTTCTGGCACTGTATCAACTTCAGATCACTTAGAGCTCCATGCAAGATGTTAAAATAACTTGTGATTTTTAGTACCTCCGTTTTTGAGGTATCACTTTAAAAGAACCTAATTTCCAGATTAAAAGGTGAGCAGTTTCTGAAAATACAGCTTCCTTCCCACCCCACCACCCCTAAGACATTATATGTGAAATACCTTGAATGAGACATATCCAAAATAGCATCTCGGTTTTGAAACCTTTCTTATTGTTTCCACACCCATCGATCACAGATATTTCTAGGTTTTAATTTTTGTGAAATATTTTGAACAATATAGCTGAAGAAAACACTTATTCTTTGCATATGCTTTTTAAATTGTGGAGGCAACAGGGGCTTATCTCCTGCAGTTTTCTTGAAGTAGTACAGTGGTGCAGCATTACACAAGTGATCCTTTTTAGAGTTTTATCTAAAGGCACTGTTGTAGTTCCTTGGTTGCTGTGGTCACTAAGCTGGATTCATAATGGAAGTAAGATCTGGGTGTAATAGTCTAAAATTATGACCTTGATAAAAAGAGCGAGTCTAGGAGCTGTGGGTATATGTCACCACGCCTGTTTCTGTAACAGAGAGGAAGACTGTCCACCTTCCACTGTCACCATGGGATGACTAGCATCGCCTCAGACTGATAATTAAGCAGGAGCTGAAGAAGAATGGAAAGATTATTTCTACCCTGTGCTGCCTAAAGCACACTAAAATGCTAGTCCTTATGGCACTTCATTAAGAATGACCCTACAGAATGAAGTAATGTTATCAGTGCCATTGCAATGACCTTAGTCTTCCTCCCTAGGCATATTATGTGACTATACAACAAACAAACACCCATTACACAATAATAAGGAAGCTAGACTTTTGTCCAAATGTACATATATATGTTTCTTGCTGTATGTTGTGTGTGGTTTGCAAGTGGTAGAGCTCAATATATAAGTAAAATATGTAGTTATTGGTCTGCACTTGAGTTTAAACAAGAGGAAAGAAGAAATAGGAATGCGAGCATTAAACTGTTAATGCAAAATACAGAATACAAAATAGTATATTTACAAAAGCAAATTGCAACCTGCAGAATTTTAAAGTTGTGAATCATTACCCAGTGATCAGCAATGACCTGTTACTAAAGCTAAAATTAGAAACCACACCGGCCTGATACTTTGCTGAGCAGAGCTGTTATCATTCTCTGTTCACCTGGGATCCAGAGGAAATGGAATAATATTCTTTCTCAATGTTGTTTAAAATTCCACTGTTATGAAATATATATTCCATTTGGCATTTGTTTTTTAGGACTTTTAGTTAACTGGCCATCTTTATTCAGTTAACTATATTGTGTACATTTTATAAACATGAAATAAAAGATGCAGATAAAAAAATAAAAATCTTTATTTCATGTAATCAGTCTCTGTTCCAAAAGGAAAATTAACCTGTGATGGTCTAGAACATGACACCACTTAGTAAAGGGGTTATATATATATACCTACTTGGAAAGGCTTCATCATTTATTTTTATTGAAGTCTTACTCCACAAAGACATACTGTCTCCTGTGACAATTCTCCAGGGTGAAGGGAAGGCAAAATTGCTCACAAGTATCTGTGCATATTTTTATGTGTGCATAGGCACTCATAATCTGTACCCATAAGCTATTAAAAATTGTCTCATACTAAGACTGATGGTTGTTAATGAAAGGATAAAAAAAGCTGCATTTTAGAAGATTAAAATGCTGTTAATTTCTGTATGCATTTAAGATTAATAAACTGCTAATTAGGATATGCAAATGAGGGCTTTATGAATTCCATCACAAACATTCACAAGTACCTTATCCATAAATCACATTCAGTTAATGTATTTTTGTTATGTAATTGGGGAACAGATTGATGAGCCAGTCCAATTAGGTCTAATTTACATGTGTATGGAATTTTGTAATACAGTATTATGAACCTAATATGCAAGTAAGAAGAAACTAATTATAGCCTCTATTTGCTTTAGTAAGATGAAAGAAAATTGAAGTTGATCTTAAAAAATACTGCTACTGACTTGAGGTAGAGGTAATATGAAAAGAATGTAGAAATTTTAAGTTATTCTCACGAAATAATACTGTGATCCAATAGCCGTCTCTTAAAACTCTTATAGTATTGCATTGTACAGATTTTTAGATTTCTGAATTCTGGGGGCTAAATCCATCAGTAACCAACAATGCCAGAGGGAAATCTAGACTCATACAGAGGATAGCAAGTTGACAAAAAAGGTAAAAGCAAAATGAAGTCCATGCATGGTTCAGCTGTCACGGATGGCAGAAGCCATGTGGCCATTGACATGCAGACACGAAGGAGGAAAGGGGAGAGAAGAGAAGGGAACAGTGAGTTCCTGCAAGCAATCCTGGTGCCTTTCAGTTGCATTGGGAATTCCAAGCTCTGATTTTCTGTTAAGGTAGATGTTCTCTTTCAAAAGGTTTCCATATGTTTTTTTGCTGAGTATCACTTGAATAAGGTCTAGTGGGGAAGTGTACAGCTAAAGTGTTTATAAAGGTACCTGGACAAAGTCACTATATGGGAAAGAGAGGTGAAAACCTTACCCTCTGATGTAAGTAATCTCATTCTGTGAGTCAGCCATCATAGACAAATCCTTATTTTATTGTTTCCATCAACAAGGTAGTTTATATTCTCATAAATGTAATGGAAAGAACTTTTAAAACGTACATTGCTGTTAACTCCTTTGAATCAGAGCTTTCCCTTTCAGGGTGGAAGCATTTCTGACTTTGTATCAGGGTATTTGTGTGTGGGTCGCATTACATATTTCACTTTGAGAGAGAAAATAGCATTTGGCAACTGTGTTAGCACACAGTGTGACCCATACTTTTTAACCTGTGAATTGAGAGAATTAAACATTTATTATCTTTAATTTAATATGCCGTGCAAAGGTTGAACTGCAAGTCATATTGATAGTGGTTACAAATGATAATATCAGGGACGACACGTTTTCAGTCACCTCCTGTCGCATAGTTTACAGCAAGCGCCATCTGAGAACATGCTGTTTTGCCAGCAGTTGCATGTAAACAGAAGAGCTGGAGGATTATGAGCAGTTTCTTCCTATTTTTTTTTTCAAATTACCAGTGTTTTCACTCTTGAGTTGAGTGTCAAAACAACCTCATGGCTATTTCTGAGTCAGATTCATACAGAAATCATCACTGCATCTGGATAGAGTGGGCTTTGTATTTGACCACTTAAAAGCAACATCACTTTGGAGCTGCAATGTAATGGGCTTCTCCCATAAAACTTCATGAATAAGGAACCCAGGGCTCAGTTAAAGTCTTCCTGACTGCAAGGAGCAACAGTGCAGTTTTTGCTAGTACCTGCCATTTCTGTTTCAAGAATAACGCAATAGCACACTAATGTTCAAAAGGAATGAAGTACCACACTGTCTAATTCAAAGATTAGTCCTTTCTGAAATGAGCACTTGGGAATAGACAGGGGGAAGTAAAATGTGAATTAAACTGGATAAAGTTTTCAAAACCATTTGTAAGTTGGAATATTTTAGCACAATTAAAATTTATCAGGTTAAGTCAAACTCTTCTGCATCATTGAAAGCACCTTTTATAAGCTTTAAAAATATTTTAGAACTCTTAAGGCAACACATTTATACTAAAGTATTTTCAATAAATCATAAAACATTTTGATAGCTGTTAGAAAGAGTTATATGAACACATATCTGACTGTTTTGTTTATATATCTAAGATGTATTGCCCTTTGGTCTCTAAATGTAAAATTACTGAAAGAATAATAAGGTCGTTCTATTATTTCAGACGACCAACCTCTATAAAGAATGTGACAGGAGCAATTTATCAACAAATTAGTTCTTTTCTGAAAGACTAACCAAGGTGGCCATCTTCTACTTGAAATGAAATTGGTGCTGCTGTTAACCCCTGGTTATGCTCATTTCAGTGAGTGTGGTACAGAGACATGCAGTGCCTACTTACCCTGGCATTGGAGAGCTTGTTCTTCATCCATTAAAAGGCTTAACGTAGAAACTCATTTAGGTGTTTCTACAAATGAAGATGGGAAAGAGGTTTTCTACACAATATAGTAAGTATGTATTGCTTCTGTTAAAAAGAAAAAAATCTTTAAACTTTTTTCTCGTTTTTGGCATGTTCATCTCCTCTTTCCTAATTTTATTACTGGCCATGTTCTACTTTTTTTTTTTTTCCTCTCGTAAACACTCCTCTCCCTAATCTCATAGGAAACACAAAACTTAAAATGTCATTTTTCTCAGTGACAAAATGTTCAACACCTTCACTAAAGCCAATATTTTACCCTGAAAGTCAGGGTAAAATGGAACTGGTGTGCCTGTTCAGCTGATTGGTAAATGGATGCCAACAAGTTAAAATATTTCTAATGTAAAAGAACAATAACATTTGGTTTTCTCTTTGTATCTACGATGGATATATGTATCCATGTGACAGTTTATGTGTCTTTCAAAACTAAGTATTAGCTGGATGTTTACGTTACTTCTGTATTTTCAAAGCAAAGCACAACATTACTTGGTTCACAGGATTGACCTGAAGTGGAAGGGTAAGAATGCTAATGTCTTTGGTATAACTAGTAAATGTCAGCCTCTGCTGTTGTAATTGCAGGTGTCTATCCCCTATCCATGCAGATGTGTTCTTTGAAGGTACTCTGTAAAACAGATCTAGCAGAAAATACCCTGGGTCTGTTTATCATATGTTTTAATAGGAAGTTCTGAATTCAACAAATCAGAATTCTTACATCGGATCTGTTTTACCATCAGAATAAGGATAGTAGTTTTAAATCAGGTAGTTGCAAGCATATTGGCTTCCATTAGAGTTCCTGTTCCTGCAGGCTATTTAAGGAAATCTTGTAGCTATTCAGGTTAGAGTAGATTCAAATTGAAGCTGAGCAGTGTTGACACTCTTTTAAGATGCAAACAGACTGTTCTAAACAGCCAGGAGATAAAAATACAGTCATGTGCTGTCTACATTGTACTCTAATTTTCAGGTTGGCTGATTACCATTGGCTGATTAGGTAATGCAGAGAAAGTTTGGTAGAGCTCTTTGCATTGCATCTAATCGGGGCGGGGGGAGGGTGTTCTGTCAGTAAAGTCAGAAGTTCAGTGTGTAGCATATATGAAGAAATTGACCCATTAACATTTAGGATTTGTAACTGAGCAAAGACATAATCGCACCATCATCTTACCCCTCTGACAATATGTAGGAGATAACATGGAAAAGAAAGCTACATTAGCTGTTTTGTTTGAAGTGTTTATGATGTATAGGGTTATCTACCAAGGAGTTGGTAGTATTTTCTGCAATAAACTCGTTAATTTTGCTCCGGGAGAAAGCTTTTTTTGCATTACAGTTCTGAAGTTAGAAACATGATAGACAAGTCAGAGGAACTGGAAACTGAAAAAGATGATCCAGTTGCTGCCATAACATTGTACAGATTTGGATGCTAAACTACTATTATAACATGAAAATAGCAAAGAAGAAAATTATCTATAATATTTTATCTGTTTTTTCTTTCATGCAATAATACTTTATACTTCCCAGAACTCCTGTTAGCATCTAATATGTTTGTTTAGCAGTATAGCACATCTGCTGTCATGTCTATTTTGTGCATCATCTTCAGAACAGCTCCCTATAACATGCTGATTCCATTCCAGAGTGCTAGGTGTTACGTGTTGGCACACATGACTACTGTGTTAAGTATAGAAGAAAGATGAAACTGTGTCCAGCATATTCCTAGGAGGAGTATGAATGTAGGAAAACACTATTCCTTTTTTTTTCTCCCTTCTTGTCTTCTATAAGCTGCCAAGAAAGGTCTTAATTGAATTTCAGTAGTTCTTAATTGAACTTCAGTAGTTCTTCTGTTACTAATAACTTTGAGATGTATTTTCAGCCCACTGAATTGCAAGTTCAGTTTTTGGTTGCTTTTTGTTAGTTTGTTTTAAGATAACAGAGTATTTTCACTAAATTTTATGTGTCTTGTAGAAATTTCTGTTGGCCCTTGTTTGGCCCTCATGTTAATGGTCTTTTGAGGAGAATGTAGAACCTATGCCAGATGTCTAATGCATCAAGTAAGATAACCATGCTACATCAGTAATAAAGATACAGTAAGTGACAGTTATTTTATAAAATAATAAATGCAGCATCAGCCTTGGTATCAGTGGACAGGGTAGGAGAGATGAATGAGAAAATAGATGTGTTGGCCAACACACTCAATAAATGCTTGGATATGTAGTGATTCTCAAGTACCATGATGGTTATTTCTCACACAGTTACAGTTTCAACTTCTTAGCTTTTTCATGTTAATCTTGTTTGTTCATCAAGTCTCATTCTCCCAACTTTTTTCTTTTTTGATTTCCACACCCTCACCCTTTTCCTTTGACCTTCTAAACATTTCACTGTCAACTCCTCTGTCTTGTCCCTTAGTTTCCTTGCTAGCCATATCACTTCAGCCCCTCTTACCTTGCCATTTAGTTTATGTTCATTCTGTTTCGATAGCTCCTAGTTCCCTGCCTAAATTCCCTGGTAGTATGTTTCCCTCCTGTTTTACCTCTGCATCCTTGTAGACTTTTATGTATCCAGCCAGTCCCAATCTCCACTCTCTACAACCCCATACACACACTTTTTGAATCTTCATCAGATCTTTCCTCTTCTTTGTATCCTAACAAGAAGTAGTAGGTAGCTTCACTAGTAGTTGATGCTATCAGATGTACTTGTACTAAATCAAATAGAGAAATACAGTTATCCAGGTGATATGTACAAATAATACCATATATTTTTCAACTGTATACCAACATGTAAATGAATAGTTTTCAATGTACTGCTGGATATACTTTGTTAAACTCCAAATCTTGTTATGGGGGATAAAGGAAATGCAACTGATATGTAAAGCCAAGGCTTTGTTGTCAGTATAGTTGAAATCTTAACAGTCCAACCAGAGAATTATTATTAGTCCAGATCTAATTATTAAAGACAAGGAAAATAACGAGTTCTGTCACAGAAAATGACAATCTCAATAATAATAATAAAACTAATAATACAATTAAACAATTAGAATTGTTATACACATTCTTCCTACTATCTATCCCTTTCTCTGGTGTTATGCTCACCCTTCCACCTCCTCTCTGGGTCCTAACGTTGACACCGCCAGCCTTCCTTATGCAGGGGCAGGTTGCAGCAGGTCATCAGTATCCCAAGTTCTTTGCTGGGAAAAGTGGGATGTTGGTGGGGTTTCTTCTTTCTTCCTCCTCTAAGATTTACTTGGGACTGTTTTTGTGTTTTCCAACTTGTTCTTACACCTTTCTATCTTCATTCATGCATCTGCAACTCCACGTTACTTCTGAATTCACTATATATAATGTTTTATGTAGGTTATATGCTTGTTCTTTTTTCTCTTTGGTACTCCTAAAGCTACTTTTTCCCAGCTCCCCAGTATACATTTCTTTAACTGACCTCTGGTTTATAGGCTTGGTGTCTCCAGGGACAGCCTGTACCCTGACTCTTATTATCCTGTACTCCTGTACCCTGCAACCTGTGTCCCTACTTTTCAAGGTGCCTGTTTTCATACCAGGCCTGTATTCATCTGCACTGTGCATTAATCATAAATACTTCATTCCACACAGAATAATTACTTGTTTCTACTACTTTGTAAAAAACTAGGGTTATAACTTATGAAGATAAGCAAAAGTAAAGCAAATTAGGCATACCCACCTTGCCATTAAAAAAAAAAAAAAAGTATTACAACAAAACCAAGTAAAAACAGAGCTTGAGTCAGGTCAACACAAGTTCATACAAAGTCTGACAAGCCTCAGTCCTGAGGCCTTGCAAACTCAGGACAATGCCTATGAAGTTTAAAAACTGGGCCACAATCTGAGTTGGAACAAAGGGATCTTTTTAAGCTCCAGTAAAATTGTTGAGAAAAAAAGATTGAGAGAAAGCAGTTTTCTCTTACTGACTTCCTTAAGGGTTTGTTGGATGATTTCAGAAGCAATATTCCCTTCCCAAGTTCCTTAGAACACCTTTGTTTTAGCCAGCCACTTCACTGTGATATATTTTACAGTGTGAAAACCAGAGTTTATCATGAAAGATACCTAAAACACCGCAAATTAAGTGCTGTTCATAATTTTTTTCCAGCTTTGGGGACAAATATCACTCTATCTAAGGTAGTCTTCCATGTCAGTGCTGTGACAGTGCTTAAATGTTTGCATCTAATACAGGGAAGAGAATAACAACTAGATCCTAAGAAAATTGTCTGTGCATACATCTGAGTCAGATTTACTCTCTCTGTACAAGAGTAATTGAGTATTCTGTTTTATTTTGTATTTGGTTCTTTTCTTATATCTCTGTAGGTTTATATACAAAGCAAAACATTAGTCCCAAGCTCATCCTGAGAGTGCTCGCAGTCAAACAGCACAATATATACTACTTTCGGTCTTCATGGTACTGTGGGTACCTCTGTGTGGTCCTGCATTGGGCACATAGACCTCTCAATAACAGCAGAACTTCTTCTAGCATGACTTGGTTTTGGTTTGTGTTGCTCAGGTGATGGATTTAACCTAAGACTGCTGTCTTGGACTGGAGATTAATATTATAGGCTTGGAAATTATTATTTTTAAATAAGTATAGCAGCACCTGTTTTCTTGAAGAGCCAAGCTGATAAACTAACTCTCATTTTTAAAGAAATTTTTATCAGTTTGGTACATTAGGCATCGAAAGAATTTTCCACCATGGGGGCAATAAGCAGGGTATGTATTTCAAGGTCACTTTGTTCATTTATTAAAAAGACAATCTTTTTCTGAACCAGGTCCCAGTGTTCAAAAATAAAAAGCTCTGAACACATATCCCCTAGTGAGTGATGCAGCTGTGTTCTCTGCTCACGTTCCTTTCTGTGCAACACAGGAGGGTTTTTTTTAGCTGTGTTTTGAACACTTTATTAAATCAGTATGTAAGATCACAATCCTGCCAGCCTTCATAAATGATTAAATGTACATTTTCGAGATCAGGAGAATTGAAATACTTTTCCTCATACATCTCCTGTATTACTCACATTTATTTTCTAGCTGTTTCTTTTCTAATTACAACACTCCAGGATTTTATCATGCCATGTTAGTGTTACAATAATTACCTAGCACAATGGGGGTCCTTTACTGGAGATTCTAAGCACTACATAATGCAAATAATAAATAATGGTATCAGCAGCCTGGGAGACCTGCGATATATTCCAGGGAGAAGGTCCTAATGACTAAAGTACATTTGGAGCTGAACATTTACTAAGTCTGCCTTAAGCTTCAGTAAAATGGATTCCACTGTAACTCAAATAAATACACAGCTTTTTCAGGTAAGTATTGTTTGTTTGTAATTAACTAATGTCTCTTGCAGGAGAGCATGTCATACTTTCTTAACCTGTTTATTCAGATAGGTAAGTTTTTTTTCTCTGCATAACTCAGAAAACATAACACCCTTTCTCTCCATACTTTCATTTATATTAAGGACAAGTTAACAAAACAGTTGCTCAGACTGATGCTTCTGTACAACCGTAAGTTTTTCCTTTGTTATATTCATACTGGAGATGCTTTTACAATTTCAGAGGTGTAAAGTTGCTTGTGTTCTCTTCATTGAACAAAAGTGTCAAGACTTATTTGAAATCAAAGGCCGAAAAGTGGTTATCTTGCAGCACTGCAGTGGATTGCTAAACATTAATTATTCATGAAGACCTTGAGCCACTTGTGTAAAAGACATTAAAGACAACTGCTGTGAGAAGCAAGCTCGGGAGTGACAAATTCTATTTATGATGTCATGCCATGAGGATATATGAATAAACCAATAGTGACAATCAATTTCATTTCTCAAAAACAGATTACATGAGAGCTTGGTCTTAAGGACAGCACTTACTTAAAGAGGAAAAAATAATACACCATTAAAATAAAAATTACTTTTTGTTCTCTTTGAATAGAGTGAAACATTAAAGCTTCTTAATTGATTTTAGAAGAAAAGGGAAATGAAATGTTGTATGTGATTAATATATGCTGACTTTGCCTCACTGAAGTGTTTACTTATGAGTCCAGCATTGCTGTCACAGGCAAAATGAGTCTATTTGTCTTACTTTAGTCTCTGAAGGACTGTTGCCAACATCAGGGAGGTACTGCGTTCATTTATATTAGCATATATATGTATACATGCTGTCAAAGGAGTCTGCATTTCAGGATTGAGGGAAACAGATTATAAAAAGATAGCTTATTATCCTCATGGTGAATTGTCATATCTGATTATAACGTAGCCCTATAATCCTATATAAACCAAATGTGTATTGTATAATAGCAAGCAACTGCATTACTTTCTTCTATAGCAGTGTGAGCTTGGTTCTGCCTCCCATGACACAGGTGCAGTTCCCATTGAATTTATGCTACTGAGAACAGGGTTAGGTCTTTTATTAGGAAAGCAGGTGCTTTGTATTGACATAAGATCAGTGATCCAAATAAAATAGCACTTTGAGTTATCCATGTCTAAGCTTATGGTTCAAACAGCAGTAATACTCACTCAAAGTTCTCACTGAATAGGTTAGCTTGTTGTATGATGGCTTAGATGTAGTAAAAAAGGAAGGACCCTTCCTTTCCTTGTAAATCTGGTGCCATTACAGTTGTGTAGCAACACAGGAGGAATTTTTTGGAGCAGAACACATGCTGCTGCTTAGAATAATGCCACAAGTTTCTTCCCACAGTCCTTCAAGAAACACTGTGCTAGACATAGACAAAATTAGTCTCAAACTGCAGTATTTTCAATAAAGTTTCAAAAGTGAGAAGAGATCCCCGACAAAAATAGCTTAGTATAACAGTAAGTAGATCTGTGATCTCATCTTTCATGCAAACCTCATTAGCCTACCATGATCTTAGCCTTGCTTTATTTGGATATTATTGCTTAACATTTTCTTGTTACCTTCATGCTGCTTTTCCAGTGTTTCTCAAAAATACTTTGAGCCAAGACTACGCATGGTGGTCTTATTTGGTAGACAGCAAAACACACTGTGGCAGCCATAAGAAAAGTTTGGAGAACTCAGAAAAAGCAGAGTGTGATAAGGAAGTAGATATTTTCATTGTCTGTGTTTTTCAGTAATTAGATTTTATATTGCTTTGAAATAAATTTAAAAATAGCATTCATACTGCACCAAAATACAGTGAAGTGTGTCTAAAAGCATTTTTATTAACCAGTTTGTCTCATACAGGTAGCAAGTCAAATTAACTGTAGTTCTGTCACAAACTTCACAAGAAGCCATTTCATTTATCAGATACCTCCTGCCATGTAGAAATTACTTGTGAAAATACCACCTTTTAACCATGCTATTTAAAATTTGAGGTTTTAGGTCAGGAATTCTTTTTCACTTTCTATGTGTAGAAGCCTGCACTCAACACTTGTGACACTGATCTTACATTGGACCTACAGGACTTGTTACATTAATAAAGAATAGCAACATCAACTGCCTAAGATTGATGTACTGCGAGAATAGGTAAATGTGAAGAGATTTAGGGCAGGATGTGGAGGATGATTATGCCTTTATTATAATTTTTATATACAATTAGATAGTAGAAAAAGTGATTTGCAAATGGTGCATTGTATAGAAACAATAAATTAATTTCAGTGATACATAGATATTTTCAGATTCATAGATCTGATTGCCCACAAGTCCTCAAAGAAATATTCATAAAATGGATGTATCTGCTTATATTGAAAAGTACCATAAGATTCAGTATGTACTAACAAATGTTCTCCCAAAACTAGCAGTGTTTGTTAGGCTTATGTTCAGAATGTGTGCACCTTAATCAGGGAGACAGATTCAACATTATATTGTGTATTATGATACTGTATAATATATTCAGTACTAGACTCAGAGAGAAAAATTCATACACAAGCCACTTCTTTTTTCATCTGAAATATTCAGTGAATTTTTAAGGTAATGAATGTATTTGTGGAATTCAACTCCTGCATGATTTTATAACCACAAAAGCAATAAATTCATGATGAGTTACTCATTATAAATAATTTAGCCAACTAATATATTTTGTGAATAAGCCGAAGGCAGAGAAGTTGTAATACAATATTACTATTAATGTTGAAGTATACCAGTTAAGTATAAGTCTAAGACACTGATAGGGGAGTATTAGGCAACAAAAAGAGCCCTAAAAGTAATAATTTAAAAGCAAAATGTCTTAACATTAATTGTTAGATTTTTTTTTTTTATTTTGAAGAATTATTTCTTTTAACTAGTTACACTAAGACAAGGAATTCACCATTTTGTTATGGATGACACCAGAGGGTTCTTAACTCTAGAAAATTAAAATGGTTAGATATTTTAAATGTAATATTCTTTAAGAAAAAAACAAACAAACAAACAAACAAACCAAGACATTACATGGACAAGTAAACAAAGATGTGAAGTCATGAAGTCTTCACAAAGATGTGAAGTCTTTCTTACTTAAAGAGCATAATGGCAGCACAGAGAGAATATGGAAACAACAAAGCAGGAAGTTGTGTACAATGTTTGTGTAAGGTACACAAATCAGTAAGTCCACTGAAAGTACTTAGTAGACATACTACTTGCTACTTATTGAAACTGCACCCCATTCTGAAAAGTACAAAGTTTTAATGAAGAAAACAGTCACGACCAAGTATAGTCTCGGATTCAGACATTCTAGGGAAACCTGCCTTCAATGCTTTTCATACTGCTGTTCCACAGATCAGAAAATCATTTTAAGCTGTCTGTTTGAGTAATATTTCTGCATCAAAATATGTGTGCTAAGTGTCAATCCCAAGCCATCTCCCTTCTTAGTTATGCAGGCATATTGGTGCTTATTTAGCTTTTGCTTTGCACTTTCTTATTTTCTATATCGACGCTAATATTTATTTCAACTGAGTAAACCTAAAACGTTCTGTGCATTTGCTCAGGGAAATAATGCACAGCATCTTCAGGATTAGCTGCTTCTGTGCAAAGTATGCATTAAAAGACAGGCTGCAGGATTTCTTTCACACTGCATCAACAGGACAGTCAAGGGTCTTGGGGGACAGAAGGAGACCTGTGTGTTCTGAAAAACATGTTTATGTCATCACAGGTGTTCTAATTAAGACACCTCATCTCCCCTGTTCCTGCTTCCCATGCTTTGATTGAGGCATCCCCATCCTTTATGCTTCCATCGTCTGTGCAGAAATTGATATTCTTCAGCTTCTGTTTGTGATATTTACTTTTGATTTTTTATTTGCATACTTCCGTTTTGTTTATATTGCTGCACTACAATCCACTAATGGCACCATATTTTTTTCCTTTCCAAATGCACTCACTCCCTTTACTCATCTTGTAAACCTGTGCAATGGGTCTAACATGAAACCTTGGGATCTTATATCCATTTTCATCCATTTGCATGGCATTATTGTTATTTACAAGGGCTCAAGCATGTTTGCGAAATTTGGTATTTTTCATTCAAAACAGATTACATATTGGACCATTGTCTTGTGTAAAATCAAAACATCTCCTTAGACAAAATATATGGACTATAATTAATTCATTTTAATTTAAGAAGAGCTGAATGAGTCTCCCAAGGCACATATCTTCATTATCATCATCAAGTGGTTGCTTAACTGGAGAAAATACTAAATACACAAACAAGTTTAAAAATTTTGTTTTTTTCACTTACTGTTAAATGCATCTATCCAAAGAGGGAATTTTAAAAATAAATATGTGAGTTTATCAGTCAATATATGCTGGGCTTGATCTCTTAAGGCATTGAGAATTTTACCCAAATTTTAGAAACTGCTTCAGTTCACAGTTATTCTTGATCACAGGAGAGATTCCACAAGGTCTGAAACTCCCTGGTCTTGCTTCTTGTATTGTGATTTGCCCCAGCCGGAAGAATAACCTAAAAGCTACTATGTGTATATAGTCTTTTATTACATCTGACTTTTATTGATGTAAATGGAAAGGCAGCTTGGGCCCAGCATGCTACAAAGGTCGTTGGGCTTCTTTCAACTCTAGGTGCACGCTGCTGCATATCCACCACCCTTCTTAGGTGACAGCAGCCATCTACATGGCTGTATTTGATAAAAACCCTTATCAAGGCCCTGTTTAAATGTGTCAGTTGGTACAGTACAGGCCTTAAAGATTTAAAGCAGTAGATGCAAATGAAACAGTGATAAAATATTTATAGTGTGTAATCTCTATACATCCCATTCATAAATCATTTTATTTAACAAGAGACTGGAAAGCATTTGATAGCCAGCTAGGCTCTGGAGGGCAGTATGACTGTCTTAAGTATCCAACATACTAGCAGACCCAATTTTATTATCTCACTTATTGTCCAGGCTCTTTTAACCACAGAAAGTCCTGGGAAAGTGGAATATTGTGAGCTTTCTGTTGGGAGTTGTGTACAGTTATAAAGCAGTAGCCAAAGCTAAAAAGGAAATACTATTAAGATTCCAAAAGTGTATTACTATGTGTATGAGAAATATTATCTATCAACAACATGATATTTGTTATCAGTTTATTTTAAATGGTCATGCATACCCACACTGCTATAAGATTTGAATGTAATCTTGCTAACACTGTGAGAATACAGAAGTGATAATATGAAGAGGGGAAGTACCAAGCAAAAAATAAATGAACAAGTCTATCTGGACTTCTGTAAGGCCTTTGACACGGTCCCCCACAACATCCTTCTCTCTAAACTGGAGAGGTATGGATTTGATGGGTGGACTGTCTGGTGGGCAAGGAATTGGTTGGTTGGTCACATCCAGAGGGTAGTGGTCAACGGCTCAATGTCCAGATGGAGATCGGTGACGAGTGGTGTCCTGCAGGGGCCCGTATTGGGACCAGTACTGTTTAATATCTTCATCAGTGACATAGACAGTGGGATCAAGTGCACCCTCAGCAAGTTTGCAGATGACACCAAGCTGAGTGGTGCGGCTGACGTGCCTGAGGGATGGGATGCCATCCAGAGGGACCTGGACAAGCTCGAGAACTGGGCCCGTTTGAACCTCATGAGGTTCAACAAGGCCAAGTGCAAGGTCCTGCATGTGGGTCGGGGCAACCCCTGGTATCAATACAGGCTGGGGGATGAAGGGATTGAGAGCAGCCCTGCCAAGAAGGACTTGGGGGTAATGGTGGATGAAAAGTTGGATGTGAGCCAGCAATGTGTGCTCGCAGCCCAGAAGGCCAATCGTATCCTGGGCTGCATCAAAAGAAGCGTGGCCAGCAGGTTGAGGGAGGTGATTCTGCCCCTCTACTCTGCTCTGGGGAGACCCCACCTGGAGTACTGCGTCCAGCTCTGGAGCCCTCAGCACAAGAAAGACACGGACCTGCTGGAGCGGGTCCAGAAAAGGGCCACGAAAATGATCAGGGGGATGGAACACCTCTCCTGTGAAGAAAGGCTGAGAGAGTTGGGGTTGTTCAGCCTAGAGAAGAGAAGGCTTTGGGGAGACCTTATTGCAGCCTATCAGTACTTAAAAGGGGCTTATAAGAAAGATGGAGACAAGCTTTTTAGCAGGGCCTGTTGCGACAGGACAAGGGGGAATGGTTTTAAACTAAAGGGGGGTAGATTCAGACTAGATATAAGGAAGAAATTTTTTACGCTGAGGGTGGTGAAGCACTGGCACAGGTTGCCCAGAGAGGTGGTGGATGCCCCATCCCTGGAAACATTCCAGGTCAGGTTGGACGGGGCTCTGAGCAACCTGATCTAGTTGAAGATGTCCCTGCCCACGGCAGGGGGGTTGGACTAGATGACCTTTAGAGGTCCCTTCCAACCCAAACTATTCTATGATTCTATGATTCTAAATCAAAGGCCATAATTAATTCAATTAATTAAAGGGTAATCACAAATCTATTTAAGCAACAGCCACTTACAGCGATGTGTACATTTCTGCAATGTGTATCACAGAATCACAGAAGGCTTGAGTTTGGAAGGGTTTTCTGGAGTTCAGCTGGTCCAACCATCTGCTCAAGCAGGGCCACCTAGAGCTGGTTGCCCAAGACCATGTCCGGAAGGCTATTAACATCTCTGTGGGTGACCTGTGCCAGTGCTTAGTCACCCTCACAGTACAAAAGTGTTTCCTGATGTTCAGAGGGAACCTCCTGTGTCCTATCTGTGTCTCTGGTCCTGTCACTGGGCATGACTGAAAAGAGCCTGGCTCTCTCTTCTTTACACCCTCCCTTCAGGTATTTAGGAATCTTCAAATATATCTGGAATCTTTTGCTACATTGTGGTGGAATTTTTTTTTGTAGAATAACACTGGATTCCTTAGAGGCAGCCAGTATAAAATCACTGTGGATAGAAAGAGAACAGTTTTCAAACTGATACACCTTACACAAAGCGTGTTGAAAACATGCTCCAGAATAAAGCAAAGCTGAAGTCTGAACACACAGCTCAAGTCTCAGCCAGTTGGATATGTGGATAATCACTCTTTCTGAAAGTCATATCCTTCTGTTTAGGTGTAAACGTTTTATGTACCTCTTTGAGAGCAGTTGAATATGATATATCTGTGCTTTGAATGAAATAAACAGTGCAGAACTAAAATAAAAATTCACAGAACAAATCATTAGTGCATCTTATGCATCATGAAAATGAGTGGAAGATCAGCTGTAAATATTAATACAGCAAGGCTGGAAAAAAATAGAAAAATGCTGCCTTATTCAATAAAAGGTTTCAACTAAATCAGAAAATATTTGGCAGAATATGGAATCTAAAAAATACATAAAAGTGTGAAATAATAAGCCACATTCTCATTGTAAACATATTGTAAACTTCCAGATCAAGAGGAACCAAGGAAATCTGGGACCTTCATTTCCACCTTTCTTCACAGTGTATAGTAAAATCCTGGACAAACCAATCTTGTGAGAGTTAACACAGGAATGTAAAATGAGACTCTAAACAAATGTGTTCAATTAATTTTTTGCTTAAATGAGGACTTAAGTCCATCTGAAAGGGTGATAGTATTCTAAGACCCTGAGTTAGGTGTGGTGGGATAATGGATACAATCTGTAAAGACAGCGTAATATATACAAATATACATATTTGTATATACAAATATATTTGTATATATATTTATATGTATATACATATTTGTATATGTATATACAAATATATATACATAAATACAAATTGCAGACCACCACAAAGGCACTTTCCAAAACATTAGTGCTGAGAAAACCAAATCAAAAGTGTTGCTGTTTAGTTTGTTTTGCTATTTGTATTAAAATTACATAAGCTACTGTATTGGGTTTATGTGGCAAGCTTTTAGTAGGGGGGGGCTGCACGGTGACTTCTATGAGAAGGCACCAGGAGCTGTCCCCATGTTAGACAGAGCCAGTTTCAGGTGGCTCCAAGATGTATCTGCTGCTGGCCAAAGCTGAGCCCATCAGCGATGTTGGTAGCTCCTCTGTGCTATCTGTGGACCGCAGTCTCCCATTCCCCATCCCCCTGCACTGTTCAGGGGAGGAGGACGTAGAAGAGTCATGAGTGAAGTTAAGCCTTGGAAGAAAAAGGGAGCGGGGGAGAAGGTGTTTGTAGTTTTGTTTTTATTTCTCACTATCCCACTTTGTTATTAATTGACAATAAATTAAATTCATTTCACAAAGTCAGTCTATTTTACCCATGATGGTAATTGGTGAGTGATCTCCCTGTCCTTACCTCAACCCATGAGCTTTTTCATCGTATTTTCTCCCCCTGCCCTGTTGAGAGGGGGGAATGAAAGAGTGGCTTGGTGGGCACCTTGCAGCCAGCCGAGGTTAACCTACCACAGCTACCTTCTCACTAATGCCATAGCCATATGTTTTTTTCTTTATTTTTTTTTCCTCAAAGCTGGCATGAATTCGAGTCTTTTAGGCTCAAGCTGAATTTCCAGCCCTAGATAGACTGTACTTTCAGGATGCAAAGCCAATGGAGCTTTTCCCACCTCTTTTTGTAACAGTCTAATACAATTCTTCATGAGATCTAATGGATTATTTTGGACTTTAGCAAGACCAATGACTGATCAAACGTTCTTCTGGGAATGTTACCAGGAAACTTAGAACTGTTTTGAAATCGTAGACATAATTTTTACCTTTCTGTAAATTCTCATATAATTCATCTTAAGACCTCCTGAGGTTACAGACTTTATTTTCTTTTAGAAGTTGAAGTTATATTGGTCATGTTTCTGTGACACAAGCAACTAGCATAGAAAGAGATTAGGTCTCTGCACAGTAGTCATGTTGCATAATGTCAAGAAAACATCTATCAGTGCTTCAACATCTGTTGGCTGAATATGACGTTAACCGTCAATTTTAGTCAAGTATGTCAAGCAGTACATATATATTTGCATTAGGGGAGTTTGGGACAGGAATCACAAATTATAATTATTTCATTGTTCAGTATCAAAGTAGCATTATGTTGGAATTAAGGTCTGTGCATTAACACAATTTACAAAGTACACAGATTTTTTTTCTATGTGTTAGTCTCTTCTCCATCAGTTTCTCTTTAGTAGCAGGTTAGATAAGAAGCAGCTTATATTCACAAGCTTTGAGCCAGCGCAGCCAAGCTTACAGTTTCTGAAACAAAGCCTGTAGGAGAAGTATCCTAGAACAAGCCAGTCAAATATCCTTGAAATATGCAATTTTTAAAGGTCAGGTGGATTTCTGGCCCTGATCAACATCATCCTGGGGCTTCATTCATTCTTTTTCTGCTCACGTGAGAAAGGCCCACGGCAGAATCCAGGGTCTTTCACATATTCTTCATCTGCGAACTGTCCATTGGACACTGGAAATACATCCTGGCAAGCACTTCCTTACTCTGCATGGAATAAGTTGTGCACAAAATGTAATGTCCTTATTTTAACTTTGACTAAGGAAAAAGGCATTTTGGTGTTCCCTTTTCAACAACTTTTTGTTTGGATTCAAGAGATATCTTTCCTGCAGTATAGGTTCCTCTCAAGCTCCATCAAAAGTACTTTGTCTTGGTATTTTGGGCAATGACTGCATACCTAAAACTGACAGTTTCTATCATTATATGTCCACTGTTGTTGCGGGATTTTATTTTCAAAAATAGCAAGTATTTACAGGCTAGCTATATCACAGGTCCCTAAAGTTCTGAAATGTATCAAAATGACATTCCTAGAGGTTTTTAATTTACTTACACAAAAGCTAAACGCAACCCCAAAGCAAGTGTTCCCATTTGCTGTCTTGCTATAGGATCAATCTCCTAGAGAAGAGGGGGTTTTTATCATTTTGCAATCTGCCTTATACTACAAAGTAAGCTGCTCATCATAGTCATGTATTTTAGGACATTGAACAGAGTTCTACTAAGGGCTCTAGTGAGACCATAGCACAGATGCCATCAAACCCTGACCAGATGATGCTGACTTGTGGAGCAAAATCCTGGCACTAACACCATCAATGGGAATATTGCCACTGGTCTGATTTGGGTCAGAATTTCACCCTGGGTTTCTTCCTGCCTGGGACTTCCTGGAATTTTGACATTTCAGATCAAATGTAACAGACTGCAATAGCAGCCATGCTGTAACCTTTGCCACATTATCTTGCCAAGAGAATGAATCCATCTTAAAATACTGGCAAAATTTATAGAGGCAAGATAATTCATTTCCCTGACATGGCTCATCCTTAGTCATTACTAAATAAGTGGAGTCATGCTATGCCAGTTATGTCATTACAGCAAAGACTTGCACACTAGAGACAGGGCTGATGTTGTCAAAGTCATTTTACACCAAACCTCAGTTAGTCTTTGCCACTCTTGTTTGCCAATCAAGAAAAGTCCTGTATTCTTCATACATCTAAAGTGGAAAGAAAAAAATTAGTAGGGCAGACAAGACAGCTTGAGTATTAGTGCTTGTGAAGTGGAACACTGACAGTGTTTTGCTTTGTTACTTAAATATGGCAGGACAGGAAAACAAAGAAACAATCATAAATAATAGTTATTGCAGTCACAATCTCTGAATTTACTCTATAAATGGATGCCTTCATATAAGAAAATTACCCCTGCAGTTTGTTATTCCCAAAGGCTGAGTTTGGAAAGGTCTTTTAAGAACAGAATTCAGAGATAAAGCAAGGTACGTATGAAGCCAGTAGCTAAGCTGAGGCAGTTAGCAGAATGTGTTCCAAGAAAGGTGGTGGAAAAACACTTTCTTTGCCTAGGTTTCCCAGCTCCAGTGAAGGTAGGCATCTCACAAGAGCAAATTTTTTTTTTCTCAGTAAAAAAGAGGAAAATCAACTGAAATATCTGCTACTTGGTTACAGACATCAGCTGTGAAATCTGGTTTCATGCTCCTTCTCTTTGCATGCCTAGTTTGGAGCCTGAACTGTAGATGAGATCTCTTGTATTACAGGACTCTGTCCCAGCCATTAATACTTGCTGGAGATTTCTTTAAAGTCCTCTTGACATACTTGATTCACTGTAAATAACATGCGTTAAAGCAGGACCTTCTAACTGCCTCTGGAACCTCATTCATTTCAGAAAGTCTCCACCATTTGTCTTTTGAGTGAAGTGTTTTAGAGAACGTAAATGAGATTAATAGATGTTTCAGCTGGCATGGACACAAAAAGCCTGATTAGAAATTTTTCAAGATTTCTATATGGAGGCTTTGAATACCTTGATGGTTTCAAGAACGGGGATGTCATGGAGGGATTTTTATTCCTGGTTTTAAGCAATTTGTAGTAGACTCTCATGCTGAGCCACAAGTTATATCTTTGGGCTTAAAGGCCCTTGATGGACTTTTCTGTCAATTTGTATTAAGTGCTTTTTGAATCTATTACAACTTTTGGAATCCAGAACAATTTGTGGCAGTAAGTTGCATGATTTCATGTTTTGCTGTATAGGAAAATTAATCTGTGTGTGTGTGTGTGTGTATTGAACATGCTACCTAATATGTTATCTCTTGTATGATAAGAAGCAGGATGTTATTTTAATAAATTAATGGTACTTAATTAACCCTTTTCACTAGTCATGACTTTTGTGTACCTTCATTTTATCTACTCTCACTTATCTAATTTCAAAGCTGAAGAACCCTAGATTATGTAGGCATTTACCTCTAGGAAATTGTTCTCTACTTTTAATCATCCTAATGCCTAATCATGTCTAATGCCCTTGCAGTTTTGCCATCTTCTTTGGAGATGTTGGTGCAGGGTGAGGTTCAGGACCAAACTGGGTACGATGTTACTGGTATGAGTGCCCTATTTATTTATGTACTGAGAAAAGAGAAATTTCCATCTTGTCTGTTTCTTTCCCACTAACTGCTAACAATTAGATTGCTTTTTTGTGACCACTAGCAAGCTGATATTTTCATAGGATTCTCTATTACCATTTCAGGGGGGCTTTGGGGTTTTTTTTTGTTACAGGAAGGCATGGGGTAAGATGAACTGCCTGTACCTCTGGCTGCTGTCTCAGTTTGGAGTAAAATATAGTAGCTTCTTTCTCAAACTTCATTGAATAAGGAAGATAGCACTCTTTCAAATTTGAGCAAGGTTATTAGCCACTGTAGTATTTTCAAATGTTAAGCATCTTTATGAATTGGGCTTTAGGACATACGTATGCATACTCTCAGTGCATATACAGCTGAGTTTTAGCCATCTTTGTTCTTGCAATGAAAAATTCTGCACATCAGGAGCATTTCAGTTTTGAACTCTGTTCTGTGTTCAGTCTGGTTTTGGAGATAAACTTTAGTTTATCTAAAAGTAGGAACTGCAATCTCCTCATCAGTGCTAGCACTCCTGTATCAGGTGACATACCATGTATGAAATGAGAATTACTTTAGTTCTCAAAATAGTCTTTCTGCACTTGAACCTTCCTTAAATTTCACCTTTAAAATTACATCATCTTTAAGAAAAACCATGGTAGTATGCAGCTGCTTTGGGAAGGCAAGGAAGAGAGAGTAGGCACTCAGTTCCCACTCATTGGCTGCACACAGGCCTGGAAGCAAATGCTCAGGACCCGTCAGTGCTGAAGCAGCCACTCTCATGTTTCAGTGGGCATCTCATGTCACTCTACCAGAAATTTGTTTTGCCAAAGAGAATCATACTTTTTATAACTTCTGATAACACTTCCTAAGGACCACACCTTTTTCATTCTCAGCAAGAAATCCTTATGTTTTGAGGTTCTTACCACACTTGGATATGAAATCAGGCTTATAGCCGAAAATGTGTTATCTTCTTTTGACACTTTGAGGCCTGTTACATTGACAGAAAACCACATACCAGCAGGCGACAGAGACACTTCAAAATTCAGTGAATGCAAGTTGAGATTTATCCATGTTTGTCATTACATTTCCTAAGAGTTTCTGGATCTTTCTTAGGCGTAAGCCTGTGTAGTTATTACAATAAAACACATTCATAAACTTGCTTGCACTGAGATTTATTCCTTTTACAAACCAGTCCTAACTGGGAAAGTTGATCACCTTGCTGCAGTTCCTTAGTTTCTTTAATTTGGATACTAGCCACAGTCTCCTGAAATGTGTTCATAATCCCGTGAAGGGTTTTATTGCCTTGAACACTAGGTTTTGTTCTGAGAAGAGTAAACAGTTCCAGATTGAATAGAGCTAATCAGCTATGTATTTCTTTCCTAGCCATTCCCATCCCCTTTGAAGTTTTGTGGACTTTGATTTTTGTTTTCCTTTTGTTTTGTTTTGTTTTGTTTTGCGGGGGAATGTACAAGGGGGAGTGGGCTTCTTACCTCAGGGGCTTGCTACTGATAGTTTTCTATTTCTTATTGATTTCTGGCCAAGCTTAGTAAAGCAAAAAGAAGGTGTAGAGCTTGACTAGACTGAGTGCAGTATGGTGAAGAAAAATCTTTTAGTGAGAAAAAGTCTAGCTCCAAAATAGGAACACTACAGTAGCATAAAGCACATGCTTTACTGAAAGTCTAGTGCCATCACCTGTTCACCGTTATCCTGTTCCTGCCTGGAAGTGCTGAACTCCTAAACTGAGCTGCAGTGTCCCATTGTTTTTAATGCCATAGTAATGTGAGGAGGTACAACCCACTTTTAATATTGGGGATATATGGCCTTAATGTTTCACCAGTGTGGCCAGACCAGTTCAGTCCCATTGACCTGGCCAAACAGTGCAGGTCCATAGCAAGTGCAACTATTGTGCTACTACAACACAAGACCTAGTTTCTGCACAGCAATGCATTGTGCCATGTGAATTTATCAGCTTAATCAGAGATATGTTATTTCATGGTGTTGCATGATGTACACACACATTTTAGACTTACACTAAGCCTACAGTAAGTGGACTACACTTAGAGTAGGCATGTCTACAGATATGCCATGTGCCAATTACTTTGTTAAAAATCTAATAGTTAAAAGTTTGCCACGACCGATATTTTTTCACTTTTAGAATGATCAAATAACTATTTTATATTCTTTTACTTTCACAGAATTTCTGTAGGTTATGGTACAGAGAAGAAGCACACAGAAACCAGGTTGCTTACTATTGTATTCCAAAAGCAACCCAAAGAATGAAGTCCTCTAAGGTCATGCCTCCACTGATATACCAAACACCTAGACAGATTGCCTGGCACTGATGCTTTCTGACATGAAACAGCCCTCATCTTTGCTAGTAAGCTGTCTTAGCCTTCAAATCAGAAAGGCTGCTTGTAAACAGCTTATTGCTAATGGCATCTTCAGATGTTCCAGCTGCCAAAGTGTGTTAGGAATTGTTTGGTTCAAGTGCTAGCTGAGATGATCTAGATGATCATATTATAGTACCAAGAAATATTCCTGGACAATGCTTGAAGTTAGTAGTACAGATGAATTTTCACTGTGTCTCAGCAGTGCACATTTTTCTTGCTACTGTTATGATGTGTGATAGCTAGAGCCTTATGGAAGGCTAGATCAGGTTCTACAATATTTCACCTGTCTTCTGTTTATACGGGAATAAGTCAGGAGTAACTCCATTCCATGAAGAAGACTACGAATGAAGCTCTAGAGTTTCAATTTTGGTAAATATCCTCATCTTCTTGGAAAGTGCTTTGTTACCAGACACCCAGTACCACATCTTTGACTATCCATTCTCTTAATTTTGGAACACGAAACTGGGGATAAAATCTTGGAATGAATTTTTTTTATTCACATGAATAGAACTTAGTTTTATAAGGAGATGGAGATTTGGACATTGTGGGGGAAGTAAAACAACCCAAAAGCTTTGAAGTAAAAATACAGCGGGCATGATGGAGATTGAGATTAAACAATCATGATATTAAACACATTTGAAAACCTGCCTGAGTACAGACATGTTTTTCTTGACCCTCTGCAACCTCTAAAGACTCCAGAATGACTGAGATTAAGTGCTCTTGCTAGAAGTTATTATGACAGTGGAGCCAGTTTAATTGCAACAGCCAATGTACAATCCCATTCCCATTTCCTCTATAGAAATGAAACAGACAGTCAATCAGCTAGGGCCGAGTTCAATCTGGGCCTTCTCTGATGTGTGATCTGTACAGTTAGGGCCTTTAGATAATTGTAGCAGGCAGCCAATTCATCTTGAAACACTGCGTATAAGATAAAAAATAGGCTTCAAACGTCCATCTGGGTTTTGGGAAGTAGACGTTTCAAGATGCGGCAGACCGCTATGTAATTAAGTAGGTCATTGGTGTCAATCCTCATAGCAGTTCAATTCCAGATGTGATGACCACAGTATAATGAAAAGCTTTTGAAAAATATCATGCGTCTCTAACAGCAGAGTGTTTGTCAATTTTTTTTTCAGTAGTTGTCTATTTTTTGGTTTTGTTGTTGGACAGTTGTTGTTTCTGTGGCAACCAGAAGGGGGGAAGGAAGTCAATTGGGGAGTGGTCTCTCAATAACGAGCATATGTTTATCCTAGTGCATAGGCTTGTGCTGTGGAATTTGTCCAAACAGTTGCCTGTTCATATTTTTAAATCTGGACTCAGAAGACAATTTTTGCTTTGGGGAAGAGGTTACTTTCTTTTATTTGTACTTTATTTTTTTATCATTGTCCCCTTTTGTTAAAGTGTGTCTGGGAAATTTTGAATACATATACCTGCAAAATAATTTAATTCCCATGTAGCTCATCTTCTTACCTAGATACAGATATATTGCTAATTTACCTTGAGAAATAGTTTGGTGAGTTTTGTACAAAAAAAAAACAAAAAACAAACAAAAAAACCCAACCATTAAAATCAATTCAATGAGAGTTTTATACTTCGAAGAAGTTTTTATACATGCTGCATAGGCTTATCTATTAACTTACTTTTAATGTGACGATTTTTTTTTTTAAAATCCAGTTTCTTTTCCTGACCTAAATTCTCCAAGAAGGAGAGTAGTAGTAACATAATGGTTTCAAACTCTAGATACTTCTTGTCAAAGTGGAGTAGCCAGATTTTGGTAAGAAATAGTAAAAGACACATTCTGTACTGAGAACAAACATTAAAACTCACCACAAAATTTATTTTTAAGGTAGTTACTGCCAGTTGTTCATACTGTTCATACAGTTGCTACATGGAACTGTAGAAGCCCATTGGCAAAAATCAACTTGCCATACTATTACCTTTGTCATTGACTAAAGAGAGGAAAAAAAACCCTAATGATGTTTTCCTTGGTTGCCTTCCTTCACAAATAAAATTACTCCCTCTAGCAATGAGTATTTTTACAAAGCTGCATACACATACTAGGAAGTATTAATAATGAAATTAAACTATTTAATATCCATTACAGAAAAACAACATAAATGTTTCATAGCCATATTCGTGATATAGCATTTGCAGGTGCAATTTCAGTAACTAATGAATGCAATTATAACCTGGACATGTAGGTAATTTAAATGCAAAGATAATTGGATAATTGCTTGTTCTAGTAAATTAATATTAACAAGAAAGTCTTGTAGAGGAAGGAAATGTAAACTTTTGATGTTCTTGCAAGTGATAGTTCTCTGAGTAAAACATTATCATGAATTTTGCTTTTGATCATTGTGCTGGTTTTGGCTGGGATAGAGTTAATTTTCTTCGTAGTAGCTAATATAGGGCTATGTTTTGGATTTGTGCTGGAAACAGTGTTGATAACACAGGGATGTTTTAGTTATTGCTGAGCAATGCTTACATAGAGTCAAGGCCTTTTCTGCAGCTGTGTGGTGCTTAGTTGCCGGCTGGGGTTAAGCCACGACAATAATTTAATTATGTTTTAACATAACTGCAGTGTCTTCCTTGTATTGAATAAGAGAGAGAGGTACTGGGATGAACTAAACACAAGATTTATAATAAAATGAGGATATTTAAACTTGTCTTTTTGAGATGTTTAGATGGATGTTTAAAGTGCTTTTTTTGCTTATTTTAAGATACTGTTTTCTATTGTTAGAGAGAATAATTCTAGACACTTTTGAGAGAGATTTTTTATTCACAGTTCTGCTTCCTGATTGGAAGTTGTCATACTTGACTAATGTCAAAAATAGGAACAGAACATTCATTTATCTTTTTTTTTTTCCCCTTCCAAGTTTTAATACTACAACAATTATTGTTTCAAATCTTGAAAAAAAAAAGGTAAAAAATACAGCAGAGAGAGACAACAAGTTGACTCTGTTCTGGCTAGCAACATTAATAGGGAACTAAGTTGACTTCTTGGTCCTAGTATGAGAAAGATGTGTGTGACCATGAGAAAAAAAAGGAACAAGGCAAGTTTTCATACATTTCCATTTACCAGTGGTGCTAGTACACTTTCTTTGGTTTCTAACAGTCATTGTGGTTGAGTTGGTAGAACTAGGGAGAGGCAAATCATCTCTCACAACCTCATCCTTCTTGATAATAGGAATAAAGACCTGGAAACTGTCAAATACATGAAACAAAGTACTAAAAAAAGAAATCACTTAAGTCTCACATTTTCTGGTAAAGTAGATAAAAGCTCTATTTAATAATGTTAGCAAGTATTGTATTTGCCAAGAAAAATGATTTAATTAATTTTTTGTGTTCTATTGGGTATAAGCTGATAGGAGATTCCCCAGATAACTTCCGTCCCATTTGTGAATCTTAAGTCCTCAAGAAGTCTTGTGTGGAAGCAAAAAAAAAAAAGGTAGGGGACAGCTGGGTTGTTCAGGCTGCTGGAAACATGGCATGCGCTGTATTCTATAGGGGTAAACTTATCTAACAACTGAAAACATATGAAGTTTCACTGATATTATGACATAATCACAACAGGCATATTTTTCTATACACGCAGTCTTGCAAAATTAGCTGTGCCTCATTTGGCATCTGGATTGTAGAGGTTTTCTACTTGGCAAAACAGTGGAGGTAAGATTAAGATTATCCTGTCTGCAGTGTTCTTGCCACAGTATACATACCCGCTTGTAAGGCTTTTGAACATATTCACCATCTTTTAACAAAATTAAAAGCTTTCTCTTTGAGTTTAATCTTCTTCCACACATTTTCCATCTGCTCTGTGTTTCACAGTGTACATGTGTTAATGCTATACACTGCAGGTAAAACAGAAACATTTTCATTAAAATTTATATTCAATTATTGGAAATATATTGCCCATGTTTTAAAGTGTTCAGTTCCGGATCACATATTGCTTTTCAAAAAGCTGGGCACATTAATAATAATGATGAGACCTAACCAAAATTGTCCCTGATTTGTTTGAGGAGTTGGACAAGTTGTTACCCATCCCAAGGTTCCTCCATTCTACCCTATGTTGTTCAGTGATTCAGTTCTCTGAAAATCCAAAACAATGGTACCCAAAGATACACTTATTGCTATGCAGCCAGTCACTGACTCTTAGTGAGGATTTTGATGATCAAGCTCTTGATACCATGCCAGCTAAAATCAGAATTTCAAGGACATAAGAAAAAAAGGGCAAGAAATAAAGGAATTAATCTCCATTAAAAATGGATTTTAAAAAGAAACTTGAAGTGCACATCTTGGGAAAAAATAGATGTTTTGAATAATTTATAAAGTCTCAAATATTAAACAGGAGCACTCTTGAGCAGTGTCTTGTTTGTGGTTTGAATGTGATTTTACAAGTGCCAGCAGATTTTTTTTTTATTATTTTAATTTTTACATGGGCAACTTTTAATCAAGGGGTGTACTCATACACCCCCGTACTGCTGTATTAATGGTAAATATCAAGATACCTGAGACTGTCCAGTGAAAATCAAGTGTGCTGGTGTGTGATTCACAGTGCTTCCAAGACACGTCTTCCACAAAAAGCACTTTATTTGAGTCAGTAGGAGCAAACAAGTTGAAGGGTTCATTTGAACTGCCATTGAATTTTCCACTCCTTATTGAGTTCACATTCCTGCCTACCTGAGCAAAGACTATCAATCAAAACTCCATGAAAGTTAAAGGAGAAAAAGCAGTCAACAGCTGTAAGAAAGGACTGCTTTCCTCGCTTAAGTCTTATGACACAGTTCATGGATCAATGGACTATCCTATCAGTAGATTATCTAATTTTCCTATGTGGCGGAGCACTGAGTGCTTAGTGCATGAACCTTGATCTTACTGCATGAACTGCATGATCACTGACAGAGCACAAAGGCAGGGATCTTTGCAGGAAAAGATAAAATCATTGGTACAGAGCATATCTCAGATATGTCCCAAAAGATAAGCTATATGAATTGAGGAGACAGTAAATCTCTTTTTCAGTGTTTCTCAAAAGGTTGTACATCGTCTCCCCATCTCTGTCTCTGAGAGGAGAGGAAATAAGAAGCATGGTGTGGGATTCAGGGTTTAAGAAGAAGGTAAGGATTTCATGAACCCATAGCAGCTGCTGATCCAGATTAAGCATTTTAAGGTCACTATTGTACTTAAAGGTTAATGCCTCATAAAGCAAAGAACAAACAGAGCATGGAAAGTCATTCAGAGCTACAGGTTCTGGCGCCTTATTTTTCACTCCCTCCCATGGGGAGTATTGTTTGTTTACTTGTTTTTTCTTACCAAAAGCAAGTACTAAATCAATGAGGTTTATCTTCTGGATAGGAGATCTCCTGAAGGGCAAGTGAAATTTTAATGCTGCAGTCTTGGGTGACTTTCTGACTTATCTTGAGAGTTGATAATTATTTTCCCACTCACTGTGGTAGTACTGCTGACTTCAGCTGTTTGCTTATAGATTAATACAGGATATTTATTATTTAGCCTAATTTTCCATCTTTTCTTATTTCCACGCTGCAGTAGCATAAGAAGCATAACTAAAGCTTTCATAAGCAGCAAAAATGGTTATTCTAAGATGTTGTGTGCATGCATGTGACTTACTTCATGCATCACTATTGAGAAGTGTTAAGCACTTACCTGGAAGGAGGAAATTTAAAAAGTGTTTCTATTGCCATCATTTTTTTATTTCTTCAACTTGGTGGCAAAATAAGTTTTGACTATTGATATATTACTTCACTCCAAGAAATATGGAGCATGCCCTATGTCCAGTGAGAATATCACTTAGAAAAGCCTCTTCTAAAATGTAATGTTATGGAATGGATGACAGTAAAGCTTCATTTCCATAAGCATTTGCTTAACTTTAAGTCCCAGAAGTAAGCACTTCAAAATAACTATATGCTTAAACACCTGATTTGAAAGTAGGTGCTGTGTACCAAGTCCTGATACCTTGATGTAGACAAAAGCAGAACAATGTAGACAAGTAAGGATGACAGTGCTGTCTTTTTTTTTTTTCAGAAGACTGATGCAAAAGAGCTTTTAGTTAGCCAAATATTCTATACACTGATAGTCACTTAAAATTAGGCAGTGAATAAAAAATAGCCAGAATAGTAGAAAATAAACAATTATTTATTTGCATGGACTTCCATTAAAGAGTTTAAGGCCAGATTATCCCTCTTTACCATGGCATAAATCACAAGTGTTTTTTGTAGAAGTCATACTGATTTTAATATATTTTCTACAAATATAGAATTTCTATAATTTTTTTTTAACTCCGTAATGAGATATTGTTCATAGTAAGCTACACCTCTGTGGGAAAAAATCCAGAAGCTGGCATATGAAATTAATAGCAATAGTTTTAAATTTAATTAATAATTAATTAATAGTGTTTCAGCAGAATACTATCATTGAGAGAGTATTTTTGAACAATCACTTGAATTTCAGAGTAATTCCTATAAGTGCATATAAAGATACCCTTAGAATATCTGTAGGATGACTACTCTTTCTCCTTCTTCATAGTATAATGCAAAATAAATGTATAAAATGCATACACATTAATATAAAAAGAACAATGTGAGTGTGAGTATTTTACTTTAAACTTTAATTATAATTCTCAAAATCTATGGCAGGACTGCAAAAAACTCCCCCAAATTACACCTCCCATGCATTTTATTTGGCTTGCAGTCAATTCATTTTCATCCATGGTGGATACACCTCCTTCATCAAAACCATCTTGGAATAAATTGCTGCCATTTGAGTAAATCTTATTTTCCGATTACTTATTTCCTCTTTCAGTTAGATACAATGTTCTCTACTTCCTTGGTTTTGGGAAGCAGTTTGTTCTAGGGGATTAAGGATACAGGTTGTAGCCACTGAAGCCCTGAACTTTGAATCATAGTTATTTTATTTCAAGTGTCTTTTCTGGCCTTGGTCAAGTGGTATAATTTTTCTCCTCAACTTGTACATCATTGCAACGAGTAATGTTTTAAGTAGGGTCACCTTTCTACCTGCTTTAATCTCTGGAATGCTAGATAATGGCAGACTTTTTGTATGATTGAGCATATTGTCTGCTCTAACTTCTGTATTGGTGTCTGAAGAGGCTCCTTTTGCACTGTGCTTTCATGTTCAAATAACGTCTTACACTCTCCATTTGCTATGTGTCAGTGAGTTATAAATCAGGCTTCAGATCACAGGTTTTTGTAAGCTGCAAATCTTCTAGTAAAAATCAGTCAGAAATTAATTTAGAATTCTGAAACTGTCTGCAGTGGTATGTTAGGAAAATAATATTGGTTTATATTAAAGAATGAGCTAAAATAATTATAATTTTTTAACATACAAAAAAAGCGAGGATGAATTTTTAAACAGTTCTTTAGTGTTATTGGCAGTACATCCAGCATCATTGCTGCCTGACCTTTCCTATAGCTTGCAGCTCTTCCCACGTGAGACAACTTGGTGTGCTCTGACATTTGCCAAGCTACAAAAAGCCCTAGGAAGTTTGCTGTCTGTCTCCTGGGTGAAGTCACTAAGGCATCTCTCTGTTGTGCTAGGTTGTGCCCAGCCAGCTCAACAACAGACAAATGTCAAGAGGCTTGAGAATAGCAAAGAACCTGTTGGGGGCACCACGTTATGATGTAAGAATCAGAAATTTATCTTGGGTTGTGCTGAATTTCATTTGTTGGGAGAAGATAACCTACAGCTTCAGCTGTGCGAGCTAAAATAAAGGATGGTGAATGAAATGTGCCAAAACGTGTTTTGTTGCAATGCATTAAGGAAAATGGCTAAGAAGTGATGAGGAATGTGGGACACCCAGACTGAAGATTTTAAAACTCCTTCCTTACCTAGGGTTAGGCTCTTAGACATTTTCAAAGCAAATAATTTAAGTGTCCTCATTTTCAAAACAATTTACCAGCTGCTTGCCTTACTAAAATAAGTAGGAAGTTATCTGAAAATCAAGTTGTTTTTACTAAGGATTTCTTAAGCCTAACTTCATTTTACATTCAAAAATCTTTGAGATAATATTTAGAGACAACTAAAGGTGAAGTGGTCCTGAATTTTATTTCCCTGTCCCTAACAAGCTTATTATGTCACCTTATCTTGCTTTGTATGGCCTGACTTTTCAGAAGAGCGTTTTGATAATGCAGTTCTCAATTGGCCAACACGAGGTTATGCCAAACACTTGGCATTAGAATTCTTAAAAAGGAGGCTATAAGGGTCCCAAGTGAGACATCGAAAACCAGATCACTTCAAAAGAAACATTTATCATATTTGTTCTGATACACTCTGTAGGTTATAGTAATAACCCTACAGTCCTTTTTTTAACACCTTAACAAAGTGCTTGAAATCCTTGGTTAGAATACGGTGGGAATTGCCACAGGAGTGCAAATAGTATAAATGTTAAAATTACATTTTTCTGTCGTATGTATTACTAATGTTTATTTTCTAAACTAATGACAGTAAGTCTTAACTAAATTACTATTTTGACTATAATTTATAGATAAGAGATTCGTGCATAGCAATTTGAGATAAGATGATTGTGTTTACTTTACCACTTCTGACAGCTCTGGAGCAACTTTGAGATAATTACTCTAGTATTATTATAATATGTGTAATTTCTTGAAGTCCTGCTTCTGAAGTGATAAGAATAATTAAATGATAGAGGTTATGGATGTAATGAAACAATCACCTTTCATTTGCTCTTGTGCTCATTTTTTTAAAAACAATTTTTCCATCTTCTGTCCCCTATCCTCAGGGGTATAATTATAGCAACAATATTCCTCCAGAGTTACATTTATACTCCTATCAAACTCACCATTTTTAAGTACTACCAATATGAAGAGGCTGCAAGGAGGCTATTAATAGCACTTTATAGCAAGTTATGTCCTTTTCTTACTTTTTCCTAAGAAGAAGTGACTCAATAGCCCTTATTTTTAGGTCAGGTATTTTCTTTCTATAATAAAGTTCACCAGTGTTGAGATTATCAAGAATTTTTTCAGTGAGGGAAAAGTTCTGACCTATGACTAAAACACATTTGCAAAGGAACTGAGCCCAACGTGTGGGTTATTTAAAGTAAAATTGCTGACTTTTTCTGGCTTACATGCCTAAAGAACAATTTAATAGCAAATAAAATGCTACTCTCTGAGTGGAACAACCTGTTTCTCTGCTCCTCAGAACCAGGTAGTGCGGACAGAGTGCATCCCAGTAGAATTCACCTTATCAGTTGTACTTTAATTAAAGTGTTGCAAGAATCATTGAAAAGTTATAGAAAACATTTACAGTTCTGAGGAAGTAGGGTTATAAGATATACTACTGGTGTTACCAAGTAAACTGCTTTTTTAACAACAATTCCAACCAGGAACATAGAAATATGAGAGTGAGGCATAGCAAACAGCAGATTTCCACAGCTCATGTTCTTCATCTTTCCCATGGATTTGTGGTGGGCTGAAATGGATGTACTCACTGATTTTTTTTCATATCCATAGCAGAAAAGATGGGCATAAATCTGTTGTTTCCTTTATGTCAAATACTCTCTGACCAGGTTCTTTCAGATATTCCTTATGTGGAGGATGTAAAATTTAATATCAAATTTACTTATTTAAAGATAATTGATGTTACATGGGTTTTCTGATTTAGCAGAGTGATAGTATATTGGATAACACAATACAAATGTAAGTTACACCTAACAAAATATGTATAGCAATTGCAATATACAGTTCAGTCACAAAACCAGTATGATTCCCATTACCAGTCTCTATAATATCCTCACCGTCACAATGCTGGGTGACCCAAATCAACATGGGTTGAAGCCAGCTCAAACCCGTTGCTGCCTTCAAACTTATTTTGATAGTTGTTTAGTTTTTATACACTATGTTGGGCTGAGCCAAGTATTCAGTCCCCCACGCTGATATGGCTAACTCAGGGAGACATTCGGACTCTTTTAATGAACTCAGGGAGAAACATTTACACCACCAGTTTATCCACTCAATTGTTGATAGCTGTTTATCTAAAACAAAGGCTACCTTCCCCCTTTGTGTTGAGATAAAATCAGCTTCTTTACAACAGCTGTGGTCAGTCACACTCCACATTATTCCCTGAGCTTCAGGGGAAAATTGCCCTTGCCCGTCTCCACTGAGTCTTCTTCCATTTTAGGGGTTTATTGCTCAGTCACAAGCTTCTAATTTCTTTGAGTCCAACTCTGATATTCCAAGTCTGAATATATGGATCAAACCTACAGCTCCACAGCTTAGCACACTAGCATTTCCCACCTCTTTATTATTAAGGGGTTTGCTTGTTTGCTAGTTTATTTCTAAACATAATTTTACAGTATTTATTTATGTAGTGGCACATTTATATTGAGCTAATAGTGTAAGTTGAAAACTTTTTTCATTCTCCTGAAAGCTGCCATGAAAACAATTGTTATCCTAAGCAAAAGACTACATTCCTACTCTTTATTGAGTAGGATATTGACTAAAAGAACAGTATGTTTTATTTGTTAATCAAAAACACTTATTTGAAAAAAAAATGATTGGACTTTCAACTGCTTAGGTAAAATTTTGCAGGGGTCATTTCAACTTGATTGTAATTAGTATGATTTTTAATTTTTATTTTATATTGTGTTTTTAACTTCTACTGTTATTTTTATTGTTCTTATTGTACAAGCCAAAGTTTATACTACTGTATCATCTCGACAGAGCAGATTTGGCTCTAAGTTAGCTGTCTTGAATGCTGATAACAGTGTAACTACAGCAAGACAAGGTTCCTGACAGGATACCAGGATCAGCATTTGTGGAGCCCAGCCATACAGGTCTTGCAGCTTTCACTGAACTCTCTGCTGATTGCAGCAGGTTTCATTACCCTGTTACCTGTGTGAAACTAAAGGATGCATCTTTACACAGCTGCAAATTACCCTTGCTGCAATGCAATAGAGATCTGATATATTTATTACGTGTCTATGTTCCAAGCAAAACATTTGTTTAAACTTTAAGTATATACTTTAAATATGTATTTCCAACTTATGATACCTATTTCATTATAATAATGGCTTCTTTTGGGATAATGTAGAAAGTATAACCAATGATCATTACAGGGCTGGTCAGTGCCAACACTGATGGCCGATTTGACAGCTAATGAACCAATATGATGTTGAAAGTCCATAATGTTCCAGTGAGACAGTCATTAAATGCAGTAATGAAAGTTTTTTGAAGGAATTATTACTGTTCTAAACTATATTTAGTGGACATTTCCTTCTCGATATTTGCATTATGAGGCAACTAATTTGGAAATTCCTGTGTGTTTAACAAGCAAATGGCTACCAGTTATAAAGCCAGGCATACTGTGTTACACTAGCTGAGTAATTGTTACCAACTGAGCCAACAGAATACTTGCCATACTTTTCCTGCTGATACATCGACTTTACGTTTTATTTCTTTATATTGATGGCCACAGAGGGTTATAATCCATTTCTACACTGCTTAATCTCGGTTTAAAAGAAGTTGTGAATTATATTTGAGAATATGAAAAAGGGAGCCTAACAGCAGAGGTTTGATAACCCTGGGGACTCAAGTGCTACTTTCACCTTCATGCTGACCTCAAGTAACACTTTATTACATTCCTGGAGAATTAGGCTGAAAGCACACAAAGCTTAAAATCAACCCAGGGCTAAACAGGAATTCAGACTAACTCTCAATCTCTCTACAAAGCTACTTTATTCATTCACTGTCTCCAATCCTGTTTGCACTCATTTTATCAGGAAAAGAACTTCAGGGAAGCATGTCTTTGTAGCTGAAACACCTATCTACAGATTGATTAACCCTTTCTTTCAGAATCTCTTGACCTTATCTTCAGTACAAACTAGTGTCATGCTAAAACACATCTGTAAAGTTAAGCTAGCTAACGTAACACTGACCAGAATTTTGTGATCATTATAGACAAGGGCAGGCTACATCAGTTGTGGTGAATGGAGTCAAATCCAGTTGGCGGCCGGTCACGAGCGGTGTTCCCCAGGGCTCAGTACTGGGGCCGGTCTTGTTTAATATCTTTATCGATGATCTGGATGAGGGGGTTGAGTGCACCCTCAGTAAGTTTGCAGACGACACCAAGTTGGGCGGGAGTGTTGATCTGCTCGAGGGTAGGAAGGCTCTGCAGAGGGACCTGGACAGGCTGGATCGATGGGCCAAGGCCAACTGTATGAGGTTCAACAAGGCCAAGTGCCGGGTCCTGCACTTCGGCCACAACAACCCCATGCAGCGCTACAGGCTTGGGGAAGAGTGGCTGGAAAGCTGCCTGTCGGAAAAGGACCTGGGGGTGCTGGTTGACAGCCGGCTGAACATGAGCCGGCAGTGTGCCCAGGCGGCCAAGAAGGCCAATGGCATCCTGGCCTGTATCAGAAATAGTGTGGCCAGCAGGAGGAGGGAAGTGATCGTGCCCCTGTACTCGGCCCTGGTGAGGCCGCACCTCGAATACTGTGTTCAGTTTTGGGCCCCTCACTACAAGAAAGACGTTGAGGTGCTGGAGCGTGTGCAGAGAAGGGTAACGAGGCTGGTGAGGGGTCTGGAGAACAAGTCTTATGAGGAGGGGCTGAGGGAACTGGGGTTGTTTAGCCTGGAGAAAAGGAGGCTGAGGGGAGACCTCATCGCTCTCTACAACTACCTGAAAGGAGGTTGTAGCGAGGTGGGTGTCGGTCTCTTCTCCCAAGTAACAAGTGATAGGACGAGAGGAAATGGCCTCAAGTTGTGCCAGGGGAGGTTTAGATTGGACGTGAGGAAAAATTTCTTTACTGAAAGAGTGGTGAAACATTGGACCAGGCTGCCCAGGGAAGTGGTTGAGTCCCCATCCCTGGAAGTATTTAAAAGACGTGTAGATGAGGCACTTAGGGACATGGTTTAGTGGACATGGTGGTGTTGAGCTGACGGTTGGACTCGATGATCTTAGAGGTCTTTTCCAACCTTAATGATTCTATGATTCTATGACAAGTCACAGTTAATCTGAACTTGGACCAGAGTTTTGTCATAATTCAGCTCACCCAGTGTAAAACGTGGTTCTTTGTCTGCCTCAGGTACATGATTGCAGTCAGCCTCATGATAGCTTACTTGGTTCTTCACAGCTCGTTTAACATAATAAAACCCTGTAGTAAGGCAAAAGCCTAGAGGATTTTGTCTTTCCTCAGGGAGGTTGCTTGATTTCAGTGTTTTGATTTCTACATCTTTAAATCAGTCTAAAAATAATAATAAAAAAAAGTTCTTTCTTTCCATTTATTCTTCTATAGGTTTTTCAAAATTCTCCTGTCTTCTACATATTCTATGTATTTATTTGACTACCATTTGTTGCAGCATTGAAGCACTCTACCATAATTAGTTAATGTACATTCTTACAAATAGAAGAACGGGGGCACAGAAAAGCTAGGGCCTAGATTGTCAAAAGTATTTAGTGATCTCATTCTCATTGATTCAATACCCATAAGTGACTGTAGGGGAGTGAGATATCTAAGTATCTATAAAAATCTAGAACAAGTAATTTGAACAAGAGCATGCAGGAAGTCTGCTGTGCAACAGCTTATTAAGTTTAGGCCCTTAACCTTGAGGACCATACGTTTCTTTTACCACTAGACTCATTCACTTACTAATACTTAAAGTTGAATTACAGTTGTTTTCCTTCAGTCAAATGAAAAGTTTTTATCTTGATGTTTTAGAAGACTGAAGAATATATTAATTATATTTTTTTTTGCCAAAACATCCTTTATTTTGGTTTAAGATTCGTTTCAAGTTGTGGTCCCAAGAACAGAATTTCTTTGTTCTTGTTAGATTTGCTACTAAAGAGGGGTTCAAAGTACAGCCTTTATTCTTAAATTTATCCTGAAGCTTACATAGCCACATTCTTAGTCACTATATCAGATTGTCATTGAAGATGGCCTATTCAAAATATTTCAAAAGGCTTCATTCAACCAAGAAATATGAAATGTCTTGAGTTATAAAACAAAAGCCTGGATGACTACAGATTTAATGGCTGGCTTAAATAGTTCCATTATTTCTTCCATCATTCCATTATGATGAAGTATCCATTTTAAATACTGAGGAAATTCAATGCTATTGACACAGTTCTTGAAAGACTACTGCATAAAAGCTTGGCAATGAGTTTTGTCATCTCAAGATTAAGAGTACATAGTTTGTCGAGTTTATATTTTGTCATTTCTAATTTTACTTCAAAGATAGGGTTAACTGCCTTTCATGTGGTTGTGTCTTGAGATACACAACCCTAAACATATATTTCCACACTAAGATGATGTCTTCCTTTCCAAAATGCTCCTCATTTAAAAAATGCTCCACACCTTAAAAAAAAAGTATGTTCCCATCTCTTAAATAAAATATTCATAACTATGAATCAGATAAATTATAGAAGCATGCATAAAACAAATGTTAAGAAGGATAGCCTTTGGGTTATGAAGAATCACAGGAAGCAGAGAAATGGGAAATCAAGATATAAAACTGGAGAGGAAGCAATAGGAAAATAGATATCTATTAATCAAGTAATAACCAAAGTTTCACCTGTTGTGAAACTGGTTTAGGTCAATTAATGCAGAATCTAAATGACAGTGAATTAAAAACATATAGAAAGGTAAGAAGTAGGAGGGCATATATAATACGAAAATGTGTTTGTGTGTGTGATAGAGATAGAAAGGGGGATAGAGAGGTTTTCTTTCATTTGGCGGAAGAGTTGAGAACAACCTAATACATTGTGCTTCAATTTCTGCCACTTTGTAATTTTCTGTATTTTGAAATTGGTCACCGGGGAACAGTTTTAATCACTTCACCATTAGAAGAGTGTTGACTGTTTCTGTGAAGTTTTTTGGGGGTGATTCTCTTTGGGTTTGTATTTTTTTAAGCATAGTTACCCAAAAGCTTCCCTTATCTAAGTGAAGACCATGTGACTTTCTTGAAAGACCTACTCAACTGATGACATAAATATTGAGATTTAAGGGTCCTAACAGATTTTTTCCAAGTCTCTCACACAGCACTAGTGAGTGGAATACAAAGTTGTGGCATGTCTTGCAGCCTTTCAGCTTCATAAGCACTATAAATACTGTTTCCTCAATCACTAAATAGGTAGGTTAAATACAGCCTAGTATAGAAAGCACAAGTATCCTTTCCTCATTAAGATAACATAAACAATTTTTTCTTTCAGTGTAGTGAAGACATGTTAATTTTATGTACTCATCTTCTGTAACTGAAAATGAGATCCAGTTTAGATGTCTGTACCCACAACTCTGAGTGTTGGGAATTCACCTAAAGACTGTATATAAGCTTTCGTCTGTGGCTGTCAAAGTTTGTATATGGGTTATGCCCTCCCATTGTTCACATTTCTGAAACCTGAGCTCTGATGCAGTGTTTCCAACTGGGTTCTTATTCCTGGGTAAAGTACAGTTTACTTGGGATCCACAGTAAATAAAATCTTTAAGCTTTGAAACACTTTGTCAGAAAACAGTATTTTCAGCACTACAAGCTAGATTAATTAGTGGCCATATATAATTTCCAAGTCATGGACCTCCAAACTTGCACATAATGAGCTGTGTGCTCCCTGTATGTCTGCCAATTAGACAGAAAAAATACTAAAAGGGTAGGATATGAAGGCAGTTTAATTTTACACTGTACAATCAAAAGGGTTGTAGTTTCCAGATAGCATCACAAGGGGCTTAGTAAGTTACCCATGAACAGACATTGTCCATCAATTATCAAATTATATAAAATACAGAAGCCAGACACATTCTTTCAATACATGGCATTTGGAATATAACTGTATGCAATTATTAAGGGAAAGTTTTGTATCATCCAAGTCAGAGACTAAAATTTGTGGTTTACTTAAATCTAGCATCATATATGACCAGTCTCATTATTTTAAAGATAAAGGCCAGCTTCTCTTTCTGTCATTTCTCTGCAGCTAGATTTACGTACACACATGGAGGTGGCTTGAGGTTGCTACAGTTACTGCTACTGACTGTTCAGTTTTCTGCGAGATCCAGGCAACCAGCAAAAACAGCACAGATTATTTCATTTTCTGTTGCCTCTCTACTAACAGATCATTTACTTAGGATAAGTGGGTGGGGAGTCAGGAAAAAGGTGGAGAACAAAAAGTCAAATCCATGAGAACTATTCTCTTCAAGCTTCTTTTACAGGCCTTGGCTATCATATGAGTGAAACTAAGGACAGTACTTGTTTGGTGGAATGCAGGCATATATCTATATAAAGATATACAACTATTGTCTCCTGAAAGCTACCGTATAATAAAGAATTGTCTGTACTAAGTGTGTATCTTTAAATCTGTCTTCTGAGAAGTCCAAACCTTTCAGTGAGCCTATATGATCCCAGTAAACACATTACTTTTGTCAGTAGCTTTGTAGGGATTGGAAACAACATAGTTAACATCTCCAAAATAGACCATTTCAGCCTAGGTGGATGTTAAGGGAAGGAGATAGAATTACCTCAATGTAAGTGAACATTTGCAGTTACATGACTTTTTTTTTTTTTTTAGAGGCAGTTGAAGAAATTATTATTTTAGTGGGCTTTACTGTTGCACTTACAGTATAGACCCCCAGATATCATAATACTAGATGCATAAAATAGTTTTTTTTCTCAGTCAATGAAACAGCATTTTTCATCTTCTTTTGGAAAAAAAGTAGACTTCAGGAAGGATCTCTGACAATGTTGAAGTGTTTTCAAGACAGCTAGCTGTATACTTTTAAAGAGAGTAGGAATAAAACTCAGTGCCCAGCAGAGCCTGCTTGATTTCTAATAGCTTCAGTACATGCTTCTGGATGGAATGAAGAAAGTCTGGTTTAACTGCTACTAGCTGTACATGCCTTTGTGGCAGGTGGGAATGTTCTGTCTCTTGTTGAACACAAATGGTAGGTGAACTGGAAACAGAGGACGAGCCCCAGGTTTTTGTAGTATTTTCATTCTTTTTACTGAATGAGCAATTTCCTTTTATTCGTGTTTCCACTTTGCAACAAAAGTTCCAGGTAGGTTGTTACTTTGGCATATACAAGAATACACCACTTCAGGTGTGACTATTTAAGGCTTTCTTCTGTTTTGTAGACAGAATACAGGACAAATTCACCAGTATATTTCAGCAGTTTCGTGCCAGCCTGGTGGCACAAAGCAGCCGTGAACCTGACTTAACAGACCAGTTAAATTGGGTTTATGGCCTCTTTGGGCTGTTGGAATATTGCAAAACAGCTGGAGTGCATTGCTGATGTATCTGGCCCTAAATTGCTTGCATGGTATGAAATACTGTTGTACGACTGTCCCATGGAGATCCTCTCAAAACTGCATTCATCTAGTGACTTTGCACCAGCAAACGTGCTTTAAATGAAGGCACCTGGTATGTACCACATTAGATACCTTTCATGTTAGTAGACCTGATGTACTTCAAAAGTGATGCTAAACACCATCATTAATCTCATTTCAGTTAAAAGGATAACTGACTGAGACATCGGATGCATCTGTACTGTTATAGTACAGATCAGGCATGCACTTTCAAAGTGAATTGCCCGTCATTGCTCTTCCTGCATTCTGGTTCATATCATGAAACCATTCTGGAGCACACATTTAATGCCTTTTGAATGAAGCGAAGCAGAAAGCTGCACTCTGGGAGCAGCCCTACTGCATCCCAACAACTAACGAGCATTCAGTCCACAGGACTAGAATACAGTTCATCCAAAATACCGAGCTCTGTTCCACCCCCACCCCCACCCCACCCCCACCCCGAATGGTGGACTTCAGGTGCTTACCATTAACTGTTTCACTCCAGGTCTGCTCTTACTTGTGCTCCACTACTTGCTAATGGACACAGGGAGAGGTAAAGGATTTGTCCATGCTACTGTACACCCAGGAGCGATTCTAGGTTTCCTGAAATTAATCAAGTCCTTGCCGTAATTTCTGGATGCTTGAGATAGGATTCTAGCCCTTCAAGGAACCCAAGTTGAATTCCTTCATTTATATGATATCACAACTGAAGTTTTTCATAGGTTTTCCTCAAGCTTTTCTCTTTTGCAACTTTATTTTTTTGACAATTGTATTGTAACAACATATTCCAACTCCAGCTGCTGTCTTCAAGGACTGTTTGTACATTGTGTGGATCTAGAGTTCTCAAAGTCTGCACATACACACTAGTGTGTGCACTCACATTCTCTCTACCTTCTCCCCCCAAAAGAATCATGAGTTGAGACTTTCAGATTACTGAGGTAATTATCTATATACTGAGGCAATAGATAATATTGCCTTTTACACAGCCATGTCAACATAAAGCCAGTGCAGGGACAATCTTTGCATAGGTAACTCTCAAGAAATTTCATACTTAGTAACTGTCAAGACAAACCTTTTTTGTGTCATATTTCCCAAATACTTACTACTAAGAGTCATACGCTCAAGGCACATCTTTGTGGCAGATTCATGGTGATGAGCATTAGCTATTTATCTCCTGCTCCCTAATGCAGTGCTTCCACTTGTTTTTGTCGTTCATCTAGTATTGGGGAGTAGGTTGAGCCGGAGATGAGCTGTCCTGCTGTAGAGAAAACGTGAGATTTTCCAACTTGACATTAGAAGAAAAAGCAATGCTGAAGATGGATTGAATCAATTAGAGGAAAAGACAATATGCTGACTTAAGTGCATAAACCACAGGTTTACTATTGTTGCCCTATGTACTTATATTTTAATTACCATCAGCTCAAGCCAGTGTAAATCTTCAAGCACTGCACATTATGAGATGCTAATTAGTAAAAGGGTGTTGCACTGAACATCGACTTCAGTTTACAAACTAGTTGAAGATTTTATTCCTGTAGATTGTATTGCAGCAATCCAATCTTGAGAACAATGGAAATTTCATTAAGAAGGTCCACATCCCCCACTCCAAAACACCTATTCTTTAAGCCAGGTGGAATTTATTTTATAATATAAATATATTGTGAATATATTTAGACATATAACTATATTGTCTCAAAAATACAAATTATTTTTTAAATGTCTTCTTCCCTGAAGGTAACCGTATTATTGCGTTTTCATATCTGATATGTTAACACTCCGCTCTAAAAATTATATACAGTTAAACTATACAATCAGCTGTTCTACATACTTGCTGTGTTCAACAGTGGTACAATATTTGATTTATTTTTCTATTAAAAAATCATCTTATTTATGACTATAACACAGAAATAAGTCAAGTAGGTTTACAGGAAAAATGTTAAATTCATTGCACATGAGAAAGGACAGTGTAAATGATCCTTCACAATCCTATCTGTTCATCCAAATGTGATGTCATTTAATTTTCCATAAGAACCTGGTTTCCATAAGAAACCAGCTAGCAAATAATAGCAAGAGCAACTAAATCGGCCATTTTTTCTATCTTCTTACCTGAGCCCACACATTGTTTTCAGAATCATTTTGACTCACAGGTGGAAGGCAGTGCTGATTTCCCTTTAGTCAGCTTTCTCTGTAGTAGACCTGTTCCAGACTTCTGCTTGCAGGAGTGGGCATAAAACTGATTTGAACTAACCCCAGCAATTGCTGGAAGTTATTTTGATAAAATATAATGGACCTTGTTTCTGGGAACAAATTCATTTCTTGACATTTACCTCTCAGGAATATGTGTTGGGAAACTGTTCACACGCAGTCCATACCAGTGCATGTAGATACAGGAGTCTTCCAGTTTTACCATGAGGCACACCATGTAAACATAGATTTCTCTAGCTGAAAAAATTGAATAAGGGGGACAAGGCTAAACAATAATTTGCAAGGGCATTCAGAATAGAGATACAACCAAGTGCATACATAAACATAGATTTCTTCCCAAAAGCCTAGCCAAGAGTGCTGGCTATTAACAGAACATTAGTGGTAGCATTTTTAGTCTAAATAACAAGTAATTAGCCAACTGCATTAAACAATAATGAAAGCTAGTAATCATTTTTTTATCAGCAAAATTAGCCTGGACTAATTTTAAAACAACATTTAATACAAACAGCTTAATGAATATGTAAAAGGTAAAAGTTATGCACAAAACCAAATGTACTCTGCAAACCAAAGATAATTACTGTACCTTGAGTGTATATATTTTACAGTGTGAAAACCAGAGTTTATCATGAAAGATACCTAAAACACCGCAAATTAAGTGCTGTTCATAATTTTTTTCCAGCTTTGGGGACAAATATCACTCTATCTAAGGTAGTCTTCCATGTCAGTGCTGTGACAGTGCTTAAATGTTTGCATCTAATACAGGGAAGAGAATAACAACTAGATCCTAAGAAAATTGTCTGTGCATACATCTGAGTCAGATTTACTCTCTCTGTACAAGAGTAATTGAGTATTCTGTTTTATTTTGTATTTGGTTCTTTTCTTATATCTCTGTAGGTTTATATACAAAGCAAAACATTAGTCCCAAGCTCATCCTGAGAGTGCTCGCAGTCAAACAGCACAATATATACTACTTTCGGTCTTCATGGTACTGTGGGTACCTCTGTGTGGTCCTGCATTGGGCACATAGACCTCTCAATAACAGCAGAACTTCTTCTAGCATGACTTGGTTTTGGTTTGTGTTGCTCAGGTGATGGATTTAACCTAAGACTGCTGTCTTGGACTGGAGATTAATATTATAGGCTTGGAAATTATTATTTTTAAATAAGTATAGCAGCACCTGTTTTCTTGAAGAGCCAAGCTGATAAACTAACTCTCATTTTTAAAGAAATTTTTATCAGTTTGGTACATTAGGCATCGAAAGAATTTTCCACCATGGGGGCAATAAGCAGGGTATGTATTTCAAGGTCACTTTGTTCATTTATTAAAAAGACAATCTTTTTCTGAACCAGGTCCAATGGTTCAATTCAATTCAGTCTCAATGAACTTCTATAGAACAGTTCTTTCCCCACTTCTCCTTCTTGTGCATGCATAAATTGTGGCAGTGTTTTTTTTTTTTTACATATGCTGTGTAAAAGACAGTACTTCTTATAGAGAAGTTAGACCAAAACCTGTGTGTTATCTCTGACCTCATCTGCCTTGAAACTGCATTGAGCTGGGATCCCATGACAGAATTCTTCCATTCTTAAGCAGCATTCTGAGTTGCAACACCCTTTAGCTAGTCCAAATGAGGCCAGGAAAGGGCTCTTCAGCACTTTGCAAACGTGCAGCCAGTAGTATAGCAGTACAGTAACCATTAGCTTTCTTAAATGAGATGCAGAAAAAGCTTTTCAAATAAAAGCATAAAACAATACTTCAATATCTGTCTGTATTTTCTAAGGTAGACCTTCCAATTTAGGCAGACTTAGCTTCTTCAAACATGCTGAACCGAGGAATGTGTCGGCCTCCTCCCTGATATCTACTCCTCAAGTCACCTGCTGGGGAGATCATTTTAAAGCTTCATTACAGAGCTATTGGTCTTCAACCAGTTTTATCAGCTAGCTGGAGGGAAGACGAAAACACTGAAGCAAAAAGGTCTTCTGTTGTCCTGTAGCAACACCCTAGGATTTGCTGAATGGTGGCTCAGCTTGAACTACTCTCTTACTTCTGATTGTTCTTCCAAGCAACCTCCCATTAATTAAGCCAAAGTACTCATACACCAAACCTGCCAAAAAACCCATAGGTTTACATTATTGTACAGTGGCTATAAGTCAGTCCCTTGTACTGCACCTTCAATGATTTAGACAGTATTATACACATTCTGTAGCTATGCTTAGAAATACGGTATTTGTATTACCTTATAAAGAAGTTGAATAGCACTACAGTAGCATTAGTAAGGTTCTTGCAAACCAAAGGCTAAAGTTGATTAAGGCAAATTGTGGTCAGTCAACATATATTAAGGCAGGCAAACGTTTTCAGTGCAAGTGTTTTCAGTATTCTGCGATACACCTTCAGCAGCTTCAGTAGACCTAAGCCTCCACTCCTTTCTCCTCACTCATTTGACATGATGTCTCAGAACTGATTTAAATCAAGCCTTTAGAAGTTTAAAGAAGACCGTTAATTCACTCACCTCTGCAACTGTCAGTGCTACCAAGATTTTTCCCAAAGATTAGTACAATGCATTTAATGAATACAGAACTTGAAATTGCCAGAATGTATTGCCCAGTCCCTTCTTACATTAAATCTTCTAAATTATCTTTTTATTTTGATAACTCAGCAGCCCTGAATGACAAAAATATCTTCAATATATATGAGTATTTTTATGGAGAAATCTATTGCTACAGAATATTAGGGACCTGAATTTCTTCTTCTATTTTCTGAATTTGCTTTGCTTTTAACAGCACTGGCGCAGTTCATCAAAGTTACCTCATCTGTGCTAGGTAGAAAGTAGGTTTAAAGTTAGGATAACCTCTCTACTGTCCATGATTATAAGGCCTTCTTGTGACTTGAATATCACTTATTGCTAGTCTTTTCCTCCAGTCTGTTTTTACTGTAACACTAAATTGAAATGAATGGAGGAATATTTTATAAATATGCATTGTCCACTACTCAACTGTATTTTATTAATATTAATTCCTAATATTGGAGGGAAACTAGCTTATAGCTAAACATGGTCTTACAGGGAAAAGCAGTGACACAGATCAGGATTACAAGATTTTATTTTTTCAAATAGATGGTGTCATCATCAGATTATGTTGATTTTTGACGGAGTTCAATTCACAGTTTGTACCTTTGCTAAATTTCATTCTTTCTAGTACACTCCTGTTATTACAGTATGTCTGAAGTTTGTGAAAGCAGAAAACAAGAAATAAATGTAACATTATTTACAGTTCGTACATTGTGTACAACAGTACATTGTTTATCTTAATACAGCCTGGTGGATGCAGGCTGACCAGGACTCCTCAGCCATTGCTCTGGGAAAATTCCGAAAATGCCCTCTGTATTGAACATATGTCTCATCTTTTGTTTTGTTTTTAAGCTTTTCATGTTTTCTAATATAGTAGAATTTAACCCCACTTGGCTATCCAAATCAAGTTTGTAAAGTGTTTATCAGCACTTTTTATATTATAATTCTTACAGCTTGGCCCTGCACTGTCTTTTGCCCCATCCCTGGAAACATTCAGGGTCAGGTTGGACAGGGCTCTGAGCAACCTGATCTAGTTGAAGATGTCCCTGCTCATTGTAGGGGGTGCAGTTGGTCTAGGTGACCTTTAAAGGTCCTTTCCAACCCAAACTATTCTATGATTCTTGCTGTCCAGAAAATATTCTAAAAAAGCAGTTGAAACATTCTGCCTTAACAAAGATGATACTCAGTTTTCTACTAAACAAACAAAGTCACTATAAATTTGTCAAGTGATAGAGTTCTATGTGTTTGTCAAAAAACCACTTAGGCCTAAGTTTTACATTCATGAAATGTAAGTCATCGCAATAGGGTCAAAATTAGGCAGAATACAACCAAATTATTTCTTAACAAAGTTTGTGTACGCAGATTTGAAAGTCTTAAATTTTGTCTCTAAAAACATTGCAGCCTTTTACAACCCCAAGTTTGCACTTTCATTCTGTAGGGAAATCCTTGTAGCAATAGAGTTAGGAATGAAAAATGCATTCTGCTTATGTGCTTGGTAATCTTGAACAGCTCTGTAATGTTCTTTATAAAATACGGCAACCTACAAATCTCATTACTGAATTGCAATTGACATTCCCATGAACCGATTTGTCCATCTGATTAAATTAAAATATTTCTGTTCTGTTCAGGCTTGTATTGAAGTATCCTTTTCTTTAGTTATACCTGGAAGCAGTATTAAGGAATTTGTTCAGCAAGCATTGGTCATTCAAATGAGATCAAAGAAATTCAACAAAATAGGGGTGTTTATTCATATTCCTGTCTGTACTCTAAAGATCTGCAGCCAGAGTATTCTGTGAAAAAGCAGCTACCAACTCCATTTGGATGAGTGTAACACAAAAGTACCAGTTTAGTCTGTGCTGTTGCATTGTGGGGACTTATGATTGTAAAAAATAACTCCAAGGTACTGTTTGACAGGGGTTGGTTAACAGCTGATGTGAAAGGAGAATCGTCTCAGAAAGAGAAGTTGTAGCTACATGTACACCATAGTACATGCTATGGTGTGAAATGTGATAGTTTATGCAGTTGTTTCACAACGATCAAGTTGTTGAGGCGTTGTTTCTGCTCCTGTAACTGTCTTGCAAGTTCAACACAGAGTAAAAAAGTCAAATAGGAGTATTTTTCTTTCTCAGACACCATCATTCATAGGAAAATTCTGTTGACCAAGTTATACCATCAGTGATACCTCAGCAACTTGGTCCTCTTCAAGTGCTGATTTCTGGGGTGACTGCGTAACCCTGTTGCTGGCTGTGGGCCTGCATAGGTGTAACTGAACAAGATTTAATAAGCAGAGCTCTCTACAGTGTACTAAATTAATGCTGCTCAGTCTCCTGTTTCTGTGCTGGTTTTATTGTGCACAAAGAAGTAGAAAGCAATGGAGATTTACCTTGGTCATGCAAGTAGGCGGAGGTGATCGAAGGCATGGTGGGATTAGATATGGTAAGCAGGGACATGCTATTCTTCCACAGCTGCTCTTCACAAGGGCAGAAGCAGGAAGCTGTGGGAACAAGTGTTGGAAGAGGCAACAGTTAATATCTGTTGTGCCTTCTCTGTTTACCCTGAAAAACTTTTTTAGTTAAGAGTTTTCTTCTGAAACACATTTTGGGGATTATCTTAGTTATTCAGAAAGGAGGTATTTGTTATTCTGTATGATGAGTCTTGAGCCTGCAAAATTTGCTAGTAATTGCACAGCTGGGAATCACTCTGTATTCTGATAGAATGACTGACAACTGAATTTAATATTATTTAATTTAATATCAATCTGAAAAATTCTACTGGACTTAGACATAAAATATGTGCCTGTAATGTTAACATTTTATGTGTACTAGTAACAACATGATAAAATATAGGAAAGTTTGTTCTAATATCATTTCTGCTGTTTAGTAATTTTTTGTTACTTTTATGGTGCCTGAGGCTCCCATATTCTTAGAAGAGAATGGAGTGGAAGTACAGCCTACAGGAATGTTAAACTTCGCTGAATTATATACTCGCAGTAGACAATGTTTCTGCAAAAGTGTGCACTTAGTTTGGTTGAATACATTTTAGAGGATTAGAATTATTTAAATTAATATCTCTTTAACATAAAGACTGAGTTCTCTCTGCTTTGTTTAATTCTTTGAGTTGTGAGTTGTCCATGATTATTTTTGAAAGTTTACTGATCTTGAATATATTTGGAACCCTAATGTGGTAAATATTTTTTATAATTGGTTAGCAAAATTGTATTTATCTCTTTCTCAATATTTAGCTTTCATTTTCTCATCTTTTATATTTCATATTAATGTTTTTTTTTTAATTTGGTAGCTCAATCACATGCTGTCACACAAATGCAAAATTCAGTTTTCTAGTCCCCCACTAGAGAGGAACAGTACTTGAATAGCACATACACTGCAAATAAGCAAATCTTGAGCACTGCTACTCTGTCATCAAAACCCTTTGAACAGAAGGAGAGGCGCAAACCATCATTAGCAATCACTGAGAGTAATTCTAAAATTTTTAATCACAACCCTGAGTATGTCCCAGGGTGTCATTTTCTTAACTGTTAATTTTTGTCATTGTAATTTTGCATTCATATTTAAAATATTCTTTAACATTCTAGATATGGTGAATGTTAATCCGCATCTGTAATACACATTTCCTGTAACTAGATTATTGGCTGCCTTTACAGAGTGATTGCTCCCTGCAGAATTGCTTTTTACTACTTTGATAATTTAAGCTTTGCATAGCAGTCTCCATGTGGGCAGGATCCCTGCTGATTTTCATGAGGAATTTTACCTGACTTTAGTCTAGAAGTTAAGGCCAAAGATACAGTTTATTGCTTCTTAAAGTGATCCATTTTCAGTTCTTAAGTTATCAGATCTACTTTGGTGTGGTAAAGAACTCAATGGCATATTCAGAGAGAGGTATGTGTCCTTCTAATTTGCTTCTGCACATAGGGTCTTAATTCTGATGCCAATGCAATTAAGGAGTAAATTACAAAAATAAGTGGAAAACACCACTGCAAAACCGGGGTAAATGGGATCAAAACCAAGCCCAACGCACCACTTACTGACTTCAGTATCCTCCAGATCATTTTTTCATTTTTCTAGTCTGAGGCTCACCAAGACTGTATAGGAATCTTTACTCACTTCCCATGCAAGAAGCCCTTTAGCCCTGCACATATGTACTTGCTCTGAGTCTCATTTAACTACTTTTTGCATTCCTCAGTCTTGCTGTGAGGTTGGGGCTTTCCTGGGCTTTGGCTACTTTTCAGGTTCAAAAGCACATTCTGTGGCAATGCATGTGCAGTTCCACAGGGATCCTCCTTTTGCTGAAGTTTTAAGTGGTATAATCACAATTAAACAGCACAGTACTGTAAGTGAGCTCTGATTCAGGTAACTTTAGGTTTTCTTATTGAGATGAGTGATATAATTTGTTTTACCAGTAATGGCATGTTTTAGTTGTGTGCCAGAAGACCTTTGACCTTCCAGTTCTTTCCAGTGTACTTGTGTCATATACTTACTTGTATGTATATGACACGTATATATATGTGAGTATACTTTGAGTATACTTGTGTCATAGGGAGCACTTCTGCAGAATAGCTGGGCATCATGCAATGTGAGAAATGGCTCAGAACTGTTACCTAATGTGTATTTTGATTGCCAAGATGATCTGAGTCCACACAAATAACTTGAGCATAAAGCCTAAGAAGGAAGCCAAAAACGTTATTTGACTGACTGACTGCCACTGACTTTTAGAGAGAACTGGGTATCTATATGCTACTGCAAATCCCAAATATAAAAGGTAGCATACTTTTTACATAGGATGAGCACAAAACTATCACTAGTGTCACAGTATACTATGCATCTGAATATTTATGCATTATACAGAGATTTGCCTCATGAGCTCAAAATAAAATAAAATTATGTGCATTATATTTACAGATCTGTATCTGACCAAATTTATTTTATTAAGATTAGTACATTTGAGAAGAATGGTATCCATATTTTGCTGTTAAGTTTTCAGGTACAAAATGTTTTTTATGTTTAAATGTAATAACTAAACAGTGTTTGCCCTTACTCTAGTTATACCTTCTTTCTGTGGCATATGATCTGTGCTATGATTTTCCTGTTTGGTTTTAGACTTAAATATTTGAAGACTATTTCAGAAAATGAGAGATTTCACTAAACATATTTTTCATTTCTGATGTGATTTGCTGGATCCACTTCTCTTCAGTAATCTTAAAGCTTTCTTCATTTCCTTTAATATGACATGATCACAGTGAACTATGATTGCAGTAAGCATTGTTCTTTTATATCCATTGCATTTCAAATCAGAAAAGTGATGCTATGAAACTTACCCTTAAGGGGGGGGACGGGAGGGACGGGAATGCAATGGTACTGTCTGTAGAATCCTCAGATGATGAAGTGTTCATGGATGCTCTGTTTGGGGTATCTGAGACCATCCCAGCAGGAAGAGTTTTAATTTAATTTTAGGTCAATGAACAGGCAACAATTTGCCAAAAATATGGATACTTTTGGTATTAAAAGATAAATAGTTTCTTCATATAGACGGGAATGGTACAGTTTCTATAAAATTATTTTGTATGGTTGTGAGTGAAAAAGAAAGACTGGAGGTACAAAGAATCAGCTGTTATCATGAAGTTCTTCTATTCTAAGTCTTTCTGCTCTGATTTTTCTAATCTTTGTATTCTTGTTCATCACCTCCAATTTTCTGTACTTTCAAAAGCCTTGATACGCTAATCCAAACCTTTGTTCATTTTTAGATGCTTAATTATTATTCTTTCCCCTTATTAAGTTTTGTTTTCCTGAGACACACCTTATGAGGGAGAGCAATTAACAAAATAGTTTAAGAAGTAAATGAAAGTTCCTATTTCTCTTCACATATCCTTTTCACCTTTTATCCTCTTGATGACATTTTTTTAACCTGTTCTTAATAAGAAAGAATATCCTATGCTTCTTTCTGTAGATTGTCATTCAAAGGCTGTACTTTATTTTAAATAATATTCTAAATCTTGTATGTGAAAGGGTTAGACAGTGGTCTGTGCTAGTTATTTATATGCAGAGCTTGAAAGGCTGAATACAGGTAGTATTTGGCCAGGGATAAGAATAGCTACAAGTGATTTCACATATTTCTCTAAAATGAGTCTGAACTGTTTTTTTCAAAGAGTAAAGATATAAATCACTCTTTCTTTTCAGTGAGGATATAAATGCTGCTCATGTCAAGGTGATTCTTACATCATGCAGAACACTTGCAGAGTGACTTGGAAAAGGTCTGTTTATGGCCCAGTTCTATGAAGGATATCTCCGGTGTGTATATCTATATACTGTGTATAAAGTATATCAATGGTTTGGCCATAGTTTATGACGGACAACCTATGGACTTGAACTGGTTAACTTGATCCATTGTTTCTCTTAGTCCAGACAGTTTATAATACTGGCTTCTGAGCTGGTGAAAGTACATCCATCCAGGAGATACAGCTGCAAATCTGATTTATTTTTTCACTTCTTTGTTTTAATACATAAATTAGAAATACTGAGTGGGCATAAAAACATAGAATGACACACTGAGTTAAACCAAAGAGCCAGATTTGCATTCTCTGTTCAGCAAAAGTATCATTTGCCTAGACAAGAGTATAAAAATAGAGCGAGTATTTGAGAGCAGCTTTCCTCAGTCTGTGACTCAAGGACTTGCTGAATTGAAGGAGGTATCTTTGTACTGCTAACATTTTAATGGATCGCTTCATCCATGATTTAGGCTATATATTTTTTCACAAATGGCCTTGCTTTTTTTTTTCTGAATATCCATAATGTCATCATAGAGTGAGCTTCACAGTATAAATATGCTGCATGTAAAAGGTCCCTTTGTTTCCAGTCTCTCACCTGATAATTTCATTTGATGACTCAGTGTTTTCATATCATCAGAAAGAGTATTTCCCATGCCATTTATGATAAGCTAGTAGTCTATCTGTTTGTTTTAATCTCTTTTCCAGCGTGGAGAAATGCAGCTTTAGCAATACTCTGTATTCAATTTCTCCTTGTACAGGTGCCATTACACTCCCTAGATCATCCTCCCCATCCTCCATCCTGCTCAGTGCCTTTTCTAATTCTTCCATGACCTTTGTGAGCTGGTTCGAACACTAGGACTGCAGATAGTTTTTAAAATGTAGATGTGTTTACATAGTAGCAGAATGATGTCTTCAGTTTTGCTCTCCACTTTTTCCTTAACAATTCCTAGTACCCAAAATGTTTTACTGAAGTTTTTGTAAAACTAGCTCTTACAACACCAATATCTCTTTCCTGAGTGTTTTAAGTTCATTCAAAGCCCATTATTGTGCATTAGGATTTTTTCCCACAAACATTGCTTTATATTTCTCAACATTTAATTTTATTTTATTTCCCAGCTGCTCAGTCTCATAAGACTCCTGAATCATTTTTAATTTTTACTAACCCAAATAACTAAGCAGCCGCACCAAGGTTTCACCTTGCTCAGAGGAGAGGGTGGCTATAGCACAATACCTCTGAAAAACACCAGCAAATTGGCTCCATTCTCAGTGGCTGCCTCCTCTCTAGTCTCAAGGCATCTGCAGAATCCTTTTTCCAATGCATTGCTTTGGGTGAAGTTTCCAGTATTATGTGAAAGCTATTTCAGCAGTGCTTAAGGGAAGGTGCTATGAGAAGCCAGTGGATTAGGCTCCCCCCAAAAAATGTCCCTGGGAAATTGTATACAACTTCTTAATTCACTTTTACCACAGCTGATCACCAACTGTTCAATTTTCCACAGGCTTCTGTTGAAGGTGTAGTTGGGTCGTGTATTTCACAAGGTTTCTCACCCACAGCCTCTTTCCACTTAATACATGCTTATTTTTCTCTTATGAGCAACCAGAAGGATTATTACACTTGATAGAGAAAGTAGTCATTTGAGTTAATTGAAAATGAATGATCAGAATATTCTAAGACCTACTCCAACTATGCCCTAGCTGCTTTTTAGATTTAAAGATGCTGTTCATAAGCAATAATTTCCCTCTGCTTTAAAATGGTCAGTTATTTTCAAACTATGAAATAAAGTGCATTTTCTCTTCCGTTTTTTAAATAGTGGTATGCTTGAGAAGCAGTACATTTGGAACCAAAGCTTAAAACTTGAGCTAATTTAGTTCAAAACCTGACACTTTTTCTAGCCCATAAACTTTATTTTCTCTCTCTCAAAAACACTTATTTCCTCCCATTTCCTCCATCTGTGCAAATTCCAGTCCTCCTTCCTTCCTTCTGCAATAATGATCACAGGAATCCCAACTGGTATCAGCATGCTTCCGTGCTGTTGAAAGTTATTAGTGCCAATATTGTTAATTACTGATCTGGTTGGATATGCTGATTTAGTGGCAGAGGACTGCTCTCAGCTCCTCCTGAGGACTATTTCTTAAAAATACTGCCCACTTCTTTTTATCCTTTTATGATTTTTTTTCTTCTTTTTTTATCCTACGGCATGAGAAGATTTGGTAACTAAGTACTTCAGCTTTATCCATTATGTTTGAATAATGCAGTAGTACAGGATTATAGGGTAGCCTTTCAGCCAAAAGATGGTACAAGAACTGTATTTGTCCCAGGAGACCTAACTCCTGGAGCTAACTCTTTGGCTGGTGGTGGTTTCTGTGTATCTGAGCTGAAGAGCTTTTGGTTCCATAGGCTGAAGGCCTGATCCTGCTTACATTGGATAAAAAGGGGCTGTCTTCACTGCCATCAGTGACATTATATGAGTGAGATGAGAACTCTGTCCTGAGTTTATGGGAGACAGAAAGCTGGAAAATAGCACGACTTAAAATGAAAGACCACCTGTTACCAGCAAAATCAGTATGAGCAAAAGGTACACAGAGATTTTAAATATAAAAATTCACATGCAATATAAAACTATTGGAAAGCTCCCAAAATAGTGTCCACCTTTTTCAAGAAAACATCCTTCTTTTCATGGTTTTAAAAATTTTAGTAATAATTTATGACACCCTGCAACAACAGATAAATGTGAACCGAAAACAATAAAAAACCAGACATAAATGTTTGAATAATGGGTGTAGCTTTCAAATATCCAACTCCCCTAGGTGAACGAGGTTCATCTTTGTCTCCCTAGTAAATAAGGAGGTATTTGGTTGCTTTGCAGTCGGTCTTATCTACATAAAACAGCATACCCTTCTGTTCAGTGCCTATTCTTCCCGGCAATATTTTGCTTTTAGCACCTCAGTCTCCCAGTCAGAAGAAATTTCCCTCCCTCTCTCTCCACCCCCAGTCCTAGCTGTGGGGTTTTCAAGGATCACTGCTTTGAAAGACTGATCCATTTTAAGGTGGCAATGTCAAACTTCCCTATTTATACTCACAAGCACTTCATATTAAACCGCCATAGGCAGGAAAGGCAGCTCTATTTCTGTTTCTGGAGGTAAAGATCACCAGTTCAGAATTTTGAACCCAGTGAGCATTTGTCGCTGTTCAGCAAGGGGGGGACAGGAGGGAAGAAGCATCCACTACTTGTAAACCACTGCACAATCCCCTCAGGACTCACAGTTAAAAGTGTTTTCAGTGCAGGTTGTTAATGATAAACAGTAAGGGCTCTCCTGACCTAAGAAACCATGGCTATACATTCCCCTGGTCCTCAGAAAACCACCATCCCTTTAAAAATGCTGTACCTTGAAAATGAGAATTTACATCTTTAGGCAATCCATCACCTGCGGAGCCGTACCACTCCCATCTGTTCTCGGGAGCCTGGTAGCCTGGTGCTTTCACCCTCATATGGGCAAATAATCCTGGCATCAAAGTGAAAGAAAGGGGATCTGGTGGGGTTACTGAGACAGGGGAGCAGGCCCGGGGAGGGGGGGCAAAGGTAAAGGAGCAATTGCTCCTTTCCAGCCTTGTAGGTAAGTTGCACTGATGGTGTATCGCTGGGGAAGGGATTAGTTGGGGTTGGTGGTTGTGTTTGTACCTTTTCAGTGTGAAAATAGGGTAAGCCTTCTGTACATACCTTATTTCCTATGATTTGAAATGGGCTACGGTGGAGTATAGTTCCTTGGCATCATGTGTGTAGTAGAAGAACTGCACATATTAGCAATGAAACGTGCAGTGCAATTGTCATGGCTCCTGCCATGATACAGCCGAGTTTTTGTATCCTGCTTTTTATGTGGCCATAATTAACGTGTCAGTCCTAACTACAAAACTGATATTTGAAGGTCAGAAATGACAATGAATCACATTTTGACAGCCTCTATTTCTGCAGTATGCTGGGAAGAAGAACTTAGCATATTGCTTAACAAAGGTGGGATTTTCTTATTATCTCTTCGAAGATTCAAGGATGGAGCAAAGCAATTACTCCTTCACAGGAGCTAGAGCAGCAGCAATCACCTTCCTCTGAAGTGAAAGCTGCACATCAGGCAGCAGAATTTAAAAATAGCGTGCCCGTCTCTCCCTGCACGCTAATGCTGTCGCTGCTCTGGTGAAGCAAAACTCCATATATTCCCCTGAAAGCCATCAGTTCGCCTCGGCTTGCAAACCGTTTTGAATGGCCAGCACAGTGGCTCAAGGTGTCCATAGCTTACCAGGAAAGTTAGCTCAGTGTGCAGCCATTTTGCTCTCTGCAAAAGCAAGGTTAGTTGTGACAATAAATATAAAGCTAAAATAGCATTTTTTCTCTCTTTTTGTTAGTTTTATACCTTTTGCTGCAGAGCTAGAGTGTTCATAGCTACCATTTGAGTACGTCATTGTGCAGATGACTTCATACTTCAGGTGCAGAGAAATGAAATGCTTCTATCATGGCAGGTTTGCTCAGTCCCTGAACTTGTAAATTTGTTGTTTCTAGCTCACAGATAAGTATTCTGAGCTAGTGACAACTGATGTGATATCGTAGAGCTCTGATATTTGTTCATTTTTATCAACCAAGGGAGCAATCATCTGATGTTTAAGAAATCCTGCTAAACAGGTGGTTGTCTGGTGTGCTTTGGGCAAGTCGCACTTACTTGTTATGTGTGACTGTTGACTTTTCCTTGCTGTGTGAGACCTCTAGCCCGATACAGTCAGCCTCTCAACCTGTGATGTGCCAACTCATGAGAGGCCTGGAGCGGGAGGGAGGTTGCAGCTCTGCACAACCTCTGGGACTGTGCTGCCTGGTGGGCTCCTGCACTTGAGGGGGTCCCAATAAAAGGCACACTCTATCTTATCTTCCTATGGCTGAATGCACAGTCTCTGGAGAGAACCAACCAGTCTGATCTTAAAGTTATAGAAAAAGAGGGCCAGAAGGGAATTGGAGACTTCACTTAATCCATACCCCTATCAAAGCAGGTCAATTATGCCTGTGTCATCCCTGACAGAAATTTACCTCTCACATTATTATAAAAATCTCCATTGACTTCCATGACCTTTCCAAGCAATATATTCCAGTGGTGCACTGTCTTTATTCGTAGATTTTATCCTAATCTGAATCTTCCTTTTTGCTCTTACATCTCAGTTTTCTCTTTCTTGAGATAAATAGTCCCAGTTCTTTCAATGTTTTTTTATACCTAATACTTTCTAGATTTCCAATGTTTATCACTGCTTTACTCTGCCCTTGCTCTAATGCCTTTCTTGAAGTACAGAGCCCAAACCTGAACCCAGGATTCCACTTGAGGCCTTATGTATGGTGGCTTGTCTTAAGCTTTTGATGAGGAGAAGATGCTATTTGTTGTGATTGCAAACCTTAATCTGGATCCTCGTGACATAAGACAGTTTCGCTCAAAAAGCAGTCGCAGGGGATGCAGATAGCTCTCTCTGTTTCCTTCATAATTATTTTGCACTATCCTTCTAGCCCACAGAAAGCCACAGATCAGTTACCTGTGCACAGAGAGACTATGTAAGCTAGTCTTCACATATTAAATTTTAGAATCAGACAAGCTACTAACAAAACTTTTTCTCTGAGGAAAAAAAACTGATTTGAAACTTTAGCCATGCATTTGAAAGAAACAATAACATTTCATATGTTCAATTAACCACTGTTTTTTTCTCAAAAATCTAATGATTCTAAATATGAAGAAAAAAGTATATTAAAAAGCTTCTGCATCTTTAAATGTCAAGTAAATATAAATGTTATATGTATTTTTTTCTAAAAAGTATTCAGACCTCATTGCATCAAATCCATATACATCTTTTGGTTTGAAGCTGATGAATGCCAAGTATTGAGTCAGAATTATGAAGCAATCAGAATAACTTGTTTCTTCATAAATTACATCTTATTGCTTTTTTACATGTTACTATTGAGGTGCTGTAAAAAAAATTCTCTCAAATCTCATGTTTTCTTTAAAAGTTATTCTTAGTAATTAATAAATAAGTTTTACTTTTTTCACTCATACCTTTTCTTGGGTTCTGTCATTCTTTCTCTTTCTTGAGCTTGCTCTACAGAGCACCTTGATGCCATCAGTAGCAAAAAACATCTAAAATATCAAATTAGTACTCTTTGTGAAAGGTATCACACTAAGTTTGAAACTCATAAAGTTTCATTTCAGCTGCTAAACTTGGAATAATTTTGCTGCTCAATCATACAAAAAGTTACGAGTTTAACATGGCAAAAGAGGCATATATTCAAAACTACTGCAACTGTTTGAGAACAAAACAGTTCTTTCTAGCTATTGATAAATAATTCTGCACAAGAAAAAGATCCTTGTTACTGATAAGCCACCTTCCTAGATTAGTACACTGTAATTATTTTTTGTTCTTCAAGTGCTTATTCACAGCGATTCCATCTGTCAGGTCGAGAATCTTCAGGAAGGTGGTTTTTTAGTAACAGTGTTTACTGAAGTGGTGTTTACACTCTAAATTCTCCCACAGCCAACATAGTTCAGAAAATAAGGATTGAAGAGCATCAAACTGATAGTCAGACATTTACCCAAATGAAATAATGCAGTGCACTATGGTAGGAGTATATCTGAATTACTACATGGTCCATTTACAACTCAAATGTTAGAATCATAGAATAGAATCATAGAATCTTTTAGGTTGGACAAGACCTTTGAGACATCAAGTCCAACCGTTAGCACTGCCAGGTCCACCACTAAACTATGTACCTAAGCACCACATCTACATACCTTTTAAATACCTCCAGGGATGGTGACTCAACCACTTCCCTGGGCAGCCTGGTCCAATGCTTGACAACCATTTTGGTGAAGAAATTTTTCTCAATATCCAATCTAAACCTCCCCTGGCGCAACTTGAGGACATTTCCTCTCGTCCTATCGCTAGTTACTTGGGAGAAGAGACCGACACCCACCTCGCTACAACCTCCTTTCAGGTAGTTGTAGAGAGTGATAAGGTCTCCTCTGAGCCTCCTTTTCTCCAGGCTAAACAGCCCCAGTTCCCTCAGCTCCTCCTCATAGGACTTGTGCTCTAGACCCCTCACCAGCTTCATTGCCCTTCTCTGGACACGCTCCAGCACCTCGACGTCCTTCTTGCAGTGAGGGGCCCAAAACTGAACACAGTATTCGAGGTGCGGCCTCACCAGTGCCGAGTACAGGGGCACGATCACTTCCCTACTCCTGCTGGCCACACTATTTCTGATACAGGCCAGGATGCCATTGGCCTTCTTGGCCGCCTGGGCACACTGCCGGCTCATGTTCAGCTGGCTGTTGACCAACACCCCCAGGTCCTTTTCTGCTGGGCAGCTTTCCAGCCACTCTTCCCCAAACCTGTAGCACTGCATGGGGTTGTTGTGACCCAAGTGCAGGACCTGGCACTTAGCCTTGAACCTCATACAGTTGGCCTGGGCCCATCGATCCAGCCTGTCCAGATCCCTCTGCAGAGCCTTTCTACCCTCGAGCAGATCAACACTCCCGCCCAACTTGGTGTCGTCTGCAAACTTACTGAGGGTGCACTCGATCCCCTTGTCCAGATAGTTGATAAAGATATTAAACAGAACTGGCCTCAATACTGAGCCCTGGGGACTACCACTCGTGACCAGCCGCCAACTGGATTTAACTCCATTCACCACAACTCTTTGGGTCCGGCCATCCAGACAGTTTTTTACCCAGTGAAGAGTATGTCCATCTAAACCATGAGCAGCCAGTTTCTCCAGGAGAATGCTGTGGGAAACAATGTCAAAGGCTTTACTATAGTCGAGGTAGACAACATCCACAGCCTTTCCCTCATCCACTAAGCAGGTCACCATTGCCACCAGATGTAACGATGCTGTTATTCCTTGGGTTCATTTTTGCTATGGTATATTGTATGCCTGTTTCCTGTCTTCGTCCTGAGCACTGACTGAAGGTTTGCGTATTGTTTCTCAAGGCAGTTTCTAACTTAACATTTATTTTTTATTCATTTTATCGCTCTTTGAGATCTACATGAGATGTCATCATGAAGTTTAAACAAGACTAAGCTTTAACTACGTTCTTAATTTTTTTCTCATATGTAGACACAGACTAACACTGCAACTACAGAACTATGAATTATCTCATGTTCTCTGGATCGATGCTCCTGTCTCGTATAGTTTTTTACATTTTTATATTTTCTTATTATTCCACTTTAACCCTAGGTATCTGTTTTTTTGTGGCAATAAATGTACCTAGTTTATCTTGTGCAGTTTTTTTATAAACACATAATAAAAAACTTTTAGCTCTGGAAGTCTTGTGTTATATATAAGCATGTACTGACAGCAGGCATTTTTATATGGCAGACATTTTTCTTAGCAAGACTGTGTCATCCACTAAAATATTGCTATCTTTGTTTTTCATTGTTACTGAATTGCAATGGTACGTGCTTGGCTTTAAATCTGATAGATCCTTAAATGAATCTCAACTTATTCTGCAACGCTGCTTTGCGCTAGGCATGATAGTGGTAGATATAGCTCTTTTAATACTATATGAGTTAGTGCATTCTGGATCCAGATGGAAATGGGAGAAAAATATGATAGCAAGTTGCATTCCTAGCTTACAGATTTTTAAAGGCCATTAACAAGTTAGGGGCTTGGTTTTAATTTGCAAAGTATTAAAATTCCCATCCCTCAAATATTCTGGGGGTGTTGGGGGGGGAGGTGTGAAAGTTTGTAAAAGCTGTTAGTAAATGTGTTATTTGAACAGCTATAGATATTTTCCACTTTTAAATTCCTGGTAAATTAGTAGAAAAGTTATTTTTGCAGAAGACACACCTGTTTATGAAAAGAACTGTAGGTGTGGTGTTTGGCTGTGATGAGTCCTCCTTTTACCTCTTATTCACCAAGGAATGCTGCCTACAGCGGCTATCTTATTGCAGAGAGTGTATTCTGTAACTCTGGTTCCTACGTCTATGTAATAATTATGTAGTCAATTATTGTTGACTTATTATCATCACTGAAATAACTCCAGGTTAAACAGCAGCTCTTTGCAGTGGAGATGATAGTTATTTTTAGCTGAAGTTATTTTTGTGTTCTGGACTACAGTGCCACCAAGCAAACAACTGAGTCAGCCCAGGTCAGGGGACAGAGAGCTGCAGCTGGAACAGGACCACACAGCTGGAAGCGGTGGGAGGTGGAGACAGGAGCAAATGTACTGGGGAAGGAGAAATCAGGAGTGCCTCTGGAGCTCTCCATTGATTCTTTGAAAGGGGACTTCTATTTACATCTGAATGAGTCTATAGTATCAAGAATCAGAGGACATTCAGGTCACACACATCCTAAAATAGTAGAGGTCTCTCACACAGACCCTATGCCAACTACAGGGGCTTAACATAGTTGCTCTGGGATGAGAATAGAAGAAAACTAACACTGATCAGTCTCAAAAAATATGACATCATTTTTTGTTTGTTTGTTTCAAAGAGCATTTTGGGAATAAGAAAGTAGGAAGAAATAGAGAAAAAGAGCTGAAGTATGTTTCAACTTACACTTATTTTTTGTTTCAGCTACACCTTTTGATATGCCTGTGTTTATTTGTTACACAAGGAAATTTATCAAGTAATTAGTTCATTTTATTTGTAGTAGTCACTAATATGGGGCCCGCTAATGTGGGCAAAGGCCAGGAGGCAGCATTTTAGGATGTTCAAGACCTTTTTATGGTACAGTGAATAGTAAATAGATAAATATCTTTTTCATGCTTCTAATTTTACCATTATTATTTTCCTTCTTTTCCTTATACTTTTCCTACTTCACTTTAAAATAAATAATTTACTTGGATTGTTAGAAATGCCCCTAAAAACCCAATGAGAATGATGTATGATAGCTTTACTATTCTTTTGCATTTATAAATATACACAATTTCTGTTTGTTTTTAAAGAAGAAGAGAAAAATCAACTGAAAATGGGTAGATTTATATTAATGGTAGCTGTAACTAATCAGCAGGGCATATTCTCTGAAACTTTTTTCCCTGTCTTGGATAGATATATTCTATCTCTAAGTTTGTCTGACACTCATTGTTGGGAAGAAGGAGGAAAATTGTTTATGAACTATTGCAGCTAACATCAGTCTTGATTTAAATTTTTGAGGAAATATCTTCTTATTTTCATAGTCCAGTCAACAGTCTCCAAATCCCACTGGTCATTATTTGAGTTTACATTGCCGGGATACAGACACCAGTGGCTTTTCCTTCCAAGAATTTAGCTGTTCTTCCAAGTGTGCTGAGAATAAAGAGGAGGTTCATGAAGATGAGCACAGAATAAAATCTGAAGGAATAGAGTTTGCCGAGACTTCTTTAGTCACATATGAATTATGCTCCCTTTCTTGATCAGAATCGTGACCACAGTGCATTTTCTAAAACCATTTTTGTTTTCCATAAGTCTGGGGGAAAAACTCGTTTTACCTGTCATAGTGAATGGATGGTGACAGTATACTGATTTCTATGCCTAGAAAGATTAATGATGCTTCAAGAGCAGATCTTTTAAGTTCATCATTCAAGGGAGATTTCCGTCACATTCCTAATGAATACTTTGGGATCCAAGGACCTGGGAATAGATGTCATCACACAGGTTAGATTCTATACATAAAATGTCCAAGCAATTATTCTAAAGGGATGGAAATATAAATCCAGCAAGGACGTGAGGGCAACAGGCATGTACATGGAGGGAAAACACAAGCCAGCTACTTAGTCATATAGCAGTACCTTTTCTAAGTGTTGCAAGATATATCTGTACTGAGCAACTGATTCAAGCTCTCTGACTGAGGTTGAAATATTTTCCCCTTTTTTTACTCACTTCTAAATACTTTTAAGAATTATTCACCCCCCTGTCCCTTACATAAATATTTGGTTTCATTCAATTTCTTCTTGGGTAGACACATACATTTTTTCTTTTTTGTTAAAGACTAACTGTTCTTCCCTCCTACCCATCCCTCCAGTGGAGTCCTTCCAAAACCAACTCTCTTTATCAGTTGCAAATTTATGTTCTTTTGTATTTTTTCCAAGCTGTGCATTTTTTAAAAGTGTATTTGTTTAAAAAGAAAAAAAATTTCAACACCTACCATGTCCTTTGCTAGTGTGGATAAGGTCAGATAAGTAATTCAGCATCTTTTTACATATCCATTTTATACAACAGATACTTCTATTCAGAAGTCAAATAACATTTTTGTGCGTTTTTTTCTTCTCTGAAGATACATGTATCTTTTTATACCTATTGCCAGTCAAGGGACAAAGAGAAGTGTGAATGTGTCACCAAAAAACCAGCAGCCTTGAGTGCTTCTTTTTCCTCCTTGGGGGATTGAGGGTTTTTTCTTATATTGGTATGATACAAGCCAACGAAGTTCAATATAATTTTGGGGAACTCAAAACTATGCTCTTTATGAGGCTTGTTTTGTTTCCATTAACTGAGGATAAATAGCCATTTTAAAAGCTCAAGTCCTACGGTAAATAATCTCATTGTAGGTAAACACTATTGCTGCCTATATAGGCAGGCTATAACGTAGTAATATAGTTACAGGATCTGACAAAGAAAACAATGACGAACGATATGTGGTTCATCATCATAACCTCCCATGCTCAGCATGAGAGATTATAATTATGTGAAAAGAAACCTCACATTGTATTCAGGCAGTCCTGAGCATCTCTTGCTAATAGGCTAGGCATAACATCAAATAGATGAGCAAATAGAAATGCTTCAAAACTCAATTTCTGTTCTACTTCTCTTGTATTGTAAGAAAATTTTATCAGAGCCCTATATAATACAAATTTGTATAAGACTATTTTTTATTTAAATGCAATATTTTTCTAGTGTCATTTGTTTGCCATCGATTTTAATTAAGCTTGGAAAGTACTCATAACTTCAGCTGTAAAATAAATACCACAAAGTATATGTTTGTATGCTGAGTTTAGAATTTAAAATTATAACACCAAATGACTCTTGGAAAAACAAAGTTTTTACTGTTACTGAAATACTTTGGCAATGATATTGTTAGTATGGATTGTTACAGTTGTGAGGAATTAGAATGAAACTGGTAGACTGAAACACCGAGCTGACAGGTAAAGAAAATCTGAGTTTATTAATATGAATTGAAGAATTGTAAATATTGACTCAACAATGAGTTTTACCCATTGGGTTTATTAAGCCATTCTATCCATGATTAGTATTTAATTAGTAAAAAACTCAATGGAAATAAGGAAAACAAAATCTAATTCTTGAAGGTGTAGCATCCAAAATTTGGAGGGCTTACAAATGAATTTTTTTTAACATGCCATTAATACAATGGCTGAAAAAAAAGTCTTACCCTTATAATGACCTGGTTTAGGATCTTAAATTATAGCATTGGATAATCTTAAAAGGCAGACTGTACAGTATTAAAAGCCAAAATGAAACAGGATTTTAAAGTAAGGAATGAGGAGTTGCACATTGGTGGCTTATTTCTCTCAGAAAAGAACATGAAAAATTCCTAACAGGAGAACACCAGCTCTTTAAATATTCAGCAGAACCTCAGAGTAGCCTATAGGACTGCGTTCATTCACTAGAAAGGTTCGTTCTGTTTTATCATCTTTGAAAAGCTGTGCCACAAAAACCAGAAATGTGACTCACAATAGCCCAACGCATTTCAAGAATTTTTTTTTTTGCTGTTCTTGTCCTTACATTATTATAAATGCTTTATGATTCCTTTAAGCCGTATGTTACCCTGAAAATAGTAGCATATGCAAGTTTCAAAATTAACAGTATGCAGCTTTGTAACAATTAACCATCTGCTTATAGTGCTGTTAGGAACTGATAGCATCTCCTTGGAAGTCAGGAAAATATTAGAATAGCGTACCTGCCAAGCCTTAGTCATGAGTTATCTTACACTGTAATTTGTAGTCCCGGGAGAGCAATAAGAGGCAAAACTGCATCAAAGTTGCAAACTGAACTCCCCCTAAACATTTATCTTAACACACTGTTAGTGGTGGATTGAGCAGGTCCAGGAGCAGATGTCGACCAAAAGAAGAGGATTAAGGACATAAGCACAAGGGGACAGAGTTGATAAAGAGCAAAAATTTCCTGACTCTGGGGCAAGTACTAATTTGGCTGTAGCTTCCTCTGGATGTGGACACATGACAAAGGATAACTGCACAGCATCCCCTTTAACCATAGTCCCTTCATCCATTCCTGCAATGTATTATGCAGTACTTTTAAAAAACCTGTGGAGTTTTGGCATTTTAATTTTGTTAGTAGCATGGATACAGGCTTCATATTGTTATACAGTGGCGTGTGTAAACAGAGAGTTTAAAAACTCCTGCTGTGGCCCTGCTTTATTCCTCTTCCTGGATCACTGTGTGGCCAGAAGCCAGGATTGCATTTGTGCAGACAGTATCAAATGAGGGAGGGGGAGTTTGCATCATCTTCCCCAGCCATATTTGAGCGTGTCACAGTAAGATCATAGGGGTTTAGGTCTGTTAAAGCTTAGTATATGACGAAAACTCTACTATTTTCCTGGTACATTACTTTAAGCACTAATATTTGATTCTAAATAGGTTTTCAAGAATCTGCCTGGCTAAAAATGCATATGATGAAGAGTGAGAAAAGAAATATTCATTCCCCTTTCCCTCCCTTCCCAAAGGAAACCCTTTTGTTAAATTGAAATAATCTCCAGACTTTGTATTGAGGTGCAGGAGAAAACACCTAAGACCTAGGGAAAAAGTTGAAGTCCTATTGGTTTCTGTCTCAAAACATGCCATTGTGTAATATGGAGAAAAGAGAAATCACATGAGAAGAGGCTATTAGGAAACTGAGTCCCGGCAAAGTCAGATTTTGGTGTGATCTAATTTCAGCTTTAAAAGCCCACATGTTAAAATAGTTTAATTACAAGCTTTAAAATATAACATCAACCCCTGCCCTTGCTTTTACTCTAATACTTGTCTCCTGGGTCCACTTACCATATCCCTAATTTCTGAGGAGTTAGAAAACCTGTACCGTTAACAAGAAATAAGTTAGCTGCCCACAAAACAGTTCCTTACCGATAAATTATTTGATAACTAATTACTGAGACAGTAATTTTGCCTTCCTGGGCCAGTGTAAAGCAAGTTGTCACCATATCATTTAGTGCAACAGAAAGAGAAACTCCATACCATGAAAAGATAGAAGTTTCCCAAAACAATTCACTATTTTCATTGCTAGAGGATATTAGAAGTTAGGCTTAGGAAGTCAGTCATATCTGCAGAAAATTCTCTTCTACATTATTTCCTCTCCCAGTTTGGTCTGTGCATCCTAATCCTAGGAACCTTGCCTATCCCTGAATTAAATCCTATTCTTCATCTGATTCTGAAGAAAATTTTAGGTGACTGTATCCACTGTGCCTGTCTAGCAAATTTAGTGACTCATTTCTTTGAGAATTTGTCACCAATTGTGCATACAAAATATCTTTGTGTAAGACAAACTGTTATTCAAGCTCTAATCACTTATATATCTCAAATGCATATTCTGATAATGTAGGAATGGAAACTTTGTAGATGCGTGAAATTGTTAGCTCTGAGCAACAAAGAAAATCTTTCTTATAAATTATGTATGTTTAATTTGACAGGGTTCTTTCATACTAAGAAAATCTTCTGCTCTTCACTAATCTTGTTGCTCTGATGGGTCCCATCAAATGTCCAGAAGAACAGCTAGATGACACTGAAAATAAGCAAAACTTTTAACAATTCTTCCTACAGAAATGACCTCATGGAAATTTAATGTGTATACAGTATATTGGACGATAAGTTCTATATCAGCATGTAGGTTTCAAAAGGGAACAAGGCTATTAAATAGCACATCAGAAATAGTGTGAGATGAAAAGTTATAGTTTGATCACACAATCTTCCTTGAAAAGTAAGATAGAAATGGGTAAAGGTTAGATGGGGAAGAAAAGTAGAGGTGAATGGAAAGAGAAAGGTTAAATCAAAAGAGAACATGTTAGAACTAAATTAGTCTTTAAAAATAAGATGGTAAAGGGGCCCACCATGTGCAGACAAGAAGGAAAAAAAAAGGGAACAAAGTGAAAAAATAATTCATCAGTAGTAGATCACAGAGTAGGAAGCCAGCTGCTAAAATAAAAGTGATAATTTTATCCAGCAAGGAAATGGTAACAGCTATAATTAAAGAAGAAAATTGAAAAATAAAAAAGAATGGGGATAGAGGTTTGACATTTGATCCAGGGGGAGATAGAAAACTTCAATGAGTAATGACTGGTTTCAGATGCATGTCTGTGGTCTCCTTGTTGGAGGGCAGACATAGAAAAGTTAACTAGCTACAGACAAAGGACTATAGCTAAAAAAGTCTATCTTAATTAGGACTACGTTTCATACAGGGGAATAAGAAGCCTCATCTTTTCTCCCTATGTAAAATACCATTTTGCGGTTAAGGCACAGCAAAGGGTATAAAATGGGCAGTGCCTGTGCACCCCAACTCAGCTTGCAGTGCAGAGTAAGTGAGCTAGTGCCTTGGTGACAGCAGTAAATTATTACTCCATGAGAGCTAGATGTTACACTCAAAACACTCATTACACTCATGTTGGGAGCAACAGGCAACCCGTCTCATACATAGAGGCAAGGGTCTGTTGTTAGTGCAATTAATGTTTTAACAGTCTAACAATCCAAATTAACTAGTGCAAAAAAGCTTCATTGATAATATAATTAAAATTATTACCTAAGAAAACTTCTTACTGTCTACCCTTTTCTGTCTTTGAATCTTTCAATGTTCCTTTGGATCCTAAGGTTGGTACTGTAGTAGAGAGACTCACAATGGACATCAGCATCCCAAGTCCTTCTCTAGATAAAGTATGAGATGCTCGCGGTGAGGATTTCTTCCTCATCAGTCTGGGGTCCACCTAGGGCTCCATTTATTTGTCTTCTCATGACAGTCTGCTTCTGTCTCATCAGTCCACAGCTAAAGGTTAAAAATTGCACAACTGCCTCTCCCATCCTCAGTTAACCCAAAGGGCTACTGCTTGTTTTGCAGGGACTATAAGGTCTGTCGGCCCTTCTCTGTCCATGGGATTTACTGAACTGAAGTCCATCCAGGTCAGGCACCAGTCAGGTGGCCATTGGCAACTGTTAACCAAGATACAACCAGCTCAGGCCCAGGCAAACCCAGACAAGTCCTGAGAGCTTGTTCTGTCTGTGAGGTTGGCACAAAGCCTGTGTCTGGTCCACATGGGGGGAAGCAAGTGAGAAAAATCATAGTTTGGAGCATATCTCTGCCTTTGCAATACTTCAGACAAATGTACGTACCTTTGAATAAGGCTGTTGCATCAGTGTAAGAGGTTACTAGTCGTTACTATGCAGGTTGCCCTTGCAAGACCTAAAGTATTGTATATACATGCTGTGGTGTTCTCTTTCAACAGCTTTCTTTCTAATATTCATTTTTAGTACTTACAATTGTTTAGATAATCATTATGCTGAATGTTTTGGGTTTTTTTTTTTAAAAAGGTTGTACGCTTTATCTGCACAGTTAAGAAAGTATGTGTCCATAACACAAGTAAAAATATTTTCAGATTGCATCCTATTCCTTACATCTCTTGTGTGTTTGATTCTGCTACATCGGAGCTTAGTGCCATGCTGTCCAAGTAGCCCTATTGTCCTTCAGGAAAGACATATTAGGTGAAATGTTAGTCAAGATTTTGTGGTCTGATTTCCAAAAAGTGACAAATGAGTGAGTCAATAATGGATGAATAGTAATTAACAGCCAATTCTGTGAACAGTTGAATTAATGGATGGGATTATGTCATATATTATTAGTCTATCATAGGTCTACCTCCTCACCACATTTCCTGTGATAAATCTAATAATCTAGAGGCAAGCACAATACTATTAATATGCTGCTAAGCATCTACTGATAAGTAGGATACTTGATATCCAGTAGAAGGCATAATGGCCCATTACTTTTTTCCCCGATACAGGCATAAGTTTGTATCCTTCTTTTCCTGCTCAGGTTTCACAAAACTTGTAGCACCTCAGCTGCCTTGGAGACTTGAGCCCTCTTCACCATTGGCTGCTGATGAGTCACAAAGTTTTAGTGTTGATAAAGAGAAATCAACCAAATGATGGAGAGAAAATGAGACTGTGCTAGTCATGACAATTTGCATATAAAGCTGCTTTAAAAATCATCTAGATTTGTGAAACATCTTTCTGCATAGACCAAAGAATTAGAAAGTAGGTAATACTTCTAATAGCAAATGTGTAGAGAAAAGTGAGACTCCTAGATGAGTGTAGTGAAAGGAAAAAAAACCCCTACAAGTGAAAAGAACAGTATGATACTTATTAAAGCAATTGTAATCAAAAGAAAGACTGAATGAGGAATTGTAACCACTTGATGAAAGGATTTGAAGGTGTTTTGTAGTATTGGAAAAAGACTAGCCCCAGAAAAAGAAAAAATTTAGTTCATCAGTGGTTCAACTGTGCTTATAAAATGGAAGCACTGCAATAATATTTTGCATCTGACAGTAATTTCAATAGTAATCACAATAATATTTTGGAACCAAACTTGATAAACGTGAAGCAAAGAGCTAATGGCACGTGTCATAGTTAGAGATTTTATTATTCAAGGTTTACTGTTTTTTCAGGAGCACTTTCTTCATGGCAGAGTTTTGTCACAAAATTATCCGAGAAGAGTCTGCAGTCAACTACATTTGGATCTTCTGAAAGATTATTCCGTATTAATGCTGGTGTAATTGTCTAGCAGAATCTGGGTCATTTTACCCACATCTCAGCATCCATCTGAGTTGAACATCAGTACAATAAAATCTTTGCAGGTACTAAAACATAAAGTACCAGAAAACAATTCAGTTACGTGCAATATGCGTTGATATATTCAATTATCCATTGATCAAAGCATTGCAAGAAGTCTATTTTTGACCGGACATGCTAGACTGATCACTAAAAATGCCAGATGGAGTTACTGAACTGAAAAAGGGGAAAAGACCATAATACACTCTGTACATATTTTAAGAAGCAAGACAATAAAACAAGTGAAAAAAAGTTAGCAAAGTTTTCAAAACAAGTGAAGTTCATCCACTCAGTTTTAAATCATTTATAGTTATATATGAAGCAAATAATTTCTATTTCTTCTAAATACCAGAGGGAAAATATTATCTTTATGCCAGCAGAAAGTCTTTAGACATTTCAAACAATAAAATTTTGCTTGTTGTGAGAACAGTACACACTAACTTTTTCCTCAAAAAGAATTAACATATTCAATTAGCAATACTTTGAATTTTCTGTATTAATTGTCTTTCCCTCAAAAAGAACTCTAAAGCCTTTGTAGCTGTTGTGTATTCAGTCATCCTGCAGAGTGACTGGTGCTGTGTCCACCTTATTAACAGGAAACTAGAGATGCAAAGAAATAAATGCATTGCACAAGTTTGTAAGGATTTATCTCTCATTTTGGACCAGCATTTTTTCTACTTTTGCAGGCCTTCTCTGACAGGACAGGAACTCATAATGAACAGTTAAGGTATCGTGATGGTGAAATTCACCCCTCTGCAGCAGTCTGGTGCAATGCCCCTGAGAGTAAGTGCAGCTTATCCAGAATAGGGTTTGAGTAAGACTAAGAGCAAGGTATAAGACTTGTGATAGTCCTTTTCAGAAATAAATGTGAACCTCTTCCATAGTGGTTTACAGACAAAGAATGGGCCAAAATACATCTTTGAGGACCATTGTGCCACCTGTTCAAGATCCTAAACACAAACTCTCCTTTAAAGTAGGGTGTAAGGACCGGAATAGTATGCATACTCCCAATGCACACAGTTAGTGTAGGAAAATGCATTCTTCAAAGCATTCAGCACTCTGACCACAAACGGGGTTACATAGTATTTTCCTCCATTAATATGAAATGCAGAATTTGGAACATTGGAGTTGGTTGGATGGTTGTTTTGAACACTTTTACAGGTCAAACATTATGACTAGAAACTAAGATCCATTTCTGCCATTTCTCAGTTACTTTTTCCGCTCCAGCCTTTCATATTTCAATTTGTCATGTAAGCCCTTGTTTGTTTCTCTCTTCTTGATTTCATCTTGGGTTTTGGTTTGTTTCAATCTTTATACAACTCTATTAATTTTCATAACTTTTGTTGAGGGCAAGGCAATGTGGACTTTATTCTTTTACCCAGTCCCTGTGTAATCTCTCTATGGCATGGTCACTGATTGTTTGGAGAGTTTTTTATCCTGAGGGCACAGCTGACTGTATGCTGCTGTCATTTTGATCGACGTCATTTATTTTTAATATAAGTTATAAAACCTAAAATTGTAGTAGATTTTGTTCTGTTAGGACTTAAATACCGCAATGGCCTTTATAAATGATTAATTTGAAAATATTGAGGAGAAAGACTTCAGGAAAGAGAGAATCTGAAACTGTGCCATAATTATAATTAAATTTGGTAATTAGTAAGAGAAGAAAGTAGTCTAGGAATTTCTGCTTAAATAATAAATCAAAATGGTCTGTCTTTGGTGAAGTGAAAGACAAAATTTTAGGAATGATGGACTAATAATACAGAAAGGAAACAAACAGCAAATTATGTTTGTCTATGCTGACTATGTCATTCAGTAATTACAAAGCATTAATGATAAGTAGCACAGAATATACAAGGAAAAATTTGCAGCAAGAAGTTACAACATTCCAGGAAAATATATAAGGTCAGTTCTGCTGTTATCATAGGACTCAATAGTTTGGGTTGGTCGTCTGGTCCAATCTCCTGCTAAGTTATGAACTACAGCTTATTCTGTGAAAATACATTGAAATCTGTTGTTCTAGGTGCTGTAAAAACACTCTGCCAGGGACAGTTTGTCTCAGACTACCTTGTCTTCTAAGTAATAAAACTAAGGAAAGGAATTCCACAGAGCAGCTCATCACAGAACTAGAAATACAGGCGAGAGCACTTCAGTCACTTCTGCCCAGCCACATTCCCTGTTTTGTAAGGACAGTCGACACCGGGGTCTGATTCAAAGCTCATCGAAACCAGTGGGAGCCCTTCTGTCGACTAAGCCATGCCTAAGCACTTGCTAAGTCACAGCTCACAGCGCAGCTGTGGGCTTTAGTCTTACTGTAATTTCAGTGGTAGTTAGGAGACACTCAGCATTATAAACGCTAGACCCCAGGGCAATGGTAATAATGCACATATAAATATGTGTGCATGTTTATGTTTATGGTACCTTTTATAGAAGGAATAGGTTTTTAAACTGCTGAAACCTAAATAAGATGCTAGAAATGTAATAGAATTTCCATGTGCAGTTTAACACGTATATAATGCATTAACTGAAAAACTGGTCTGTTTTCTCTGAATTCTAAATAGAATGCTTTGATTTTGGGGGTCTTTTTGGGGGAGGAAAGGTGCATTGATCAGAAGTCTGTTTTGCAAACAAAAACTGTTATCATGTCCCTTAGTCTTTTCTTCCTTAAGCTAAATGCTGAAAAATGAAAAGTCTTCTCTTTAACTTGTGTTTTCTGGACTTGTGATTATTCTCATTGCTATCCACTGGTCCCTCTCCAGTCAACCTCTCCCTTCCCCCAGCCTCCTTTCCCCTCTCTCTCTTTTTGCTAGTTGTTGGTTTTGAGGGTTTTTTTATAATGAAGTGTTCAAAGGGTGAAACAGAAAGAATTACTACACGTTTCTTGGAAGCTCTCTTTTGTTTATACCCATGTGTAGGGTGTTTCTCTTTTTCATGGCATTGTTGACTCAGATTTCACTTATGGTCCTCCCTACTCTTCCAGCTTTTCCTGAAGAACCGTGATTCAATGAGTTCCCTGGTTTGTATTTGTGCTTTGCATCCATCCCTACTCATCAATGTGTAGGAAAGGCATGTTATTTTACGTTTTTCTGAAGTTTAATTTGTAGTGGACTTTTAAATCAGTTAAGTTATAGGATTTGCGCATGTGACAGCCAACACAATGCATGTGTGAAAGAAATTTATCAAAGTACTGAGCCCTTCTGAGCACCAGAATTAAAATCACATTGTGGTGGGGCTCAATGCACAAAAGCAAGTCCTCGGTTTGAGAGGCCTGGGAATTGTTAGAGAGATTTTCATGTTTCCTCATTGCTGCTGTTATTTAAGTTCTTAAAAGTAATTGGAGACTGAAGTCATAATACCTACTGCAGAGCTATCATGTATTGATTTTCAGTACTTTCTGGGCAGCTTCGTGAAACAAGGAATTAAAAGGAACTCATTGAAGTACAAGCATTTCTCTCCTCTGTCACGCAAGTGCTCCAGATGGCCATTGAGCTGGGCTGGTGGAAGTGTGGTGGGACAAGTTTTCAGAAAATTGTTTTACTCTTCTGTTATTCGTGCTGAACATTGTAACTGAAATGCCATTCACCGTGCTGTCAACTATTATACTGGTCACTGTGGGGCTGCCAGAACAGAAAGACAGACAGATGCTATTGTGCTGCGCAGAATTACCAAAATGAAAGATATTTCTTGTCTAATAAAATAGACCACATTAGCTGATTAAGTGAAATAAAATAAATAGAAATGTGTGTGTGCTAAAAATATAAGTGCATACACATATGCAGCCACACATATACCTGCATATACATATACATGGTACATATATAGATTTAAATATATATGCATACATACCTACACACATCTACATATTGGAATCCATTGAGCTAGGAGCAATCCATTTTGGATTCTTGCTTTGTCTGCCTCGTCTCTGAACATGGTAATACTCCAAACATAAATTTAATAAGACACAGGGAGTTTCTTTTGTTATTGAGTTCATTCATTTTGGTTTTGATTCCTTCCCCATCCTGTAAGGTTTCCTAAATAAATAAGCAGAGAGCTATGACAATTTGGGACTCCCTTCTTTTATGCATTACCTTTCTCCTCTTTACTCCTCATATCTGACTAAAAAATCCCTTACTTTACAGGAAAAAAAAAAAGAGGTAAAAGTGAGATAAGGCAGATAAAAGGTAGTAGGAAAAAAAGTTATTTGGAAGTTAGATGCAGATTTGAAAAAGAAAATAAAAGAAACAGTTTTTGACAAAGGTTTGAGGGAACGCTCAGTTTTATCAGAGAGAACTTTCTAGCCATCATCTTATTCCCCAACACACGTAGAGCTATATGGATCATAATTTTATTTTGACCAAATGTTTTTGTTTCATTCAAGTTTGGTGTGAGCCCATTATAGCTCTCTTCACAGTCGAATCATAGTGATTGGTGACAACTGTAGTAACAACAGCTTTTGTGAATCCTGAAGCGTAGTGACTAAAGCACTGAGCAGCTAGGGCAATAATTGTCCAGCAGATATTAATTGAATGGTAATCCATATACTAATTGTCAATTAATTATCATTCAAGCTACCATATTTTGATAGTTATATATTCAAGTGCATGTTTTTATGTTTCACTCATTGTGTCCCTTAATTACAAATCTTATTTCCTACTATTTTTATAAATAACAGTGTAGTGCTTTAACTGTTAGATTTTGCCAATTTACTGGACATGAAGTGTACAGAAAAATGTACATATGATATTCAATCTTTATTCTGCATTGTAGCACAGAGAAGAAAATATTGTCTCCTCCAAAGAGCTTGATCTTTTACTATCACCTATCTTGAATGCTTCAGTGATGCAGAGATTTGTTCAGTCTGGTGGAACTCATCAGATGTCAGAAACACCCCGTAATTCATTGTACAGATATTTGTGTCATCTCCCTTGAAGCACAGAGGGAACTAGTGCCTCATCTGAAACGTCTCGAAATTCCATTTGCAGAAAACCCATTGCGAATGGCTGGCTGTAGAAAGCATTTTCTTTTTGCAGAGAAAAATAATTCTGATCCCTTTAATAAAAGACGTAAGTTACACATGTGCGTATTCTGCCCTTGCCCTTTCCCCAAAAAGAAAATCTTGATTTTGCCTGCCATGTTTCCTCCCCACAATGGCAAGCATTGGTCCCATTTCTCACTAATTAAAGTGACAGTGTTCATTTTGGGACCACCTCTACCCCAAAAGTAAATGCTATATTGAAAGATTAAGGCAAAGAGCAAATGTCTTTGCTGCTTGTTACAGGTCTCGAAGAAAATACTGCATCACAACAATCTGAGCATTTCTTTCAAAACTTTTAGCTCACAAAAACAAAATGTAAAGTTGTAATATTATAGTATGTAATTACTGTTTGGCATCTCGCATGGTAGCGGTAATACGCCATAGCATCTTCCTAGAAAAGTGTTGGCTTAAATAGTCCTCTCATTCTTTTTATGATGTTGTCAGTCAAAAGTTTCAATAAAGATCTGGCATGGTTCTGGAACTATAGACATGAGCTTTAAGTATATTTTGTGTCTTAGATCTTTTATCAAACCTGCTAGTTTGCCATAATCAATGCTGCTGCCTGTTTCTGATCAAGGAATAGAGTTTTGGAAATTTGGCAAAGAGTAGGTCTCTAGCTGTTTCACAGTCATTAATATCAGATCTGTGCAGTACTGGATGAGCTAGAAATGTATATTTGACCTAGTTCAGGCACATGAACATCACTGAATCTCTTTTGAATTTTTTTTGAGAAGATTATAATGAATTTAACAGTTTCATGCACTTATTCTGGTTTGATATCACCTGCAGGAGAACAGATGTCAGGCGGTACCTTAGCTGGCGCAAAGTTAGCGTTGCATAGACAGACAATACTGGATGTAGCGTAAAGCCTGCCTATACAAAGCTAATGCATCATTGTCTTTGGAACAAATTTGAACTGGCAGAGTGAGTTCATACCAAATCAGTACCTTTTCCATCACGCGTTTGCACTAGTTCTGATCTGGTACTAGGAGTCTTAAGGCTAGTCTTACTGTATGACAGATCTGAGCCATTTGAAATGGATTATATACAAAATGACAAATAAAGTTCTTCTTGATGAGTTTATCTTCTAGCTCGTTCACAATTATTGTCCCTTTGTGCCTTATTACAGGATAGCTCCCAGATAAAAAAGCATTCTGCTTCATACTCAGCTCCAACTATCTCAAGATGAGTGTGTGATTCACAGCTGGAGAAACACTGAACTAGACTGCTGGAGTAATGGGTTATTTCTTGGGAATAACTGAAAAATTCTGCATTATGATGCAAAACTACTTTTTACTGCTCCACTCCATGCCCATCCTCCAGTCTGTTTCTCTTTCTGAAATAAATACATCCAGTCTGAAGCCAGGATTCCATGGTAGTAGTTCGTTAGGATCACAGAATCATAGAATCATTAAGGTTGGAAAAGACCTCTAAGATCATCGAGTCCAACTGTCGACCCAACACCACCACCCACTAAACCATGTCCCTAAGTGCCTCATCTACTCGTCTTTTAAATACCTCCAGGGATGGGGACTCCACCACTTCCCTGGGCAGCCTGGTCCAATGTTTCACCACTCTTTCAGTAAAGAAATTTTTCCTTACATCCACTCTAAACCTCCCCTGGCACAACTTGAGGCCATTTCCTCTCGTCCTATCACTTGTTACTTGGGAGAAGAGACCAACACCCACCTCGCTACAACCTCCTTTCAGGTAGTTGTAGAGAGCGATGAGGTCTCCCCTCAGCCTCCTTTTCTCCAGGCTAAACAGTCCCAGTTCCCTCAGCCCCTCCTCATAAGACTTGTTCTCCAGACCCCTCACCAGCCTCGTTGCCCTTCTCTGGACGCGCTCCAGCACCTCGATGTCCTTCTTGTAGTGCGGGGCCCAAAACTGAACACAGTATTCGAGGTGCGGCCTCACCAGTGCCGAGTACAGGGGCACGATCACTTCCCTACTCCTACTGGCCACACTGTTTCTGATACAGGCCAGGATGCCATTGGCCTTCTTGGCCGCCTGGGCACACTGCCGGCTCATGTTCAGCCGGCTGTCAACCAGCACCCCCAGGTCCTTTTCTGCTGGGCAGCTCTCCAGCCACTCTTCCCCAAACCTGTAGCGCTGCATGGAGTTGTTGTTGACCCAAGTGCAGGACCCGGCACTTGGCCTTGTTGAGTCTCATACAGTTGGCCTGGGCCCATCGATCCAGCCTGTCCAGGTCCCTCTGCAGAGCCTTCCTACCCTCGAGCAGATCAACACTCCCGCCCAACTTGGTGTCGTCTGCAAACTTACTGAGGGTGCACTCAACCCCCTCATCCAGATCATCAATAAAGATATTAAACAAGACCGGCCCCAGTACTGAGCCCTGGGGAACACCGCTCGTGACCAGCCGCCAACTGGATTGAACTCCATTCACCACACCTCTCTGGGCCTGGCCATCCAGCCAGTTTTTGACCCAGCGCAGAGTACACCTGTCTAAGCCGCGAGCCGCCAGCTTCTCTAGGAGAATGCTGTGGGAGACGGTGTCAAAGGCCTTACTGAAGTCCAGGTAGACCACATCCACAGCCTTTCCCTCATCCACTAGGCGGGTCACCTGGTCATAGACGGAGATCAGGTTGGTCAAGCAGGACCTGCCTTTCATGAATCCGTGCTGGCTAGGCCTGATGCCCTGGTTGTCCTGCTCATGCCTTGTGAGTGCCCTCAAGATGAACCGCTCCATAATCTTCCCCGGCACCGAGGTCAGGCTGACAGGCCTGTAGTTCCCCGGATCCTCCTTCCGGCCCTTCTTGTAGATGGGCATCACATTGGCAAGCCTCCAGTCGTCCGGGACCTCCCCCGTTAACCAGGACTGCTGATAAATGATGGAGAGCTGCTTGGCGAGCACCTCCGCCAGCTCCCTCAGCACTCTCGGGTGGATCCCGTCCGGCCCCATAGACTTGTGAGCGTCCAGGTGGCATAGCAGGTCATTGACTGCTTCCTCTTGGTAGGTATGATCATCCATCAATAAAGCAGACTCACAGCTGCCAGCTCTGTTAGGTCAGATTGTACAATACCTCTATTTTTCCAGAGACTAGCAGAGTTTAAGACGTGAAGGAGAGAGCAGCTGGGGGCATAGTCATTGCTGATAAGACACAGGTGACCACGGTAAGTCATATATAAAATATACATTTGATACAGAACACGCGATCAGTTTTATAAGAAAGTTGCTCATTAACAGGCTTGCAGCTTGCAGATCCTTTTGGACCTCACCCAGTAAGTCCACACTATACAGTTGGTTTTAGTGTTTCTTTCTGGCCATCAATATCGCTTCTTTCCAGTTTCTCTCTAAAGGGCGATCACTATCTACAAACCAGCAGTGAATTGTGCACAATTGGTCCAAGATACTAAAACCTCTTTCAAATTGCATCCTTGTTTGTGGTGGAATGGGATATGTTGTAGCCTAATTATAGTGTAAACAGCAATTTTGTAGACGTAAGTGGATCTAATTCAGAGATCATCTTATGTGACCCAGGCAGAGAAATATCAAATCTGTATGATTTAGCACAAATTGAGCATATTTCTAAAAATATTTCCATTAATATCAAGGTGAAATAGATTACAAGTTTAAGTGAATGCTAAATGTCTTTATTTGTATAGCATAAATACCTGAAAAAAAACTCAGTTACTGTATATCCTGCAAAGACTTTTAAAAATAATTTTAGTGGCCTTTTCTCAGACTTCTAGTGCAGATGGAAAGTTAAAAGCTAGGCACCAGTAGGTCTGAGTTCATATTAATGAAAAAAGTTCAAAACCTTGATAATAACAAGAGTCACACAAAAATCTTGTTTAAATCATTCCACTGTAGGAAAAACGTACTGAAAAAAGGCACTCACTTAACATAACTTTGAGAGTTACATGTACATTCTAATCTAATCGGATTTATGGGATTAATTCTGCCAAGCAGAACAAGAAAAGTAAAACTGGAGAAAAGGGTGCATGTGAAAACCTAGGACTCTTAAAACACCAAAGAATCTGTCAGATCAGTTGTAAATATTTGAAACCGAAAAAGGAGACTAATCTCATACCAGTCTTTTTTGCCTGAAAATCATCAGGCTTTTGGTCTACAAGGTGAGTGGAAAACTGGCTCAAAGAATGACAGCCAGTGGTTCAGAGTCCAGCTGGTTGTCAGTGGTGCTCCTCGGGGACTGGTATCAGAGGTGGGCAGCGAAAATCTAGGAGGCAGTGGGCACAAATTACAGTGGAGGAAATTCCAGCTAATCATAAGGAAAAAATGCTTCACTGTGAGAGTAGTTAGCCATCGCAGCAGGCTGCCCGGAGAGGCTGCGGAATCCCAGTCTGGAGATTTTTCAAGTCTGTGAGTGCCCTAAACTGAGTTTGAAGTTAGCACTGCTTTGAGCAGCTGTTTGGAATAAATGACCTCCAGATGACCCTTCCACTCTAAATTACTCTGTTTCTTTGGGACTAATGGAGGGAGCAAATTTTGACCAGGAATTGATGGGTAGATACAACCTAAGCAGGCTGAGGAGAGGGCTTTGTTCAGCTGCATGTTTTGTCAGTGCCATGTGTTGCTGAAGCATGTATGTTCACTAGACAGTGATAAAATTATGATGGTGAAACATGAGAAGAAAAGGAGCCTTTCAGAGGCAGAACTCCAGTAACGTGGCACAGCATGAAAATAGCAGCCCTAAGATCCACTTCTAAAAGCAAACAAGAATCCAGTGCTGTTTGCAGATAAATGATGGGGTATCTATCTTATAAATTACATAGCAAGTACAAGTGGAAAATCAGTCATGTTCTGCATCACTAAAGCTTCCAAGTAGTTTTCAAGGGTAACCAGAACCTTTTGTTTTATTTGCAAAGTAGATTATAAAGCCAGAAGGGATTTTTACAATCATTTAATCTGACCTCCTATTTAAAACATGCATAGCATTTACTGTTTATATAGAGCATAAGTTTTAGAAAAGATCTCATTTTTCACTATACAAATTTTTAGTTGTAAAGTATCTAACATAACTCTCAGTGAATTGTGCCAAAGGTTAATGAACTTCACTGAACTTTATTTCTAGCTTAAAATTGCCTGGCTTCACCTTCCACTGGTGGGTTGATTTTATGTTTTGCCTGCTATAGTGAGAAATTTTGTAATAACTTCTGAAATTTCTGCTTTCCCTCTAGGTATTAGAGAGTGTAACCAAGTTTGCTTTTTACCATTTTATTCCAGGGTTTTCAAACTCTTATACCAAACATCACTTCCAGAGCTGGCAGTGCTCTGGGCTTCATGGAGCCTGGTCGCTGTGGAAGAGCCCTCATGTGATAACTAGGATTAAGTAGGACAGCCCATTTGCAAAATGCTTTTGACTCACAAGTTGAGAAGGTCTCCGTATGATAAATCAAAGATTCAGGCCTTTCAAAATGCTCATTCTAAACCAGCTTTTTCAGTCCATTATTTTGAATGTCCCTTCATTTTTCAACTTTCTTCATAGCAAGAAAAGGTGTACATGTTGTTTCATTGACAGTCACCTAACAGGCCAAATAAGTTAAAAAATACATTACACAATATCTGTTTCAGGTTTGTTGCTGTCTGTTTTGGGTGGAGTGGATTTATTTGTGTGTTTGTTTTAACGAAGAATAGATTATCTGTGAATAATCTGTGGGGTTTTTATACTCTCAATCCCACAGAGGAGTTAAAACCCTGTTAAGAATCGTTGCTTTCATGGACAAGCCTGCTGTCCCCACCTGAAGTGTATGGTTTGAATTCTTTGTTTCAAAGTATTGACCTTTCATTTGTCCACATAGTGTGCTTAATGCTGAGCTTCTGAAGTGATCCAGCTTGGTCTGTCTGTATCAGTAATTTCTCCTATGTGATATTTGACATTTTTTCTTACTTCATGTTGTTTACAGCTTGATCAATGATGGTTTTCTGTTTACAATTCTATTTTGAGATTAATCTATTGATTTTATATCCATTTAGTGAGCACCCGTATCAGTTTTGCATTGTATGAATCTCTTAATTAAAACTTCACTTAATCTTTTATTCTTTTTTTCTCAGCTAAATTAGAAAATACATTAAAATGCTGTGTTTGTTGAGATATGTTTTCTGTAAACACATGTATATTCATTGTTCAGAAGATAACATTAGTTCCAAAGAGAACTGACCACAGTTATCTTGGAAGGTAGATTAAGAAAAGATACATTTGATATAGAGGACAATGTAAAAATACTAAGTACAGGAGTATGCTCATATTATGGACTTTGTGCATGAGACGTTCATTAATTGGAGAAAAAGTATTTGCTGCACCTAGTTCAAAACATTCAAAACACTTCTCCCAAAGTAAATTCCTTCCATGTTGTGTGAATCAAGGGTCATCCAGTTTGTTCTCATTAATACCGGTATTTGAAGAAGGCATTTCCATATCAAGTCATGGTCAGGATCAGGTCCAGAGACAATTGCCAGGTTCAGACAAAGACCAGCAAGCACCAGGCAAGTCTATGGTGACATGGCAGGTCCAAGGTCAGGCCAGGAAGGCAGTCCATTGGGCCTGGGTCCAAATCAGAGGGGTCCATGGCTGCAATGCAGCTGCAATGTCGCTCAGGTGGGAACATGCTGGAGAGCATCATCCTCAAAGGAGCTCCCAAGGAGGGACTCCAGTGAGGCTTCCTGGCAGAGCTGTTTGGGGGGGAGTCTCTGCTAAAGCTTCCTCCAGCTTTTTCTGGAGAAGCTTCAGAATCAGCTGAGGCTTCTCAAAGAGCTGTCTTAGCAAGCTGGCCTTGCAGACAGGGAGGTAAACTTCTGGTCCTGACAAAAGAAGAGTGCATGCCAGAGCAAAAGGAGTCCAATTAATTGACCAAGGGAAAAACTGTTGATGTTGTTATCTTCACCAATATGTCATACGCTCTCTAGAGTGTGGGACTTAAACTCTATCACACAAAGCAGGGGAAATCATTCTTTGCGTCAGTGCAGTAATGTCGGATTTTAAAATCAAGTTTTGCAACAGCCAGTGAAATTGGCGTTCTGTTTCTACTGTTAATACTGCAACGAGTACTCCATACAGCTCATCAGTGTAATTCCTCTGCCCTGTGAGTATATAATGATAGTTAAGAAATGCCATTTCAACTCATAGAATAAGAGATTATCATAATATCTTATTAGGTCTTCAATAAAGTGCGTCATTAGCCAATTTCTATTTTCCCATAGAGAAATCTGAAACCCACGTGTGAGAATTAATGTGCTTGAATGGACTGATGAAACAAGCTTCAGCGAGGAAAAAGAGTGCCCTGAGCTCAGACTGTAGGAGGTGGTAGCTTGACAATATAAAACACATCACCTAACCTTTCCAGTTGTCAGTCCCAATCAATATGTTTGTCTGTTTCCCAGAAATCAATAGAGACATGGTTCTTACAGTAGCCATGAGACCCAACCTGACCTAGAAGCGAAATCATCTAAATAACAAAACACAAGCCCATCATCAAGTCTGACAAATGATCAGCTAAAAAGGGCTCTAATTGTTTTTGTTTCATATCCTAACATTGGATGCAAAGACAGTTTTGTCCAGATTAAGCTGAAGATCACACATCACACATCTGAAGGTAATTACCCCACTTTCCTGCTTGTCCCCTTTCACACTGAAATTTGTATTTGTTTAGACTTCTCTGTAGCAACATCATCATTATTGATGTCTCATACAACTTCTAAAATCTGTGTGTACTAAGTATACCCTTTAAAAGGTTATTCATACATTTGTCTCATTTTTAATAAGAGGATGTAATAGTCTCTAATAACTTACAGGTTAATCTCAAACAGCAAAAGCCTCGGGCAATGAAAGATTTTGGACTGTAGAAACTTGAAAAGGATGAAAACGCATTCTGGCAGGAGGGCTTGTTTGGGAGTGTTATTCTTTTACACATCCCATTTCTGTCTCAAATAGCCTTTGCTTAACAGACGGCTTGGTGTTGGACCTCCAGCTTTAATCTTTATTGGTCCCAAAATTATGGGGTTTGTATAGTGTAGCTTCCTTTATTTCAATTTGAATATGCTCGATAGTCAGCCTGCTGTAAGCCTCAGTGCTGAGGCTCATCTGGTCATTTTTTCCTCATTTGAAATCCATTGCTATTGTATGGAACACAGCACATTACAAGTCATGGTATTACATGTTTTGTGTCATATTTATTTCCAAAGGATCAGATACCTTCCAGATTTGGAATGGGGGGTGGTTTGGGATCAGTGTGGCTAGCATACAAACAGGCTAATGTCTGTATTCATATGTTTGTGCTAGTTGTGGCTTCAAAACTGTGCATGCACACTGTGCAATTTAAAAAAAAAAGAGACGCATTTTCTGAGACAGTGTGATCTGCCATAGGAATATCAGTGTTATTATCAAGAATTCATGGCTCTCATTACAGCAGTGGAGGCACAATGGAAAGGAAGAAGTAAAGCTGATTGTTTTCAGGTTCTTAAGGGTCAGTGGGGAAAGAAAATCAACAGCAGCAGCAGCTGCTGCAGCAGTCTCATCAACAAAAGAAAACCCTTGCGCTCCCCGAAACCAATTTCCAATTGTGCCACAGTCCATGTTCCATATGAAGTGCCAGATATTAAGTTCTCATGGGTGGAGAGAAGCCTGAAGTCCTTCTGGCTCTTATAATGGCTTTTTTCTTTCAACTTAAACTACTGCTGGGTTGTGCTTGGGGGCAGGGAGCAACAGTTTGAAAGGAGAAATGCTTGAGAGAGGTGTGGGACCTCTGAGGAAAGACCGCTTGCAGAAAAAGCTTTCATAAGTTCTGCGCACCTGGAGTGTAGCTTAATTTACCTTGGCATCTTGTTAGTTTTAGTTCATTTGTTAGCAAAATAATGGCATCAGTTCTTAAGGAGTTGTCATATTTAGTTCCATGTAGGTTGTTATTACTGAAAATCAGATAAAATGGACCAGCAAGACACTCTGTGCTGAATGATGTAGGTACACATGAGAACATTATCTATTCGCTTCTTTGTATAGGTTAAAGGCACTCCGATGTGGGTGTGCGAAGCAAGATCCCAATAATTATATGGCTATTTAAAATTTATATTTTACTTAAGGAATGTTATTTTATTTAAGGAATAATTTATTTAAAGAATGTTTTGATTGTCTTCATTATATATTAACAGCAAGGGAATTCATCTAAAAATGTGATCACAGCATGCAAATCTGTGATACCAGTATCATTGAACTTTTTGCAGAACTTATTTTTGCATTTGCCCTGTTTCCACATAATGTATTGAATGTCAGCTTAAATTACCCTCTCTTTGCACTCAGCCTGGTATAATAATTTGAGTTTGATTTTACAGACCCCTATAAATCATACTACTAAAAGAGTAATCGTTGTTGTGCTAATAACCACACTTTCTGAAATCTTCCCAATGGATCTCTGCTGTAAGATGAGGCTTTTGCTACAGAAAACTTCAATGCATCTCCTTACTGTTGAAATATCATCAGCGAGTTTCTGGGCTTTTTTATGTCCTTTTTAAGAAGTTAAATAATTCAGGGGCTTTAGCTGCATTAACCTGCAAAATGTCAGTGGTAATGGGTAAGCGCATGTGTCTATGCTGTTTACCTGTGCATCAAGGTTGGATAGAGATAACTTTATCAACTGATCACAAAAAGACATTCCCCCCCTCAGCAAAATCATGGAATACTTTGATTTATTGTTAGTATGTTCTTTGCAAGACCATGACATGGAAATGTGCATTTTATCATGACCTGGTTGGGCAAACTTCAGGGTGAGACTTTCCCAGCTTTGCTGTTCTGCCACCTGAGCTTCCTGGGGTAGTGCTAGCTGTGAAAGGCCTATTCATACTGCGATTACACTTTCTAACTGTGATTTGGACATCCTATATGTCCTTCTCCCAGAACAAACACCATAAGCTCATTGTTTCAGCACACACAATAAAAACTGTAGTGAACTCTTTTTGTAGAATACTTATGTATGTAAATGTTCTTTTTATCCCTTGAATGACATTTTAGTGTTTAAAAGTACTTACTTTTCCCTTTCCCCTTAGCATTACCTTAAGCAAAGACACTGTTCTTCAGCCTTAAATGTTTCAGTGAATTTACAGTACACAATTAATTGTAACACCAGCAAGTCTGGCACACTGTGTTGTTAAGGATAGTAGGGACTGTGGTGATTTTATAATGAATTCACTTCAAAACCCAGCAAATAGTAGCATACAAGGACATCTGACAGCTGCTTTCCCCAGCTAAATCTCACCACTGAAACTTGATTCCAAGAAAAATAACAAGTCAGGCTTGGTTAGTAGTGCTGCAGCTTGGAATGTGAGTCTTGACAAGGGGGAAAAATCATTTGTACTGTACTAGCTTTTCATGAGCTGGGGTGAAGAGTAAATCTCTCCAATAGCAAAATAAAGCTGTCAGACAGCTTTTTCATAAGATGCCATTGGACACCAATATGACAGTTCTTCCTCCTGATCTTTTTTATAGGTTACTAATTCTGAAGGAAAAGTTATCTTTGCCTACATTTTTGTGGACCCAGGCAATGAAATTTTAAGAAGCGGTTGTGATACTAGAACAAAAATACAGACTGATACTCAATAACCAGGAGTACCCCTGTTGCCTTACTGAAAAGATGCTTTAACCGAATGTCTAGTATTTAGGATAAGATTCTGTATTTGCTGCTTTATATTTTGAAATTGATATATACATATATGAAACGTTCTCTGAAAAATTAGCAGACAAATATATGGGCACATGAGAACACTTTCATGCACTGAGGAACATGGCAGTGGCCATCAGAGTGACGCATGGGCGCCAGTAAGCAGGCAGTAATTTTGTTTCTCAAGCACTTGAATAGGTTCCCTTCTTCTCTGTCTTTACTGGACATAGATGAGAAAATTTAGGCTCTTCTCAGTTAAGCCAGTCTTTATGTACCGAAACGTAATTGAAGCCTAAGGAGTATGGTGAGGACTGATCACAGGAGTCTTCTCTTCCAGGATATGTGGAGGAGCCAGGGTTCCTGGCTGGGCATCTAAACGTCTGATTCTAGTTCCTGATACTGAAGGTCATGGAAGTTCTTCTAGTTTGGGTTATGGAGATGGTTATCCTTGCCTCCACTGCAAAATGCACTCTCTTATGGCTGTGGAGGAAAAGGACAGCAATTAATTCCTGGGTGTTCTTAAGAAAACAGTGAATAGGGTGTGCTATATTAACTTTACTGAGATTTGGGAAAAGTTAATTGAAAATGTTCTTTTGACTATTTCAGGGTAAAATCATCAGCAGTATTTTGTATGCTTTTCACAAGTATTTTCCAATATTTATCTTCATTTTCTATTAAAATCTTAACATTTTTATTTATAGATTACTTTTGAAGTCTGACATAATTCTGAATATCTTAAAAAGGAAAAAAAAAAACCTCTTTCTAAGTATTGTTGCATTAAAATGCCTTGGCCATGAATTTAGACATCAAATCATACCAATTCTTGTATTAACAAGCAGGCTGAGAAATTACATATTTCAGGGTTCTGTTTCTGAGCAGACTTTAAATCTTAAATTTTCACACAGTTTACACAGCTTTTGCAAATAAATAGTACTGTCAAATAGACCAACCGCCTCAGTAAGCTTATAAAGAAAATAAATGCTCCAGGCTAGTGATAGTGAAAGAAAAAAGAAAAAAAAAAATTATTGGATACTAGCACCGCGAAAAAAGAACTAAAACAGACACAAGTACCTACAGAATGAAAGTTATCATAAATAACAAACTAAAAGTTTCAGGTCGTATTTCCATTAAACTCATGAACAGCTATAAATTAGGTAGTCCTAGTTTGGGTTCTTTTTCATTGTTTTCCTTTTGTTGGTTTGGTTTTGATTATCTGTTTTCTGCCCCAAGTTTCCCATGTGCTCAAATGCCCCATTTGTGTTGCCATGAGGGTTTGACTAATCTAACTCTTAGACATTAGTAGGATGGTGACCACTGATGCAATCTCTTCATAAATACTAAGCACTCCTTATACCTTTCGTAGTTGGCTGCAAAGAAAAATGATTTATCAGTTAACAATGTGATGATAAGAACATAGAAATTTACTTCACTTAAAAATGTCATATTAAATTCATGTGTATATATTGCACAACACAATAGAGAGCAAGAAGTATCACTGAAATAATGGAAAATCGAAAAAATATTAATGAAAAGAAAAACAATCTCAATACTATCATATATAGATATTATATATGTATTGTCATTTTACCTTAGAAAGTTCACTTAAGAAGTCACTTTCTGCATAGGTACTTTCACTGAAATCTGGAAATGTGACCAGCCAGCCAAACCCTTCTCTCAGCTCTGTTCTCTCAGTTTCAAATAATTCGGCCTTCCGGGTGATCACTTAAACCGACACAGCTTGCTCACAATCCGCCTGGGGTACAAGCAGGAGCAGAATCTGTGCAACAGTTGAGCATTTTCAGCTAGGAGTTTCTGCTGTTGCCATGAAACTCCTCAGCAGCTGCACATTCAGTTAGGCGGGCACTTCTGAGACATGAGGCAAGGGCAGCAAACCTGCCAAGTGTCTAATCAGCTTCATCTTGGTCCTAAGCATACACATAATAATAAAGATGAGCAAAATAAAATCAGCACAGAATAAACTAGGGTCAGCAAAGCCTACCCAGCTTTGACACCCTAGACTTTAAGAATCCTAAATTGGAACATGTGGATGTACTTAATGCATGAGTGACATCAAACCACGTTTGCTTATTTTTTCCAAATACTAAGTCTTCAAAAGCTGAGCTAAATGGCTCACGGTGTTCATAAAAATGAGTTGACCTGAGTGGAATAGATACTGCTGATGGTGTAAGGAAAAAAGATGGCAATAAGAAGCAAGGTGAAAGCTGTGAAGGGCACAGCCATATTAGCATGCTGAACTTTTCAAACAGTGACAAAATTATTCTTTCAGTGCCTGTTTCTTCAATGCAATATCAGATAGGACTCCTGCACAGGCTCTAATGAACCATGACCTAAAATCAAGTTACCCTTGCGTGAGGCTAAAGGTACTGTATATTATAGTGTAGCTTAATGCAAAATGCACGTGTAAAGAATATATTTCATTCAAAAATAGAAGAATTATACCTGCCTTACCACATGTGCAGATTGATTTTTTTTGAAGTTTTGTCTTTAATTTCATCATCGTATATTATTCCTGGGAAATAGCTTTAATTTCTACCTATGATTAATTCAGGCTTCCAAAACTGTAGTACATTTTTGAAAGATATCTTTAGGCCTATTCTGCCAATAACAAGAACTGGGCAATTAATTCAACCTGTGCTGCTTTAATCTGTTCCATTAACAAAGAAGTGAAGTGAACAAAAGAATCTTTTCTGAAAATAATAATTATACACATAGTGTGATTGCTGTTGATATTCCCTAGTATTTATTAGGGAATCTGTAATACTGATGGATAACTGGAATGGTTCCATTTAAAAAAAAAAAAAAAGTTCAATGCAAAGCTATCCAGTCCAGTAAATTAACACCTAATTGCTTGCAGGGGTTCAGCTAAATGTAGTGGTTAAGGTTAGGCAGGGTCCCCAATGTGCAGTTTTCACCGGTCTTGTTTTTCAGAGGTTCTGAACCATTAGCTTCAGTTTGAAAGTGTTCCTAGCCTTTCTTTATAAACCATTCCCTTTGATTTTAAGGACCAGATAGAGGTCAGGAAAATTTCCTGACATGCCGAAGCAGGATAATCCTTATCCAGAGCAAGTTGTAGCTTGCTTTGATTCACCACAAGAGGCTGCAGATGCAGATAGAATATACAGGTTCAGAAAGGAATTAGGCAAATTAATGGGCAGTGGATCTATAAACAGACACTGATAGGAATAGGCAGAAATATACCCTCTAGCATCCTTAATGCAATGAACTGATGCTGAGGGAGTGCAAAGATAATCAACCTCAAGTAATAGCCAAACTCAGATCTTTTCTCTAAGTATTGCCTCCCATTGCCCCTGTCAGGCACAGAACTCCAGGTGAGACGGGCCATGTTTTAGCAGCGCTGTCAATATTAATTTCTGTTGCTATTCTTCCCAAAATAAAGTGCTAGGAATGGGAAAGAGCTGGACAGAGAACCAAGGGAAGAGGCTTGGATAGTCACCACTGTTGCTCCTTTTTTTCCAGAAGCTGGAAAAGGTGCATAAGAGTAATTGCTGGAGTGGAGAACAGCCTCCTCCCTTCCAGCAGAAGCAACATACTTCCAGTCTTCCTCCAGCAGCCATAGGAGTCAGCCAGGTTTTGCAGATCCTTGTTGCAAAAAGTGCTGTCTTTTAATGAAGGAAGAATTAAGAGACTGGAGGAAAATTTGCTACGGTGAGGAGATGGTGAATGAAAAAGAAGCATTTAGCTTCTCCAGGTAGTTTACAAATAAGAAATAGAGTGATCAGCCCTCTGAGGGCTGTATTGTGAATGAAGCCTACTGAATGCAGAGCACCATGGAGCATCTGTCCACTTTATTCAGTTTCCTAATCTGAGTTCTCTCAGTACTGAGGTTTCAGTTACTGGTACTGAACAGCTTTGAAACAACAGCCCTAAAATCTTGAAAGTAACGCCATTTTTATTAATCAGTTGCATTTAAAAATAATAAAACCAATTGGTTTTATTAAATGCTCAGTAAAATATAAAGTGTGCTTTCAAAAGTTATACATTTTAAGACTTTTTGGCTACGTTAGAAATAAATATATTATTGACTGTTAAGAGTTCTGTTCATACTACATTAACTTTGGTTTCGTATGTTTTTATATTAAATGAAATGGTTCAGGCAATGATACATTTATGAGATGAAAAAGGAATCGCTTTTTTATGACACTGAAAGATCTGTGCTAGTGCAAAGAAGTTCCCTTAGTCCTTTACATTTTTCTGAATATTCTGTGGAAGGGGAGAACTTCTTCATAGAAAACACTTATGACCAGATTCTTTACATACTTTGATTTAATAACTGCAAATCTTGGCTAACATTGTACATGGATTTAAATAGGAAATCATATTTTGCATTAATTTTAATCAAAGTCCAGCACTGCAAAGCCATTGTAACCACTGTTAACTGCATTGCATGTAAATGTTTAAGGGGGGCGGGGGGGAAGGGGGGCGGAGAGAGAGAGAGAGATCTGAATCACTAAAAATATGGTTTGAATGTGATGTTCTGGCCATACTACTATGTCCACATGCCCCATACGATCAGCCATTTTGCCCTTAGAAGACTGTTCTCACACCACAGCTATTAACTTTGTCTGTAAGGTTAATCAACCTCGGGTATCTTTGTCCATTTTCTTGGTATCCACATCTTACTCTGATACCATCATTATTTTCTGCTAAGTGACTGAGTAATAAGCACACAACACCTTGCAAGTTGCTTCTCTTCAAGAAGGGAAATGGAAAGGCATCCTGGTCATAACTTAGCACACATAGACTTAAACACTTCCTACAGCACTCTTGAAGGAGAGTTGTTTTGTGCCCAAAGAGCAGTTCTGCATCAAGACTTGATTCTAACCAAAATCCCAAGGCAGGCAGAGAGTATCTCTCCTGCTCCTTCTTCTCATGATGCTATTTGTCCGCAAAAGCTTGGGGGAAAGAAGCAATCAATCAATGACAACAGCAAAAAAGCTATCCCATGACTTAAAATTTGTTCCTATGGTAAGAAAAGATAACTTCAAAACAGAAGAAATATCTTCTGGCATTACTTGTCATTGCAATATACTTAACTTTTATATATAACTTTTTCCCTCTACGTTTTTTTGTCCTTAAACTGAATTTATATACTTTTAATGTCATAAGACTGGTAGTATTGACATTTTAGCAGAATAATCATGTATGATAAAATAGTCTGATGCTTAGAATTATAACCATTAATGATCAGTCTTCATGTTGCAGTGCACTACTATTTCTACTTGGGTCAGCCCTTTCCAACAGCTTCCAAAGCAGAAAAAATAAGCAAAGGGCTCTGAGGCAGAAGGATTCACATCCTCAAAAGGAGACTATAGAGCTATAAAACAGGGTGAAATGTGAGAGAGGAAGAGTGATCCTATTTCTAAATTATTTTATACCTGCATGATACATCCTTCTCCCTTCAAGGATTTCTTTTCTATTGTTCTTTTAGTCTCTCCAATCCAGGGGTTTTGCTATTTGTTATACCCAGTCATAGTGGTCTCTGCAATATATCTGCATAGCATTCCTGATTTGGAGCTTATGAACTCTAGACAAAATGCTGCTCTTCTTTTTCTTGGCTGACATGAACCAGGATGGCCACAAAGGACTTGTTTCCTTTTGGCTGGCACAGAGTGATGGGACACAACAGTGTCTCCCCACCTTTTTCTTTTATTAACCATAGATTATCAAGGAGCTCCAGAGCTTTTTGTATGGGCCACTGTGGTGCGGTGGTCTGGTGTGAGGCTCATCCTATTCCAGTGCATGAGGTTATGTCCTAATGGAAAGTCTGTCCCACTGCGCGGTAGCCGGCTAACGAGAGCTGTCTACTAAGAGCCCCTCTATTGCAAGCCCTAGTACAATATGCTGGGCAATTACAGACTGTTGGTGGTGTCCAGAAGGGCAGTGCTGGAATTACTGGTTGTGGGGATGGCTAGCAGAATATGTGCTGAATGCAAACCCCCTAAAATAATATGTTCCCTCCTCGACCTTTCTGGAAATTCATGATTCATAGGAAATCTTCCTAAATTCATTTGTGTTCCTAAGCCTGCAGGTAGGTCTTTTCTTCATAATGAAGAAGCATGCGTCCAAACAGGGCCAGATCCCTAGCTAGTGTATATGCACACTGAAAACAATAGATGTGAAATATGGCTCTGTCTACAGTAGAATACATTCTGAGTTTAAAACTGTATGCCATTTGTCATTTAAATGAGTTAAAACATGCCCTGTTTGTGTCTGTCATAATGGTTTGTGACACCCATCACTGTAGTCTGTAATTCTCCTATCACTTTCATCTGCTTTAATCATTTCTACCTGTTTCTGAATTTTTAATCCTCTTTTTGAGGATTAAAGTAATTTATTTTCTTCTGGTGCTTTAATTAGCAGCTTTGCTTCCCAGTGAAGTGCTTGCTGACTGAATCATGCAATCCTTCGCTTGACAGGAAGGATGTAAACAAAGAGAATTTTGACTAACAGTCAAAACTACAGCATTGCCACTACAGCATAAAAACTAACTTCAAAGATGAGAGGGGAAAAAAATACAATAGGAGCTTCAGATATCATTAATGCTGTAGTTGGATCTTGTATCAATAAAAGCGATTCTGTCATTCACTGTGGAAAGATAACATTTACCCTTACACACTTATTAAATAATCTTTTGGAAGCCAGGGCTACGTACTGTCATATCTGATAGATTGTATTGCAGGTTGGAAAAGCTGCTGCAGCATTCACATGGCACACTTCTAACGCGCAGCACTTAGTTCCATGATAATTGAGTCACAGAAGCTAAAATGACCAATTTAGACTCTAGAATCAAGTCACACTATTACCGTACCCATTGCATTAGCACTAGAGCTGAATGGTCATACTGTGCAGCATAGTAACATTAATAAAAACCTTCAGCCGAATTTTTCACGTTACTGTATTTTCAATAGTGTTATTTTATATGATGTTTAACAATTAAAAAGCATTGAACAAAGCAAGTGTTTCCAGAGACCTGTGTCTTTTTGAGTTTTGGTGTTTTTTTAACATGTGTGCAGATCTTTGTTTGCCCTCTCCATCTCTGGAATTTAATTTTCTTTAGAGTTCTGTGCGAATGACTTTCAACATATGTCTTGGATAAGTAGATTTATGGTCTAGATGATCAAATCTAATGGTGAAATGGCTATTAGGATTATGGATGTAGTTTTTTGGAGATGTATAAGTGAGATGCACAAACAGAAAATTATGAAAAGTAGAATATCTATTAGGTAGGATTTTACCTGTAAAATTTATTAATAAGTGAATTCCATGCAAAAATCTTCATTCGATTTAATGAGAAAATACCAGCAGCAGATTAGATGAGGGAAAAAGACATTTTAAAGAAACATGTTTCTAGGCTGAGTTCAATCATGTTTTCTAAATGTGAAAAATCACTAAGATAATTACATTGAGATTGATTAGGTTATTCACACGGGTTTGAAGTTAAGCTCATATTTAAGTGTCTTCCTGAACTGAAGGAATAAAAAGAAACTTTTCAGTAAGGGGGTTTTTTTTTCAGATTAGAAATTAAAGTACAGGGGGGTTATTTATTTATGTCTTTACACATAAGAGGCTTAGTTAGTCCAAAAGCATTAGAAATAAACTTAGAGCAGTATATGAAAATATCAAGTTACAGACCCAATGCCAAGAAATATGATTATATCGAAGTTCATATCACCTTTGCTCAAGTAAAAAAAAAAAAAAAATACATTTTTTAAAAATGGTTAAGGTGCTTTTGGTGTTTGATAATATCTCTTTACACTTTGCTTTGGACCAGCTGGAGGGAGCATGATGAACTTGTTTGTTTTCCAGTGAAGACAGATTAATTTCCAATTAAAAGCTGTTATTTTAAAAAAAAAAAAAAAAGAGAGAGAAAATGAATGCATCTTTCTGTGCAGCATTTGTGGTCAAATATTGAATAATCCATCTGATAGCTTACTATATGAATTTGAAATTAATTGAAAATAATTATGGAACCTGCCCATGCATTTTCATTATATAAACTGAGAACAATTAAAAAGCTAAACAAAGAGCATACAAGATAAAAACTATTTAATTAATTTCAATCATTATAAATTGCATGAATACAGAAAAGAAAATGTGTTTTGTTTACATGGCAAGGTCCTTTGAATTGTTCGATAATAATGAATGCATTTGTTTGCCAGAAGTCCGAGATGGCTGTCCAGTTATGTGTTATTAACTTCTGCATATTAAACATCTGAGCCCAGTTAATGCATTATGGAGCTCTACTTCTTTGATGCATCATAACTTTGCATTTTCATTCCTTGCAGAAGGGAATCCATATACCTGGTGGGTTGGAAAAGCCAATGAGAAGCACTACTATTGGGGCGGATCAGGACCTGGCATTCAAAAATGTGCCTGCGGCATCGAACGCAACTGTACTGATCCCAAGTACTACTGCAACTGTGATGCTGATTATAAGCAATGGTGAGTGGTTTACAAGAAGGCAGGGTGAGAATGACCAGAATCTCTTAACTTTTACAACACTGCCATTATTTTGAATGTCTTTTGTTTATATATTTCCTTTCTTACCAAAGAACAAAGGCAAAAATACTGTATTTGTAATCCCTCCTGCAAAGTATCTACCCATCTCTTCATTTCCATTTTATTCATGGTATCTGTGACTGTCAAATATAAGGAGTGTATTTATGTTTTCAAATCAACTGAACTATAGAGAAGAATGCTAAAATTGCAAAGTCAAGTCCTTATAGGAAAGGCCAGCATTTTGGCTGCCCATGCAACTTTGTCTCCATCATATTCAATTATATTACAATACAGTATTTAATTTTATCTCTGCAACTCCATTTTTTTTCCCATAATTTCTCCTTTTTGGAGCACTCTTGCTGCATTTGCCTGTAGAATGTGAGAAATATGAGTTGAAATCACTCATCTAGTGACTCCAAGCCTCATTATCCATCTTTCATGAAAAAAAGTGTTAAGAACTAGGCTTTAAGAGTATTATGGAATGAGCCTCTGTATTTCAGAGGAAGCTGTTGCACTTTGCATGAGATAATTAAATATTCATTGGCCTGTTGGTTGAGAATACAAACCTGTAACCCATTTGGGATGGGACAGTGAGAATCGATTCGAGTTTCTTCTCTAATAAATAGTTATTGATTCATCCCAGGTGGAACAATTTTAACAGAGGGACTGAGGAAGTCCTACCCCAGCGTATTTTACAGCCTGGTAACAGGGGCAGTCTACTGTGAGGTAGTTGATGTGGGTTTAAATCCCTTCAGGCAGAAAAGAGAATTAAACTTGCATCTCTGATATTCCCATAAACACTCTACTGCATAAAGTTTATCATCATTTTGTGTGAGAACACAAAAGTTAGAACACACAAGTTAGAACACTTCCTTTGTAAGCTTTAACCATTTGTGTCTCTCTTGTCATGATAGGCAGCATCATATTTTATGTGGTATGCAATGTTCAGTGACCAACTGGAACCATACTTTTAGGAACATTTTTCCCATTAATAGCAACCTGTTGGCAATTGAATCAATACTGGCTCATAAACTATTTTGCGTTAATTGAGACATTCATACAGCTATTAATGAATACAGAGCTACAGAATTCTAATGGTATGTCAGGGATTTAAAAATAAAAAGAGTAGGGAGAATCGCAGAACCATAGAATCACAGAATGGTTGAGGTTGGAAGGAACCTCAGAGTTCATCTAGTCCAAACCCCCTGCTCAAGCAGGGCCACCTAGAGACAGTTGCCCAGGACCGTGTCTAGATGGCTTTTGAATATCTCCAAGGACGGAGACTCTGCAGCTTCCCTGGGCAACCTGTGCCAGTGCTCGGTCACCCGCATAGTAAAGAAGTGTTTCCTGATGTTCAGAAGGAACCTCCTGTGTTTCAGTTGGTGCCCATTGCCTCTGGTCCTGTCACTGGGCACCACTGAAAAGAGCCTGGCTCCGCCCTCTTTGCACCCTCCCTTCAGGTATTTATACATATTGGTAAGATCCCCCTGAGCCTTCTCTTCTCCAGGCTGAACAGTCCCAGCTCTCTCAGCCTTTCCTCACAGGAGAGATGCTCCAATGCCTTAATCATCTTAGTGGCTTTTCATTGGACTCTCTCCAGTATGCCCATGTCTCCCTTGTACTGGGGAGCCCAGAACTGGACACAGTACTCCAGGTGTGGCATCACCAGTGCTGAGTAGAGGGGAAGGATCACCTCCCTCGACCTGCTGGCAACAATCCTACTAGTGCAGCCCAGGATACCATTTGCATTCTTTGCCACCAGAGCACATTGCTGGCTCATGTTCAACTTGGCATCCACCAGGACCCCCAGGGCCTTTTCTGCCAAGCTGCTTCCTGGCTGAGTGGCCCCCAGCATATACTGGTGCATGGGGTTGTTTTTCCCCAGGTGCAAGACTTTACACTTTTCCCTGTTGAACTTCACGATATTTCTGCGAGCCCATTTCTCCAGCTTGTTAAGGTCCCTCTGGATGGCAGCACGACCCTCTGGCATATCAGCCACTCCTCCGAGTTTGGTGTCGTCTGCAAGAATGAAGTATGAAAAATACAAAATTAGAGTAATAAAGGAAATCTTCCAGGCCCTGCAAAAATGATAGATTAGGATGTGGGAAATCAAACATTGCCACAGACATTGCCACCCTAAGCTTTGACATTGTTAGGATAGTATGTTGTTAGCTATGATATGGGGTGACCTATAGAACACCACAGAGATAGAGTAGTCAATATTAGAGACAGAGGAATCAGACATGGTGCCAAACTTCAGAGCTAGAATTATATAGAGAGTGAAGAATATAATGTCAGAGGACTCTGACTCAAACATAGGCACTAGAGCAGTGTGGCAGGAGGGAGGTAGGTTTAGTTCTGTGACAAAATGGTAATGACAAAAGGAAGATATTGTAATAATAATTACAATAATGGAAGAATTAGGAGCACTTATGGTTTTCATTGTTTGAGGCACTGGATGCATTTCCCTGAATAATAGTCTTTGTACCATATGTTGACTGTTTTCTTTTGCGCCGAGGGAAATGCATGGGGGAGATAGCATTGACTTTTGATCTCTTCTTGTGGCTTCTCTAAGAGTCACAGATGATAATTTAATAAGCAGCATTCACTCAATAATCTTTTTCTGTAACCTCTATGCCCCCTATATACACTGAGATTAATGGAATCTACTAATAAATAGACTAATACAATTATTAGATTTATTTAAATCTAAAATGAGATTACTATCATAATAGATACACAACTCTATTCAGAACTTCAAACAAAAAGACATTTATACAGTATTTCTCTGGATATATATCAAGGGTTTTTTCAGGAAAACTACTGTGTATTACAGGACAATTTATGAAAAATAATTGTACAACTGGATATTATATTTTAATCTGTGGTGTGTGTAAATCACAAGAAGAAATGAAAGCCTCATTATAGTCTTTAAAGACATTTTGTTCAAGATTTATTTTTGCAGTTTAGTTTTGACAGAATCTAGCCCATTCCAAAGTTATATGTTTTGGGTTTTGGAATTATTTTGAAGAGTCCTAGTTAGGAATTTTCTCTAGCCAGGTTGATCAATACCTAAAAAGCAAGTGAGCTCCAGAGGTGAGGAGACCTCACTGACTTCAGTTATCAGGGGCAGAATGTTAACCAGGGCCTCCAGCATGTCCATGCTCAACTCTGGTGACAGCAAAACAGCTCCTGGTTTGGACCACAGTATCTGCAACAACACTTTTGGAGAATTGTCATGAGCGGGTAGATTCAGCCAGTGGTAGCAATGGGAACCCGAAAAGGGCAGAGGCCATTGAGAGGCTCAGAGAGGCATCTGGTTGCTGTGAAAGCATGCATCCATCTCATCCATTCAAACCTTGCTTTTGCATATACAACTTTACATATTCCAACTATTGCATAAACTATAGTATATCTTCTTATCCTTAGAGGTAAAAAAGTGTTAGCTTAGGAATATTGGGAGCATTACTTTGGTACAGAGGGGAGCACTATGCAAGGATCCCCAAGGAAGGGCTGACTGAGATAACTCCAGAACTAAAATCCGGGCATCGTGACATAGACACTAATAAACCTTTGTAATAGAGTTACATGGGTATTTCAGCACAGTGTGGAAATTACTATTAGTACAGGGATCTTTGCAGCTTATGATGAGCAGACAGGTCTCAGCTCACAGACTGACAACATGGCTTGCCACAGCTGTCACCCTAGCTCATCAGCACAACTTATTTTAGAAGAACTTACAGTCCCCTAAAACAGAAGGGCTGAGTAAATGCCAAACCAAGGCTGAGAGGCCAGGTGGGGCTTTTGCAGTAATTGTATGTCTTGACCATAGCTGGGAGCATTGCATTTGATTGTGGTATGCCCACACTTATTTTCTGCTCCAGCCCAGACAATGTGAAAAAAGTTTATATCTGTTTTTTTTTTTTCTTTTGGGGGGGTGGGGTGGGGTGGGGAGACACAGTGGGGAGAAGGCAGTAGCTAGAGCAACAACTATATTAGAAAAGGTAAAGAAGTAAAATGGGAAAAGAAGTCTGCTGAGTGGAAATTGTGGGAATGAAAGGTGAAGAAGAAGAGAGAGATTCAGAGCAGAGATTCAGATTTTAAAGTGCAGGGCGCTCTTTTTAAAGGAGATTGGGGAGCCACTGAAGAGTGGGTCAGGCTGAATCAGAATGATGTAGTGTAAGTAGAATATTGCCCGCAATTTTTATTGTAGAAGTTAGAAATTGTGTTAGAAATGAAGAAAGGAATTGCAGTTTGATAAACGATCTTGTAGCAAAGGCAGGAGAATGCTCCCCTGGACAACTGGATTCTAACTCTGCCTCTGGAACCACATTCCTGCGTGGTGCTTGCCAAGTTTCATAAGCCATTTCTTCACAGAGCAGTCATTAGTTTGATCCTAATTTTCTGGGTACCGAACTGGAAACCCAGTTTGTATGTGTGCTTTTAACCTTAACATCTTTCAGCCTTAACATCCAATCTGTAGAATGGAGATGATGCCAGATACTCACCTCATGGAGGTATTGCAAAGATTCCTATTGCAAGATAGGTAGATTTATGAAGCAATCATCTACTGTAGTAATGAGTGCTATAGAAAATCCAGTGAGAAAATGCGGTCTTTATAGGAAGAGTTGAAATACACATTTAATATAAAATGGGGTCCACATATTGAAGCATGAGAGTAAATTAGGATAGTGAACAGTGTTTTACTAAATGAGTATTGTCTGCCTCCTTTACTGAATAATGCTGGAGCCCTCTGGAAAAAATAATAGTCAGTGACCAGTCAAGGACTGTATCATGGTGATAGGTACAGGGGACAAATTAAAGCCCTTTAAGCAGCCTGAAATATTTGTTTTTCCTAAATTTTGTGTTTGATTTGATTTTTTTTTACCAAGTATGAGTAATTTTGTATAAGTACAGAACCAGCTGTGTTAATTATGGACTCAGTTACAATGTAATTTTTCCCAGGGACTAGCTTACACCATAAGCTTGATATACCTTAAATCTGGATGGTTTTTCTATTAATGCTCTGTAAAAGTTCACTAAGCAACTTTAAAACTTGTCTGTCTGAATAAAATAGAAAAGAGCGTTCTGTAAGTTGTAGAGCTATTTAGCACATGCCTAATGTGTTGATTATCAGGCCCGGATGGTAGATAAGCCAAACGGTAGATACTGGAAGAAAATATGAGATATGGTATTCAAATTTATGTGTATTTGCACACATCATCTAAAATAGAACCTGATTCTTAAGAGAAGCTCATGTTGTTGCTGCAATGTAAATATTAAGCAATCATTTTTGTCATGATAAAGAAACAAAAACATGGGTGGAAAGAGCTTCACCCAGAGCAATCCTACCAAAATGAACCTTAGTCCCAAATTATCCATGATTTGTTTCCAAAATGAAATTAATTCAGAGGCAAGTGAGTCAGATTATAAAAAAGGTTAGTTTTGCTTGCTCACAAAGATCATTTATTAAAGAGTGTGTGGTTGACATTCAAAGTCAGATTGCCTCAATCTTGAGAGAATAAACTTTACTGAGGCTACTGTTATTAGTAGCAAGAAATTCTCTTGGTTGCTGTTAAACAAAATCTTCTTCAAATGAGTAATTTATGTAAAACATAAGACTTTTGGGAAAAAAAAAATATCTTATTTGAATAAAAACATTGTTATTATTACCATTTATGCAGTTCCTTAAAAAATGTCTGGCATTGTAGAGATAGACAATCTGTACCAATTAAGTAGCAAATGTAAAGATCTGCAAAGAAATTTTGGTTCCTACTCTCCTTTGACCCTAAAGTCAGTTAAACACCCAGATTGGCCAAAGTTTCTACACCACAGGTTCCTTACTTTTTCTTATGTAGCAGCCGCAATATGTGAGAAGACATAATATGGTGTTGTGCATGGATTTACTGGGAAAAGGTGACATAAGAAGCTTTTTCCTTTAGCATTTCCTGATGAGGATGCACTTCAGGTTACAAAGTAGGGCACGGACTTCACTGCCAACTATTGATGTGACTGCTAATCTTTCAAGAACTACTTGGTGGCCCTAAAGATGATCAAAAAGGATTAAGGAGAATTTAAAGATGACAGTGGTTTGGACAAATGGAGGAAATGAGCAATGAAAACAGAAGGAGGGAGCCTCACTTTCTTGTTTATCCTCTGTCACAGTTTGGAAATTAAAGTTTATTTCTCCAGAGCCTGCAAAATTACTTTATTTTTGTGAGGTGTTTGCAAGAATGCTCTGCAGGGTACATCACCCCTTCCCTTCACAACTCTTCTCCTACAATGGGTGTTTCAAAAGAAAGTTTCAGGTCATAGGAAAAGACAATTAAACAAACAGGGCTCAGATTGACATGAGATGTTTGAGTGACAGGAATATGGGTGGACGTTGAAATGCTGGCCTGTGGCAGTGGCAATGACAGGAAGGTCATTTGTAGCCAGATTTAACAGGATATTAAAGGTAGACATCAAGGCTTAAGTATAGTATGTACTAATTCCCATTGAAATAATTGATATTTTAGTTCCTGACTCCCTTAGGCACTTTTGAAAATGTATCTGTCCTTCAACCCTTTGCACACTCAGTAACAGAGCTGCTGATGCAGAGAGAACTGGCTAGTTACATGACACTGGCTTCTCCTATCCTTCATTAGAAGCTGATAACAATATCTTTGGATATTTTTTTACCATTACTTTCTCATCTAGGCAGCAACTGGAATTTCCACAGAGGTGTTATGTGATCAGAAGTGACTACGTTATACATTCTCTGTGGAAAAAAAAAAACAAAACCAACAAAAAACCACCCCCAAACTAAGAACTTATCATTGGCTCTACTTGATTACATTTTGATTACATTTACTTACTATTTGTAGCATTATGTAGAGAAATCTTAAAGAAATAAAAGGCATCAAATATGAATATACCTAAAAGAACTTGAAGGACTATAGAAGTTGCAGTGAGGAACATGCATAACTATAAACATCCAATATATATGTATGAAAAATTTCCACTTTAACTAGACAGATTGTCTACATTCAAAAATCAAGTATTTATATAACGTAGCCATATGTTTAAGCCGTGCCTGGCAAAACAGACTTTTTTTCTAAAATACAGAGGCCTGTATTTAACAAGAAAACATACTGGTTTATATTACATGAAACCAGAAAAGAAAAAAAAAGAACAGAAAATTATCTAGTAACATTTGTGATGTCCAGCTGTTTTGCCTGGCATCTGATAAAGACGATGAACTTCAATTTCCTAGAAATTGAGGAAATTTTGTAGAATTAGGCCACACCACTTTGAAAACTGTAATTCAACATTTTTGCAGTGCTTAAAGGCCATCTTTGAAATGACAGACCAGAAAACACAATTAGTAATTGTGTTTTGTGTTGTAACTGTGTGTAGTAATTACATCTGTTCACCATATAAAAGTTGAAATATCAAAACTTATGTTTTAGTTATGCTTAAAAAAGAAACTAGTTTTGTGGACAAAGGCAGGGAAGCTTAGCTGACAACTCATATTACTTCATATGGTTGGTTTTTTTATACTCTTACAAATCCAGACAGCCTTTTGTAGGTTTTTAGGGTTAACTTTCAGAATTCCTCTGTACAGTGACATTGGCACCTAGCATTAAGATAATTCCAGTCAATCAAAATTTAGCACCATGACAGTATGTAATGGCACAGAATAAAAATCTGCATAAAGAGGAACACTAAAGACAGAAAGCCAAGCATTCAAACCTTAGGAAATGTTAGATTTAATACAGCTGGCAGTACTTTCTTTCTGAATGATACATAGATATGAGCTGAAACTTTCAGCAACAGAAAAGCAGATAGCCAGAAGCGAGGAAGTTCATTCCTACTAGTTATAGTTTGGCCATTAAAACTATTCTAGTAGGGAAAAGGGTCAAGTGACTGGTAGGCTGCTGCCTGTCCTGCATTTCTCAGCTGTGCTCATCAGCTGTAACTGGTGTGCGATATTGAAACAGAGTTTGCATGCAAAAAAATGTGGAATCTTCCTGTTAACTGAATTCTGTCCTCTTTTTTTATAACCTGTTCTATATTTTCTTTTATAGAAACTATATATACCTTATGTTTGTCCATTATGCATTCCTCTTTTCTGCTTCTCCCACAAGAGAAGGTTGAATGATTTTGTTACTGATAACAACAGATTAAGAGTTTGGGAGTTGGAAAAGATAAAGTGGAGAGATGAACTCCATCCAGCACTTGGCCATGCTACAGATGTGCTAAATAGCACCTTTCAAATTCTTCTTTACTTGTGCCTCAGTACCACCATAGGACTCTAGCTGCACAGTAGGGCTTTATTAGACAGGGTTGTCTACAAACACAAAAGGGCTGGTTTTTTACCTCAGTGTTCATATTATCATAAATATGTACATAAGACTAATGTGAGTGATTTAAAAGTTAATTTGAGGGCAGATGAAGGGCATAGCATCTCTTGCACAATAAGTGTTCAGACTACTGGTTTTACGTCGACTTTGAAGGACAGTACCTGCTGCCCTGGAGTTATCCCTCATGTTTGTGTTGTATTGCTAATGCATAGCCCCCAGCTGGCAGCTCTAGTCCAGGATCTGGGCAAATCCAGGATCACCTAGATTGCTCTTTCTCCTTCAGAGATATTCCGTGCAAGTACTGACAACAGCCATATGTATGTAGCTCATGGGACCTGACAGATTTGCAGCCTGAATTAATACAGGTTGAGGGCATTAGGAGTTTGGGAATTCAATGAACCATGAAACTTGCAAACATTACTCCTAGTTTTCTCTCTTTTGCCTCCTGTACTGTTCACTTTTGGGACTGGATTGTGGCCTTGTTTATAACGAGTTGATACCACTTGACATTTAGTTGTCATCCCACTCATTGACATTAAAGAAAATGTTTCCCTTAATGCTTGTGGCTCACGGCAGTGACCAAACAGCTGAGGAACCAAGTCTTAGCTTTCTCCAAAACTGAAAACACAAGAAAATGTGGACATTGATGTGACATGAAATAACTGTTTGGCAGTCTGCCTTATCTTTGTTAAAATGGCATCTTGTTACTTGGTGTTATATATTCAGTCCTGTGCGCTTATTTTGCAGTTACTGTGATTTTTCATCCCACAAGCAATACAAAACTAGCATAGCTGAGGATGAGGAAACAGGAATCTGTACTTCTTCATGCATCATGAGCAGAGTCTTTTACCTTGCTGCACATGTAAAAATGGTTGAGCTCTAGCAACATGCTAAGGATGAAGATGATTCCCATTTGACTTCAGGTTCATTCATCATTCAGTGCTAGCAGTAATGAATGAACTTAAAGGGGAGAGTGATGACAAGATGTTATCCTTGTTTATTAATTTGCTCTGTAAATTGCTGTGAGACAAACAATGAGTGTTCATCCTGCTGCCGACCTCACTTCTGAGTGTTGCTGTTCAGGTTTTCCTGTGTTCAGCTGACCTCAGTGCCAGCCAGTCACAGACAGCTGGTCTCATCCAGATCTTTTTAAGTTACAGAATCACTCAACAGCAGCACTGAAAAAAATCTGTCAGAATTAAGTATCTGTAATTATTATTCTCTGGGATATTCTTGCTATTGTTAGAAACATCCCATCGTTTTCAGAGTATTCTAAGAAATTTGTAAGAAGCTTATGAATTAGCAGGTGAAAATGCAGATACATGGGTTTTTTTTCCTAATATACAGATGATTTAAAATATAATTCCCAGCATATTTGTATTCTTTTTGTTATTAAACTTCATTAATAGTGTGAGTGACAAATCAAGTGACCAAGAACAAAAATGTCTGCTATGTCTTGCCTAGAAACATACAGAATTTTTAGTCTGAATGAAAAGCTTATGGTCTTAACTTCAAAGTAAATGACCTTACTGTCACAGCTTGTCAGGTAAGGGCAGAGTACGCTGAGCACTGTGCACTGCAGAACTTTCAGCTGCCAATTATTTTCTCCTCCTCCTCCTTTTATTTGTGTGCTAACTTAAAGAGTAATGACTCTGCCCTCAGTGCAGTGCTATGAAGATGAAATCACCCCAGTGCTGACCAGCCCAATGTATTTCACTCAGTACCTGACACTGCTTAGCTCTTGAAGAGAGTGCTTTGCTTTTCTTCTTAAATTGTAGGACTCCCCTTACTTTTTTTTCTGAATCAGTGCAATCCTATGTAGAAGACATCTGAAATCTGTGACAACCTGTGTAATAGGGTAGATGAAGATTGCACTGCATGCTTGGCTGTTATTACTCTTAGCAGTCATATTTTAGCTGAAACAATCACAAGGGAGTCCATCAAGCTGAAGTTATTAAGCCTCCAGTGTAAACAAAAGATGTATCTGTTTTCACTGTTTGTTCTTTGGTGTACCAGGATATATATATGTATAAGGGGGAGAGAGGAATTCATCGGGGGGGGGGGGGGGGGGAGGGGGGGAGGGAAGGGGGGGGAAATGGGGAAGATAGAGCCCAGAAGCCCTTAAGATACATTTTTTGTATCAAGTCCCAGACTCGATGGGGATATTTTCTTCAGAGCCACTGATCAAAATATCATGTCAGTTCATCACTCAGGTAGTTACAAAACTTCAGCATTTAGAAGAAGAATTATTCTTTGTCCTTTTCTCATTTTGCCCAGCAGATTCTTAGCACTGCAAAAAACGTGATAAAGAAGAAGAAAAAAAAAAGGCAAGAGTCACCTGCAATATTGTTGTTTTCCTGGGAACTATTGTTACATGCGTAGTGCATTGCTCTAATTTAAAGAGGAAGGTTGCTTGCACTGTCTATGATAAACACTCAAAGCAATCCAGTAACCTCTCATAAGTCTGAAAATTGAGCAATGAAGACAATGGTTCTATCACCAAGAGAAAAGGGAGAAACTGCTTTTACTTTTTTTTTCCTGTAGTTAGACTTGTAAAAGTAGTTTAAATCCTATAAATTGTTTTAATATCGTGGACCAGATGTGGTTTTATCTTAGTTACCATTCATGTCTCCCTCCTGTTTTGGGTTTTTTTTTTGTGTGTGTTACATAATCAATGAATGCCTCAAGCTTTCCAAAGTACTACTTATCTGTAATTGATCATGGCCAGACATTTTGTCCCAGCTGCAACCCCCCTCAATTGTCCAGCTATTTTTCTTTCCTCTGCCTCCTGTTCACATGCAGAATACTATAGTGATGAAAATTAGTAAATGTAGGAAATAGGATCCCTGGAGATACCTCAAAGTTTATAAGATATAAGAGCTGTCTGAGTATGCAATGGAGAGTTTGTAAATCAGGTCCAAGGTAATTTGTTGCATTTTTATCTCATGTTGTTTTCAACAGTCTTTAAACTGGCATTAAAATGCTACATGGATTCTTTACACTAAAAGTGTGTCTATATGAGCAAGCTTGCTGATGGAATTCAGATGGCTTTTTTTCATATTTTGCTGAAGAAGAAGTAATGTTTTACTGGGAAGAAATCGTTCTATCTAAACCAATATCTCGGGACAGCTAATAATGTGTATTCCTTTACATTATCACAAATACCATATTTTGCGTGGCTTTTGGTCAAGTGGAAGTTGTTTACAAGATTATGTTAAACGTAGATTGAGGGAAACAAAATCTTTCTTGAGTTATGAGTTGGGATTGTTGCTTAAGTTATACAGTTGCCTTTATTGAAGTACCTGAGTGTATATATATGTATTTATATAAATTGTTAAAGAGAAAGTAGAGCCAAATGAAAATGAAGAAAAAGCCAATTTCCAAGCAAGCAGGCAAATATAAACATAATAAGACAAAATCTGCTGACAGTGTTAGAAAATGTGATGAAGAAGAAATACAGCAAATATAAAAAAAAAGATCCATGATGCGAAAGTTTTGTGTTGTCATTGGAAAAGCATAAATGAATTTGCAGTTATTATTTCTATGAAACAGAAATGTTTAAAATGCTATCACTAAACATGTAATCTCATGTCTAAAACCAGTTATTGGCTGGGTAAGACATAAAATGTCATCATAACTTTTAATGGTCAACAGTTTGACTATTGAGTTAAAACATTTTGCAAAATTATGAATTTAAGTATCTTATGTCAAATCTAAGATATTTAGCTATTGTTTCTGAAAGAAAATTGTGTCAGAAATGTTTAAAGGATTTCATAAGACCCAGGAATCAAATCCAAACTCCTAATTCGCACAGCACACTTACAAATAATGCTCTTAAAACTGACATTTTGTTCAGTAAAAAAGCCCAGAACAAGAATTTTTTAATCACTGATATTAAAAGCAGAGAAACTGTGAGTTCCTTTAAGGACCATGAAAAAAGCCAACAAAATAGATAACATCAACTGATATAAATCACTTGAATCAAGATAGCAGATAGATGATGGCAAAAGTGAACAGAAAGATCAGAAATATCAGTTATTGGCTTACTTTATTAATATCATTTATTAACAGTTAAATTACCATATGTGATGATTGTGAAGCAGAACAGACCTAAAGGTTAAACAGGAAATACCATCGTTTTCTGTTCTGAAAGCTGGAGAAAAGCAAAAAGATGTTTGGAATAAGGATAAACATTGACTTGCTTAACTCTAAGGTAAAGAACAGAGGAGATTGTTGAGGAAACTGAGCTGGGCAGCAGAAGCTTAAGTTTATTAAATACTTTTGCTATTAAATACTTTTGCTAAAGACAGATCAATTCAGAGGCTCTTTCAGGTTCGTTAGGTTTTGCACTATACTCATCTATACATACATATGCTCATCAGATCACAGAGTAATTCCATCTGGAAGTGGCCTCCAGGGGTCATCTAGTCTGACTTGCTGCTCAGGGCCGATGGAATCAGACTGGGTGGCTGAGGGCTGTGTCCATTTGAGTCCCAAACACCTCCAAGGATGGACATCCCAGAATCCCTCTGGACAACCTGTGTCAGTGTTTGACTGCTGTCATGATGAAAAATTTTTCCTTATATCTAATTGGAATTTCCCATGTTTCAGCTTGATTTGGTTACCTCTTTGTATGTATATTTATATGTATGCATGTGTGTATATACATATATCTATAAACACACATAGCTTGTTGTGATGTGGAGGTGGTGTAAGGACACAGGGACCCTTTCAAAGACTGGAACATTTGATTTAAACCAGCTATTGCTGACTAAATGTGGTATTTCTAACAACCTTTTGTAGAATCGGGTATCTTCCCTGTTGCCACGGAAGAGCACTATAGTTATAAAGATGGTGAAAAAACCTGAAGTAGGTAAAGGCATTGAGAGTTACTGCACACTCCTAATGCATGCTTGAGATTTTAATTTCCTATTGCATTTATAGGAAATGGGTAAGGAATAACTTTTGAACTCTTATATATCCAACAAGCTGTCCAAGCTGAATATTGAAGTGTCCAGTTGCAGAGCTTGCAGGGGTTAAGCTTCATAATACTGGGATCTTCCAGTTATTTTCTACTAATATTTGTTAAAAGACACGCTGTTGCTAGCTTACATGCATTTCCTGAAATTCGTGGACTTGATTTAGTTGAAAAATGATGCAACAGTCTTATGATTGGCTATAAAGTCCTTATAAAATTACAGGCCTAAGATTTTCTGTATTTTGAGAGAAGGCGAAGAGAGTACTGTGATTCAAAACATGTTTAGTATTGATACATTTTTGCCTAGCAGAGGATGTAACAAAACAATAGACAAAAAATAAAAAAAAACCCCTCAGTAAACAGGAAAAAGAATGGCATCTGGAAACACTTTCTCCTCTGTCTGGCAGCTGGCTTTGTTTCTTAGACAAATTCAATAGTTTTCTGGTGGATTTTGAGTTGGTTCACTTTCTACATGTAAACAGTCTGAACAAGCTGCAGTTTTTTGTAAAATTCAGGGTCTGTTTCTTCCCTGGCTCTATGTCAGTTTTGCTCTTGCTATCTGCAAAACATGATGAAATATATATTATAAGGAATCAAAATGTAAGCAAAACATGATTTTGTTCTTGCTTTCATTGTCAGAGTAGTAGTTCAGCTTCAGTTGCTAAATAAGCTGCGTGTTTCTTGAATGCCTGTGCTACTCTTATATTTTTATTACTTACAATACTTATGCTGATTCAGTCTTTTAACTGAGAGATTTTTATACGGAGCACTTATTTGTAGGCAGTAAGTGTAACAATGTGTGAATGAAATAGTTCAAGTTTGTAGGCGGAAATGGATATACTGATGATTATATCTCTAGTTATATCTTTGGTTTAGTTGGACAATGAAGAAAATAATGTATTTGTTTTTTTAGCCTACCAAATCAACCTTAATGCAGAAATGTGTATGGTAACATCTACACAGAGACTGTTATGACCTAAGTTTTATAAAAGGCCCTATACACAGTTGTTCTAGTGGAGATTTGTCATCTGACCTTCATATAAAGGGAACTTATGGTATTCTTGGAAGAATGATCCAAGGCTTTTCATGCTGGGTGTGCAGAATGACAGGAAGTCAGAGACGGTTGACAACAGAAGACTCTTTCTTATGCCCCCTCACAAAAGTAGATTTGCCAACAAATAAAAGAAAAAGTTGAGCAACTGAACTGTTGTAGTCAGAACCTAGTAATGAGGGAAGAAAGCCACAGAATCTATGAAAAGGGAGTCAAAACTATACAGACACAATCGTTAATCTGAGGTATCATCTTTGTAAACTTTCCTATGAATAGAATTTAAAAAAAAGTGATATTTTCATCTCCATTTTACAATGGAAAACAATAAAAGGAAATGAGAAAAGTGAAGAAGATACAGTATGATTTAATTAGTGGATAGGTGAAAAGTAGAAGAGCTGAAGAGGGGAAAACGTGAGGCTTGTGAGAAAGTGGAAGAGCAGGAGCAAGACATTGAGGATTATCACGTGTGGGAATTCAGTCACAGGGAGATCGGCCTTTGGCAGAAACTCATCCTAACAGGCTATGGCTTCTAGTAGTTAACTGTTACAATTGGCATTAGTTTGACAGTTTCTGTATGTCATTGCATCACATTATGTACACATACTGTGAAAAAGCAGACAAATGGAATCAGATAATTTAGTATCTTCATCATTTAGAGGAAGTACTGACTTTCCTTGTGATCATGAAAGACCAAATATAATAATAGGTCATTGATCCTCACTGGGATCTTGGGCTGTATTGCATTAAAAGAAAATAATAATTGTCTATATAAGTAATGCAACTCTCATATGCTTGCCTCAGAGGAGAAACAGTTGTACTGACAACACATCATAAAATAAATCTTTGTTATAAAAATAAATTATTAAGAATAATGGTTCATAGCAAAGTCTCAGGACTGATATAGATCACTTTCAGGTTTCACCCACTATCATCTCTATTTCAGAAGAATGCAAACAATATTGTACAGAAACTTGCTCTCTGCTTGTATTTTTGAATATTTGCCATTTCTGCTTATTTTGTAGAAAAGTATATTAAAATTATTTTTATTACTTACCTTAAAACAAACTATGTTAGTGGCTTCAGTCAAAGAGGTATCAATAGCATATTCTGGTTTTTATGGGTTTCTACTCCTAAAACCACAAAGATTCCCAACATCAGCTCCAAATGTTTTGAAAATTAGAGATTGGTTTAAATGAAGAGCTTACTGTCTGTCTTGACCACAAAGAAACACAAATATGTTGCAACTTGATAAAAACATTTGTTAGGCACTCTGTAAATCACTTGCTAGCTGTGACCAGGAATACTTGTGCAACTCACTTGTATTTGGAAATACCAAAGATAAGTCATAGATGTTCAAAAGGAAATACAAGCTACTGGCTAATAATGCTCCACTTACCATTGTTTCAGGTTTTCCACTACGGTCAATCAATACCATAGCATGAGAGTCATGCTTCTGGAGGACTCAGAGGTCTCCTTTGTCTAGTTATAGACATGTGCAGAAGTTACAGAGATGGCAGGACACTTTTTCTCAGTCACTTGTCCACTTAGCACCTTCATTTTTGTCACGGTAGGAAGAAGGTGGTATTGCCAAATAGAGAGAGGCTTGTTTCACCAGGTGGAAGTCCAACAGTGTGGAACCTCTCTGAAAACTCCCAAAGTAGTTTAAATAAAATATATATTTGAACTTTCTATAATGGACCTTACTATAAAACTCAGCTGGAATTATTTAGATTAAAAAGCTGTACTTTGAAACAATCTCTAATAATATAGACTATATGGATTCATTTGGAGGAAAATCAACTTTATCCAAAGGACAACATATTCAAAACATTACAAAATTGATTCCATTTCTCATCATTGGCAATAGAAATGCATCGTTAGTATAGAGAATGGAGAATGCATTTCCCCACGACTGGGGACTTTATGGACAGTCAGGCTCCAGGGCTGAAGATTTTGAGGGAGATTTTATTAGCACTGCTGCATGCTATTACTTCTTTAGAAAAGGGATTGCCACTAAAACTACAAAGAATTAAAACTGACACTTCATCATAATTTTGTGTTGCTTGGGGAACTGCATCAATTTTTTTTTTAATCTATGATGTCATATACGTCTTCTCTATCAATCTGGACACTTTATGTAACTTTAGTTGCTAAGGCAGATATCCTTGTCATCTTTACACATAAATATCCTCAATTTTTTCTTGCCAAAAAGACCTCAAAGATCTGGTTTGACAGTAAAGCCTGTCATCTTCACAAACCACAAATTATTTTTTGGTAGGCACTTAGTTGGGGACCAGCACTTATTTTATACTTGTTAGGTATTTGTAAGGATAGTAGAATGAATAATGATTAGAAGTGTTGTCCACTGTCATTCAGGATTTCCTGGAAAACAAGGTGGCTAACCATATCTCAAGGATTCTTAACACAAAAAGAAGATGTAAATAATGCATAATAGAACTGCCAGAATGCATACTGACTTTTATTTTAATTACAACTCCCTAGAAAAGACCTAATCTCAAGGAAATGCAGGTTTCATGGAGGTACTAAATCATCTAATCTTCTATTTTGTTAAATCTTTTTCATCTTCAGTCAAGGAAGTGAACACAAAACAGAAATGGGAGAATGGAGTCAATTGCAAGTCTTGTCACAGCATAAATTGAATGATGAAAACTGGAGGCCGCCCCTGTAAACAAAATGGAAAAGTATTTTGAAATTATATTAAATATATGTTTTCTTTCTTTGTAGGAAACTAAAGCAAAACAAAAAAAAAATCTTATTTTAATGATCCCAAGGGTATTTTTTGAAAAGACTCAACCACTTGACCTCTTCATGCTTACTCCTGTTGTTGGTCTAGAATGAATACTATCCCATAATTCAAGAAACATAAAACTGTTATTATTTCTGGCAACACTAATTTTTTAGGGTTTTTTACAAGTTTCTTTAATGATTACTGAAGGTTCAGCTAAGCAGTTATTCAACTGTTCCAGAGTTCAACAAATCGGTTGATCTTCTATACCTGCCCTTACTTAACTTTCTTAACTTACTTAACTTTCTTAAGAACCTTCTAGTGATGTACTTCCGATATTTATAGCACCTACGTCCTCATGATTCTTATATTTCAGTTTCCACTTCTTATGTATTAATGCTTGCAAATCACTTACAACCTTATATAAATCCTTATAAGCTCAGTATAAATTATACTGATACAGCTGAAGAATGTATCTGCAAACCTCCAGGTTCTGTTGTGTTTATTGTCAATGACTCCTCTATAATGTTAAAACAGATTATTATTGTTTGTAAGCAATTATTTTTTACTGAAGACCATAGAAAACAATTAACTCATACCTTTCTGTTTCTGAACTCCCCTTCCTTAAAGATATGTGAACATAGTTTCCTCACTGACTCTATTTCTGTTTATTTTGTGCCCTGAAGATCTTCCTTCAAGCAGTGTAATACCTTGATCAGAAGGAACTGGGGTAATTTCGCTGGGTATTGTTGCATGCACATGGCCACTTTTTGTCATTTGATAAAGAAAAAACAAGAAAGGAAGTTCACATACAATAGAACACTGTTAACAGACCTATATGGTGCATAGGAGCATAGCACAAAGACACCAAAAGCTAGTACAGACCTGTTAATTGGTATAAGACCAGCCTAAAACAGATGGGGAAAAAAAGTACTACTTTACACAGCCACTAGTAAACTTCTGGAACTTGCTGCCAGAGGAGTCTGTGCAAGCAGACATCATTAGTAGGTTCAGAAAAGGATTTAACAGATTTATGGAAAAAAGATCCATCAATGGATACTGTAAGCACTATGCACCCTGTAACATTCTTAATGCAGTCGTGGTAGATGGTGGGGGAGTGAAAGGTGAACGTGTGACAAAAGTGGCCACGCTCACATGCTTGCCCTGCGTCGCATCTCTTATTGCCACTGTCCACAGCAGGATGATGGAGCAGGTGGACTGTTGTTCTGATCCTACGGGACATTTCTTCTATTCTTATGTTCTTCAGAAGGCTTTTGGCAAGGCTTATTTGCTCAGCCATGGTTCTTGCCCATGGAGCCAGGCTGCTTTTCAGGGCTGAACTACAATCTTTTCACAGTGTTACGTGCACACAGTTGTTGGGGTTAGCAGAAGCTTATTTGTCTCTGCATTGTCTTCCATCTCCCATGTGCTAAAATGTAGTAGTATCATTTTCTCATTGAGGAAGAAATATTTATGCTAGCAGACATTGATGAACACAAAAAATAGTGTCCTGTGAATCAAATATTTACAAATACATTAAACCTGGAAACCAGGATTTCTAGCCATCAAGAATGCAGCTCTGGAATAGTTTTCAGATAGGAATATTGGGGAAGAACAGACAAATTTTTCCTAATTTGGGATGTTGTTATGGTTTAACCCCGCTAGGCCACTAAGCCCCACACAGCCACTTGCTCACACCCCTTCATTGGGACGGAGGAGAGAATTGGAAAAGTGCAAAAACTCATGGGTTGAGATAAAGACAGTTTAATAGGTAAAGCAAAAGCTGCATGCATGAGCAAAGCAAAATAAGGATTTTATTCGCTACTTCCCATCGGCAGGCAGGTGTTCAGCCATCTCCAGGAAAGCAGGGCTCCATCACATGTAATGGCTACTTGGGAAGACAAACACCATCACTCTGAATGCCCCACCACCACCACCACCCCCCTTCCTCCTTCTTCCCCACATTGCTGAGTGTGATGTCATATGGTGTGGAATATCCCTTTGGTCAGCTGGGGTCAGCTGTCCCAGCTGTGTCCCCTCCCAACTTCTTGTGAACCGCCAGCCTGCTCGCTCGTGGGGCAGTGTGAGAAGCAGAAAAGGTCTTGACTCTGTGTAAGCACTGCTCAGCAATAACTAAAACATCCCTGTGTTATCAATATTGTTTTGGTCACAAATCCAAAACACAGCACCATAGGAGCTACTGTGACGAAAATTACCTCCCTCCCAGATAAAACCAGTACAGATGTGATCAGATCCTGCAGAAGATTAGGTGATGCAGCTGCCTGCAGTAGCAGAGAGCTGTCCTCAGTGACTGCAGCCTCTCCTGCATTGCCTGTGTAGTCTTTGCTTACAGGTAGAGGTGATAGACTTCTTGGTATCCCTACATCCATGAGGCAACTTTTATCTCATAGACTTGTTTTAAGGCAAGAAGCATCTGCAGTAAACTACATTTAAGCCATCAGAAAAGATACATCTATATTTGGCAAATTAAGATAATTATTCTATTAAAATGCAGCACAACGTTGTCAAGGCTCTCAGTGCACCAACTGCAAATACTCTGGGCCCTAGGCCTTTGGGCCCAAAGTATTACACTTTAATTTCTGTCTTCACATAATGCTGATAAAAATGCTGCAGCCTCAAAGATAGAGAAGCACAGCCTGGTTGCTTCAGGGTCAGCTTTTCCATAAGATATATCCAGGATTGCTTGGAGTCCTGAAAAGCACCATTCTTATGGATAAGGGCGGGGCATTAGGACTTCTCACTCACTTCATCATCAGCTTCCTTTGGCCATGACCATATCATCACGGATTGTTAGAAACTCATGGCCCAGAGCCTTTTCAGTTCACACAGTCAGGGCTGTGACAGCACACTATGCAGTAAAAAGTCTTGGGGGGATTCATCAAGTATTGTGCTAGGAAAAGACAGGCTCAGCTCAGAGGGAATTGCATTAGGAAATGAATGGTGAGTTCTGCTAAGTTTGCTTCAGTCTTTTGTTGAGGAAAAAGTGGTGATGTGTAATATAAGGAGAGTTGAGCTCAAAAGCTAACAAGAAGAATAATGGAAATCCATCAAAGTAATAAAGTGGAGTGATCTGGCTAGTGAATAGGTCACTAATCCTGGATAAGTATGGTCAACAAAATGCTAAACAAATACTTGACATTCTACAGTCAGTGCAGCAAAACAGATTTTTCTAAACAAGGGCATCTGTATTTGGCCTAATATTTAGCAACAAGTATAACATGCCATACCTTCCCTGTGGCTCAAGTCCTAATCTTGGTCATTCAGTTGTCTTATAATGCTGTGTGTAAATGCAGTGAGAGAATCTCTAGCTACAGCCCCGCAGAACCCAGCAGCCTCTGGAGGTGACACAGTTGTACACATTGCAGGAATATAATTTTTTAAAACTTCAGTAAGTACCTTGTTTAGTATCCTTTTTTATTTCCCCCATTACTGTATTACGTGTGTGGATATACACACCCACAAACAAGAGATAAGGGTATCATAAAAACATGAAAGGGCCATAAAGAAATTAACCTATGGATAAAGTTGCATATCTTTGCAAAACAAGGTCATCTGTCTTTTTAGCAAAAGCACTAAAAAAGAAACCTAATTGAAATGATATTAATTCTCAGAGATAGATGTGTGTGTTTACAAGCAGAGGGAAAGTGTATCCATGTTTTGCTTGTGCTTTATAGCAAAGTGTTCACATAATGAAAAAAGACATATGTTAATTATATCTATGTTGCATCATTGCTTTAAATGTGCTTGAATATCTCAGAGCATTCCATTTCAGGTAATTATTTCTGATGAATGAGGGTACATTTAAAATGTTTTGTAGTGGGACATTTAATTATTCTTCTAACTAGACCACTTTCCTTCCTCAGTAAATGTAGCAACATCATGCATTATGTTTATACACAATTTGTAGATAATCCTTTAAGGTTTTTTGCTGGATTTTGGTTTTTTTTTTTTTTTTTTTTAGCAGTGGCTGTTACAAATTTCTTCTTCCATTTGGCTTTGGCATGGCTTGATGTTTGAAAGAGCTGTTTGTTCCCCATCTCCTTACCAGTTCCAGGATAATTTAAGGGGTCTACCTTTCATAGGTCAAACAAAACAAAAAAATTATGACAACAACATCAAAGAACCATGAACCTGATGACTTCACTATATTGAGGGATGTTTTTAAGCAGTTAGGAAAAAGCAGAATTTGTTTTGAGACTGCTTTTACTAATAATTTTACAGTTAGAAACAACTTTTCTATTTATTAGGTAAGCAGAAAGAAAAAAAATTAATTTGTAGGATCACTGATTCCAACTCTGGACAGCAGTAGGTTAAGAAATCCTCATGCTGACTAAGGAGCTACAAATGTACAAGCTGTATGGTACATAATAAAGACTAAATAAAACTGGTCATCTGTCCTGCTGGGGTAAGTGCCCCTTTGAGAGAAACATCACTCTTGTGGGTTTGCCTTCTTTCACACACCCATGAAAGTAAAATGGCAAGCAATCTTCTGGGGCTGAGACTGGAGAGAAAATTAAAGTACAATGTGATAGTTGTCTCTAAGGACTGAAGGGAAACTGAGGTCTTCTGAGGGGAGGCAATTAGCAGATCATGTGTAATACCATAAAAATACAGTATTTCAAGAATGAGACCTGATTATAGATACAGAAAATAAGATGTTGTGGTTGTTACAATTAAAGGCTGAGGTCAGTCAGAATAGAAAGAGCTTACTCAAAAACAGGCTCAAATACCTAAGTTTTCTTAAAAATCAGTACAGACATCGTTGGGGCCTTTACAGAAAGGAAATAAACAGCTGAATAGTAACTTCTCTTGGAATTTTACTTTTAATAGTATATGACATTACTTCTTTCCCCAGCTATTGCCTCTTTGTTGGCTACTTAAATAGTTTATTATTTAGAAAAAGGATGCTGGTATGCTTATTTTCCACATGATGTCTAGCAAGAAACGTAATTTTTCTGTCTTCCAAAATGTCCCCTGTGATACAGAAGTAGGATAAGTGTAATTTTTTACAGAGAGCAGAATCCAACACACCTGAATACAACATTTTTCATGTAAGACAGCTTTATGGTTATGAACAAACTCTATTTTACGGAAGCCCAAAAAAAAAAAAAAAGTAAAGATAAAAGGGCTCAGAGATCATCTATATTAAGAATAAACAAGCCCTAATGAAACAATAGTTTGGTATAAAAAGACAGAGGAGAGGATAAGCATGAAAAATGTTTACCAGGAGATACAAATTTGGAAGACAGAACCAACCTACTTATCATATGTATGAAGGAGATTTTGTGAGGTTACTGGTCAAGCACTCTGTTCCAAGCTGTGATCAACCTAGATTTTTTTCCCAAAATATTTGGTGTCATAGCTATACAAGCAACTGAAGAGGTGAGGTAAATCACAGCACCCTTATGTTCCTCATAGTGCCTTTGTGTGAAGTGTAGTTGGTTTCAGTGTTGTATGAGGTATATGCATAGATGTAATATAAGGATGAACACTACAGGAAGTGCCAGTGAAAGGCTAGGAGCAATGGTGGATGTTTATACAATCAGGTTTTACTGAAATTTTCTAGGTGCAGTAAGTCCCATACTTCATTAAGTTTTCTGAACCAAATTCAACACTAAGTTATGCACTTTAGTACCTTATTGAACTCAACGGGCATGTAGGGGCTGAAGTCAGCATTAACTATAGCCATCTGTTATTTTGTCATGCCATACTCAATTATTTTTATTTAGCTCTTTCAGTCATATGAAATAAAACTGTCAAAGTTGTCAAGAACTCCAAGAAATGAAACCTCTAAGCTGCTGCTCTGAGATTTTTAATATTTCTTCCAATACAGATCCTTGTGCCTTAAAAATCCTGCCAGAAGCACATTTTGTCTGATAGTTTGATAGGACATGATCCAAAGGCTTGCAGATAGTTGGTAGAATAGATAACAGCAAAGAATTCATCATTTATCTGCATAGATCTTGCAATAGTACATTCAATAGTACAGATATTAAAAACACATTTCATTAGATAACTGCTTTCAGTGTGCACACAGTAAAATGTTAGCTTTACTATAGTGCATTCAGATGTACAAAAATGCATTTAGATGTACAAAAATGTAATTAAAAATGCTTGGGGTTTTAAATTAGAGAATTTATGAAACAGGTGGTAATACTCAGTACGGCCCATTATTTTCTTCCCTCAGAGCTAAGGTAGCCTGCTATTTCATGGGAAGTTTCAGCGTGTGTGAATGGATCATGGGATGAATACAGGTTTCTCTTTGTCAAAGTGATCAGAAAGAAAGACATTTAACTTTCTGGGGCATGTTGAATAATTGAATGGATCATTTGATTTATTGTCCTTCATTTGATTACACCTGTTGAAAACAGATTTTTTTCATGTTTCTGTCATAAAACAAAGCATTTAAAACTTTCTAAGGCTGACTAGAAAGCTTTTTTGGCATTGTGAGTTGTGGGTTATTTTTAATATTTTTACTTATTAACTATTATTTTTCAAAAGATCTTTTGAATTTTGAAATATTTTGAGATAAAAGAATCATACTCTTTTGAAAATGCTAAGTGGAATTTTTAACGAACTTTAAAAAAAAAAGTTTCTTTGAGCAAGCTATTTGCCATTTCCAATGTCAGTTTTCCTTGGAAAATTCCCGTAGCGTCCCATGTCAGCCCTAGGTCCACAAGAGAACTTTCTTTTCTTGGCTTCAGCTGAATCCCAAGTAATCTTGGCTCCATAATCACCCAAGGTGGAAGGGACATCCCAATACAAGATTCAGCATTTCTCCCAAAGGAAATGCCACACACATTCCTTGTCCTACTTAAAAGATTTTGAAACTGAGACAGAAAATTGATTAAATTATTGACGGATGCAAAGATCTGGAGGTGCTGGAGATCAGTTACAGCATGGTAGGATTCCTAGATTCCATTCTTAAAATATCTTGGTGTAGAAATAAGAACAATTAACAGTCAAGTCAGAGGAGTTGCTGGACCCCAAAAGAAGAGGAACCCCAAATTTCTTTTTTTTCTGGGAAGGAACACTGAAGAAATGAAGTTCGTAAGAGGAGCTGCTCCACTAAAAAGAGAGACCTTCTGTCTCCACTGTTTTGTTGGAAGGAGAACATGAGCAAATACTTAGCAAAGACAGATTTTCCCCTGAAATTGGTCCGTATAGTTCAAAAGAAAGCAGAGCCCAGTTTGCTATCTCCTTTATTCACCTTTTGCCGTGGTTATTCAGTTTCTCACAAACTCCTATTTGAGAGGGAAGTCAAGAAGTCCTTTCAGGCAAAAGCCCTACAGAACCAGTCTAAACTATCTCAGTCTCCTTCCTGATGGATTTTTTAAACGAGACACATTTCTCATTAATTTCTCAATGTATCTCACTTCATATCTCTAGCACACATGGAATCAGTAAGTGCTGTGATAGCATCGGCATATCTTCTAGACTTCAAGGTTCCTTCTGAGTTGCCAGAGGTTTCTGTGTCTCATCTCTTGCCAGGCAGAGAAAAAGGAAGAAATGGAGCAGGCTTCCTGTCAACTTCTTAACTCAGAAACTCTTACCAGACTGCTTGCATAAATGCCATGGTGATACAGTTTCAACATCAAGTATCTTAAACTGTTCAGCTCAATCCCACATGCCTGGTCATACTCGAAAGTGTTGTTTAGACGCTCTGTCTTTGGAAGACTTGTGGTGTTTTAAGTTTTTTGTAAAAAAAAAAAATAATCAAGATGTTATTAACCTTTTTTAAAAATAGGCATTTTATTAGCAAGTTTTTGAATTATATACTGTATACCTTATCAAGTATTCATTTTCTAATCACTATTAAAGCATATAATCCTCATAAGGATGTTTACAATGATTCAAATTAACCTGCATTTAACTAAGGGGGTTGGTGTTATGGGATTATAAGATTTGAGAGGTGTCCAAAGGAGCAAATTTATTTCCTAATGTAATTTTAAAATTTTTTCATCTTAAAGGTCAGGGGAGAGATAGACCCTGAGAGATAGTAAAGTGAAAAAGGAGATCTAAGTCTCAATCCCAGGAAAAAATTGTGAATTAAACATGGCTTTGCATGGCTAATTTAAACTGGTTTCTTCTTCAAAGAAGGTTTGAAGTTCCTGAAAGTAACTTAAGTGGCTTGTGCTCAATGCAAATTCCAGTGTTTCTTTTGTACAGTTCATTGTCATTGAGGGTGTCTTAAATTTGTTCATCATTCTTCTGGTGGAACTATTTGTGAATATGATGCTTGTGTATTAAGTTAATTTAATCTAATCTATTCAATCTTTTATAATTTCTAAACAAGGATTACTTATGCCTGCTGCACCATCACCCTCATGTCTTTGGTATAATTTGTCTTCACTAATAGAAGTCAAAAGGTGGACTTGTTTATGTTAGTAATTTGGGTGCTGGGATTAAATGGTCTTTCATCATATTGTTTAGATTTTCAGGAGGTGAGTGCTGTGAAAAATAAAAATAAAAATCCAGACTGCTTCCCTGTTTTACTTCTGCATTTTCCACTGAAAATGGCACTTAGGGACATGGTTTAGTGGACATGGTTATGTTGGGTTGACGGTTGGACTCGATGACCTTAGAGGTCTTTTCCAATCTTAATGATTCTATGATTCTATGAAACAAATCCCTTGCAAACCCTTGTTTGTACATAGCTAACAGTTTTACCTGCACACAGGCTTTGCTTACCCAACCAAAACACCTGTTACATCATAATTAAGTGCATGTTGCTAAAGGTTGGTCGCACTTTCTCATTTTTTTTACGACTGTGCTAGAGAAGAAGCTTAACTGTCTTAAGATCAGTCTTAACTATAAGAGTTCAAACTTCTCCTTCTTTTGCTGTTGGGAATATGAGAACAACATATTTTGTAGGACCTCAGCCTGTCCAATGCCAGTGTGGAAAAAAACTTGAATTGAGTTATGACTCTCCGTCCGTTTATACGATCCCGTATAGTAATGAGAAATTTTCCATAATACCCCTTGGCAGCCAGATCAAGGGCGAGTTGTTAGCTCCAACTTAACGTATAAGGGTATCTGAGGTGACAAGACATGTGGGAAAGGGACAAGAGATCTATAAGAATCCCTGAGAACAGCAAATTCAAGTGGAAATAAAAGTTTTCAGCCTAGAGTGTATTGTTGGCAGTTTACAATTCCTAAGAAGGGGAGAGCCCTGGGAATGAGGTGAATCTAAAAGTATGGCTTTTGTGCTGCATAGTATGTACATAAAAAAGTTAACTAAATTTTATCAAAACCTTTCAAAAGTTAGCTAGTTCTGCTTTAATCCTAGCTTTTGTTTGCCCTGTTTTTAATCCTGTTAATTAGAGCTTGCATATTTTCAAGTAACTCACTTCCAGATTATTAAGGCTGCTGCCAAAATTGCATTGTTCATTAAATTCTCTGTAACATTAGCTCTTCTTAGCAGTTCTAATATAAATAAAATTCTTGCCAGATATTTTTGGAAGAGAGAAAATACCAATACTTGGCACCTCTGTACCCTTCACAATGTTTTTTTTACAGACATTCATTTGCAGATATTAGCTGGACTAAACTACTCTATACCTCTGTTGTGGTTTAACCTCAGATGGCAACTGAGCACCACACAGCCACTTGCTCGCTCCCCCCCCGGTGGGATGGGGGAAAGAATTGGAAGAGTAAAAGTGAGAAAACTCATGGGTTGAGATAAGAACAGTTTAATAATGGAAATAGAATAATAATAATAATAATATAGTAATAATAATATACAAAGCAAGTGATGCACAATGCAGTTGCTCACCACCCGCCGACCGATGCCCAGCCAGTCCCCGAGCAGCGGCCCCCCAGCCAGCTTTCCCCCAGTTTATGTACTGAGCGTGATGTCACATGGTATGGAATGTCCCTTTGGCCAGTTTGGGTCAGCTGTCCTGGCTGTGCCCCCTCCCAGCTTCTTGTGCACCTCCAGCCTTCTAAGTCGGTAGGGCATGGGAAGCTGAAAAGTCCTTGACTAGCATAAGAACTATTTAGCAACAACTAAAGCATCGGTGTGTTATCAATGTTATTCTCATGCTAAATCCAAAACACAGCACTGTACCAGCTACTAGGAAGGAAATTAACTCTATCCCTGCCAAAACCAGGACAACCTCTCTCAGATAGAATATAGAAATTCAGGGATTACAACAGAGGTGCTTGCATACTAAAAAGCTGGGTCTTGTGAGAGGTGGACAATTGTATACCTTTGAAATGGGAATACTTGGGAGTTTGTATTCTTCAAACCACTGCTAATAGTTGAATAATACGTACTGAATAATTGAAACTACAGTTTCAATCCAGTAGGTGTTTTATGTGTATTCTCAAAACAATTCCAGTTCCTCAGCTCATGTAAGCATATCTTTTAAAATTAAGTCCATTCCTACCTGTAGTACGTTCTTTATGTGTTTTCCTGTGTAGGACTGGACTGATAATTAAGTGATGTCTAACAAAATTGGAGAAAATAAATTACTCCAGTAACAGAAGTCTGGTTGTATGAAATCATTATATAAACAAATTAATAGTGATACAGAATCTTATCATGAGTTTGAATATGTCATTTGCTGATATATGCATAATGCATTTCTTTTTTACATACCACAGAATGCTTATAAAGAGTCAGTAGATGATTGTAATCAAAACCATGATAAATCTTACACTAATATCTGCTGCTTTCATTCAAAGGCACCCTGAAGCACTTTGCAGACTGTTATATATAGGAAAAGAAATTAGAAATAGAAAATTACATTGAAATTTCATCAATATCTCCTGGTAATAATTACAGGATTTGATCAGATTCATTCATCTCCCATTTGGCTATTAATAGGAATATGACACACTCTGAATTCCATCTTTATTCTCTTAAGTGGATTTTCTTTGGTGAGGAAAAACTTCAGAGACTTTCTCCACCCTCTTAATGTGCAAAGTCTTTAAATACCGGCAGAAGCATTATCATTTGCAGGAATTGAGTGTTCCAACTGTGATTATTTCTAAGTGTGTAGTACAAAGTCAAGCATTATAATCAGTCTTTGGTTTATAATTTTTTTGACTTTGTCTGTGCTGATTAGTATGTCCAGAGGAAGTACAAGTATCTTAGAAAAGCATAACAGAGCCACTCAGTCTCTTGAGTGTATTTGTCTTTTTGGTGCACATGTGGGCCAAAAGCTATTGTTATGCCTTTTCTCTTAAGAGCAAACGAACTACGCAGGTTCTGCTGGAGAAAAGACAACGCACTTCTCCCAACTCTTAGTCCAGTACTCCCAGCCCTCAATAGCTCCTTTGCATGGCAGAATGCATTCCCTACAGCAATGAGACAAGTAAGCAATTATCAGAAAATAAGGCTATTCTTGAAAAGAACTCTAACATTTAGTTTTATTGTCATGGCAACAGCTTTAAAGTGACCATATCACTAAATGCATAAATAAAATATTAAAATGAGTAGAAACATGTTCAGTAAAGAGAGAGAAAATCATTACTGCTCCTTTTTATTTGCTTCAAAGGAGGTGAAAGCTATTGGTGACAGGAAAAGGGCTGCCCTTTGACATCCTTATTTGGAGCTGAAATATTAGCTCTTTTTGTGAGAGGGGAAGGAAAGAAGAGAAATGCCGACAGTTTTCTTTTTACCACTCTTTGAAGAATTCTTTATTTTAAATAGACACGTCCATCTTTAAAGTATTCTTTGAAAGATTAGCAATCAGTGGAGAAAGCCAGTCTCAGAGGAAAATATCAGAAAGAATAAAGTGATGACCTACATTTATCCTCTATTAGAAGGGAGTGGGTCCCATGGATACAAGTCTTTAGCAGAGATGGAAGATTTGGTCTACATACCTGGCTTTGTTATTCACTCTTTTCTTTCTTAAAGGGAAAGTCCTTTAAACTCCCTTTTCTTATATCACCTGTCTCCAAAATGATGAACACGATACCTTTGTAAAGGGCATTGCAATTTGTGGATGAAAAGCTGTATGCTACAACCTAGCACAATCTGCAGAAGCATTCTGCGAGGGTTACTCCTCTCCATTTTCCTTCCTTTCTAGCAGTCCCCTGTAGCAGCCTCACCAACACAGCACCTGGTATAGCTGTGTCCAACCAGAGAGGGTTAATGACCTTAGCAATACAAAGGGCTCACAGAGAAAGGCAAGTGCTCTGAAGGGGAAGAACATACAGATTAAGGAGAACAGTCATCTATTATTTGAAAAACTCTAGTAATTAAATCTCTAGTTACTCTCTTCATCACAGAGAACAGACAAGAGTTCCAATGAACTGTCGTTCAAAAATGTGATGGTTATTTTCTTAATTACTTTAGTTGTGCTTCTTTTAAAAAGAATGTTTTGCCTTCCATCTCTTCAGAAGGACCCAGTGAGGGTGATGACTGGAGATGCTACTGGAAAATACTACTGCGCACTGGAAAACTCCGAGCATTACCACAGATCATGCAGATCCCTGCTGTGCTTCCCAGCTGTTAGCAATCTAATGAGTCAGATCAGGGAGTCATCCGAGTTAGAGATGAAAAAGACTTTCAGTTTCCTGAAATCCTTACCAGTTCCCAGTTAAATTCATACTGTGCTCTTCAGTAACTTTTCCAGATGCTGAATTCATCCTTCATCCTATGGTATTTTTGAACAAAGGAGTTGATTTTTAGATCAAAAAGTTGCTTACTTTAAATACTTAATTACATGGCAAGGTACAGCTAAAAAGAAAGAGAAAAAAAAAAAGAGAGAGAAATAGGTGGATTTATTTTGCTTCCTCTTACTTTCTTTTGTGTCAAAAAGTATAGTCCTAACACTACATATAGTGCATTTTTTCCTGTGTGGATATTTTTGTCCTTCCATGTGTTTATGTCAAAAAAAAAAAAAAAAAAGGAACAAGCACCTGAGAGATAAGGTACCTAATTAAATTTTGTTTATTTTTTTTTCTATTTGGAAGAAACAGCACTCAACATGCCAGCTGAATTCACTTCTTGAAATGATAAAGGGAAAATATTGTAACTGTACATAGTAATTTGGTCTAGGCATGAAAAAGGCACCAGGTTACTCACTGCAGTTGAAATAACGAGCTTTTAGAGACTATAAATTGAATTTTAGTGATCTTGCTAACTAAAATGCGGTTTGAGCTGCGTACTCATGGTTAGATTCACAAGTTTAGATTTTTTGGACCTAGGCACTTAGTGTTAGAAATGACAGGACTAAGATGACAAGCCTTTTCAGATAATTAGTCTTTAATTTCTCTTTTTTAATTTAATACTAAAAATGTTAAATATAAAAGATGCACTGTTTCCTTGGTATGCAGAGGTTGTATTGTTAAGATAATAACTGGCAGCAACTAGAGCAAAAAAGATACACTTCTAGGAAGTGTATTAGGATTTTTTTCCCTCTCAGAATACATCAGCAAGGAGATCAACAGCAAAGTATTACCCACTAGTATGGAGCTGGTCAGTCTGGAAAGCAGGAAGACCAACACAAGCCCAGCTGAGTCCAGGACTGGCCACAAAGCATGCTGCTACTCTGACTGTGTTCCTGGGTGACAGTAGCGGCTATCCATCCATTTTCCAGTAAACGGGCAGCGTTATTGCTCAAACTGATGTCGTTTGAGACAGGTTTTTAGACAGTAACACTGTATTGATGTAATTGTTACATACCTGTTCTTTTGGTGCTTAGTTCATTGAACAATAATAATGATCAAGGAAATCATTTTTATGTATTTCACAATTACTTTATTTTTCTCTCTCTCTGTAATTCAGGAGAAAAGACACTGGGATGTTGTCATACAAAGAGCACCTACCAGTGAGTCAGGTAGTGGTTGGAGACGTTGACCGGCCTGGGTCTGAAGCCAAGATATCCGTGGGTCCTGTGCGTTGTCAAGGAGATCGTAAGTTGGCTGGTTTTCTTCCACTTACTCCTGGGTAGAAAGCAAACTAGATTGGGAACTGGTTTTGTAGACACCCCATGCAAATTTAGAGAAGTGGCTGTCTACTCAGAGACTTTTTTCTATGAAAGCATGGTATGATTTGAGAAATTTTGTCTATGAAACTGCACATATAATGGCTCATCTTTGCATTTAAAATATCGATATTTGTCTTTATTTTATAGTAAATGTGGCAACTTTTAATGTTTGATTATTCAACTAAGTTTATGTAGATATAAGCAGTAATACAGATTGCATAAGAGCATCTCAACATCTGTGCTTCTGTTGAGTGCTTGTCAGTGTCATTATCATTGCTATGCATATCACTGTAAACTATGTTTATGGGATATAAATAGTAGCATGATGGCAAAACTTATCACTATAAACTCTGTTTACAGGTGTATAAAGTTTGACAAGATTGTTATCAAGTGTTGACTATATCAGGGCTAGACGTTTCATGTAAAACATTGGGATTTTTTGTAGTAGTCCCTGATTTCCAGGCTAAGTGTTGATAGGAGGTGTACATCCTCCAGTTTGGTCAGCAGGTGGTAGAGTAAATGAGTATAATGGATAAATTTCCACTTCACACACAAAAAAAAAGTTGGGATGTAATTAGGAGGATTGTATTCTTCCTTCAATCTATTTTACATTTCAGAAGGTGAAATTCACCACCGAAGGCAGAGCAACTGCTTAAGGCCCTTTTAAATCACACTTCAAAAACTTAAACTCTATGCAGTTGGCACACGCATTATACCTGTCCTCTGTGTTTGAAGGCCATTCTGTTATAAGAGGTGCAGTAAGGAAAGGTTGCCTGATTTAATTTACAATAACTAATATTTGCATGGTCTATAAGGAATACAAAATCCATCCTCAGATGCTGGTAAAGAGTGTATAAGTCAGCCTATGAGATTGCAGTGATGTAGAAATATTGAATGGGTGGGCATAGTACATGCAAGTTGAACAACCTGGTTCTAACCAGCATCTAACATGACACGACAGGGATGAGTACGGTTTGTCCTTCCTCCTCTGCCCCTTTACAGCTACATGCTTTTCATCTGCATGTTTCTAAGTACTTTACAAAGGAGGTCAGTATCATTATACCTGCCTTAAACTAAAGAAATTAATCCCAACTGAGAGGAAATCATGTACTCAGAGTCATCCAGCACTACAAGTACAAAAGAGAGTTTTCTGGGTCCCAGTCCGGTCCCTCAAAACACTAGGCCATTGCTCTGAACTGAATGTGCTTAGCCTCTTTTTCTGCTCGTGGTCTTTCTGGGTTACACAAATGATCCCTCTGGCTTTTGTTAATGAATCTGATGCCTAACAAGCAGAAACAAATATCATAGGATGTTTGCAAACTTTCACATCACCTATTTGTTGCTTGTTATTTATGGTGTTTGTCTAATCACAGGTCAGTTTGTGTTTGTTTGTTTCTCAACTATGTTTGACAAACATTTTCGTAATAGGCTCTTGCAACTGATGACTAAGAAATAATGAACAGCATTTTTCTTGCAGCTGTATTCCTCATATCCTGAATCTGAGTGCTGCTAGAAATATCAGTCACTAAAGTGTGAGCCATTTCTAAATATTAGTATAAATGAAACTTCATTTGAGCAGACAGTAGCCTTTATTAGAGTGTGACTGAGTAACACAGCCGTTTGGGAAACTGAACGGGTGTATTCCTAACATCCTGATTAATTGAATTTTCTGTTTGAACTTTACAGATATGATTTGTAGTTTTAAAAAAACTTTGCCTATAAATAAATTTGAATTTACTTCCATGACCATATATTATTGTCAAAAAGCTGGTATAAGTTTTCTCACAGGAGATAATATAAACCCCAGTCCTTTGCAGTTAGTAAAAGCTCCCATTTTATATTCTGAGTGCACTTGCTATGCATTCTCCTTTGTATTCTTTCTTGACCATATACAACAGCTGCTGTACCCCAGACCAGTACTGTCTCACCATGGATTAAAGCCTGTGGAAAACAAGGTTTCTGTCCTAGGGAAAATTCCAAAATTTCAAAATGTGCTTTTGTTCCAAAGGGAAGAAAGAGCCAAAGTGCTGAATCTGTGGAAAGGGATTTTAAAAAACAGTTAATCCATTTTTGGTATATTATATGCATCAAAACCAACATTATTAATACTAACAATGTTGACTCTCCTGTTACAGCACAAGAAGTTCAGTTGCATGTGTTTTGTATGTAGTTATCATTGTATAATTTTTGAAGGTGGTAAATGAAATTCAGTTAGAGGTATGAAGACTGGCAAAGAAATACAGATTTTTGGTCTGGCTGGAAGGAAGGTGGGAAAGGTAAGAATGCCTAACCAGTCAAATAAAAATTTACCTGTTTAGAAGGATTTCTCACTGTGGTTGTAGAGCCTGCCAGTACTGTGACAACTTATCTCATATTGCCCTGAGGGTTGTCCATGGCATGTGATGTATCAACCCATACTCCAGTGATATTTTGCAGCACATGAAGGGCCATATTCTCACATCAGAATTACAGTATAATTTGCCACACATTTCATAGCCACTTCTATGTAACATCTAGAGACACTGACGTGTCACCGAGGCCCAGTCACAGCTGTACCAGAGAGCTGTAAGAGTACAGCAGAGCTGCTGGCCTTTGCAGTCCATAAGAACAGACAGCTGAAATCTTGCTATGTGAGGGCAAGGAGGATTAAAGAAAGCAAAGGTATGTGTTGTCTCATGCAGTTCCCTTCCTCCCATACCCATCAAATTCTTAAAGAATCAATTAATCAATTGGGGCCAAAACAATTAACCATTCCTACACTATTGACTGACCAAAGTAAATCTGAAAATCATTCATCTCAGTGCCATTTGTTTGACACAAACCAAGGAACATTAGGAATGTAGTACACTTATTGCAGAATTGTAATTGTTCTCCTATTGCAAAAATTGCTAGATTCTTCTTTCAGAAATATAGATTTTATTTTGGTCACATAAATGACAATTTCATTTTTCTGTTCCTCTGATTTATGACCTGATTAAGGCTGCTCTGGGCAAGCTTGGATGGTGGCTATTGTGGGAAATAAAATCAGAAAACTTGGCCATGCATGATTATCCATCTTTGTGTTCCAGAAGTATTTTTCATATTTAACTGCACCTCACAAAACACTATTTGCATCCTGAAAAGTAGTCAGCAAAAAGGACCTTTATTACTTTTCTAAAGATCTGCTTAAGCTGTTGTGTTCTACCAGAATGATGAAGACTCATCTAGTCATTGTGGCAAAAATCCCATAAATCTTGCCTGGGGCCTGTCTTGTACCTTGGATAAAATATCCAGGATGTCTCTTTTCATTTGCTATTTTAGTGTTGAGGAATGCTTTCTAAATATTTCATTATTTTTCTAAGTGGTGACCTACAAGGAGAGCAGAATTATCTAATTTTATGAAGAACAGGTGCATAACCAGAGTATGGATTTGGTGGGGTTTTTGGCATTATATTGCATCCAAAGATCAAACAAGAATTTTGAGCAAATGTCAGGTCTACCCAGACTTAAAGCAAAGCTGTCCTTCCTGGCCTCTGCTATACGAGCGTTGTACTTACAGAATGGCAACAGCAGTTTATCAGCAGATTCTCAAGATCCTCTAAGCTGAACTGGAATTAAAAATGAAACAGTGAAAACACATATCTATGTAACTTTGACATTCACCAGTCCTGAGACTCCATAGTAATATTAGATAAGGAAACTACTCTTGTTTTTCTCAAGTGAATGTGTTCTGTGCAGGATCTAGAAAAAAGGGCCAACGTAGAAACACTAATTAATCAGCTTTACTCTTCAAGTATCTTTGAGACACTGATTAAAATCCCTTTACAGACCTATTACAGTTTTACTAATACTAATGCAATAGCACCTGGACCCCTCAGCCCCGCTGCGTTTGGCCTTGTTCAAACCAGTAATAGAAAGACCTTGTCCATTTCTATGTTATTCCACTGTAATGCAAAAGGGCACCTCAAGCCTCCTCCCTTTAGAGAAGGACACAAGTATGTTGGGGTTTTTTTTTCTCCCTAAGCTCAGCCTGAGGTGGTACATCAAGGCTGCAAAAATGGATCTGGTAATTTCTTCTGAAACCGAACTGAAGAGATTAGCTTACTATGTTGGGGCTATTGCTACAGAGATTTCATCAATAATCATATTGAATCAAAATTACTTTCGTGACTTTTGGCACCTTTTCAAGACTTTCTTTTCATTCCCCTTAGGAAAATACTGGTGTTCTCAAAGCTCCTATATTTGTAACCTGCTAAGAGTATCCTTTTCCCAAGGACTTCCAAGGATTTTGATTGGAGTCTGCTCTTTATAAGCCCAGAGGGGAACAGACTGACTATTCTGCTCTAGATTTGCCTTTCTCCTTGAGTCTGTTTTCCTTTTGTCCCATTTCTGATATAGCAAAGACAGAATTTAAGGGGGAGATGTTTTTTACACAGCTCAGATTTATGTTTTCCCCATCTCCTCCAGTGTACAGTTTTTACCCTCCCAGTAAGACTTTGATTTTTGAGCCATGAATCATTTTTTGTGTTTTACTTCCATTATCTTTAATCTTCAAAATGTGGAGGAGGAAGCAGCTGCATTGACTGTCATTCTCTCTAAGCTAAGTTTTCATGAAGACCAGTATCAGCACTGTTCATGTAGGATCTGCAGTGACAGACAAAAAGTCTCCTTGACAGATGACAGAAGTTCAGGAACAAATCAAAACTCGGTTCTTACATCAGTGCATTGATTTTGTTTGTGCATATGTGTGTGTGACTGTGCGTGTGTGTTCTCAGGGGAAATATACCTTGAGTTCTTTTATTCAGTAATTTTGACCGTGGCTCATCGTTACTCCTTTCATGGCTTGATGCTTTGTTTCCTTCACTTCTAAATATCACTTTTGGCTTTACTCTTGTACTTCCTTTTAGAATGTTCCAGTAGAGTTGGCTTATTTAATCAGACAGTGGTGTGGACATGGGCATTTTTTGTGACTCTGCGTTCGTATTAAAACCACTCTATAGATACCTAAAACAGACAGCCACTGCCAGGGTCAGTGCTTACAGGCTAGTATCCTTGGTGAGGTGTGGTTTTGTATTCCTTAAGTACTTCTTATGCATCACAGGTGCAGGTTGGCGACTCAGAACTGATAGTTGTCAGGAAAAATAAATTTACTGTTTCATATGCATGCTTAGTCCATTTTCATTGAGGACACTTTCAACATCTTGAAATGTTTTTCAATGGTACCACCTGAGTTTCAGAAAAAAATAGCACTGCCTTACAGTGCAGTTTTCAGTTACACATTAAACCTATGAACAAGGTCAATTCTCTAGTACGATACACAATGCGTAACATCAGACCAGCAGTGATGTTACTGTTACATACATAGGTAAGGTAAACTGGAGAGTATCCCAGAAAAAAACCAATTTGAATTGGTAAAAGATCCAGCTGGAATTTCAGTAGAAGCGATTTTTACTCCTACTGAATCTTAGACAATATTCCAGTAATATAGTGACTTGTCTTACACATTACTGGAAGTGAAAACACTGTATCAAATGAAAAATAACATCAATGATATGCCCCCCAAAATAAATCAATCCTGAGTGCTTGCAGCTGGCCTCTTAACTGTATAATTAGATGTGAAAAATACAAAAATTTGTTTTTTGAAACTTCTGAAGCAATGATTCCACTGGAAACTTGTGTGATGGGATTACATATCTGAAATTTAGGCAATTCCTATTTGAGGTGTTAATTAGTTCTCTGCTACTCAGGTTAGAAAACTAATCAAAATCTCTGGATTTTTCTACATTTCCCTATTTTTTGCTTGTATTGCTGGATATATCTATATACATTTATTTTTTATGAATTCCTCATGACCTTCCAATCAATCGTGGTAAGTTCAGTAGGGTAAATACATGTCAAAACTTGATCCATCTAAGAGTTTAACTTTTTTCCCCAGTAACTATAGATGCCTTTAATAAACATAAACATTTGTCTGCTGAATTTCCACAGCTATTACCCCAGCATGTCTTTATCTGTTGCATTGGATTGTACATTGTGGAATTAAAGTGGAATACAGATTCATCCAAAGAACATCAGGACATTGTGCTTGCTGTTCATCACAGTCATTCCGATGCTAACAGCGAAACAGGGGAAAGAAAAGTTTCCTTTCAATAAAAGCAGCCTGACAAATGTTGTGGTTTAACCTCAGCCGGCAACTGAGCACCACACAGCTGCTCGCTCACTCCCCACACTCTGGTGGGAGAGAATCAGAAGGGTAAAAGTGAGAAAATTTGTGGGGTGAGATAAGAACAGTTTATAATTGAAATAAAATAATTAGAAGAAGAAGAAGAAGAAGGAGAAGAAGAAGAAGAAACAAAGCAAGTGATGCACAAGGCAATTGCTCACCACCTGCTGACCGATGCCCAGTCAGCCCCAAGCAGTGGTCACCCCCCCCGGCTAACTCCCCCCCGGTTTATGTACTGAGCATGACGTCACATGGTATGGAATGTCCCTTTGGCCAGTTTGGGTCAGCTGTCCTGGCTGTGCCCCCTCCCAGCTTCTTGTGCACCTCCAGCCTTCTAAGTCGGTAGAGCATGGGAAGCTGAAAAGTCCTTGACTAGCATAAACACTATTTAGCAACAACTAAAGCATCGGTGTGTTATCAACATTATTCTCATACTAAACACAGCACTGTACCAGCTACTAAGAAGGAAATTAACTCTATCCCTGCCAAAACCACGACAACAACTAGGAAGTACTATTTCAGAGTCATTTGATTTTTTCAGTGGATTTTGTTGAAGGTGATAAAATAAGTGTTCACTTATAATTAAGGAAGTGCTTAGGGATCATCCAGTTCAGTTAATCAAATTGCTGTGATCATTCTTCATGTGCAGTTGCTTTCCTCAGAGACCCAAGAGAAAAGAATGACCCTCTAGGTCATCCTTCTAAATCTTGCTAAGTAAACAAATCCACTCTTTTACAGTTGTTTAATATCTGATTTAAATAATGTTATTTCCCATAGCTAAGTCTATCTCTTTCTCTTCACCTTTAACCCTGTTTCACACTGCATAATTTGCTTTTATTGTCAAGATTAGCTAGAATTTATTTTAGTATTTGTACAGAAATGTTTTCAACAGCCAGCAGTGCTGGAATGCCCTCCTGCAGTGCCTTTCTCTTTCTAAGAGAACTCTTCCTTTTCTCACCTCCCAGGAAATCTCAGACCGTGGCCAGTTGTGTCATACAAGTTTAGGCCGTTTCTGGCCATGTGAATAAAACTTTGCCTGTCCTGAAAGGAGCTGAAAAACTTCCATTGTTCACATGAATTTAGGGCATTTCTCTCTCACGCTGAAATAGGCAAAGAGATTTAAAGGTGGACATAGGATAGAGTATGTCCTCTCGTGGCTTCTCTTACACAGATTCTCATATCCTTCCTAAGCAGCGAAGTGCTCCAAGTGCTGGCTTTTTGGCTGGTAGTTTTGTCATCCTTTTTCATTTGCAACCAATTCTCAGAGGCACTATAATTACACTCAAAAGTGATTCTCTGATGTCGTAAATCAGAAACCTTTGAGTTTAATTTGTAACTTACTGTTATGTAAGTTTTCAACAAGATAAACTCTACCTTAGATGATCCATGGTGGACAGTACCAAAATGAGACCTAACATCTCTGGAATTGCAAATCAGCTTGGAATTGTCTTGAGGTTTGGGGGGTGGGGCGTGGTAGGTGGTGTGAACAGCATTTGAACATGTATGGCTGAAATTATTTAAGTTCCAAAAAATACTTTCTTTCTTCATGATAATACTTAATCTGAGCTAATCATTCTAGATACTTTGCTCCTACTCCTTTGCGTTTGTACAACAGGAGACACTTTGGCCTAGAAAATTGGGAGGAAATAACCTCTAGAGCACTGTAAGGTTCATTGAGAGCTCTTTCTACCTACCATCCTGAATGTAAGGTTCCTTTTATATAATCTCAAAAACCCAATGAGAAATTGGTAAGATTAATGATTCCTGTGTTCATGCATTCATTATAAACTGTCAATATTTCTACTGTAAAACACCTTTTCCTGAGATTTATAACATGGCCATGAAATTCTCTTTTAGTTCAAACTTTGCATACAAGTGTATTCATGGAATAAATACTTGTAAAGTGACCCAGTTTTAACATAAATCATATTGACTCACAGGTGTCCTGGTTTCGGCTGGGATAGAGTTAATTTTCTTCCTAGTAGCTGGTACAGTGCTGTGTTTTGGATTTAGGATGAGAACAATGTTGAAAACACACTGATGTTTTAGTTCTCGCTAAGTAGTGCTTACACTAGTCAGGGACTTTTCAGTTTCTCATGCCCTGCCAGCGAGAAGCTGGGAGAGGGCACAGCCAGGACAGCTGACCCAAACTGGCCAAAGGGACATTCCATAACATACGACATCATGCTCAGTACATAAACCGGGGGGGAGTTAGCCCAGGAGGGGTGACCACTGCTTGGGAACTGGCTAGGCCTCGGTCGGCGGGTGGTGAGCAATTGCATTGTGCATCACTTATTTTGTATATTCTTTTATCATTATTATTATTATTATTATTTTCCCTTCCTTTTCTGTCCTATTAAACTGTCTTTATCTCAACCCATGATTTTTTTTTTTTTTTTTAATTCTCTCCCCCATCCCACTGTGGGTGGGGGGAGTGAGCTAACGGCTGTGTGGTGTTTAGCTGCCTGCTGGGTTAAGCCACAACAACAGGTCATATATGAATATTCCCTCATGTATCCCACTCACTGTCAGGTTTTGTTCTGTTTGCTTTCTGAAAGCAAACCTTACCCATGAGCTCTACTCATCTCACAGAGCAGGAAGAAATACAGATCACATAAAATTCCACCATCGTCCTATAAGGACATGTCTTTTTATGTCTGACTGAAGCAGCAGGATGCCTGCAAATAGTGCAAGAGAATAAAGGAAAAGTGGAGTTAAAATTATAATTTTGGCATATTGGGAAAATGAGTGCCCCGTACAGGTTGTGCCATACGCAAGTCAGTGATCCAAGGTAAAAAAAAAGAAAAAGAAAACCTTTATATGGGACTGATCTTGTTAGAACATACAGAAGAGAGATCCTTTTAACAGCAAGCATTGACTCTCGATGTAATTTGAGCCCTTGTTTTTAATCCTTTCCAAGCTTTGCCAAGATCTGGTAGAGTCCGAGTGTTTGGTTCAGAAGAGCAAGACTTATGCCACTTTTCCCTGTACCTGGTGGTGTATGAAAGTATTATAGATTACATTGTCATTTAGCATGTGCTTTCATTATGAATACAATTTACATTGCTGGAGACTTTTCCTTAAGAACAAGAAAGCAGTATGCTCTGAGTATCTCTTTTGAGGGGAAATACATTTTATCCTTGTCATCTTTACTGTGTATTTTCCTGCCAGTTACTTTTTCTGTTCACTCTTTACTGTCTTTTAAAATGAAAGTCACATCTGTTTTACACATATATTGAATTTAGGTACGAGGAATAACACAGTTCCACAATTTACATCTCCACACTTCCCAGGTTGATCATGAAATGTAAACCAGAGTGTTGCAGAGACATTTTACCTGGTTTAAGATTGGAATGGACCTGCCTACTATTAATTAATTCTCACATGCATTGAATTCTACCTAAATGTGTATGTTGGTATAAACTACAGAAGGCAGTTCATTCGAATTTCAAAGCACTAATAAATTTTACTCTCTTTAAGTATTTGCTGAAGTAATGAAAACGTATGGCAATCAATGCCCATGATCAATTCTCCAACTGATCGTAAAAGAAAAAAATGGTGAAACTCCATAGGGGAGTTATGAGCTTTATGTTTCAGAGATATAGAATTCAAATGCAATTAAGAGCTAATTTTATTCAAAGTCCCCTCATCATTATGATTATATTACAGGTTAATTTTATCTTCTTTAATGCAAAAAAGAAGTATCTGAAGCATTTCACGTAAAGTATTCTCTCTAAATTCCTAGGGAATTTAAGCAAAGAGTCGTTAGTCTGATAGATGACATACAGTAGCTGTTCATATTAAACTCAAATCCTGTTAAAGTTATGCTTTAATTATAATTTCAAAATTTTACCATCTATGTGATTGTAATGCATATCAATATCTTACCACTTACCTGTAGCAAAGTAAGAAAAGCAATTGTGCCGGGTACAAAATCTAAGAATGGAAAGATGAAACAATTCCCACGGTGTATAAGGTGATGAGAAGGAGATGTCAGTAAAGCAATAAGGAACTAGGAGAACCTGAGACTAAACTGGGCAATGAGAAGTTGCTGGAATTCTGTCAATTACATGCACAAATTTACAGTCACCTTTAAATTTCACCCCATAAACCTGAATAATCTTAGAAATGAGGTATAAAATGGAGGAAATTATCTATATTCATTTTTTAGGTGGAACCCTTTCTCACTTTAATACTTTTGGCCTGCATATTCCTGCAGCACTGACTGACATTTAAAAAGCAGAAAGAGCAGAAAAAGACAAAAAATGACTGAAGGTAGGGTAGAGTGAGGTCAGTTTCATTCATCGCTGTGTGTAAGTTATGTAAATTCAGTCTCATTTAGACATAGATAAGTGAGTGGCAGGAGGATGGAGGATATCCAGTTATAACGGAGCTTGTCTAACCTCACAGCACCCAACACCTGGCACACAACACAAAGTAACTCAGTAACACTAAGAAATGCCCAACTGCCAAGATGGAGGAACTAGTAAAGAAGAATTCGGGGACCCTCGATGCTCATTAAACTTGTACCATTGATCTCTGTACTAGGGAACCAAGTTAACTCTAACTATGTCTTAATACAAGATTTTAAAACAGCTGAACTTTTTCTATCAAATGGTTGAATAAAAAGGAAGGCCAGGTATGTATTCCACAACTGCAGCTGCACTTCATAATGATTTCTCATCCTGCAGGCTCCTCTCCCCATCCTTTAATTGTAGGGCTGAATTCTGACAGCTTCTGTTCAAAACACTCCCGTCATCAAGTCCTATTACATGTATATATACACAGTATTTGGTGTGTATATCACGTCCCACTCAGTGCTTACCAGGATTTTCTAAGGAGTGTATCCTGATCCTTCTCTTGAAAAAGCAGCGGGTCATTCTAGATTTTTATGTAGATCTATGATGTGGTCCCCAAAGGAACAGCTTTAGTACCTAGTAACACAGGGTTGCAAAGTTGTGCATTTTGGGCAAGTGATTAGAAGTCTGAACTGGGGAAAGGGAATATGACAATAGCTTGACAGAAGTAGAATAGGTACAGTGTGAAGAATTAGCCTCTTATTTCTTTTCTCTGATCTGTTCTTTAATGCTTTTTACTGACCTTTTTCTTCTATGGAAAAACTTGCAAATGTGGGGGGAAAAGGGCTAGAAAACTGTAAGAGTAATATGAAGAATTGCTTACTTACTCCCTTTCCCATTGATGATGCTATGGAGAACTTCCACTATTAAATTTCTGGGTTTGAATATGCTGGGTTCCAAATTAAAAATACAACCATAAATTCAATATTTAGAGAGCAGGTTTCAGAGGAAAGGTTGCAATTCCCCTTCATTCTTCCTCTTTTCTGTGCTAAAAACTTACCTTTTTTAAGGTACCTACTTGGTTCTTTAAGGCAAAAAAAGAAGAAATTTTAAAATGCTGATAATTTTAGTCAGGGTTTTAACTTTGAATCAGCTCAGATAGAATTAAAAGATGACTGAAAAATCCTTTACTTTACAAAATTGTATTTTTTTTTCTCATTAAGGCAATTCAAGGCATTTCTACCCATTTACTGTTAGAAGCTTACAGTAATCTGTACTTCGAAAGTCTTAGCTAAGCTTACAGAATCATGAAGCTTTCAGCTTTACAATATTAAGCAGCAAATTCTAACTTTTTTATATGCCTATATTTCAACTCTCATTTGTGAAGAATCATCTGCATGTCTGATTTGGTCTAATTCAGAGAAGCAATGTTTTTCATGAGAACAGCTTTCAAGGAAGCAGTTATGGAAAGAGAAACAATAGTGACTTATGGTTTCAAAATCTTTTTTTCAGCCTTTTCTTTCACTTACCAATTTCCAACATGCACACTGTATCTATATTTTATTATTTACCCTTGGTTTGATGAACTCCTGCAGATGGAAAACTTTTGCCTTATCACTGCAAATAGTTCTGCTTTTGAAAACTGAGGAACTAAATAAGTGTAAATCAATTATTAGCCACAGAACACAGTTCATGTATCTGTGTCCCATTCACTTGACTATCATTTATTTTAGATTTGCTATGATAAGGTTAAATTTGAAACAATTTATTGTTATGAACTGTTATTGTATCTTCATATTTCAGATGCAGGCAGAAGTAAACTCTATCCATAGTTGGCAGGATATCTTCCAGGAAAGTTAAGATGCTTCTAAAAACATGGTAGAGAAGGGATTTTCCAAAAAAATACTTTAATTTCCCACCCCAAAAGGAGAGAAAATTCTCAAAAACACTTGCTATACCAAGACTGAAAAACATAAGAAGTCATTTGAAACAGAACACATTGCTTAGCAAGCCGAATTTCCATTGATGGTAGGACGTCATTGTGACTTTGACTTTCAACATTTTACGAAAGAGCCTTTTCATCACTGTTTAATTATATTTCATAAATAAATAGGTTTTGAACTAAAAGACTTTTTAAAATGTCCAAATCAGAGTAAAATTTTCAAAACAATCATCTCAGTGTAGTTACATTTCATGAACAGTTTCAACAAACTTTCAGTTTATTTCAGAATTTTCAAAAGCTTTAGTGTTTTGTAACAATGACAAGGTTTTGTTAGAAAATATGTAACTAAATGAAATATTTGTTTCATAGGAGGGACACTCCTTTCTTTGAATGCAAAATAATCCACTATGCTGAGATAGAGACTTGTGAGTTTTGCTTTTGTAAACTAAAAAAAAAACATTCTTGCAGTAGCTTCATTCCTGCTTAAATTATAATGTGATTAACTGATATTCCACCCATCCATATTCTGAAGCATGTCTCTGTATATCAGCATGCAGAGAGAGCTCTCTCCTGTTCTTCGTACACATGCTGTATTTCAGGTGGCTAATCTGATTGTTCTCCATAATATCATAAGGTAACTTTGGGATCCCATAAGGAGAGTCAGTTATTAAATAAAAATATTATTATCATACAGTGCATTGCCGCTATCCCAGTCTTAGAAAATCTGTAGTAGTCAAAGATACAACCAAATAAAATTAAGATGCTTAAAGCAATACGCAGGATGAGAAAAATGGAAACCAGCATCTGAAGATGTAAGTTCAAGAGATAGGTGTGTCATTGTTAGCAACTTGTTACCAACTTCCCGTGGCAACAAGAATGAAACAGTGCTTTGCTGAGCTTTTGCTTTAATCCATGAACTGTTTGAACCTTCAAATAATAAACATGTGTAGACTTTCATTATTGTAGTTCTTTCTCTTTCTAGCCCTTAGTTGATAAAATTCTTCTGCATTGTACTGAAAATATTTTCCAAAGGGTGGGGGGAAACTATCAGTTTTTCAAAGAGGACATATAGAAGCCAACAATATCAAACACAACACAACAAATAAAACAATATTTCAAAAAGCAGAGAATATGCCACCTTCCAGTCAGAAAATCTGTCGGATGATGACACACAAAAAAAACCCCCAACATTTTATGCTATTGTTGCAAATTGCTTTATATCTTTCTTACCATCCACAGCAAGACATTAAATTCTTGAAGATCATAAAATGTAAGATATTTTCAAGTGTTTCTGAGCTCAGCTGGAAGAATAGGGCTTAGAATCGTAAATTAATTTATGTTGGAAGGGACCTATGGAGGTAATTTAGTCCAATCTCCTGCTTCAAAGCAGGACAAACTTCAAACCTGAATCAGGTTGCTTAGGGCTTTTTCTTTTCATTTTATGAAAGTTTCTGAGGATGTAGTTTCTGCTGTGTCTCTGGGCAACCTGTTCCAGTGCTTAACCACTCTAATTGTGAAAACATTTTCCTTATATCAAGTGGGAATTTTCTGTGTTGCAATTTGCGACAGTTGTCTTTTGATCTTTTGCTTTGCACCTCTGAGAATAGCCTGGGTTTGTCTTCTCTAGAACTACCTATCAGGCAGTGAAGGCAGCAATTAGCTCCCCTCCGAGCCTTTTTCAGGATAAGCAAACCCAGTTCCCTCAGACTCTCCTCATATGTCACATGCTCCAGTCCCCAAATGCTTGTGAATCAGGAAAAGGGCAGAGATCACACGCTGATTGGTTTTCATGAATCAAGATCTGTAAGTCAGGCCTTTCCTTTTCCTGGGTTGTAAAGGGCAATCCTGCTAACAGATAACTACTCCTGATGCAGTACTCCAACCAACACACAAGATGTCTTTCCACATATGACAGTTCTCTCTAACTGCTGCTAACCACATAACTAAGCAGCTGAGAGACTACAGCATTATTCAAAGCACTTCATTTACGTCTGTCTAGCAATCACAAATCTATGGTGTTCAGAGGAAGGGAATATCAACACAAAAATAACCCCGGTTCCTTCCTGATCCTCAGTAGTGTGGAAGCAATACAATGTATATTGCAAACAGTAATCCAATCTCTTTTCAACCTCTTGTGGACATCTTAACAAACCAGAGACCTAAAGACATATATCAGGAGCTGCATTGCCCATCTCCATCAATTCTCCTGGAATCACTTCCATAAACTTATCAAATCTCATCGTGTAAGTCTCCTGTCTGCAAAAGTATTTCAGTGTGTCATTTCTCAGGTAGATAGAAAACAACATCTAATTTGCAATCAACATTGGAATTCATGTCCAATCTATACCCTTTTGATCTTGTACCTATACTAATCTTTTGCTTAAATACATCTTCCTTCCTAATCAGTACTTCCAAAATGTATTCATGAAATGTCATCTTGTCTCCTCTCAATGTTTTATCTAAACTAACTTAGCCAAACTCTTCTAACTCATTTTTTGTAAAATGTGTTTTTTCACTAATCATCCTGATAGACTTTCCCACGTACCAGATCCATTCTTGTGTAGAAATCTGACCGTGGTCCTTCATTCCATTCAGGTTACTCAGATGCTAAAAGATAATCATTGTGCTTCTACATGGCCAAGGTTAGAATTGACCTGAAGACCATCTCAAGCATTTCCATTCATTTGTAATTAGCAACAGAGCTACTGCTAGGGATCCAGGCCTCGGGCTAGTCTCCACTCACATCCAAAAATAAATGAGCAAAACCCCAAACCAAGAAAGATCCAAAACCAATAGGAAATTGCACATGTGCTCAGTGATTTATCAGGAGAAAACAAGAGAGTGTCCTGCCTCCAACAAATACTTTTTGATGTTGAAAGAAAATGGAACATGTAAGGTTATCAGCCCCAATTCATGTCAGCCTTATTCTATGCATGAAAATAGGGAAATTACTCCATGATTTGCCAGACATTTTTTTTTTCCTCTGCAAGCTCAATATGTAAAAAGCAAAATTATTCATAAATAACATTCAGATGTTTCCAGAGGCCACCTGTAAAATTTATTTTTCTGGGCTCCAGGGATTTTGAACTCTGCTGACTGTATTAAATATGCATGGTAGGAAGAATGATTAGACTAGACCTTTCCCTTGAGATCTTTAGAGAAATGGTGGTTTATGCTGCAGATTTATCTCTCCACCTTGTTCCTCATCCCCTCTCTCCTAGTTGTACTCACTCTCTTGAAGAGACTTAGGCAAGTAAACATCATCACTTATCACAGAAAGCAAGCCTGGGGCCCTCCACATCTCTTCCGTTTTATTTACACATGAAGAGTCAGTAGTTCATAGTGACTGAGCTATGATCAAGGAGCTTCCTGAAATTAAATTCATTAGCAAAACAAGAAACATTCCAGACACGCACAGCACAGCTTGAAGTACTCAGCTGAGGAACTAATTAAAGACAGATAGCTGAGTGGGTAATGGATAAACACACATTGTGTGTAGAAATAGCTAGGACAAATACGCATACTCCCTGTTATATTGGACGGGAAATTAAATTATCACGTATACTGAAATAAATTGAACAATAAGAGGTCTCCTGCAGGTTTTAGGCACAGACCATCCTTGGGGGTGAGACAGCAGGCAGTGAGATCAGCAAGTGGAGCCCCTGCAATGGTGCCTTCTGCAGCTCTCCAGCCTTTGGGCGGTACCCTGCTGTTGCGAGGGTCTGTGCTGCAGGCAGCTCTCACACGGTAAGGGGGCCAAAGCATTCCGAGTCTGCCCTGCATTCTCTGAACATGAGCATAGACCTGTTTGTCCCTATAAATGAGAGGCTTTGAATGACACTTTCTTTATGCACCCCCTCCCCTTACCCGTCACCCTTCTGTGCCTCCTTCCAATTGATATTTCTGTGGGCAGAGTCACCCGTGTAGTAGTACTCCTGGTATCACATACTGGTGCCCAGTGAGGGTAATGAAATAGGTATAGGAAATATCTGCCCATTAACATCAGGTAGCACTGTAGACCTTTAACTATTTAGTTTGAAGAGCATCAGATTGTTTCTGCAAGGAGCAGATGCAAATAGGAGGGCTGCCTGTAGCTTTTAAAAGGTTTAATGGTATCTTTTTGTATCAGATTTGTAGACTACGATATGCTGCACACCAGCATTTCCAGAGGCTGTTTTTTGCACAGTGGTCTGAGAAAACACTGTTCATGACATGAAGGCAGCCAAAAGAGAGATGAGCTTTGAAAACATAGAGAAGAGCTCCTAGGGGAACTCAAATAGCCATTAATAGATGAAAAACACCATTAAGCTCAAGTTAAGTTTGCTAATACTTATCACCAAACTGAAAGTTGAATTCGCAGTTTTAAAAATCCCAAACACTAGGAGCCTGATGGAATTTATGAGGATGGTTTAGAGACAACCCAAGTGGTTGAAAATAAGATGAGAAAGATTTAGTTCACAAAAGGGCTATTGATTGTAGCCCTCCCTGCACCCAGAGTCATAGGACTGCCTCTAATATGGAGAGTGAAGGTTTCCTAATGAAATATATTCCTGGTCATACTAGTGTTGAATCCTTAGACATAATTTTATAACCTATCCTAAAGGAGGCATTGAGGTTTGTTGTTCTGCCCCTGTAGCAGGCCCAGACATAAGAAAGAGTCATAGTTCCTTTGTAAAAGATGTCACTCCACCCATTTGCAAGAAACATTTTATTTTGCTATATATGTTCATGGTAAACAATACCAGCGCCAAGACATCTTGCACCCCTGCCTGCTTCCCTCTCCCTGCCTGTGGCCCATTCGACTCCCTCCTTGTACTGACCCCAGTGCTTCCCGATCTGACCACGGCCATGCAGAGAAGCAAGGGGGGTTAATGCCAGCTCACTAACACGCTGTGTGCCAGGGAAATCCTTCTGATAATAAAATCCAGTGAGTTGTGCCTTAGTTCACAAATAATTTACTTCAGTGGGATTATTAATGGCATAAGATGCTATTCAGTATGATAATAATTCTTACCATCCTAGCCGTTGGTGCTGCAGATTACTAAACATTTCTATTACATCCAATCATGTATCAGAACATGGGGGCGGCTTATATAGGAAATACAGCTTACATACTCTTGATTTTCATGGATGAGGTCAGGGAGCAGGAGTGTCAGTTATAATGTTTAGCCTACCTAAGTCTGTATTTCTGTACTCACAGGTATTTAGACTTTTACTTTTCCTTGGAGTGTTAAGGCCCCTGCGAAAGTTATAAGGGGTAGAGAGGCAGAGGGATCCAGTCAGTAGGAGTTCAGAGAGCTGGCTGCACTACTAACTGTCTTCACGGCTTACAGATATCACTGAAACCCCAGTAGCTACTGGCCTTGACATTTCTGGGAGCCTTCTGCAGCAAACTTTACAATCTCCATGGCTGCAGCCAGATAAAGATATAAGATCTAAGATATTCTGTTATTCTGTTCAATACTTGGATCTATTCTTGTTCTTTTACCCAAGATATTTATTCCAGATCATCTAGGATCCTGACTTGGCATAGGTCAAACGGAGCTGAAGTAGCATTTTGGAGACATGTTAGGTTTTGTTTGCTTCGGTAAAATGGAGGAAGCCCATTACATTGCCAGAAAGGGCAGTATAAATAACTTGACAGTTGAGCATGTGTGCTTTTGTTTGCTTGTATTTTCTGGGTTATTTTGTTTCATTTAATAATTTTGTACAGCATATGGAAACAAAGCCCTGTTGTTTCTCTGCTGCTTACAAATAAGCACTATCTTACTCCTTGTACCTCTGCATTTATGAAAGATAGGCATACGTAGCCCCAGTATTCAGCGTTAAGCTGATCTGGATAGCAGTAAATAGAAATTATTTCAGACTCCCTTAGACAGATTAAGTTTACCAGTTGTAAATCTAGAATTGATATTGTTGGCTTTCCAATGGCATAACTCTTAGGTATGTATTGTTTGAAGTATCTTTGTGGTTTTAACCTTGTGGTTATACTGCTTCCTGCAGCTGCATCTACAATTTATAGAAAAGTTATGCGTTAGCAAAGCCAGTTCTTGCAAAGAATACTTGGGATTTACATGCAGCATTTTCCCTCTTTTTAAAATCAGTTAAATGCATTTTGACTTACTCATTGATATTAAGTCTTCTTCTATTCCAATAACAATTTAAAGAAATCTTTACCACAAAGATATTTGATTCAAATCAAATGGACACAGTAGCAACAAGAACTGCTGCCAGCTGTAACATCTGATTAATTAGCAATTCCTGGAGTACTGCTTTGCAATTTTTTAAGTACTTCAGATATTATACATTTATTGACAGTTGACTATGCCAGGTTTTTGCATTTGCAACACTACGGGACTAACACACTTATCTCAGGCTCAGTTGCATCCCTGTTGTCAGGGACCACTGTGAAAATACTCACCTTCCAAAATACTGACATCTCTATACCTTTGAAACAGAGAAGGCAGGAAGAAAGACACTTTACCAGCATAACACGGAAGAATACTAGGCCTTACAGGAAGGATATGTTCTTTTAAAATCTAACACACATATTTTACAATATTTCTGTCTTCACTGATTTTCACTTTTTCACCCTTTTTACCCCTTTGGCCTTTTAGAGTTGGGGGTTTTTTGTCTTTTTTTAATTTTCTGTTTTCTATATTCTGAATTAATTTTCCTATCTCCTTTGCCTAGAGTGTACTCTAGGTACACTCTAGAGTGTACGTGCACATCCAAAAGGGCACCTCAGAGACACAAATGACCCATCCATCTATGCAGAAAAGGTATAGCTATAGCAGAGTTCTTAAATGCTGATGCTCTTAACTCTAACAGTAGGGTTTTGTTCCCTCAATATTGCTCCTTTTTACAGAAGTGTAAACCGGTAGGAACTGAACAGTCCCTGACCTCTGGAAAAAAAATAAAGGATACTAATACACAGCTGGAAGCAGAGTGAGGGCAGAAACAGCTTCATGTGGTTCAAAAGCACAGTTCATATCGTTGTGCCAGAGCTTGTCCTGTTCTCAGCCTCACCCATAGGGTGAGGAGTCACCTTCAGGACTCTCATGTTTTCAGCAGGAGAGACAAAGTCTAGCCATACTATTTCCTCATCAAATCGACTTTAGGCATCAGAGGTGAACTGTCTGGAGATGGCTCTATTAGCCCTGCTGTGCATAGAACTTTTGGAATCAAAATCCCTTTCTTCAACTGCTGATGCTCGATAATATATTTTAAATACAAATTCATACTAAAACTTGTTGGAATTCAAATTTTGAGTGGAAATGGAAATCACTCAGTGCCATGCTGCTATTTTGTTTTTATTTGGGATGGGTGAATACCTAAAAAAATATTCATTGGCAGGCATTCAGACTAGAAGAATGTAATTTGTCAGTTTTTATTTTAATGTGGAAAAAATTTAAATGTTAAAAAAATACTGTTTCTACTGTGAAAGTGTTTCTAGGGTAGTATATGAACTTAACCATACATTGTGCAAAGTGTAGATTAATAAGTATTTTTATTTTTTCCACACACAAAAGCTCCCTGAAATGTACCAGATTCTCCAGTTCAATATGAATTATAAGATAGAAATGTAAAGTATATTCACCATAATGCAGCCCATGAGATTTCTAGACTGTTAGCAATATAATAGCTGTAGTTTTGTATTTTTAAGCTGTAGTTTTGATCCCAAAGTACTCTGAAGCTATTTTTTAAATACAAACAAGTTTACTTGCTGCTGACTTACAGTGCTGTATGATACAGAGTTCAACAGCATATGGAGAACTTAAAGCCAGATGAATATCATGGAGTTACTAAGGAAATTTAGGAAGATAGGTTGTAATTGCACAAACTATAATTTTAGTACAGATGAGCACTACTCCTTCTGAAAGCATCTTTTCATTTTCAGTCACCCTTAACAGAGGTAACTGCAAAAATATTTCCTCACACAATAATAAGTAGGCGTGGGAACTCCTTGCCACAGGACACTACAGACCCTAGGATTTTATGTGATTCACAAAGGGATTGACAAATTAAAGGAGGAAAACCATACCCAGGTTTATTAAATATATTGACACTTCTGGATCACAAAGTGTTTGAGGTACGGATCTCCGAGTATTTAGAAAATATTCATGGGGAGTATTACTATCTGCCTGTCCCGGCCTTGTACTCTTCCCTAGGCATCCACCATTGTCCTGAGCAGAAGAAAGATGCAAAGCTGGATGAACCTTTAGTGGGACATGATGCAGCTATTCTTATCTTCTTAACTTTTACACCTAAATTCTTACAGGAGAGGTCATCCCAGATTGAGTATCTTGGAGGTAATGATATTGGAACCAGTACAGCAGAGCACTTAATGGCCATTTTTAACATTAAGCAAATGCTTAAATGCCATAATCTAAAATATAATGTCATGATTTAGTGAAGTGATAATATTAATATTATTCTAATTATTTTTTAGTAAAGTACCAGTACCATAAAAGTAATAAAAATATAGTCCTTGTCCTGTGTGCCTATAACTTTTCCTTGGCTCATTTAGTGATATTCCTAATACATATAAAAGTAGAATCTTTGCAAAGGAGGAGTATCTTTTTATTTAGCTCCAAAGGAAATTATATATTCAGTTCATATTAGTTCTGTGACATGAGCTAGCTCTTGATGCTCACTGTTATTTTAATTTGGAATCTGATGATGCATAACAACATTTAACTATTCACTTTCAATGGGTAGAAATGGTTAACATTCAAGAAAATCAATGTATTTAAAACATACATTGCTTATATTTAACTCACCTATAAGGAGCTGGCATAACTGAAGAGGGAACTTTGTTCGTACACAGCCAACAATGATTGCTTGGACGTTCCTACTGTGTAACTGGGGAGTTTGAGGATTTTGTATTCTTCTAGGGGTGAAGCAAGGGTAATTACTAAATGGCCAGTGAAATCTGTTGGTTGAGTCTGATAATGACTGGAAACTCCGTGGTCCTAGAATATTTTTTTTTTCCTAATGCTAAGAATAAAAATTGGAATTCAACTTTGTGAATTACCAATGTTCCCTAAAAATTTTTGGAAACTTCATGAATGCTAGCGTCCCTTGGGAGAGTACAGTGATGCTATCTCAGCTCATTGTATCCTAAACAAAACAAATAGAGTCAAATTATGATGCCTTATTCAGTTATGACTATGTTGCACAAAAGCTTCTAATTGGATGTAGGATGTAGTTTCCTCATTGCCTCCTCACTGCAACTGTGGTGTGAAACAAAGGCCAGATCTCGGAAGATGTGCTGTATCTATTTTCCACTGAAGATAACATATGCACATAAGTGTAGGTTTCCGTGTTCAGTGGGTCATGTTGATTCTTTGTGTAACAGCACGCAGTATCATGATATAACCTGTGTACAGACTGAGTCTGCAATTGAAAGAGGCTCTGTTCCCTTGGCTCCTGTGGTATTTCAGAGAGGAAAAGTTTATATGTTCAGGACAGCCATTTCAAAGGGAGAACTCTGATGTGTACCTCTTGGTGTTACTGTTTGCACAGTCAATCAGTAAATTTTATGGATCTCTTTGGTGAGATGTAGTTAAGTTTAAGCATTTGTTTCTTTTGTACTACGATGCTGTGGAGGTTTCTTTCTTCTTTTCTTTCTGTCTTTAAGAGCTCACTGCCAAAATAACCAGGACATGCCTGTGCGATACAGAAGTGACTGGCCATTGACACTGTAGAATACATGTCCTGGTTACAAAAATAGAGGGTAGATAATGGGAGCGGTGCAAGAATGATAAGAATGAATGAACACTCTTTTTCAGACAACAGAAGTACGATGTACCATTTCATGTTTTCTTGGGTGAGTACTGATCTCTGATGATTTAGGATGTGTTTTCTGGGATCTGTTTAAGGACATGCCCTGGCAAAGGACATAGGGTTCCTGTCTCCAGAATTCAACTGCAGTTCTTTTTCATGCTGCCCCTGCACTTCCTCACCAAAGCCTTTGGGTTAAGTAGTGGCATTAGCACTTGAACGGGTTGAATCAAAACCTCCTAGATATTGAACTTCGGGCAATTTGCACTTTGTTTCACTCATGTTAATAATAAACTAGGCATAATCAGATAATGAAATTTAAAATTGGAACTTGGGATACAATTTTAATCTTAATAGATCAAAACACAGGTTGTGACGCTGCTGTTATTAAAGCTGTTAACATGCTTATTTGCATGTTATTGCTTTTGTGCATATGCTTAATTACCGCCCTCAGCAGTAAACAATTTGATATTGTTGTCATCGTAATTTAAATGCATGCATTGCAAAGAATGACCACAAACTCTAATTTTAATTCTAATTTATGAAAGTTTATCATTCCCCATAATAAAAGAAAATAGCAGCACCTTCTTCATCAAAGGCTTCTGGGAAAAAACAGTTTGGGAAATTACAGTAAGATGTTTATGTGAGTTTATGAATATCAATATGATTTGGAACACATTTAATATATTGCAGGCAACTTCATAGGTAGGAAGTGGTATATTTGTTGCAGGCTCACACATGCAGAGAAGAAATAGATCATTGTTTGGGCCACCTGGAGAAAACAAGCCTCATAATTTCTTTGAGCATCCCCACTGCTCACTTCTCATTTCACCAGAGTATAGCTTGCTTATGATTTTGAGAGATGCAACTAAAAATCCATGGAAACCTTGCTGGTTGTCAGATATGAGGAGAGTATCTAAACACTGTCAAGTGGAGAGTTCAAAAGAAAAGCTTTCATCTCTTGCCAAGAGCCACTATATCCTAAGAATGCGTGTCCAGAGAAGGGCAACGAGGCTGGTGAGGGGTCTGGAGAACAAGTCTTATGAGGAGCGGCTGAGGGAACTGGGGTTGTTCAGCCTGGAGAAAAGGAGGCTGAGGGGAGACCTCATCGCTCTCTACAACTACCTGAAAGGAGGTTGTAGCGAGGTGGGTGTTGGTCTTTTCTCCGAAGTAACAAGCGATAGGACGAGAGGAAATGGCCTCAAGTTGTGCCAGGGGAGGTTTAGAGTGGATGTAAGGAAAAATTTCTTGACTGAAAGAGTGGTGAAACATTGGACCAGGCTGCCCAGGGAAGTGGTGGAGTCCCCATCCCTGGAGGTATTTAAAAGACGTGTAGATGAGGCGCTTAGGGACATGGTTTAGTGGGCCTGGTGGTGTTGGGTTGACGGTTGGACTCGATGATCTTAGAGGTCTTTTCCAACCTCAATGATTCTATGATTCTATGATTCTAATGTGCTCGTCGCTTCTACATAATACTGCAAACAAAATTAGGAAATGGTATTCCCCCAAAAATACAAGAAAGTGAGTTCAGGCCCTGGTACAGCTAAAAAAAAAAGAAATAAATAATAATAAAAAAAAAAATTAGAAACTGAACAATTGTATCCATTCAGCTTTGCGCTAACTGGGGATACTTTCAGGCTCTGTTCAAACCATCTTTCCTTTCCTCACCTTCTCCCCAAAGGAGGATACTGACATCAGAATCACAAACGTGTTTGAAATTATTTGTATTGTGGAATTATTTTGGGTAATAATATTTTGCATCTTTTTTGCGAGCAGTTTGTCATGACTATTCCAGAGTCAACAATTTCTCATTAATACCGATTAGACACAAAGGTCAAAGACTGGCTGAGCAAACTCTTGGAAATATACCGCTGATCTAATCATGCAGCATATTTCCATGCAAAAAATAATCAGGTACTATTCAGAAAGAGAGGATAGAGCATAGACATAGTCTAAATAACACTGTAAGATTATATATCTCTGGTTTAAACATTTCATTCCCAAAAAATGTAACACTGAGTTGAATTCTCATGATTTGTAAAATTAGTGAATGTGAAACACTTTCCCCTTGGTGGATTTTTTGAGGCAGTTCTTTAGAAGTTCTTATTTCCAAGTTCTTAACTTTAATTTCCTTGCAATTATAATGGCAGAAAATTTATTTTAATTTCACAATGGCCAGAACTGAGACTCTAAATATACTAAACATAGTCCCTGAGTATCCCCTGATACACCATGAATGTCGTGAGACTTGATAACACTGAATGTAACTGTTCAGCCTTTCTAAGATTGCTAACCTCTAATTTGGTCAGTGGGTGAAGATGAGGTCTCTGAATACTGATAGTCCAGAGAAGACTGAGTTATGGCATGGTACTGACTCCTTTCTTCACTTCAGAAACTGATTGCTACTGGGTTAAAAACTTTCTAAATATTTCTCCAATCAAATATTCTTATTGTTGCTAATTGCCAGCAGCTGCCAAAGGGATGTAACGTGGTCACAGATGTAGCTATCGTGAAAGATGTGGTCCCTGCAAATAAACCTAGGAAGGAGAATACTCACCAGCAAGACTTCCTCTTAGTCTTTGCTGTGAAAAGCCTAAGAAACCCCGACTTAATTTACGTATGAGAAGAGTAGGTAATAGGAGAGGAGGAAAGTCACTGTTGAATTCAACCCTGGTTTGAAAAACCTCTGCCAGTGGTTTAACTCTCAGCTGTAAGAAGGCCACACAGAAAGTTAGTTAGAAAATGAGGGGAGGGAAAGAACAGTAGGCAGAACACAGGCTTCCTCCTTCCAACATTTCACTTAGATGTGTGAACTAGCACCCTTCCTTTAAAAAATACTGTAGGAGATTTAGATGTTTGTTCATCAAAGCACAAAACTGTGTGCTGGGCCCATCCTTATCCAGAATTAATTAGGCTTAATTACAGGCTTATGTGATGATCTTTTTTTTCTGAAACCTTGATAATTGCAATGGACCAAGCCCTTAATATTAAATCTTATTTAAAAGCCAACAGCTCAAACTGTACCTTCTAATAGTGTCCTAAAGCATTTGTTCACTGCTGATATGACTATCACAATGCCAAATACCAAATAAATACCAAAGCCACAGTTTTTAGCAGCAAACTTTTCTGATAGAAGCCCCCCTTCCTCCCAAATTGTGAGCTGGCTTTCATTTGCTGGACTTTCTCAGGATCACAGCATCAGATCACACCACTGCAGAAGTGCTCAGTTATTTTAATGGGGCTCAGATTTACAAGATGGAGTATATAATTTAGTTCTGTATGCAACACAAAGCTTTTTTGGCAAGACATTAGAGAGTGATATATTTTAACAGCTATAGCTTTTCTGCTTATTCTAGAGGACATTTAAAATTGCGTAACTATTAATACCATAAATTCAATTTTGAGTTAAGTTTTACAGTCAACTGATTTGGAATAAATATACATTTATATAGGCCTACAAACTGATGGTCATTCAGCATATTCAGAATCCAGTACATTTAACTTCATAAGCAAATTTTTTGCTCTCTAGCAAACTTGAAGGGGTTTGTTTGGAAGAGAAACAAGGGAAGACAGATTGTTTGTCTCTCTTGTGGAGCAACCTAATGGGTAGCCCACTGCTATCTACAATACCCTTACAACATAAATTGTGCAGAATTGTGATCCACTGATTAATCCATACATTGCATATTCAGAGCTGCTCCTATCAACTCTGCTTCTAAAATATTCTTGCATAGAAATGTGGATGTGTTTCGGGCTAAAACTGCACTACTGACATGCCTTCCCTCTCTGACTGCCATGAAAATTTATCATTTTCAGAGCATTTTAGGGTTATCTCTTCCAGGAGGAGAGCTTAAAAGGTTTGCCTTAGATTTCAGTTTTCTTTGCTTGTGAATGCAAGTAGCTTCCTAGAAGTATACAGTATATCTAGTACATTTTTCCTTTTTGCACCATGTTCATTGCAAATCTTTTGCATTTTAGGGATGCCCCATCTTTATCTTCCTTCTTTTCTTTCCATTGCTGGCAGTAGCAGTTTTCATTTCTAAATCGCACTAGCATGAGTAATGCTTGCTGCATAGGAACCAAAGCATTTGTGTCCCCGCAAAGCACTAGGAATGGATACAATTGCAAACAAGTGTAGTAAAATGTCAACTAAATCAATTAAAAGCTTGTTAATCTTTTTTTATGACAGCGACAGTGAAAGTATAAATAGAAAACAGTAGAAATTCACCGGTTTTAAGTATGGGCTGAATTTCTACATTCTTCTTTACTCCTTTGATGCAAAAAAGGAAAGAGACTTCATTTCTCAAGTTTGAATTTGAGCTGACTGGGAAAGAAACTCATTCTTTTCTTTTACTCTTATGTACTTCAGCTGAACACATTTGATATGGAAATTCTCAAGAAAATGGACTCCATACTGCCATTTATAAAGTCATTTTTCAGGGGAGCAGAGGGGGAAGCACTTTGAATTTTTACTCAAACTTTAATCAAATGGGGCAAGTCCAAATCACATTCTAATGCAACTTGTAAGTCACATACCCTGCAGCACTTACAAGAAGTAAGTGCCTGTGAGCATTATGCAGCTGAAGTAGAGCAAGATTGAAAATAACAAAATTATGTATATAATCCCAAAACATTCTGCATTTCATATGGTGTTTATGTAAAGTGGAATGCAAGTTGAATGGAGTTTTGATCTATACTACTTTAAAATGTTAAGCAAATACTTGAGCGATATAAAACTGGACAAGCTCCACATTTCTGGTCTAGCTCAGGTAAATCCTAGCCTTCTACTCAGAACTATTATTTTGTTAACTTTTCTCAGTATAGGGAACTCACATTTTCTTCTCATAATAGGATCTTAGTTTTGGGCCATGCTTGGAGGGAAAGGCCGTAGGACAGAAATATTAGAAGGAAGATCTTAGGAGGTCTGTATTGCTTCCCTGCTGCTCTTTGAAGCCTGCAAATGAGCCTGGCAGGAGCGGAATTGAAGGAGATTTAACTGGAGTTTTGGAAGAGCTTCGGAAGAGCTTCACAGGAAGATTCCAGCCCATACTGAGTAGACTCAATATTACCATTTTATACCTATCAAAGGGTAAGAGATTGACAGCAAAAAAAATATGCCTTTAAATTCACTCATTTGTTAAGCACATACGTTCCTTTTCTCGTATTTGATCTCAGGAGGCTGATACAGATTATTTTTCTCCTCTCCTCATCTTTTTACCACTCATTTTCATCCATTCTGTTTCTTTCTCTGTTTAAAGAAGATGGATCCCCCGCGTGATGTTTCCAGTACAGGTTCATTAATACAGCTGTCCCGGCGTCCCTTGGTGCTGTGCCTTAGTCTGCACTTCCCGGGCTGAAGCATGGTTCCTGCATGCTGATCTCCTGGCTACGGCGAAGCAGGCGTTGATTCGAGCCAGCTCACACTTGCATCACCTCCTCTCCCTTCATCCGTTTCTAAGCAGTGGCACCAAGGTCCTTGCAGCAGAGAGTCAGAAAGAAAGGGAATGAAAATGAGATTTGAGAAACCTGTAAGACTTGCCTGGTATTTTTCAGAGGGCATGACAAACCTTTCTCATTAGGCATGCGATCAAAATGGAGCCTGACGGCTTTCTTGAAGAATTAATAGGAGTTTCAGCACTGTGTGCTGAGTCTGATCATGAACCATGAACGTGGCCAGACCCTGTGTTCAAATTATCTTTAGTAATGTGAGTCAAGTAAATACAGGACTGCTGTCTCTGCATTTAAGAAGGCTCATTTGTCTGGAATTTGTCTATGTTACTGAGGCAAAAAGAAGAGCCGAAAGCAGCACTTAAGTGTTTCTTGCTGTATCTTTCTCTGAGAGAGACATATTTTCTACCTAAAAACAATTCTGGTCTGAAAACTGATTATATAGGGATGTCATCTTACACTCAGGAAATTTGCTTGCTCAGGACCACCTGCTAATGTGAGCGTCAAAATGCTGTCTGCTCTCTTTTCTGCTGGCTTGGTCCGAGAGCACCTATACTCCAGCGAGGGTAAGGGCTGGGCTCCTTACCGACTCATCAATCATGGACTGGCTGCTAACTAATTTCCATTATAGTGTCCATCTGTGCGCCCCATTCTGCAGGGACAAAGAGCCACTCTGTAATTATGGATAGTCCCTTAATTATATCTGAGCAACTTTGTGAACAGAAATAGGGACACACAGATCAAACTTTGATAAGCATTTAACCAGCCATAGGCTTCACAGCTGGTAATGGTGTTTGAGTCAGAGAGAAATAAGTTACCTATGTTTCCCTGGGCCATGTGTATAGGACTGGTAAGGAGAGGAAGAAGAAGATTTTTTTTTTTCACTAGACAAAATAAAATGCCTAATTTTGAAAGTCAGTGTTGAGAATGGAAGCATACTCCAAAGAAAACTGTAGAAAAATAAATGAACAGGTATGTATAGTCATAGGGTAAATTAAATCCCTAAAGAATCTTTTAGATATAATGTATTAAATTATTTTGAGCAATTGAAAGACTGATGGCATATAGATGCCAGAACAACATCTAGGATTTCCACACTATTTTCTCTCCTCGTGTGTCCTTTTAACTAAACGTCCTGGGGAACTGAAGGTCTTGAACCCTTGTATGATCATATAATCTAGAGTCTTTATTGTCATTTAAGTGAGAACATGTGCAGCATACATAGCGTTCGCTCTCCCAGAGGAATTGTAAAGTATGTTTTCACTTGGGGTGAAAACCGTTGCAGGTTGCTAAAGGCCAAACTGCAGCTACCCGAGTCATACCTAATCCGGAGGAATCACGGAGGAGCTATGTATTTCAGCAATGTCACTCAAGTTACCTTTACAATATGTGAGAGGAAGGTTAAAGTCATACCCTCAGGAATAAAGGGTTCAAAGAGCTAAAACACTGAGCCAACATTTCATTTGGAAGGATCTATATTTAAAAAGAATGTTATAAAAGCCTATATTTATTAATATAGCATTTGGGGGCTTTTGGATTGTGTAGCAGCGAGCTAGTGTTATTGCAAAAGAAGTTTATGCAATATTAGACTCTGAAAATGACTCGTGTAAGGTTACACACACAGGCACATGTCAGAGTTGCAATATAAACATGATTTAAAGTTATTTAGTAGCAGCAGTTGTTGATATTGCAGTAGCACTCAAAGATTTCAACAGGGATTGCCACCACATGCACTGAAAGAATGATACGAAAGTGTTAGGACCCAAAGGCACAAACAAAATATGGATGAAATATGTGAACATGGTGAACTGTCACAGCTTGAATCATGTCCTCTGATAACTATGTCCCAGTCCTGCAGTCAGATTTGCTCTGGAAAATCCAAACTGTAGTCAGTTTACGTGTGGGTGTAACCATCTGCTTGTGCTAGCTGGACTTTTAGCTAAGGTCATTATTTAGAAGATGCTTGTCTCTGTTACTAATAGCACTTACTACTACAACATCAGCTTTAAAAATGCAATTTATTCGCCACCATCCATCATTTATTTACTCTTTGATTTCATTCTCTGTGAGTAATAGACAGGCTTTCTCATTAGTGGCAGTTCTACTTTCTGATTTCAGATGCTACTACAGCACTTTTTAAAAAACTCTATCATTGCAATAATTACAACGTAATGGAAAAGGGTGTATGTTCTTATGCAGTTTGAAAAGAAAAATAATAACCAGGTTCTTGCTTTTTTCATTTAATCCATGTCTGATCCCTCCACTTCTTGCACAGTCTCTGTTGAGAAGTCTGTTGAGGATGTCAGTCACTTTGTTTTATTTACATTTCCATTAAAGAGTTGCTAGGATGAAAGCTGAAATTTCAAAACTCAGGACTAATATGTCAGCATGGCTTTAATTTGTGATTTTTGCTTTCACACTGAGGTTATGGCAAGGTTTGTCACATTTCATAAAATACGATTCCTTTTTTACTGGCTAGTGTTTATTTGCTATGCCAGGTGGAAAGGAGGTATTGCCAGGAAGATTGATGGTAAGGTCCTGGGGGATCCTGGTCCCAGCTTTGTCGCAGACTTAGACTTAGATGTCAAAGAAAATAGTTCTGATTTTCTGCGTCAGTTACCTCCTACGTGCAACGTGAAATTAGGATGACAAAATTTAATCAATTTAAATGGGAGTCATTAGACTTAAGATCTCTATTAAAACTCTGTGCTGTGATTCTCGGGAAATGCAGTGAAGACTTAAATCTGGGTCTGGGGGAACTGAGCTGTGTATTGCCCAGTTTCTAGAGTGGAGAAGAACCTGGAAGAGGAAAAAAGCCCAGCACTCCTAGCACTTTATGGAGGCTTTTCAAAGCAGTGCAGATCTGTTTGCAAAGACCATGAGATGCTTCAGCGTGAAGAGAATTCCTCCATGAATGACTGTGGCTACTTCAAACCTTTTCATATGGCCAGCATGGTTTGTAGGAGATACTTACGGACCTGAAAACTAAAGAAATGTAGAGTACAATAATTTCTTAGTGGCAATATTTTTTGTTGTTATATTCACAATTCATTCTTTGACTTGCCATATTCCAGCCCATGGTTTTGTATCACACTTGGACAAAGTCCAAGGCACCACAATGGTGTAAATATGTATATGACCCAGAGTAAATAATCTCTTCTACCTGAGAGGGCTCAACACTAGAAGTAAAAGCGTGCAATGTACCAAACATAATCTAATAGCATGAAACTTGTCTTTTTGGTTACAGGTGGGCTACATAAGCAGGCTTGAAAGAGACCAATCTCAGATTGCACAACTTTTCCTTTTCCCATGAGAAACCAGTCGTCTTAATGATTTCCAGGACAGTGCTTTCCAGAAACAACAGAGAACGTGATCTCTGGATAGTATGGATGGAGTATTATCTCCAAATTTGAATAATATGTCTCCAGACAATTCAGCAGCACCTGTGATACTAAAAACATCTATTTATATTCCACACTTCATGTTTTTGGCAGCTTGATGGGCTGCATGTTCCATCATTCTGACATACTGAAACAGAGCTCAATGTGACTTAGTGGAACAATGAGCATTAGCTGCTGGGATTGAAGTTTTTGCTAAACCATCACCTATCCATCTATTTAAAACTAAGCACATAAAGGCAGTTTGCTAATTAACTACATTAAATGGGTTATCTGAATACCTGTAATTCTTTATGATCAAACAGAAATGCATTGTTTCAACTAATGTGTTCATGTCTGTTCAGAGATGCCCAGGAATTATTCATGTTGAACTGAATCAACAACCCTGTCAATGTTCAGCACTCCCACTAAACTCATTGAAAAACTTGTTGTGCAAGTCCACACTATTGGACTACAGTATACAAGAGTTGCTGAAGCAGGTTCAATATCATAATCATACATATTTACAATATTCAGTAAAAGAATCTCAGTAAAATTACAGTATGTCATGATGGAAAAGGTGAGTCATTGAAGGCTCAGATAGCGGGGGGGGGGGGAAGAGAGAGAGAGAGAGAGAGATGATTGTGCACTTATAAATTTTAGTATATATTTTTACAAACCATTGACTTTATTGGGAACTGCACTGATACTCTCTAATCTCCCAGGGCATCACCACAGCACAGCAAGGCTGTCGGGCTCAGACCATGTTTCTGGTGGGCAGTCCCATCAGTTAGACAATAGGCACAAGTGCTTGGTGTTGCTTCAGCGTGTCCAGCTCCGTTCTCCAGAGACAGCTGGCACTGGCCTGAAGTGTCAGAAGCTGACCACTTCTTGAGCTGTCTCCTCTATGATTTAGAGAGGAAGGCATGTCCTCATATAAATGCTTTCTTCCTTTTTGTCTTCAGCTTAATTAGCAATGCCATAATTCCATCCTGAATGTATTTTTTTGGCTACTTGACCTGTATTACTCCTCTTTTTTTCTTCCCTCTTTTTTAAAAATAACACCATGCAAATAGATATCTTAAAGGAAAAAAATGCATCACAAATTGCAAAAATGTAAACTAGTCTTATTAAGGACAAAAAGATAATGCAGTCAGATTTCATTATGCATATGTTGTAAGAGTAATTGCCTTTTGCAGTTGCAAGGCATTCTATTTGCATGCTGGAGATACTCATGGAGACACAGCACATAACAAACTGTCTCTCAGCTCAAGAAAAATAGGCTGAAACCATCGCCACCATGTTAATTCAGACAATAAAGAAGTAATTAAATGTCTTTAACTGCCTTCCTTTTAACTATCTCTCACTCAAATTACTTTCCCACTATTATTCATTTTTACCCTTATTGTAAATGTATCAATCTTGTAAATGTTCATGTTTGGTGTGCTCATTTTTGATAACTGACTGGCTAGGGACAGTCCTTGGAAAAATGGGAGAGACTGTGCTCCCTGGCTTTATGAAAAGGTTAGGCAGATAGACTGTAAGGAATGTAATGTTGAGAGTAGAAGGAAATGAAAAAATGAAAATAGGCTGAGGATTCAATATAGTCTGGAAAATAACATTAGGAAAATAGGTGGTCGGGGAAAAATCAACAATGTGAGCTGGAAATTACTCCATCCAGCATGGTAAAACCCTTTATTAAGATGATGGTCAGTTCCCAAAAAGGCTGATATAAACCAAATTCCTCTCCTACCAGCTTCTAAGTCCTCATGTAAGCTGTTCATCCTCCCTCCCTCCCTCCTTCCCTCACTCCCTCCCTCCAGCTCAGATGTTGGTGCCCCCCTTTTGCCATTGCATGCACCAGGGCAGGAGAAAGGGGCATTTCCTGCGAGTCCATCACTCCTTGGCCCACTATCACTTTCCTGGCCACAATCCTGGAACTGGCTACTGATCACAGGCGGCATATGGTGTGTGAACAAGAGGTTTCTTGTTTTTAAAAGCAAAGATCAGGTGCTGGAAATGAGAGCTTGAAAGCAATGTGTAAATGATAGGAAATCAATCAAGAGAGGACATGATACGGAGATGGTGAGCCAGACAGACCAGGAGAGATTTTGAGGAACAGATAATACAGCCTGCAGCTGGAAGCTTGCTTCTGGGGGGGGGAATGAATGTGATGTGAGAGCAGCTAAACAGGCACACAGCTCCCATATTGGTACCCTGCATTCACCAGGATCTGCACACTTTCCTGGGAATGCACCAAGTTTCTAAAACAGGCCCATGTCCTGCTCCACGGCTTACATCCGCAGAGGTATTTGGGTAATTTATTCCTGTTTAAGAGCTTACCCATCCCAATTAGTAGCAATTCCTGGGCTGTTATCTAGCTCAAGCCGTGGGCAGAGCTCTGATTTGGAGTATTTCACTGAAATGAAAAAGATCTGAAGTGCTTACATAGGAATTTAGTGCCTCAATCTCTCTAAGTACTTTTCTGGTCTGAGAGAGAATTCTGCCTTCTGTGCCACCTAGACTGCTGCTGGTTTAATCCAAAGACTGAAGATGTTTGAATAAGAGGTAAAATAATGATGTGGAAGGTTTCTTTCTTTAAAAATCAGAGACTGGGAATGTAACAGGTATTCTCAAAAAAGGTCTAGGGATTCCTGTAACTGGCATTTCACTCTGACAGTCCCGAATAAAGAGATAACAGCAAAATTAGGGTAGCCATTGAGTAAAATGCTTACTTTACCCAAACAGTTTTGAGTATGATATAGTGCCATATGTTTCTACTGCTGTGATATGCATATTAAAATGCAGTATTTTTCTCTACACGCTCTGTTTTCATACCAGTTTTTTCTCCATATATTCAAATATCATCAGCCTCCAGTGGACAACAGCACAATGGTTTGTAGGAGATAAAGAATAAAATATGAATGAGAAACTTTTACTATAACCCTATAGGGAAAATACAGACGGCATAGAATCTCTTGTCCAATTTACAATGTAGAGGGATATTTTTGTCTTGTGCTTGTAAATTCACATGAATATTTATTTCTGCAGACCGTGGCTTCCTTTCACCCTGAAAGCTCTCAAAACATCTATCCAGGTTTTTTCTTCTGCCCTTTCATTATAATGAAATGAGTTGGCTTGCTAATTCCCTAATTTAAGCATTATTTGAATGGTACAGATGCTTTCTATGGTACTTACAAAGCAGTAAATGTGTGCTGATTTTGCTCATAATAACCAATGCACAGAGGGGCTGCTATTCTCACATTAGGGATGGTCAAGAAATGCAGACTACAGTTTGTAGGTATTAATAATGGCTTTCGTGTGCTAATCCAAAGTGCTGTCTTTCCCACTTTGGTTATTTGGTTAGAATTAGCAAAACTATGTTTCTGTTGGGAAACTCTCAGTGCTACTGAAATGAAAAAAGTTTTCTGCGGAAGAAAAGAAATACCCTTCCGTACACTGAAATGATTGTGTATGAGAAAAGCGGGTAATAAAAACAAACTCCTCCTGCCATTGCAAGCCACACTGCATCTTTGGAAAGGTACAATTTTCAAAAGGAATGATAAGTCCTTCTAAAAGAAAGGTAAATTCTGTGGCCAAGGTTCTCAGTTGAACTGGCATTTGAAGATTTATCAACACAGCACCTTCAAAGAGCACACATCAGGTCCCCCCAAAGTTGCCAGATTGTAAATACTGTAGCAAACTTTGTATGTGTTGCTGGTTTGTGGATCTTTAAGATGTTTTCAGACATCTCTCTCTGAGGTGCAAATATTTTCCTTCTTTGTACTTGTGAATATAATTCTCATCTGAATTCAGCATGTTTAAAAAAAAAAGACCCACCAAGTTTAGTGACTTGAAATCCAGGAAAACCAGACTACTAAACCCACATTTCAGAAGTATTTTCCACCGCTTAGTTAATTTTGATCAAACTGGCTACTTCCATAAATATCCAAGAACAGGAATTAGGAACCTATATTCAGGCTTGTGGGTTTGAGAATTTTATTCTTGATCCCCCTGTTCAGAGGGAACCAGTGTATAGTAACACATCTTTGAAGGTGATGAATATGCTAAGTGTGTTAGAAAGCATGCAAGAGAAAATACTATTCAACGTGTGTAACAAACTATTTTTGCTTATTTATAGCAAACTTCTTTTCTATTTATAGAAAACTTTCCAAGCAGTCACCATCAATTTTAAATTGTTGGTGGATAAGAGCAATGGTGAAAATATCAGACGTTTGATTTGTACCTTTCTTGCATCTGTTTTTTTGGTGTTCATTGTGTATGTATGTATGTATTTCCAGAGTTGTGAAAGAAAGCAAGTTGCCTAGGGCATTCAAGAGTAGCAGCAAAAGTGGAATGAACTGTCCTTTTCCATGTCCCTCAGCTTCTCTTGAACCAAAGGGACATTTTGGTGTCCTGTGCCCAGCAGAACTAAGAAAGTGTGCAGCTGAGTGACTTCCAATGATTGGAACTCTTCTCCTGGCAGTGGTTGTTATACAGTATTTTTGCCTCTTGGGGGATACTGAAAAAGAAATGTATAGAACATGGAGACCACTAAAGAAACATGAAAATTAATGGATGTGGTGCAGAAAAGTCATGTAGACCATTGTTGTGATAAAAATGTAAGAGTTGATTTTTATTTCATTTATGGTCGGTATTAAGAATTCAAGCTTAAAGAAAAAACCTACTCCCATACAGCCATAAGGCTGTATTTTGTCTTTGGATGCTTCTTGTGGTCTGCTCAGACCTCTTGAGCTTCAGTCTTCCAGTTCATATTATCTGAGGAAATGCTATGTCAGGTATAATTTATCAGAGTGTTACTCTTGCTCCCACATCAGACTGGCACACATACCCACGCGTGCACACCATGCGCCCAGTGACAGAATTCCCTGCTGTTCACACTGTCCCACGCAGAGACATCATCCAGACAGGGTATTTCCATGCTACCACTGGAGAAGCCCAGGAAGCAGATTATGAATCTGAGAGTCAAAATCTGCCCGGAGCTCTTCCTTCTGCTCTGAGAAGGGAGCAGGCTGTTGGAGAATACCACCTGCTGCTCCAGACAGCCTCCAGACAGCCTCCTTCCCCTCCAGCTGTCTCCTACCCACCTGCCACAGACCCTTTTCTTCTTTTGCACAGTACTAGGTGACCATTTTGTCCTTGTTTATGAAATAAATCTGTACATTTTACAAAGGAAGCAGAAACTCTCTATTTTTACTGGGGTTTGTGATTATTGCGGGGCAGCAAGCACAAGTGCTTGTCAGGGGCTGCGCAGAGTCTTTATTGCAGAGAAGTTACACTGTGGTTTGAGACACAGCAGTTGAAAGCCACCAGGAAAGCAGAGCGAAAGGAAAATGTTGAAGGAAGACTGGGGAATAAGTAGTGAGTCCCAGCACTGCCATGGGGCAGTGTGGCAGAGGGCGAGACGCATTCAGTCAAGTTGTATTTCTGGCAGAGTGAGAAGTGTCAGGAGATGACACCGGAGCAGCTATCGCCCTGTGCTGTAGGTCAGACCCTCTGCCTTTATTTGTTCAGTGCAACCTGTCAGATATAGTGCCACACCACCAATCTTTTGTGGGTGGAGTGCAGCTTTCCAGTAATCAGTGTCTGGACAGTCACAAAAGACATCTCGGCAGGCTTTGAACTCACTGTGCCTGATTCCCCAGCCCTTGAACCCAGAGGTAGCAGCTTTTAGGAATACCTCTTGTCTTTAAAAGACCGGCAGGCAGCTACTGCAAGCTTGACTGGCAGCACCAGGGGAGGCAGGCTTTCATTTCTAAAGCCAGAGAAAAGAAACTGATAAGCAGTTCCCCAAAGGGCTGTGGGGGCTTGAGGGGGATGTAAACACGCTGCAGAGAGACCCGCAGCCATACTGCAGGCAATGTCACATAGCCACAGGGAGAGCTGCTCCAAAGAAAGCAGCAAGGAGGCCAAAGCTGAGCCTCCTTGGGAAGCCACCTGGCCATTCCTTACTGCCCTCCTTATGCAAGGCAAACATGGGGGCTACAAACCCTGAGTAACAAGAGTTGCAGGATGCTTGAAACACTTTCACCAGGAACAACATACACAGGTTGGAGATCTGATGTAACAGGGCAGTAAATTACCCATCCTTTTGCTATTTGAGCAGACGAAAAAAAAGCTGATCTAAAAAGCTAAACTATTTGTTGACACTTGCTTAGATACAAAGGCAAAACTCCTGTCCGCCTGCTTTGCGTTTTACAAAAGCTTGTACCCTGCTGCCATCTGATGGAGGATTTTTTAAAGAGGCGGAATAGATCAGGTTCCTAGATGGTGTCAGAGCAAAGAAACTTTGATTCTGCAAGATGCTGAAGTTCAGCGATTGTACAAGAAAATAAAAGTTCAACATTGAGACATTTCTGAGGTCACCTACCTTGCCCTTGTAATCCTTCTGAAAACCTAGCCTGATTGATTATTATCATCATTAACTTCCAGCACTTGGGGAAAAATGAATTATATTGCAGCAATACCATGTACTGTATGCATTATTCTTCCTTCTCAAATACAGAGTTGATCTGCCACAGTCCTGCATGAACTCTAGGAGAAGGAAATAAAATCAAACAGCCATAAAAGAGAAAGTGTTGTCATTCCTGCTTGTGCTCCATTTGATGTCAATGGGAGAGCTGCAATTGAATCTTTAGAAAGGGTATTATCAGTCCCATATCTGGCTAGCAAAGCTGGCACAAAGCAGCAGTGATAAAGAACAGCAGCAGGTGAACTGAAAGCAATAATGCCGCAGACAGGGTGTTTTCTTAAACCGCTAGTCCCAGGAGGTGATCTGTATAAATAATGGTTTTGTTTACTGAAGATATGATATTTTCAGTCACCAGTGGCTGTGGTGGATATAGTTGTTCCATTACCACATGATCCATGTTGTGAAAAAAATTTGAAATCCCATACTCTAAAGAGCCAGCAGCCTACCTTTGCTTTTGTCTGCCTTCATTTAGAAAAAAGGTTGTTTATTTGTTTGAGTTCCATTTAAGGAGTACCAGCTGGGTCTGCCGTTAAATATGGTTTGCAAAACAAGCCAGCCCTGATGTTTAACACCCTGACGATCTCTGATGTCTTTTATTTAAGTAATAAATCAGTGTTTAATTTTATGGCATTACGCATTACCCAGGAGAGTCATTTAGCAGGTCAGTTATAGCATAGTGATAAAACTTGGAGTAATGGGATTGAAGCTGCCACTTCTGGCAGTTTGTATTGGGCAGTACTACAAATTTAAGTTCCCTAACATGCATTCAATTTAGATTTAATAAGAGTTATTATATCCCATGTTAATTAAAATTGGATTATTTATTGCAAACACTTATGGAGAACTAGCTACAGAGCTGTGGCTGCACATACCAAATTTGGCATCAGAAGTGCCAAGTGGTATCTCTTCAAGTCTTTTGTAAAACCAAATTAGGATGAAATTGTAGCTTGTCTTCTATGTCACTGTGGTCACTATAGTGGTGTTTGTGCATGATTATCCTCTTCATGGTGAAATTGCCATGGATGTGGCACAGAAAGGAGATGCTTGATGAGGAAACACTCCTGGAAATTCTGAGCAGACTTTTGAGTTCTCATAGCCATGACACTGAATGTAGCAGAGCACAGGGTAAAGGCCTAAATTAACTTTTCTTAATTTCTTCAAGTGTAGTACAGATGAGATAATGCCCTCACCGTCTCTCCTCTCACATTGCTTTTCTTTCATTGCTGTAACATGCAGAGAGCTCACTGTCAGCCTGCCAACAGAAAGAACTGCTTCCCCCATCTCAGACAGCACGCTGTTAGGGCTGTGTTAGGCTCTGCTCGGCATAATACGTCAGTAATCTGCACTAACCTCCCCCTGCCAAACACCCCAGTCACAGGTCTGCATGAGCTACTGCTGACGGAGCCAGAGAGTGGGCTCAAACTGGTCAGAGAAGTAATGTGGTTGCAGTTGTATGGGCCAAGAAGATAAGACGACACCTCTCCAAACGTGCAACAATCCAGCAGCGACATGAGAAATAGTAACAAGGCTGTAAAAAAACCCCAAACAAACAAGGAAACAAATTAGCAATGGTGCATAGAAGACACGGTCAACTCACCTGCTCTGTGGATTGATGTTCAAACTTCTTGTGTGATGAAGGTCAGAGAAACAGGCACAGACTAAACAACGTAGGTGATGCAGACAGAAGCGCTTTTATCTAAAGTTGCATCTGGAGCCTGGGTTGGTCAGATACAAACAGAAAATTGCAGGCCTTGATCAAAAACACTGTAGACAACACAAATACCAGATAAATGCTGTTGCAAAGCATTGGTTTCCAACAGTTTGCTGTTCATCATCTAACTACTGTTTTTGTGGCCTCTGACAAGTTGGAGAAATCAGTAGTGTCCAGAAATTGCTGGGAAGAGAAGGACAACCAGCCAACTTTTAGGAACCTGCCTGAGCAACTAGTAAAACCACAAGTTGACTTTTCCTTACATAAGATGACTTTTCCTTAGCCACATAGCAACTTCGTAATTTTCAGCTACTGCCTGAGATTTAATTTTACACTCCAAGAAAAACTAGAGTGTTTCTAGTGTTTGTGTCATCTGACAGCTTTTGAAGCAGGAGATGATTATCATTGAGGCTGAAGGAAAAGGATTGACCAAGGGGACGCAGCAATCATTGCTCCTGAACAGAAAGAAGAGACACAAGTTCCAGTTTTCACTTCAGTGGTTTTACACGAATCACAGAATCATAGACTCATTTAGGTTGGAAAAGACCCTTAAGATCATCGAGTCCAACCATTAACCTAACACTGCCAAGTCCACCACTAAGTCCCAAGCGCCACGTCTACACATCTTTTAGATACCTCCAGGGATAGTGGCTCAGCCACTTCCCTGGGAAGCCTGTTCCAATGCTTGAAAACCCTTTTGGTGAAGAAATTTTTCTTAATATCCAATCTAAACCTTTTGTTACTAGGGAAAAGAGACTGACACCCACCTCGCTACAACCTTCTTTCAGGTAGTTGTAGAGAGCGATGAGGTCTCCCCTCAGCTTCCTTTTCTCCAGGCTAAACAACCCCAGGTCCCTCAGCCACTCCTCATAAGACTTGTGCTCCAGACCCCTCACCAGCTTCGTTGCCCTTCTCTGGACACACTCCAACACCTCGACATCCTTCTTGTAGTGAGGGGCCCAAAACTGAACACAGTATTCGAGGTGCGGCCTCACCAGTGCCAAGTACAGGGGAACGATCTCTTCCCTAGTCCTGCTGGCCACACTATTTCTGATACAAATTTCTGATGAAATGCTGTTGGCACATTCCCTGGGATGTCCATACTGAGGGAACTGATGCAGTGATAGATGAATAGGCAAGACATGGAGTTGGTGCACATGATGAAGAAGCTTGGATGAGAGAAAGCTTCATAATGAGATATACTTTGGAACAAGAAAGGAACAAGACTGAGGGCCATCAGTTTTGCTTCAGAACAAGCTTTTGTTGATGTGAAGTATTCTCCCCACAAAAGCTAAGGTTTTCTGCCTGGGTTTTTTGTTTGGCCATTTGTTTTTACTGCTTTGAGCTAATTACTCCAGAGCTTTTCTCTTCTTCTGGCCCTCTCCGTGGTAGCTGAGGCAGTACTTGAGGCTCAAATGGATAGTGGTCATTAAGGCAGGTACCAGTTTCTCTTCTTCAGCCTTTTTGCAGAAGGCACAACCTATCAAAATAGTGACGTATTTGATTAGTAGTGTTCACCTTCAGACAGGCCTATGTTTAAGCCCCATGCAGAACCAAGGCCAGAGTGCTTCTGTTTGTTAACATAAAATTTAGGATTTGGAGTGGGTATCTCTCTGACAAGCATGTTCACATGCCAAGCTTATTAGAAGGACAAGAACTTTTCCTTTTTGCCTTTTTTCTGCCTTTCCTTTCTGAAGGGCTGATAACAGCACTCAGTTATGATGTTTGCTGGCAGCAAGCCTAGCACAGTTGTTCGAAGTCTGGATGCTTTTTGTGCAGAAACCTGCGATTAAGCCACCTTCGAACAGAAGTAACGTCAGATCATGTCAATATCTAAAGCTTTCTATTCTTGGCTATTACCCTCCATGGCTAGATGTGACTCTTCATGTTGCCTTTTCAATCATTTTGATTTCTGTTTCCCTCAAGATTAAAACTCATGGGAACAGGAGAAAAGGTTTAATCTTTTACTTTGAGAGGCTGGCCTGCTAAAGCTGCTCAGCAGGAATACTCACAGGAGTTAAGGCAAACAGAAAACTAGCCATTAGGCTTTGTGTCCAGGAGGAAAAGCCATGCTTGCCATGTTGTTATAAAGCTTACGCAGGCAATCTGCACAGAACTTTAAAAAGCCCTTCAAAGCTTCGCGTGCATACAGATTTTTTTCCCCCAGACTTATAATTCCAATCATCTCTCTCTTCAATTGTGGTAGTGCCAGATAAAATTCCTTGCAACGTTAAATAGGTTGGATAAGCTGAAGAGATTTTATAGCAGTGGCATATTCAAGTTGTAGAAGGACAAAAAACTATTAAGGTCAATATACTGTTTCCTGATTTGCATCTATAATTAATAGCAGAATATGTCCTATCCATTTTAAAGAGTAGTCTTATTTATGCAATGAAATACTGGTTCATCTCATTAAAGAAAGGAATCCATCTTGTCTTAAATTAAAATTTGGCACACAATTCTGTTATTGTTTATTTTTGAAAAGCATTCTATTTAGGTGATGATACAGGAGTAAGATGAGTTTGGTTACCAGATTGCACTAGTCTGCAGATAAGTAACCAGCCGATTAAAAAATATGTTTCATTCTTTTTCAAGTCAAAATTTATAGATGTGTGGATGGGGTGGGGGACACAAAAAATTCCCACTGATACTCATTTTCGTATCTAAAAAAAGTGGTAAAAAAAGAGGAAAATGCAAAGCTAGAAGCTTATGAAGATGGAGACTAGACTTTGGCTTACCATCTTGCTTTTGGCAGGGCAAAAAACAAATGACTTTGCAAATAATTGTCTTTCAACCATAAATTTATCTGTTGACTTAGGGGATATTTGCTCTTTCAGTTATTTGAAGAATTGATTTAGATGTCACTGGGAATAGAGCAAGAGCAAGAGAGGATAGGGTAGGATAGGATAGGATAGGATAGGATAGGATAGGATAGGATAGGATAGGATGATAGGATAAGATAGGATAGGATAGGACAGGACAGGACAGGACTGGGCAGGACAGAATAGATAAACTACTGATTTGGTAACCTGCAGTTTTTATTTCCCTGGAGGGAGAGGCTGCTAATATTGTTGCATAGTCAGTGAAAACGTATATAGTGCAAAACCTTTGTGTGATGCTTCTAAGTTCCTCTGGCCTCTGATAGGGCAAACAGTATCAACTGCCATTGAAACTGAAGAATTTGCCTTTGCATCATGGTGTCTCTTAAAGGAAAGAGTGCAGGTATGCACTTATCTCATTTTGCTAAGTAAAAATATAACCAGTACTATCATAATAAGTGAAAGCCAAAGAAATTGCATAATTACTCATCATATGGAGAAAAAAAAAAAGGCAGGAAAGGTTTAATCTGCAAAATAAGCTTTCAGTCTCTGCTATTTCTGTACTTTTTTCAATAAATATTTATGGACAGAATTGTTCTTAGGCTATTCATATGAAGACTATAAACATGTTTCTTTCCTTCCTATGAGCGTTTGAGCTTTTGACTGAGTCATGACCTTTTTTTTTTAGAAAAGCCAATCAGCCTATTCTGAAGCAGGACATGTTGCTCGCTCTCTGCAGAATTCATACGTTTTTAGATGCAGCTGGAGCAATCCTCTTTGCTGCCACCCTATTCCCCAGCCCCTATTGCCTCAACACTCGTGGCAGCTGGCTTACTGTGCTCAGCAAATGGGAGAGAAAGGACGCTTTGCAGGTTCAACCGTTCTGCTAGAAACTCAGTAATGAAATCAGAAATGACAAGGTGAGCTCAGCAGAGACTAAGCTCTGAGATGATTTTTTGCTAACCCTTTGCTGGCTAACCCTTTCATTCACATTCCGAGAAAAATCAAATCTGAATCTATCCTTAATTGGTACTCTTTATTCTCTGGTTGGTTTGTTCGGGGTGTTTTCTTTCAGGGAAGGAGAAGGAAGGAGGGAGGGAGGGAGGGAGGGAGAAAAAGAAGAGGGGCTGTGAGGGGAGAATGGCTATCTTTATGTGATATTACATCATTTGCCTTTGAGAATGCTGTCACTGAAGAGATATGAAAGTAAGTATTATATGTAGAGAAAAACAAGAAGACCCTGGATTGCTGACAAATATTGACATGCATACATAATATGTATTAAAACTGTTCACTTACATTGAGACAATATAATACAACATGGGTGCCAGTTTTTCCTTCATTGCAAAAACAGAGTTCCATTTAGTTCCTCCTCATCAATTTTTCTATTTTAACCTGTATTTATTTGTATTTTGAGCTCCCAAAGAATACGTAGCAAATTCAGAAACAAATGACTATAAACACAGTACAACAGCAGACCAGGTGAAGTATCCCCAAATCAGAGCTAGTGGTGATTGAAGCCAAATGCTCTGTTCAGTGTGTTCTTAAGAAAACAGTGTAAGATGGCTGAGAAGGTGACCCACCATCACATGCAAAGACTTGATATCGCCAAGATTCTCCATCAGGAGTCTAGTTTACCAGCTGTTCTGTCTGTTAGCAATGACTACAAAGGAAACATGCAATGCTCGTTACAGGCTGCCTGTTTATAGTCTGAGAAGGGAGGACCAAGATTAGTTTTCATTATAGTGACTAACATGAAGGCTGAATCTGAGCCAGACCAGCCCCATTTAGAGGGTCAAACTGCAGTCAAGGTAATTGGTACAGGCATACGTTAAGTTTACAAGGCACAGTGCAGCGCTATATACACTAACAAACTCCATCCAAGCTGGTACAGCTAAATGGCAAGAATACAGCACAACATAGAGAGCCTGTCTTAGTGCTGGGTATGGGAAGGCTGTGCTGGCCAGTTTCTGCTCTCAACCCCCTAGCCCTCCTCCTCAGTGCCTGGATAGGTGTACGTGCTCCGGTGGCCTGGTGCACCCACACAGCTCAAGTGCTTCCATCTCCAGGGTTAGCTCTGGTTTTGTTCCAAGATATTTCTTGACTCATGTCAGTGTTTCCTTAGAGAAACCCTGCATTTGTTTCTGTCCTTCAGGGGATTTCCTTCAAGAACAGAGGCTGTCATGCAACAACAAATTCCTATGAAATTAGGCGGTTTCCCTAAATCAGATCCTGATTCACATCAGTTTCTGTGCAGCCAGGTTTTTCCTCCGAGACTGCTTTTTAACTGTGTATTTGAAGTCTCAGTTGATCCAATACAAGCAGATTTTGGTCCATTTGTGCCCTTATGCAACTTGAGATTGCCATTCACAAAGACTACCTTTTCCTGATGAAGAAAATTGTAAAATCCAGTGTCAGAGTACAGCTCTTCCCTCTGGCAGAAAAAGAAAGAATTCGTAGATCAAAGCGAAGTACACCTCAGGTGTCAAGCAGCCCAATATCTTCACAGCTTGTGAGTAGTTTCTTATTTAGACCAAATACAGACCAAAGCTCCTATTCTTTAGTATAGCCTGAACTCTTTCTCAACACCAAATGCCTGATCTAGTAGCCATGACAGTAAGCATGACTGTGATGTTCCCTTTCAAAAAGTTTAGATCTGCCATGGCAGATATTTATTTATTTTTCTGATAAGAGGAATCCTAAGGAGCCTTCTGCTTTGGGTTGCATGATAGCACAAGTGATAGAGTGGCCTTCAAGGCTCAAGCAGAACCTGAGTAAAAGTAATTTATTAAATTAATTTATATTTATATTGGAAAGAAATATCATAACAAGTAATGCGACGTGATGGGTATCTTGGTCATCATGAGATAATTACACTCATGCAGGGTTACAAAATACTGTGAAGAAACATTTACTTCTTAACACACAGTGAAATATTTGTCATCTTTGCTTTTAAGTGTTGATAGATCTTTTATTTACGCATGTATATATTTTTATCTATAAATAATGTTGCCACATTGATATGATGCTATTTGAGCAGGCAGAACAATGTTAAGAATTGTGTTCTCTATTTTCGATATGTTTTGACACTCATTTAATGACTTCACACAACAGCAATGCATTTGGATAATGTGAAAGATAAGAAGTAAATTTATGGAAAATTATTGTCAACACTTGTATCACAGTAGTGTGTTCAAATTCCAGCGAAGTTCAGTACTCTGCTTCAAGAAAAAAAGCTGCCTCTTGCAGCCTAAGATTGTAACTGCAGTTTGCTGTGTATGTTGACAGTCCTACAACATAAAGATTCAAAAAGACCTTATAAAGGAAAAGAGAGAAGAGGTATTTTCTTCACCTCGGAGATTTTGGACTCTGGAGCCATAAACAACTTGGCCAGGGTCCTGTATGATAAGAATGTCAGAGCTAAGAAATTTAATTTAGAATGACTGAATTATGGCACAGTGCCCTTACCCCAAGTCATCCTTCCATTTCAGATAAAAATCTTCATTGCAAGGGATTCCTTTTGTGACCTGGAAATCTAGTTTTAGATGTGCATGCTTTTCCCACTTTGTGCCATGCTTTGTAAAATGTCTTAAGGCAGTTTTTCTCTGCAATCTTTTGTTGTTATATGCCAGCTGAAACATTCCTTTACAAGTCCAAATTTCTGGATGACTGCTTAGTAGAGAGACATTTAGCATGGGAAAACCTAGAAAAGGAAGGAGGGCAGGTAGGAGGGCAGGAGAGAGGAAGGAAGGAAGGAAGGAAGGAAGGAAGGAAGGAAGGAAGGAAGGAAGGAAGGAAGGAAGGAAGGAAGGAAGGAAGGAAGGAAGGAAGGAGGGAGGGAAAGGGAAAGGAAGGCAGAGAAAGAAAGATCTTTGTTTCTTTTTGAGATACCGTTTTCACACTTCGTTTTCTCTTTCATTGCGTATTATTTTGGCTGAGATGGAAAAGATTTGGGAAGTAAGCATTGAGTAAATGCTCTCAGATTTGTATAAATTGAGTGTAATGCCATGAAAAGTAGAGCTATGCCAGAATGATGTGAAAGAGGTCAGAATCAGATCTCCTGTAGATGTAGAGGAGTGATTTGCTTTCACAAACCATTTCACCTCTGAAATACTAATTTCATTTCAATTTTTGAATGAGATTTATTTCCTTGCTGTTTTTATTCAAGACAGAATGAGATTTTTTTTTTTTTCTGGTCATTGTTCATATATTGTTAAACCTTTAACACAGGTTATTGCTACTAGGTTTTTTTTGAATGCTAAAGCTAATAATTTTCTATTGGGGGGTGCTATGTATAAGTATTTCTTATGTATCTGTAAACTCCGGTTGGTTTAATCCTCATTAAATTCATAAGGGCATTTTTAACATACATATACATTTAAGAGTCTCAGTCTCAGTGCTGCTATCACTCAAGTCCATAAGAATTTTATGACTAGCTGCAACAGGAGTGCAATAGATCCTTTCTTCTCTTTCCATACAATGACCTATTTAGTCTAAAAAATTTTAGTTAGGGTTCTGGTTTAGATTTCCTATTACACTACATATATCTGCTTGTATCACCGATATAGTATTTGAAGAGTGACTAGCCAATGACTGCTCAAAGAGTGACAGCTGCAATTCTACAGTGAGCTCACCTGAGTAACTTTGCCCATGTAACTTTACTCTCTGATAAGAATATTAACAATGGCACTAATGGTATTGTTAAGACTAAAAAAGGTGGATAAATGGAGTATAGCCAGACACAAGGATCTAGGGGACCACTTAATACAGGAAACTTTTCTTTTTAAACTGAAATTTTGTAAGTACTTTCTTTGCATTCTTGGATTTAGAACCTGCTGAGATAGTGTAAGATCTAGTAAGATCACAGTAAGATCTTTGGGCACAGTGATAGTCTCAATGAGTTATTTCAAAGGTAAGGAACACACAGTGAATGGAAGAAAGGTTCGAATGCAGCCAAGTGAGAAGTTTCTCTGCCATAGAAAATATAGAAATTAATCTTCAGTTTACTTTTCAGAGACCCTTGTGCAAAGTCTGATATTAGTGACTGAAGGGGAAAAGGCTAGGTCAGCATAGGCATATCAAGGAGTACGTCCAGGGCCAGAGCACATAATACAGCAGTTGTTCTAGCCAAAGCTTCAGTTTATGGGGTGGAACAGTACCGTAACATAGACTCCACTGGTTCTTCTCAGTTCTTAGAACAGTCTAGGACTGGGAGGCCACAGAGGTATTTTTAAGCCCTTGGCTGTTTGGATTCAGCACAGGATGTCCATCTCTAGAATTCAAATTCTCCACAAATGCTCATAATTGATGGCCTAGGTAGTATAAATAGCAACCATCAGTAAAAACCACATGCCTAGAAAATATATTATGGGAAGTTGGATCTCGAATAATGTTATAGTGACATAAATTTGGAGTGGCACCATGAGAATCAAGATTATAGTTTTACTCCTTAACTGTAGGTTTGAGGTACATCTTAAGTATTTCTTAATTTCTGTGGAATTGGCATTGGGACATGAACAAAGGAGTCATTGAAAGTATATTTCTATGGATAAGCAGTAGAACAGCATAACTTTGTATTAGTGCACCTGTTGAATTAAATTAATACTTCAAGCAAATGGTTTTAGTCATAGGTTTCATCAAAGCTCAGAGTACTATGATTCATCAAAGGACCTAGTCATATATTGTGAGTTAAATATTCTCAGTTTTAGTTCAGAAGGCTCTGAAATCCACCCAGTAAGAGAAGATCAAGCAAAATAATTTGATGACCTCTGTGAATAACAGGTAATTCTGGAATCAATGACATGAAGAATAGTTAATGTGCTACATCAAGACTAAATTGCATATTACATTTTAATTCTGAAGAACATTTTCCATTGTGAAAGTGGAGCTGCTCAAGGAGAACACAAATCAGATGTTCAAAGAGCCCGGACACTGAGGCCAGATCCATAGCCAAACACCAGTGACTTGGAAGCCACACATAGGAACAGAAGTGTCACCCTAAGGAGAGAAACTTTCCTCCAGAAAAGAGAATATGTAGAGGGGGAGAGCTACGTAGAGATTACCCAGCACATCCTTCTTATAAAAAGTCATGCCAGGGACAGCAAATGGGAATGGCATAAGTAGAAATGGACTTACCTGGACTTCAGTAAGGCCTTTGACACCGTCTCCCACAGCATTCTCCTAGAGAAGCTGGCGGCTCACGGCTTAGACAGGTGTACTCTGCGCTGGGTCAAAAACTGGCTGGACGGCCGGGCCCAGAGAGTTGTGGTGAATGGAGTTCAATCCAGTTGGCAGCCGGTCACGAGCGGTGTTCCTCAGGGCTCAGTACTGGGGCCAGTCTTGTTTAATATCTTTATCAATGATCTGGATGAGGGGATTGAGTGCACCCTCAGTAAGTTTGCAGACGACACCAAGTTGGGCGGGAGTGTTGATCTGCTCGAGGGTAGGAAGGCTCTGCAGAGGGACCTGGACAGGCTGGATCGATGGGCCGAGGCCAACTGTATGAGACTCAACAAGGCCAAGTGCCGGGTCCTGCACTTCAGCCACAACAACCCCATGCAGCGCTACAGGCTTGGGGAAGAGCGGCTGGAAAGCTGCCTGTCGGAAAAGGACCTGGGGGTGCTGGTTGACAGCCGGCTGAACATGAGCCGGCAGTGTGCCCAGGCGGCCAAGAAGGCCAATGGCATCCTGGCCTGTATCAGAAATAGTGTGGCCAGCAGGAGTAGGGAAGTGATCGTGCCCCTGTACTCGGCCCTGGTGAGGCCGCACCTCGAATACTGTGTTCAGTTTTGGGCCCCTCACTACAAGAAGGACGTTGAGGTGCTGGAGCGTGTCCAGAGAAGGGCAACGAAGCTGGTGAGGGGTCTGGAGAACAAGTCTGATGAGGAGGGGCTGAGGGACCTGGGGTTGTTTAGCCTGGAGAAAAGGAAGCTGAGGGGAGACCTCATCGCTCTCTACAACTACCTGAAAGGAGGTTGTAGCGAGGTGGGTGTCAGTCTCTTCTCCCAAGTAACAAGCGATAGGACGAGAGGAAATGGCTTCAAGTTGCGGCAGGGGAGGTTTAGATTGGACATGAGGAAAAATGTCTTTACTGAAAGAGTGGTGAAACATTGGACCAGGCTGCCCAGGGAAGCGGTTGAGTCCCCATCCCTGGAGGTATTTAAAAGATGTGTAGATGAGGCGCTTAGGGACATGGTTTAGTGGGCATGGTGGTGTTGGGTTGCTGGTTGGACTTGATGATCTTAGAGGTCTTTTCCAACCTTAATGATTCTATGATTCTATGATTCTATGTCATGTTGTCCACATGGTGTTGGGCCAGTGCAATGGCTCTATGCATCTACTGAACTATAGAGCTGCATCTCATTGTCCATATACCTAGCCAAGGATCTGACGAGCAGAAAAGAGGGGTCTGAGAAGTTCCCTTTCCTGCAGTTCACCTCCACAGAGGTGAACTAGTACCACAGAGGAACTGAGCTGTTAAGAAAGGTCATTGTTTCATTACATTATTGTCCTCGTGTCTTTGCCTTACATCTTGCACAGTCACCTGCTGAGCGTACGGTGGTTATGCAGTACTACCAAATGGGAATTAAAATTGCTTTGCACAGCTATAAACACCCACCAATATCTACAAGGCAATAGAGAATCAAATCATCATAGTTAGTAACATGGTTTGTGGATAACAGCAGGTTCCTGTATTTAATGTTTACCATTCTGGCATCGTGGCAGGGTTCCTACACACTGCATTGACTGTGGCACAGGAGTGATCAAGCTGATGTTTGCAGGTCAGTTATTGTTTAAAAAAATTCCCTTGAAAGGACACCAGTTTACACGCATCATTAAAGCTCCATCAGCACATTACACAGCTCCAGGTTGTAAACCATGCCAGATCAGGACCTTTCATTCTTTAGATGGATGAAAGTATGATGCCAGCAGTGACAGGGTATGCATTGTGATTAGGCATTGTGACCAGGAGGCAAGACTTTTGAAAAATGGTCTTCCAAAGATGATTGCAAGTAACACAGCAGGTGCTGGAAACTTTTCTACATCACTGAGTCTGTTTCATTGACTCCAACATTTCACTGATAAATGTGATTGCACTTTTCCCTCACTCAGCAAATATAGTGACTGGCAGAGTAAAGCAAACTTTAGCATCTGTGTTTATATCCATCGATCTATGTCTTGTAAGTGTTATGTCACTTGAGAATCTCTATGAAAACAAATAATTTATAACCGCAAGGAGATAAACTGCTATCCATCTTACTGCAATCTTAATGTAAGCTGGTTTATGTCCTTCATTACTGACCATAGTACTCAAGTTGATACCAGATAATAGGGCAGAGACTTTTTCATTTCTAAATAAGCAATTAAAGGCTAGACTGCATTTGTAATTCCTGAAAGTTATCTTCTACTCAGTATCTTGTTCTGCATAAAGGAATTTGGGGTTTTAGACCTTGGGCCTGTGTGAAAAGGTGACAAATTCTGTAATGAGATCAACCATTGTCACAGCAGTGGCAGGCATGCAGGACTTTTGGCATTCACAGTAAAAGAAGAGGTGGCAAAGGAATACGAGTGGAGACCAAACAACCTTCCCACAACTGGAGGAGACAAGGGCATCAAGTGGAAGATCACCACCCAAATGCACAGAGACAGTTAACCTTTTTCAGGATCTCACTTTCAGGAAAGATGCATGCAGTGAACTTGCAGAAGAGAAGCCTCAAGGAATTACTTTGAGTTTGAAGTGTAGTATAGAAATCGAAGAGGTTAAAAACCATAAGCACAGTTTTTCAATTCAAATGTACTTTCTTGTTGGTCTGCATTTGGACATATTTCTATCTTCTTGGCTTTGAAATTCTAGACCTCTGCAAGCCTCCTGCAAATCCTAACGAAGGCAGACTCTCAGCCCAATTTTGCCAGATTGCCTCCACCTCTCAGGGTTTTTAACACTCCCATTCTTTAGAAGGAACCAGTTTTCGTTAGATCAGCCAAAATGCATTCTGTTACAATGCTGCAGCCTTCTGGAGTTGAGGTAATTTTTTAAAAAGTATCTTTTTTTTCTAAAACCTAGCATTTATCCTTTAAAATCTGAATTGTCTTTAATGTGACAGCACAGCAGAGCTAACTTTTCTGTTTTGTTAACTCTGAACTCATCTTTAGATGTGTTGATATTCTCAGCAGGTTTTGTTCTGGACTTCCAGCCATTCGTTACTTTGTTGAAAGATACAGAGTTAATTTTATCTTGAAAATTGAAATCTAACCTATATTTTTGTTTAGCCTGAAAGGGTGTAATTCAGTTTGCTGTTATGCAGTGTTAATACACTCTTCATCTGTTGACTTGGGGATTATTTTTCTTGTGTGTTGTCAAAGGACTTTTCTGTTATTAAGCCAACATCTTGTGTAGCAATTCTGTTTAGTTTATTTTTCTTGATTCGTGTTTGGATTACGTAAATCAGGACACTACCATCTTAATTTTAAATTAAGTAGTAATTTACATGCTTCTTTTCAAATGGTATTCTGCTGTGATGTTGATAAATTGTAAACCCATAGCCCAAGAAATACACTATTGCCATCTCTACTTAGAGTCTATGGACATTGTACCGAGGATGCAAGGCTACAGGCTTGCCAGACTTGCATTCTTTCGGCCCCTACCTCAAGTTGTTTTACTTGATTTAGCTGAAACACCATTTTTTTTCTAATGACAGGGTGGCTATGCCTAGTTTGTTTTACTTTTGCTTATTTTCTTATGGTATAACCACATTTTTATATAGATACTAGTAAAAAGTAGTTACTTTATGCAGAATGGGATATTGATGACTAACATAATAATGCAATGCAGAGGAATACACATCTGGTACGATAGCAGCGGCCTTGAAAAGTGGGAACATGGGATGCAGGGCAGAGGAGTACATGCTTGGGATGACACAAGACTGGGCACTGACTGATACAGATGACCCCAGGGCTATAACCAACTCACCAGCAGTCAAATAAATTCAGGACTGGAGCTGGGTGAAATTGATTTCACAGGTATCAAAAAAATCAAAGAATATATGCAACACTTGCCATACATAGTAAATTATATATACATTAGGTGTAGTAAATGTAGTATAATAAAACATATAGTAAATGTGGCACAGAGTTGCAGATCAGTGAAGAACAAAGGTGTAAATGCGTGTTAGCACAACCAAAAATGACACCAAGCAGATCCTTTAGTGAGGGAGAAGCCACCAACGTTGTAGTCCTCCCAGCAAAGGACTTAGACTGCTGACAACTTGCCATCCTTGCTCTCCTCTCCGCCCAACACATGCACCTCCTGCTCAGACTGAAGCCATGCTTTCAGCCTCACTTAGATTACCACCATTCACAGAAGAGGTCTTGCCTTGCTTCGAGGTTGCAGTTACACCTTTCAAAATAAGGTACAACTCAGTGTGAGAAACACTGCCAATTTTCTTTGATTTTTTTTTTTGTTTCCTGAATAACTTGTGACATTCTTTTTTGATTGGAATATCTTTCCTCCTTCTCCCACCTTGTTTCATTGACAATGAAGTTGGATAAAGTCCAACAGCAAATTTGGATTTCATTAGGGCCAATTCCACTCATGATGCAGATCTGAAGACTTGAATCAAAGCTGTGATTGTTGCTGTACTGATACCCAAACTGCTCTGAGTGTGCACGCATAGGTTCCTCTCTGCCAGAATGGAATAAGAAGGAAAAAAAACTTGATTTGTTGAGCATAATTGTATGGATAATCTCAATCCATTACTTTGTGGCACAGAACAGTTTCCCATTCACACATCCATCTTCTCTGAAATAAGAGACTATTCTTACATTTTATTCACATAATGGTTTTGATAGAAATTCTGTTTTGCTGCAGATGAGGGCCCTGGAGGTTTTTGGTCTATTGTAATACATAAGGGCTGCCTGACATTGCAGCATTCTTTCTCTAGTGCTATTGCCTAGCAGGGCTAAAAGCACTTATGTCTTTTACAGTTCTGCTATTGCCATTATCCATTTCAATGGGGTTTAAATGTAAAAGTGAAATTGATGGTGTTAAAGCATGCATTTCAATCATGCTAAGAAAGAAGATGTTGATGGGAGCTAGCAAGGGAGTTCTGGACAAAAATACTGCAAGGGAGAAGCTGAAAGGCTGATTGCTGTAAGCCCAGCGACTGTGTTTTATTTGGTTACAGAGCTACCACACGTAAAAAGACATTGGTCCATGTTGCATAACTCAGGATGAGGTGAATTTGTCCTTGTCAGTATTATAGCAACCATCTCCTTCCTCCTCCCTGAGGTGGGACTTCATGGAAAAATCTTCAAGTCCTTATTCAGCTTTTTATCTGAGATTTAAGGTATCCCTTCTCATCAATCTTTGTAGTCAGGGTGATTTCTTGTGGCTACAGACTATTGTGCTTCTTGTAAAAATCATACCTTTGTAATTCTTGTAGTGAGGGGCCCGAATACTGTGTTCAGTTTTGGGCCCCTCACTACAAGAAGGACGTCGAGGTGCTGGAGCGTGTCCAGAGAAGGGCAACGAGGCTGGTGAGGGGTCTGGAGAACAAGTCTTATGAGGAGCGGCTGAGGGAACTGGGGTTGTTCAGCCTGGAGAAAAGGAGGCTGAGGGGAGACCTCATCGCTCTCTACAACTACCTGAAAGGAGGTTGTAGCGAGGTGGGTGTTGGTCTTTTCTCCGAAGTAACAAGCGATAGGACGAGAGGAAATGGCCTCAAGTTGCGCCAGGGGAGGTTTAGATTGGATGTAAGGAAAAATTTCTTTACTGAAAGAGTGGTGAAACATTGGAACAGGCTGCCCAGGGAAGTGGTGGAGTCCCCATCCCTGGAGGTTTTTAAAAGACGTGTAGATGAGGCGCTTAGGGACATGGTTTAGTGGGCATGGTGGTGTTGGGTTGACGGTTGGACTCGATGATCTTAGAGGTCTTTTCCAACCTCAATGATTCTATGATTCTATGATTCTAATTATAGTGCAGCGTTCTGTCTGAGACTGAGTCTTTATGGAGCAGTAGAAGAGACGCTTTGTACCATACAAATTATAAAGAACACAGTAACTCAGAGTTAGCAAAACTAATGAGAAAGAGGTAAGGCTGTTTTGCAGGAGCTTAATGAGTTGGATTTTAATTTCCATCCAGCAGATAACCAGAGCTGTGAGCAACCTTGACACAAGTTGAAAACAGAATTATGAAGTGTTACGTGGTCTATTGAAGCACCTCTGGCACAACTATTGCTCTGACCCCTGCTTGGATCAAGACAAACATCCATGACAGAGTTTCTTCTGGGGCTGTGGTCAGCTTTTCCCTTGCCTGCCTCTGTGTGCCCCATGTCCTAAGGCTTAATGCCATCACCAAGAAACATGCAACTTTGTGAGAAACACAGCCATATTTTGGGAATCTCCACATTTATCTTGGATTGCAAACAACTGAAAAGGCTTGTCTGGTGTCTTGATTTATTTGTATTTGTGCTTCCATGATAGCAGCATGGTCTATACCTGTTTAATTGGTTTAAGTCAAATTTAAACACTAAGCAAGCTTAAAACAACAGAGCTGTACAACAGAGCTGTGGTCTTGATTACAGAATTATAGATGAGGTTACAAAGAAGAAAATAAAATTATGTTATATTTCAGACTATACAATAAAAACCTTCCTTAGCTTTTATGGTATTTTAGCTATCTGGAGGGAGAAAGGGCAAAGAAAGGGATAGTGTATCTCTGAGCACCTCTTTCTTCCCATCTTCAAAATAGAAACCTTTCTGCCTTCCCCATCTCAATGTTTCCAAGCCTACTGCATCCCTGAAAAATGTTATCCCTCCTAGCTTGAGTGACTTTCTTACAAAGCAGAACATTTCTTGCAAGACTTTCTCAGTTAAGTCCCATAAGCATACCATTTTGTAAGGTCCAGTTACTCCTAGGCAATAATCATGACACAATAATTATTAACAGGATGGATTACAAACTTAGCATTTAGAGTGTTCTTTCTAAATAAACTCCCTTTCCCACCTCCTATTAGTTTGGTATCCCTGCTGCCATAACATCTACCCTGGGGTTTAAGTCCCAGTCCCAGTTTCCTCCTACTACTGTTTGCTCAGCCTGAAGTGGGAGAAAAATGCCTATAGGATCAATATGTTCAAACCATTTGAGGAAAAGAGTGTGACAATGTGCCAAAGAAATTTTAGTGACTGACAAAGGTTCCTAGTAAGCAACAATAATAATGTGTGTAAAGTGGATTTTTATTCAAGATTTCTTTAAGCAGCCCCTTTCTTATAAAAAAATACCATTTTATGATAAAAATCATTATGTATGTTTAGCAAAACATTTCCATTGTACTCTTAATAAAATATCTTTTTCCCCTGAAAGTGTTTTGAGATGAATGTATACCGATGTGCGAAAACATGACTTTATAGGAATTTGTTATGAATAGTCTTTGAAAATGTCTCTCTCAAGCTGCAGGTTTTTCCATTCAATCTGCACTGTTTGTATTTATCCTCTCGCTAGTAGCATCTGCATCCAAGGCTTTCTGCAGAGCCGAATCACAGCATTTTGAATGAAATGTAAAATCCTTAGTGATGGACCTCTTCAGTAGACTAGATGTAGCACTAAATAAAAATTGATTGATTTTGTTTCAACAAAATGGTGACATGCATTTCAATATGAACCCATCTGCCTATCAGGCCCTGTAGTTGTACTCAGTAGTGGTAGTCCTACTTGTAAGTGTACTGTGGTGATGGTTTGAAATCTTAGCCATATGGCTGGACCCTGCTGGATAAACCCACAACCAACACCAGTGCCTAAAAACTCCGAAATCTATATTTTACTTTAAAAACTAAGAAAATGAAATCTTCCTCTCTGACTATACAATGGAATGGTCACATACAACTGAAAATTAATTCCCCGTAAAGGCAAACCTGCACTTTGGTTATGCGCTGTCATGGATTTAACCCAGAGTGTCCCAGCATTGCAGACTGAGTTTATGTTAAATTACATTTAATGTTTTCAAGTTGCAAGATAATTAAAAAGATATAAATAAAATATTACAAAATAAATAGCTGTTTCATATAGCAGCTCCTACTCTTATTTGCTTAATTGCAATAGTAATGATAATAATATACTCTATTGCAGTGGAGGCTACAGTTAAGGGACTAGGGTCTCATTGCACCAGGACTTTACAAAATAAACCAAAAAATATAATTCTTTCAACAAAGCCGTTGTCAATGCATCGGTGGAAGTGATTAGTTAAGATAGGTGTCTAAGCTGTAGTTCTTGAGCTGTGTAAGGCTCACAAAAGATGTAAGCATGGTGCAAACGCGGGACTTGCATGCAGTGACTGATGGCTGGATGGTGCTGGCAGGAAGGCTGGTCTGTAACCAAAGAAGGAAGCCTGACAGCAGAGCCCATTGCAGCCGCGCTATTTGGCTGGACGGTGACACAGCTGCATACTCATCCTGGTCTCATCTGGGGTAGTGAGGTGGCTGGGGAGCCTTTTTCGCTAAGAGATATTTGTCTCCATTAGTACTTGAATTTCGTAGTAGGTTCCCTGTAGCTCTCACAGCTCTTTTGTTTGTTGTGTGTTCCTTGTGTTTTAGGCTTATAACTTGGGTAATATTCAGAAAATGTAAAGCTAGGGGACTAAAATACTTATTTAATTTATAAAGACATGCAAACATTTCTACAAGGTTATTCAGGGCAGCTAAATTAGCTCCTTAACAAGGTTTGTGTTAATATAATCCTGACTTTTTGTCCAAGTCCTGTTTATTTCATGTGACTTTATTCAGCAAGTGGAATAAAACCTGTTTTGAGAGTCTGCCAGCATCTAGCATATCTGTAGCTCCCAGGAGAAGGAAATGTAGATGTCCAGGTACATCTGCAAGTGGGAAAGCGTATACGGTAGTCCATCTGGATCCTATACTAAAAGATTATTGACAAAGCACTCATGTACCTAGACCATAAGCAACCCTAATATTGAGGGAGCACTCTGAAAAGTGAGAGATGGAAAGAGACCTGAGACCATGAATGAAAATAAAATTCTAGACCTTTATCTCAGTTGCTTTATCACTAGGTATGTTTTCAGAGAAAGACCTTGCAATTAATTAGCAGACTTTTCTTGCCCAAGGTTGTTTATGATATGAAGATTATTGACATTTCTATAGAAATCATGAATAACATTCAATCTGGAAATTACCAGTTTGTCTAAATAGGGTAAATAGTAATGCATGTTAAAAACCAGCTGACCTAGCCTAACTGTTTAATTCACAAAGCTATATATCTTGTGTTATGAATGCCCATTTCATCCCCTTTTCACTGCTCACACATGCATGTACACACATACACACAAAATCTCAGTTACAACTTTCCTCCTGGGATGCATTAAAGTAAATGGAAAGATGCTTCTTTTTCCAAAGCCTCTCATTCTGCATTCTTGAGAGAGGCAGAATTAAATGTAGGGGATGGGATAGAAATATGGAAGGCAATAGTATGCATGTATTTACACCTAAAGCCTTCTTCTGTTAATTCAGATGTTCAATTTAAATTTGAATCGAGATTAATAAATTACACAAATTATAACACTTCAGACTTGGATGTGGGCCAGTGGTGTTATATATAAGAAGTGCTGAGCTTCTGGAGCTTCAGCATGCTCATTCATATTCAACCAGTGCTAACCAGAGAAATAATAGCATTATCACCTAGTTCAGTAATCAAATAATGGAAAACCGATCTCCGGGAGTTTTGACTGGAATGGAAAGGAGTTTCTTACTGTGTTTATTAGCTGGAATACTAAGGACTCAGCTGTGGTGAGTTAAGGAGTGATATTTTAATAAATTTCTGAATCTGGATACATAAGCATCCTGATGAAAGTAGAATTAGCTGTTTCAGCCTCTCATTGGCTTGCTATATCACGTATATATTATTAATTTTTTTGTCTTTGCAATGTAATGCTACCTTGCACAAAATGTTGACTGGCATGCTAGCTAAAATACTGTTATAGTTCTTGAATATTATTAATTATGATATTTCTCCAGTGGAAATGTATTAGGGGGCTGTTAGGGGCATATGTTAACTGTGTCTGTATTGCTTAGCTTCATTTATTGGATTTTTCCTGTGATATATGTTAATAGACTTCCAATAGATATGGCTACATTTTCAGAAGAAATGGATGTAGCTGTGTAGAGCAAATCTGAAGACAGATAAGTTACATGTGAGGCAATGTATAGATGCAAAACATGTGCCTGAGGTGAGGCAGTCACCAAATTAGTGTTTTGCCCATCTATCTGATCTCCCATGAATTCAGTGTTACTATACTAAATGTGTAGTAGCAACACATTGGTGTATGACTGAATATGATACATTAGGAACTTGAAAATAAAGGTACCATTTGCTTGCTCTACCTTCTGAAACCTGACACACTGTACCCAGAAAAACAAAAAGGAGGTAGTAGAATCAAGGTGTTTGGGGTTTTTTTCAACGTAGACAACACTCTAGCATATATTGACATGAAAAGCTTCAACTTTTCAGACAGCTACGAGGGAGCACTGAAATGTGTGTATTTCCTGTCTATCCCATGCAGGGAATTACTGGAACGCAGCTTCTTTCGTTACTTCGTCATCCTACCTTCACTTCTCCACCTTCCAAGGGGAAACCAGTGCAGACATCTCTTTCTATTTCAAAACGTCGGCCTCGGATGGGGTGTTTCTTGAGAATCTGGGGAACACTGACTTCATCAAACTGGAGCTGAAATGTAAGTATGTGCTTCCCATCACTCTTCTTGGCACCTGAAGTAGGTTCGTGTCAGATAGTAGGTTTCAAGGAATGAGTATCATTCAGTAAAATATGTAAGCTCACTAAATTCTGGAAATACTTCCAAATCAAGCTGCTTGACATATTTTCAAGTTGCCTTACGTGGGAGGAGCACTTGACGTATATTTGGATTGTTTATTGAGGGGAGAAATACAAAGAAGGATAGAATTGGTAACATCAGTTGTAAAAATGACACTGACCTGAAAAGATTTTTCAAAATTGCATGCCAGATTTATTTCTTTAAAGTGTGTGTCTGCAGCTCTGTGTGTTTTTCTATTTTATCTCACTGTTGTTTGGAAATAGGGGAAAGAAAAAAAAAAAGAGAGACCATCCACACAGCACTGTAAGGAACCAAAGAGCTGAAAACTTGCATATGATAATTAAAAGCCCTAAAAAAATTTCACAGAAATAAATCTCTATCAGTATTATCTGTTAATAAAATCACTGATTCAAAAAAGAGGGCATAATGATATCAAGGGGTAAGTTAATTTTATTATTTAAACAATTTTTAATGTCCCAGGGGCAAACTTTCCAAGGAAGATGACAAAATCCTCAGCTGTACCTGAATTCTGCCTAGTGACATTGAAGCAGTTGAATTAGGGGGGAAAAATGCTTTATGTCTCCTTTGTTCTCCCTTGACTCAGTTTACCCTGTCATAATCGGGAGCGGTGACAGGCCCACTGTGCTACGTGCAGCTGTTATTACAGCCTCTAGCGGCACATTACAGCAGCAGGGTTACATGAGTGCAGCAAGCTGCCACCCTGCACTCCAGCACCGGGAAAAGCATTTGTGCTTCCTTTTGCTGCAGGAGGTACTCATGGACGCCAAGGACCCAGCTCTAATATTGATGCACAAAAGTCAGTGTCAAAAGTCACTAACGTTGAAAGAGAAGAAATTGTTTGCATACCCCAAATAATCTATTTTTATGCAGATTCAATGTGATTTACACGCACGCATCTAATTTTAAAACAAAAAGCCATTTTCGACACTTCCCAAAGTCTAAACACACAAATTAGAATGTGGAAATTTAGAAACCATCAGGAGGCCCCTTTAAAATGTAACTGAATTTCCCCTTTGGGTAAGAGTAAAGTGCCAAGTTCCAAGTGGGTAACAACGTCTTTCCTTCTTTTTACAAGGAGTTTAGTTGATGTTGCTTAATTCCAATTTTCTGTAATCTGCAACTGGTACAAATCAAAATAGCTCCTATTGAGTCACAAGGAATAGTCTTGTTTGTATTAACAAGGGCCACAGCCCTTTAATAGTAAAGTGGCATCTATTTCTAATTTCACTTTGAATTTAAGTAGTACTTACAGTCAGCTGAGGTGGGCATCTCCAGAGCTTCTTGCTCTTCTAATGTATGGAAGGTGTTCTCAGCCTCTGTAGTTATCAGACCAGCCATGCTGTTCACTTAGCTAAAAGGTGACAATAACAGTGAATAAAGGTGACTTGGCAGTAACTATAATTCTTTTGAACTCAACACGGATTAAATAATAATCATGCTGCAGTGGCTCACTGAATAGATGCACCAGTTCAAGAAAGCGTGTGGCAGTGTACCCAGAATATCATTAAACAGAAATTTAATTTTAAGCCTATGCTTGAGATCCACTGACTTTGCTGTGATTTGGCATATGTATAAATTCGACTTCTGCCTCATGTTGCTGAATCTAAACCTTAGGTTACAAATTCTTGAAGGTAGAAATTGAAATATCATCTGTAAAAACAGTCTATAAGGTCAAGCATACTATTGCTGTCTAAAGTAGTAAAAAACTCTTGATTAAAATTATGCTGACTGTATGTGCTAAAAAGGACAAAGCAGTTCATTCGATATAATTGCATTCACTCTACCCTTTCTTTCCTGGAAACTATTGCTTGAAATTTTCAGAGCCCCAGAAAATAGGCCTTTCTGTGACTTGAATGTTCTACCAGTCATAGCTCAAAAAGAGTTGAATACTGTGGTTTTAGTAACATTACTAAATTACATAACATTACATTTAGTAACTCATTCCATCTTTTGAATTACACATTTATTTAATGAATGTTTGTTTTATACAGTTTTCATGTTTGTTTCATTCTAGTCTGCACTTATGTTTTGTTGGAATTCATTCAAATTAAAAGTAGTTTTAGGATTTCAGAAGTTCCTTACATTACTTACAATAGACCCTGCTGCTTCTTAGAAGTTTGCTTCCCCTTTACAGAAGTCCCGTAAAATTAATATGTGAATTTGTCTCTTAACAGGAACATAAAGCTAAGTCAGTAATGTAATTACAGAATTACCCCTAAACCCTGAAGAAGGTTTCCTTTGGCAAGCTGCTTTCTAGCTAACCCATCAAATTCTCTACCAGAACAGCTATTTTGTATTAAAAGTTTTTGTGTAATTGTAAAATCACATATTTACTGCAAGCTGCTGCTCTTCAAACAGTGGGTACGTTGCTTTTGTCTGTTCATTGCCTTCTCATACAGGTACAATTCTCATTGGAGAAGAATGGCTTCCTACAAAACCTTTCCTTGATTTCTTTACTTTTTGCAATTCCAAAAGGAAAATGTTGAAATCAGTGTCCTGTCAGCAGACACTGCAAATTCTTTTTTCTTCTTCCCTTCTGTGTGAAATACCTGTGTGTACCTGTAACATATGGTTAGTGAAGCATAAGCTTAGCTCTACAGACTAGGAACTGACAGGGTCTACAATATCTGGTATTTTAATCAGCTTGCTGCAGTTGGTGAATGCATTAGGGAAACAAATCATTTGGTCTATAAATATTCTTAGCTTCAAGTCTTTGGAAAGGAGTTTGCTATTGTGTGTTTTATTCTGAGCACAAGAGTTGTCACTAGGAATGCTCATTATATTATTGGTGTGCTGTCTTGGAGCTTCTTAAGGTCTAATAACTGCACAGATTATTTTCTAACTCTCTAGATTTATAAGAAAAAGAGGTGGAATCTTGCAGTATCTTGAAGAGTGACTTCATGTGTCTTCAGCAAAGCCCAAGACTGCCATCTCTAAGGAGAGGGGGAATACAGGAAGGAAGGAAGAACGTGTTTCTCTGATTTAAGAAATAGCTTTTCCAAACAGCTGACAAGGAGGACTGTCATGAGAAAAAACAGTGATAAAATGTTACTATGAATGGGGCTGAAGTCTTTGGTTATTCCATTTATCAAGCAGCTCCTCTGGCAGGCTCACACTTGTCACCATTCATGGAACAGTTGGCAGAGATGTAGAATTACCTGAACCCTCAGTTTTTACATACATCAGTAAATCTACAGAACCCCATTATTTTTATAGCTGGCTGGTCAGCTGGCAATGACCAGGATTGCTTAGAAAGGAGGTAGTTGGATAAGGTATAAATTTTTCTGTAAAGCAGTGCTTCCAGAAACCATATGTCTCTGGTCAAACTTCCAGACATTTTTAAAATTAAAAGTGTTTTTTAGAGAGAGAAAAAAATTATGTTTTCTCTTTTAGAGCTTTCCTATACAGTTTTGGGAAAGTTTAACCTAAAATCCAGTTTTCCTATAAAAAAACCATTGAGAACACCATTTTTTCATGTATACTAGCCCCCTTCTTTAACCTTGACCTACCTTTTAGGACTCAGAGGTATGTAACCTGCTGTCTACAAAGCCTGCCATGGCTGTCTCAGACAGTTCCCTGTCAGTGCTTTTCATAAAAGCAATCCACCAAAAAGTTTGAATATAATTTTGAGGAGCTGTTTGGCATCTTTCTCAGAGCCCGTCATCTGCTCCGCCAGTGCGTACCCGAAAGCACATATGAAATTTAGTGTCCACTCTCCATATAGCTATACTGTGTATGTGAACTTGCTCTGAGAGGTGATATGGAGTTGGCTATAGTATGCAGTACTCCTATGAACTGAAATAAGCTGTGTGGCCCATCAGATACACATATCTGCCATAAGACACCCACCTACTACTGCTAACCAGCTGAGCTGGCCATTGCCCTAAATTCATCCTTTGCCTTTACCTCTGTCCCCATGGTTCAGAGGTCGGGAGCAGACCTAGCATGCGTGAAACACAGATGAAACAGCAGCCTGTACGTCAGTCAACAGAAACATGGATCTGCAGGTCTTCATAAGCAATCCTAATGTTCTTTTTTTTTTAAGTACTTCAGGATTGAATGTTGCCAAACAAAACATGCCAAGAATTTCATTTTGAATTCTTGAAGGCTCTCAGCTCCCTTCCCCGTTCAGTTCTTCCTTGCAGTCACTACTCCCTGGAAATGGTAGCTTTGCATAACAGAGCCCAGCTAAAGCCATTGAGGCGTGGGGAAATAGGCCTCCAGGATCCTAACTTGAAACTCTGCAGCAGGCAGGGGGCTACCTAAAATCCGGCTGAATATCAACATATCTGACTAGGGTCAAATGAGCAAAAGTATGGTTTTGTACATTTATGAGATGTGGGTTGAAGGCCTTGGAGAGCTATGACTATGAAAACCCAACTATTTCATATCTGTGAGGTGTTTGTCAAATAGTCCAAATCTGAATTTTCTGATCAAGAGAAATCCCAAGTTTTGGAAGAGATGTATTCCTGAAAGCAAATTCTGGAAGGGACATATTCCTGAGAATTTGGGAAAAAGCATCTACCATCACTGTTTTGTATCAGATTCCCAGGACTGTTGCTCTAGAAAGCCAGTGGTGAATCAAACTGTTTCCAGAAAACTCTTTTAATGACACTGTCATATTATTCTAATGGAAAAGATACTCTGTGCACTTCTGTAGCTCCTCTCATCCCAGCACCTCCAAGCAATTTACAGACACTAATGAATTGTGTGTCACTGTTACTATTCTGAAGTAAGTAAACAGCAAGTCAGTTTTGCAACAGAAAACAAGATGAGGCTTAGAGAGATAAAGGTCAGCTTGTGTTTGATCCTGGCATGAACATATAAGAGAGGAAGGAGCTTTCTTATTAATTTATTGTAGAAAGCTAGAAATCTTTACAACCCCTACATTCAGAGATGTTACTTGGCTGATAATCCCTGCAATGCTAGCTGCCCTAAAAGTCTCCCCGAGGAGCGATCAGTGAACTTGACTGCTGTGAAAGGGATTATATGGAGTAGCTTGCTCATAGAGCAGCAGTATGGCTTCAGGATGGGTCTACTTGCTCTGTGTGCAAGGGATACTGACAGCACTCTAATACCTAACTTTTGCACTTGAAGAGAAAAGTCTTACATTGCTTCTTGTGCTTGCTGTTTCTAGGCTACTTAGTTGAGACATAAGTAACTTCTCCAAAATCAGACAAGAAGCAGTGACAGACCAGGGACCATGATTCCCATTGCTGTTTGCTTCTGCCCAGACAGCATTCGTTCCTCCAGATGGAATGCTCTAACACATGACTGATTAATATATTTCTTACAAATTTTAATAACTTCATCACTTCTTTCTCCAGAGGCATCCTAAAATGGAATTCTACCATATCAATCAGTTTTCCACATGATACTCTTTAAATTCCCATACGTTAATGTAAATGCAGCTTACATTTTCCACTGCTTTATCTTTCTAGCTGGGTGGGGAAACCGGTGTGACCTTCGTTGTTTCTTTTAATTGAGTTGTTATTTTGCTTTTCTAGCAGGTCACTTTTTTGAAAAACAACCCCCTAGGAGAGCATGTTACATTAGCCATAAGTCAAAGAACGCATGGAACACTGAGGAATCTCTTCATCCCAGGGGCCAGTGAGACGTTATCAAATTAAATGGAGAAAAATTAAATTTCTTCAGGGAAATTTTTGACCCAAATGTTTTTACAGCAGTATTCACAAACTCTCATCCTATTCCAGGACAATATGAAAGTTACAAACAAAAAAAACCCTAGTCTGAAGAACTGCAAGCGCCATTCTTTTAAAGATAAGATTCCTTTTCAGATGAGGTAGGTGACGCAGAAAAGCCTGATATTCAAACAGGGCAATTTATGGCCCATCTGAGAAGGCCTGTCCCACCTGTATCCTTGTTCCTAATTAGCAGATGGGCATAGGTGCCCAGGCTAGCACGTGGGAGCAAGCCAAAGGCAGCAAATAAGCATCCCAGCTGGGGAACTGGCTAAAACTGACCAATAGGAAATCCTAGGCACAGGGCTGGGGGAAAATAGGGCCATCAGTAGCTCTTCTGTAACTAGCTTGGACTCTGACAGGGTACAGGTTGCTGGGTACAAGTTGGTACTTTGGTCTGCTTCAATGTCAGTATGGCATTCATGACCCTGCACTGCGCAGTGCCGTACAGCATCCCCTCAGCATCACCCCTCTCCTTTCAAGGGTGCTGGGTTGCTTTTCTATTGCCATAAATGCCACTTTAATAGTCATTTTATGTGCGGTGTCTTATAAATCAGTTACAGCTCACATAAAGTTCAAGGTGGAAACTGGTTGGCATTCAAAAAGCATAGTTCTCCCTAACTTTAGTTTGTATTGCACTAAATACATACAACACATAGCAAACCATTGCTAGCCCTAGCACCCACTAGCTCATCTCAGGTCATTGCCCTCATTTCCAGCCTACTTTCTGTTACGTGCTGAAACTGCATATGCTTTGTTACCTTCTTCATGTATGCTGATCTTTTTCCCGCAGAAAGTAAATACTTACTATACTGCACAAAATTACCAGATGTCTTAAGCATGTGACAGGAACAGACCTTCTGGGTCCTTGAATTTAGATCCTCGCTGTCACAGACAGCCATGATACATAACCCATGTCTAGCTCCCTAAATTTGTCCAACTCTCTATTGAAAATAGTTTGAATTTTTGCCAGCTGGACAACTGTTTCAGACTTTCACACCTTTGTTGGTTAGAAATCTTCTAATTCCTAACAGTTTTATTTGCATCTTTTGTTTATAGCCATTCATTCTTGTTTCAGTATTGTTCTTTGGCTGAACTAATTATTTTCCCTTCCTAGCATTTATTCTCCCCTTGTGTATTTATGGAGCAATCATATCTTCTCTCAGCTTTTAATTGCTATGTTAAGCAAGACAAACTCACATCATCTCTTCTCACAAGATATTTTCTCTTGTTCCTTTCTCTTGTTATGCTAATAAGGTTCTCCCCATTCAATTCACCTTGAATTCATCTTTCTTAAACACAGGTAATCAGAACTATCCACATTAATTCTGACAATGGTTTATTAGTGCCTTGTACAATGGCATATCCTGCCCACTGCATCCGAGGAATTTTTTGCTGATCACACTGGGATCCCGTTTGTTATGTATTATTTTCTAACCTTTCCAACATTGTGTTACTGGCAAAAAAAAATTTAGACATATGCTGACTTCTTGTGCAAAGGTATTCATTATAATAGTAAATATGACTTGACCCAAAACAAATTAGAGGTGCTTTAATTTTCTGACGACCCATACTTCATCTATCTCATCAACAATCTGTGCAATTCTATTTTCCATCTCTGCTCTTTTTGGAAGAAAATCAAATATGCTAGATCTGTAACAATTCTTTTCTTCCAAAAATCAGAGGGTTTTTTAATCAAAGAAGCATATCCATTACATTGACTTTGTTAAATCCTTTATATGCTTTCATATTCTTTATGTTATGCCACACATTAGAAAGTGATGTCTGCTTCACTTACTGGCTTTACGTGCACTCTTACTTTGCTCGACTGCAGGGTAAAATCTGGGCACTAAGTCGTTAAACTGTGGTAACTCCATTAATTTACATTTTCTTTGTAATTTCCTGTAATTTGAAATAAATTGAAGTCAACAAGCTGATATGTAAAGATTTTCTTGTCCTGCTACTCTTTGAAGTGACTGTGACTTCTTGCATTAGTTCATGTGGTAAGTAGTAGCAGGGTGCCACTTTGAGCTCAGTTGACTTCTCCAGCCCAACTTTGTCACTGAGTTTCCTGTTTTAATAGGGTAAACGGCAACATGTTCCAAAACAAACTAGGAGGACAAGCTTCCTCTCTTCATTATAGTAATGACTGAATTTGGTTTACTTCATGACTGGATGTGTCTCCTCCTGAAAACAATGTGCCAGAGGCTAGATCCACCAGTAGGCTTAAGCATCTCAGTACAAAATTTTGATACTCAAAATACCTCTTCAGCTGCCACCTAGCAGGAAGTGTGTCAAGCCTGTATCATCCTAAATTTTCCAAAGAAATGTCCTCAAGATGTATCCTGTGGCATGCCCAGATGTGCCTGTATCTTTGTAACACCTGAGTAGCACATAAAGAGCTCTGGTTTCAGAGGAGTAGGCACTGCTCTGCCTACCTTACATGGCCAGACTTGGCAGATGTTCCCAGTGCATTCCTTTTCTCTGCCCACATGAGTTTCAGGTATCTACCTTCCACTGCATCTGCGGATGCTCTGATGACTAGATTATGAGGAAACAATGCCTTTGAATATCTCAATCTTTTCTTCACCACTTTGCAGGAATAATGGCATTCTTAATGAGCCATGGAGCAAATGAAGGGATAGACCTAGTGGCTAGGAGACTCACTTGAGGTGCAGTTATTTTTTTTCCAAAAAAAATACTTTAATATTTAAAAATGCTCATCTCAGCAAAGGACCAGTGTGTGATTTTGATAACCCATGGAACTAAAATGAATCTCAACTGCTCTTTCAGTAAGTAAATAGCCCACACAGTCTCTGCAATCACAGAATCACACAATCACAATATGGTTGAGTCTGGAGGGGACCTCTGGAGGTCATTTGGTCCAACCCCCCTGCTCCAGACTTCCTCCCTGATCTCTGGGGCCTGGTACTCCTGAAGGCTGGTCTTGCTAGTAAAGACTGAGGGAAAGAAGGCGTTCATTACCTCAGCCTTTTCCATGTCCCGTGTCACCAGGGCCCCTGCTTCATTCAGCAGTGGGCCCATATTTTCCCTAGTCTTCTTTTTGCTACTTAAGTTACACTTAGGTACTTACAGAAGCCTTCTTTTTGCCCTGCTCTCTCCTCTCAGGATCCTGAACTCCACCATCGCATGATCACTCCAGCTGGTGCTGTCTTCAACCTTCACATCCCCAGCAAGCCCCTCCTTTTTTGTGAGTGTAAGGTCCAGCAGAGCATCTCTCCTCATTGGCTGCTCTTTCACTTGTGGCAGGAAGTTGTCATTGATGCTCTCCAGCAACCTTGTTTATGCTCTGCTGTGTTGTCCCTCCAACAGATATTGGGGTGGTTGAAGACCTACACGAGGACCAGGGCCTGTAAACATGAGGCTACTTCTAGCTGTCTCTAGATCTCATCCACTTGTTCTTCCTGGTCAGGTGGCCTATAGCAGACACCCACTATACTGTCACCCATACCACTCTGCTCTTTAATCCTTACCTTTAATCCTAATCATCAACATCATCCCATACATTGAAACACCATGAGTGAAGAAATCTGAAATGATCCAACCAAGCTGCATTGTTTCCTGAGGCTATAGGACCTAAATCCAATGGGTTTTCTGGTCCTAATTCATTTAGATGCTTTTGAGAATCTTTCTTCTGAGTGTTTAAACAGGGTTTTGGTATTCTGTAAACTACTTTTTTTCTTTAAGTTGGACTTGTTAAATAAAGTGTTGGCAATTGCTTAGTTAGCCTATTGAAAGTCTAAATTATTCTTTATTGTTTTCACCAAAGCAATTCAGTTTTAAAGTAGAAAAAGATTTTGTGACTAAATGATAAGATATAATGAAAGAGGAGGTGTTTTTAATAATAATACAATTGTATCCATGATGCTTCAAATATTTATGCACATGATTAATTCAAATGACATCAATAGATTGATTCAAGTGAATCTTTTCCTCTTTAAGTGTTTGCGAGAACATCATAATGTGGTGGCTGCTAAATGTTCATATAAAGTTTTGGCCACAGATTTTCCTAACACCTAGTTAGTTAGCTAGTTTAAAAAAATATCAGTTTAAATCATGATGAAAATTAATTAATTTTTAAGTCACTCTCGATTCAGTCTCTGTCTCTCTACCTTGCCTTGCTACAGTTGTTCTGAGGACAAGGAAAAGGAATATTTCTTCTCCTGACTTTTCATTCAGAAACCTTGCACACATATAATTTAAAAGAAAAGAAAAAACATTCATGTAAAATATTGTTAAAAAGCTAATAAAACAGTGAGTCTATTTTTTAAGAAGAGCATGAAAGCAGTTACTATCACAAGACTGTCATTACACTATCTTACAAAATTTAGGCTTTTTATATCCTCTTGGTCTAAACATCTTGACTTTGGTTTTAAAATAGAGCTTGAATCACTGTGGTGCATTTTGTCTCTACTCGTGCACTGCAGACAGCTCTCTATTAGTATGAATTCTTAACAACAAATGTTTTATACAGTCGTAAATGCTTTCACTCACCCTTTTATGTTTTCCACTGTTACAGCAGGAAATAGGAATGGGTCTCCTGTTGGCTTTACATCTCGTGAGACTCAGGCATACAGTGAAGCAAAGTAGTTAAGAAAAGGTGGCTAAACCAGGCAGGTCTTCCACTCACATACCCGTCAAAACTGAGCACATACCACATGGTTGTGCCCTTTATCCTCTGCCAGTGTGTTACAGGAGTTTTCTACCTCTAATTACCATGAAGTCAGTGCACATATTTTTACTTCCAATATGTCAATTCTCTCTCCCACTCTCCTGTACCATTCCATGATACACCTGCTTTGCATTTTTTGTAGATATTTTTTCCTGATGCAGAATAAAAAAGTAAACAACACCAAAGATATCATCTTCCATTTTTGGGGGTCTACCCTGAATGTTAGCAACCGTAAATAATTACAAGTATAGTTCTGAGAGACGAAAATCTTTGTTTAAAGCTTGCAACAAAAGGGAGCCACAGTTAGCCGGGTCCATCTACCCTGCCCCCTCACACACACCCTTTTCACATACAGAGTTACTACAGTAAAAGTGAACTTGAGTCATCTTTTTGGATGGCCTTTTTTATTGTGTTAGTACAGTGCATAGTGCAACAAGGTCCTTACCCTGATGGTGACCCCTGGACAGCCACAGAGAAATAAATAGCAGCCATGAAAAATTGCTTATAAAACAGCCACTACAAATGACAAAAACTTACATGTCCAGGCAGAAAAATCAGTAAGTTCATATCATCATGAACACCTGGCCAGATTTAAAAGTTTTTCAGTAGCTACCACCCAGGCATCTAAATACCTTTATAAGTCTTAACCACAGTCTACAGCAGAACCTACAGCTAGTACACAAATTACAGAAGAAGAAAAACACCACAGAAGAGGGAGAAAAGCACATAGGCAATGTGCTCTTTCTCAAAATCACACCACAGAAGAATGACAGTCTTGATGTCTATTTTTCAGGCCTGCACCAGATGCTCTTGCCATTTTCAGTATGATGCACTGTTTACAATTTTGGCTGATTTTTATGACATTCAAGTGTGGCATATTCTAGAGAGGGTTTTATATCCTTTGTCTCCACTTATAAGCACCCAGACCCATTGGTCATCATTTTTAGAACTGTGCCAAATTCATAGTAATTTTTCACAGGAAAAGAAACCACTCTCTCCTCTCAAAAATCTCTCTGATACTTTACCATGCTCAGACATAATCTGATTCCATGAATGTTAGCACCACTTTTATTTTGCCTTTCATCCAACAAAAAATAGCTACCAGCTGCACAAAACCCTTTGTATGCTGCATGGGAGAGCTCTTTTGATGGCTGTGCTTCCTCCTTGTTGTGGTGTCTTCTGTTGCATGAGATCAATTCAGTTTCATGGTAAAGCGCTGCAGTCAAAAGGGCATAATGAAGTATATTATAACCCACTACAGACAGGAAAGCACACGCCTTCTCTCCTTTTCCACTCAGTGCACTGACTACAGTTCCCTTTGTGTGAATCATGTCTCACAAAAGAGACCAGAAGATACGGCTGCTGTATTTTTTTAAGCTTTAGTAACTCTCGTGAGATGAATCAACAAGACCTTCAACCGACTCACCATTCCTTCCTTCCTTCCAAGCAGCTAAGTAGTTATTGGAAGAGGGCTGGCTGGATAGGAGGCAACGTCATCTATCTGAAATGGTATTTATTGCCTTAGAAGTAAAGCAAGTAGGTATTTTTTCAAGCCCTGCTTTAACCATCTGAAGTTTGACCTTAAACAAGTCCTTTCACATATGTTTTCTTTGGTTCCCTGTTTATGCAGGACTGATAATGTTATTTTTCATTCTTGATGTCCATGGCTGAAAATTGCTACATCAACTAAAATATAATCATAGAAATATGAGAGTTGTTTCCAAGTGCTTATCTACAAGACAGCTGGGGTGCAATTAGCATAACTGAAGTAATTAATAAACAATTATAATAAATAATTATCTTCTTAGGGCATATTTGGCCTTTGCATGATCTTTCATGAGAAAATTTGGTACTTTCATTTAAATGCAATATTTTTTATCCTCCAAAGCAATCTAATCTACTGTGTAGGAAGACTGGTATTTCTGTTTGATTGGTTGGTTGATAGTTGAGTTTATTTTAAAGTGAAATGAAAATAACTGATTCTTAGTTATTACCAAAATCAAATCCCTCCTTGTCTTTGTCCTTGCACAGATGCTTACTCATGATGAGGAAAGTGTTGTATTCAGTTCTGATTTCCCTTCATATTGAGCTCCAGTATAGTTAAGCCTTTCCAAAATATTGTGAATTACATGTGCAAGTGGTTGTCTGCCAGTAGAAAGAGAATTGGTGTCCGTCCACAAGGTGAGAGAAGCCAGGACCATTTTCTGTTTACTACCTTGCACCTGGAGAGCATTTAGCTAGTTGCAGGTAGCCTGTGTGCTTTGGAAAAGGTCGAGACCTGGGTTTCCAGCAGTTAAAAGTTCCCACTCAGCTGCAGTCAGACAGCAGGTTGGACCACCCTAGGAAAACTCAAGGAAGGATTGTAAGTCTGCACTGTTCTCTACTCCAGCTTCTGCTCCAAAGGAGTAATCTAATTTTGTGCGTGCATGGAAACACAATGGCTTACTGACATAATCACTCTTTACCAGGAACAAGCTGTAACCGAGAAGTCCTGCATCTATATGCATGTTCTATATGCAACTTCTTAATCTTTTGAGAGCAGATTATGGTAGTGAATACCCCAGTTTTAATACTAGTATCATTGAAACAGTGCAGTTGTAAATGTGCACTTGAGGAAATTAAACCACACAGTAGTATCCCAGTCTATTATTCCTCTAAATACTGAAAAACAGAAAGGGGGGGAGGGGGGGGGACACGGGGATAGTGTTGCTAGGTGAAGTCATGTAAAACAGCAGTAAGGAAGCACTGAAATACACCTGCAAATGCTTCAGAATATGTAGATAGGGATGGATACTGGTGCAAGTGGCATGTGCACAACAAAATTAAGCTTGATGCTGCAGACTAGCCAACAGACTAGCTGAATAATGACCTGTAATTTTTTATTTCTTTATATATTTACTTGTAACAAACTGTAATTTCTTTGACTTTCCTAATGCAATCCAAGAGGACTAATCATGCACTGGAGAAAAATGGAAAATGTAGGACTTTGTGATTTACTTTTTGGAACTGAATTATGCAGGAAACAACAATAATGCACACTTTTAGCTGCCAGAAATATGGATCACACTAGCAAAATCTTATTTAGTAGACACTGTTAGAATCTCCTAGCCATATGAATACAGGGAAAAGCCATCCTGGTGCCATGCTCCAGAAACACACATTTACTGTGAGTGATATGCTGCTGGTAATTAAAATACTTTTTAATTTCTTCCTTCTACTTGCTACTATTACTGTAGTCTTATCTAGCATGAGCTTCAGTAAACCAGCTCACTGTTGTTCCAATTCCATCCAGAGAGGCACGTATTCAGCGTTAGAGGTTAAGCAAGGGAAACAGAGACAACAAATGGATGATCATCAGCAAACTAATAGTCCTACAGTCCATCAGCATTCTTCTTCACTGAAGTTGATATAAAAAATTACAGGGGGCTTCAACTAAATCCCCACACAGAGCTGTCACCCTCACCTTGAAAAAGTGTTTCCTGATGTTCAGAGGGAACCTCCTGTGTTTCAGTTTGTGCCCATTGCCTCTGGTCCTGTCACTGGGCACCACTGAAAAAAGCCTGTGTCCATCTTCTTTATACCCTCCCTTCAGGTATTTATATACGTTGATGAGATGCTTCCTGAGCCTTCTCTTCTCCAGGCTGAGCAGTCCCAGCCTTTCCTCATATGTGAGGTGCTCCAGTCCCTTAAACATCTTTATGGCCCTTCGCTGGACTCTCTCCAGTATGCCCATGTCTCCCTTGTACTGGGGAGCCCAGAACTGGACACAGTACTCCAGGTGTGGCATCACCAGTGCTGAGTAGAGAAGGATCACCTCCCTCGACCTGCTGGCAACAATGCTACTAGTGCAGCCCAGGATACCATTTGCATTCTTTGCCACCAGAGCACATTGCTGGCTCATGTTCAACTTGGCATCCACCAGGACCCCCAGGGCCTTTTCTGCAAAGCTGCTTTCCAGCCGGGTGACCCCCAGCATGTGCTGGTGCATTGGATTTTTCCGTGCCAGGTGCACGACTTTGCACTTCCCCTTGCTGAACTTTGTGAGGTTCCTGTCAGTCCATTTCTCCAGCCTGCTGACGTCCCTCTGGATGGCAGCATGGACATCCCAGTTTTGTGACATCTGCGAGCCTGCTGAGGGTACACTCTGCCCTGTCATCATCTAGATCATTAATAAAGATTTGAAGAGGATTGGAGCCAAGATTGACTAGTTACTACCTTTCCTACCTTCCAGCTTCCATCTGCCTTCTCTTCACTTGCCTTTTCCACAATTTTTTCTGTCATCCTTTCTCCCAGTATTTCCCAGTACTCTGGGAATCCCAGACTATGGGAGTCCCAGAATTTCCCAGGACTATGCTGCAACGTAGTACAGTACTTCTGAGTCAACTGGTATATATTGAATATCTAAGATTAAAACCACAGGTGAGGACAATGAATTTCAAGGGCTCAGCATGGAGACAATATTCAAAGGTTATTATAGTATAGGGAGTCTAATCCAACACAGGCAATGAAGGAACAAGAAAACAGCTAGCTATTCAGTCAGGCAGCCAGATATATGAAAATGTATTTGAACAGTCATAAAATTAAATTATGAAAGAAGGATTTTAACATATGTAATTTACTTTAATCCAAAGACGCTTGTTTCCTGTAAACAGAAAGCTAGGACTTGGACTTATTATTTGTCCAGTTGTTGAAATTACTGGTCCAGTTGGAAATCTTACTAGAAAGAAGATGTGAAAGTATAATGGAAGAAGGACAATAATGTATTAAAGTTCACGTCTTTTAAATATACAGCAAAACAATTTATTTGTGTGCAGTCTTGTCTTACAATGTGACAATATAGCCATATGCATAAGAAAACAGCAGCTCTTGCTGAATCAGGACAACGTCTCTCAGTAGATCTAATTCCCTGTCCATTCGCAAAGAAATGTCACTGCAAGTTTGCAGCTACCAGATGTAGATACTGCACACAGCAGAGACTGAATCAAATGCCTTCAGGCTGCAGACTCAGTGGTGGAGAAAATGAGGATCAAAAATATGAGAAGGATAGGCACTTCAGAGGATGCTCTTTTCTGCGTTTGACAAAGCCTTTTTCTTTGTTTTTCATTCTGATTTGGTTTTTTTGATCTGCAGGATAAAAACATTATATAAAACCACACTGAAAAGGTCACAAGAAGCTTCAGAAATTCTGAAGAGTTCTGTATTCCTGCTGAATTCACAGAGAAATTTAATAACTCCTGTTCACCATTAATTAGTTTCTTTAACCTTTGCAAAAAAACACCCTTGGATTTCTATTTGTATCTTTTCTAAATATTATGGTAACACTTCTTCCAAATCTTTAATGGTTAAAGCCATTCAGTTATACGTGTTTTCATTTCTTTACCTTTCATTGAGAAGTTAATTTCTCTCGTCTTTTCTGTACATGTTTCTAAACTTCCTACTACTGAAGGTAAAATGTCTTTAAAAATATTTTCTCCAGGCAACAAGAATTTCACTGAGCAGAAATCAGTAATACTGTTACAGAATGTCTGAAATTACTCATATTTAAAAACTAACTTTATAGCTATATCATCAAAATGTTAATGCTAATAGCAGTCACTGTGCTTCCTTTTTCACAGGGAAGTAATATTTTATCAATATATATGGTAATCTCTCTTCCCACATATCTCAAGTCCCTGAATATCAAGGCAGGGACCGGGGGAAGAAAGTCCCTCCCATCGGAACCCAATTCAGGTTCCAGACCACGTGAGGAACCTGAACATACCTAAGTCCATGGGACCTGACAAGATGCACCCCAGGGTCCTGAAAGAATTGGCTGACGTAGTTGCCAAGCCATTCTCCATCATATTTGAAATGTCATGGCACTCAGGTGAAGTCCTGTTGTAGTTTAACCTCAGCCAGCAACTAAGCACCACACAGCCGCCCGCTCACTCCCCCCTGGTGGGATGGGGGAGAGAATCGGAAGGGTAAAAGTGAGAAAACTCCTGTGTTAAGATAAAGACAGTTTAATAGGTAAAGCAAAAGCTATGCACGCAAGCAAAGCAAAACAAGGAATTCATTCACTACTTTCCATGGGCAGGCAGGTGTTCAGCCATCTCCAGGAAAGCAGGGCTCCATCACATGTAACGGTTACTTGGGAAGACAAACACCATCACTCTGAACGTCCCCCCATTCCTTCTTCTTCCCCCAGCTTTATATGCTGAGCATGATGTCACATGGTATGAAATATCCCTTTGGCCAGTTGGGGTCAACTGTCCCAGCTGTGCCCCCTCCCAACTTCTTGTGTACCTGCAGCCTTCTCAGTCGGTAGAGCATGGGAAGCTGAAAAGTCCTTGGCTAATGTAAGCACTACCTAGCAACAACTAAAACATCGGTGTGTTATCAACATTGTTCTCATCCTAAATCCAAAACATAGCACTGTACCAGCTACTAAGAAGGAAATTAACTCTATCCCTGCCAAAACCAGGACAAGTCCCCAGTGACTGGAAAAAGGGAGAAACATCACACTCATTTTTAAAAAGGGTAGAAAGGAGGACCCTGGGAACTACCAACCAGTCAGCCTCACCTCTCTGCCTGGTAAAATCATAGAACAGATCCTCCTGGAAGCTATGTCAAGGCATATGCATGACAGAGAGGTGATTAGAGACAGTCAGCATGGCTTCACCAAGGGAAAATTCTGCCTGACTAATCTAGCAGCCTTCTACGATGGAGCAACTGCAGCAGTGGACAAGGGAAGAACTACTGATGTCATCTGTACTTCCATAAGGCCTTTGATATGGTCCTTCACAACATTTTTGTCACTAAGTTGGAGAGATATGGGTTTGATGGATGGACTGTTAGATGGATAAGGAACTGGCTGGATGGCTGTGTCCAAAGAGTTACAGTCAATGGTTCAATGTCCAAGTGGAAACCAGTAACGAGTGGTGTCCCTCAAGGATCTGTACTGGGACCAATACTATTTAATATCTTCATCAGTGACATAGACAGTGGGATTCAGTGCACCCTCAGCAACCTTGCAGATGACACCAAGCTGAGTGGTGCAGTTGATAGCTTGAGGGAAGGGATGCCATCCAGAGGGACCTTGACAGGCTTGAGGAGTGGGCCTGTGTGAACCTTATGAAGTTCAACAAGGCCAAGTGCAAGGTCCTGCCACCTGGGTGTGGGCAATTCCCAACATCAATACAGACTGGAGGATGAATGGATTGAAAGCAGCCCTGCAGAGGAGGACTCGGGGGTACTGGTGGATTAAAAACTGGACATGAGCCAGCAATGTGCGCTCGCAGCCCAGAAGGCCAATCGTACCCTGGGCTGCATCAAAAGAAGCATGGCCAACAGGTTGAGGGAGGTGATTTTGCCCCTCTACTCTGCTCTTGTGGGACCCCATCTGGAGTACTGTGTCCAGCTCTGGGGTCCCCAGCACAAGAAAGACACGGACCTGTTAGAGCAGGTCCAGAGGAGGGCCACGAAAATGGTCAGAGGGCTGGAACACTTCTCCTGTGAAGAAAGGCTGAGAGAGTTGGGATTGTTCAGCCTGGAGAAAAGAAGGCTTCGGGGAGACCTTATTGGTGCCTTTCAATATATAAAAAGGCCTTATAGAAAGACAGAGAAAGACTTTTTATGAACGCTTGTAGTGACAGAACAAGGGGGCAAGGGGCAATGGTTTGAAACTGAAAGAGAGTATATTTAGATTGGTTATAAGGAAGAAATTCTTTATGATGAGGGTGGTGAGACACTGGACCAGGTTGCCCAGAGTTGTTGATGCCCCGTCATTGCCAGTGTTCAAGATCGGGTTGGACGGGGCTCTGAGCAACTTGATCTAATGAAAGATGTCCCTGCCCGTGGCAGGGGGGTTGGACTAGATGATCTTTAAAGGTCCTTTCCAACCCAAACTGTGCTATGGTTCTGTGATTTTGTGATTGTCCAGTGGATTGTTTACTCCATACAGAATATCAGCTTGTTCTAAAGGTTCAGAAAGACACTGAGCCTCACTTGTTATTATATCTTGTGGATGGCTTTATACCATAAGAAGTGGGTGTTAAATGATGTTAAATCAAAGTGATATCTTTACTCACCCTTTTTTCCTTCTTGACACTTACATAAATGACTGCATAAGATCCAAGAGAGTATAAAGTTGCATGATTTTTTTTTTTATTTGACTTGTTAACCTACCGGCAAATGTAGAGTGTGTCTAGTCTGTACAATGAACCCCCATGTCAGAGAGATACCTGAGGTAATTCTAAGAAAGATAGCATGTCTGTATAAATCAGCACTCAGCTATGCTGGGTTTGATCCTAGGTGCAGTATAGCCTCTCATTAGAACTAATTACTCTTGGCACAGCATCATGCTGATGCAGCTGTGCAGCTTCCAGAGCTAGTTCATTTGGCACTTAGCTCAGGGATCACTGCAGTCTTGGGCATAGATGTGCACTGTCATTTGGTCAAATAAGTGAAGCTTTCGCTCATTAGTTCAAATGACCATTTCGTTTGGGAATTAGATAAATGATGAAATCTTCCAGATGCTTAGTCCAATTATTGTAAATATGGTCATGATTTTTGACAACTACCTGATTATTAACAGACAGCCAAGCTACGCAGTAATTCCTGCATTGCAGTCAAGCAATTTGGATCAACAATTTCTCTCTGAGGTGTTGGTTTGGTGGCTTTAATTTTTAGTTGTGTCCCTTGAGAAGTGGCCTCCTCAAAGCAAGTCCTGTGTTCCAATATGTCACTTCAGGGTAGCATCTGTAGCCCTTTCCACATATTTTCAGCAGCCAGGAACAACCTATCAATGCTGTTTCAATGTCAGCATTGGCATGGCCATGTCTCACCCCTGTGCAAATTAGGGCAGCAGGGCAGGTGATTTAGAGATAACTTTGTAAACTATCTTTAAACTCAGCTGTCTGAGTATAAGTGGGAAAGGTGGACAAGATGATAGTTGCTTTCACATCCTGGAAAGCCTTCTTTTCTATCCAGAGTCTACTAAAGTCAATGGGAAGGATTCCAGTGACTACAGATGTGAGACCTGATCTTGACCCTGGTGATGGATTCCATATAAAGATACATAAACTACTAGCTCTAGATCACTTTAACATCTCTATCTGTTGATTAAGTTTTCATTCATTTTCAATCATTTCACTGAATTCTGTCTACTGGTTTAGTCCTTTGTCAAAGGTGTATTTATAAACATTGTCCAAGAAGTTTGGCAGATGTTGCCCTTACAGAGATAGAATATTTTCAAGCTGTTTTTTTCACGGAACAAGCAAGCAAAGTGGAGTGTGGAAATATCTGTCTGGCAGGTTTTAGTCTACAGTTTATAGCTTATTGTTGTATCCTGTTTTACAGCCAAGCAAGTGAGCTCTGATTCTAGCCATAACAAGGCATTTATGTTCTAAGAATGGGATTTCAAAAGGATCCTAAAGAAGTTAGATACTATTCCCTTTGATGTAAGTCACTAAAACATCAGTGAGTCCCATTGAAGGGTATAAAAATACATCAGGGGAGGTAAGAGAAACAAAGTACAAGGGAGGAGATGAAAGTATGTGTTTCAGAGAAAGGATAATGGGAGAGAAGGAGAGAAATAGAGAGACAGGCATACAAAACTGACTGCGAGGAGGGTTGTAATCCCTCCTCCTTTTTTTTCACAGCTGATGTGTCTTGAGAACCTCCACCTACTGCTTAGCATCTTGTGAGTACCCACCCATCTGTCAGTGTCTCTTTCTTTGCTGGCAGCCTCATTATAGCTAGACAGCCTAGCCTGCAATTTATCAAGGATCAAACTGGGAAAATAGGAAAAAAAGAGACTTGAAACACAAAGAGTTCTAGGAAAATGGGAGACCTAGCTGTTCATAGATCTTGAATGCCAGAAAAGCCTATCAGTTCATTTAGCCTGACCTTCTGCATAGCAAAAGACATAGAAGTGCATGCTACTTCCCATGCAGTTGAGCCTCAGAACTTGTGTTTAACTAAAGCATATCTACCACAAAGCCTTGAAAGGAAGGACCCAAGGAACACAGAATCCCACAGACAATGCAGTCATAGAATAATAGAATCATAGAATACCAGGTTGGAAAGGACCTCAAGGAATATCTGGTCCAACCTTTCTTGGCAAAAGCATGGTCTAGACAAGATGGCCCAGCACCCTGTCCAGCTGAATCTTAAAAGTGTCCAATGTTGGGGAATCCACCACTTCACTGGGGAGATTATTCCAATGGCTGATTGTTCTCATTGTGAAAAATTTTCCTCTTGTGTCCAATCAGAATCTCCCCAGGAGTAACTTGTACCCATTACCACTCGTCTTTTCCATGTGACTCCTTGTAAAAAGGGAGTCTCCATCTTCTTTGGAGCCACCCTTTAAATACTGGAACGTGGTGATAAGGTCTCCCCTAAGCCTTCTTTTCTCAAGGCTGAACAAACCAAGTTCTCTCAGCCTTTCCTCATATGGTAGGCTTCCCAGTCCTTTGATCATCTTTGTGGCCCTTCTCTGGACCCTCTCCAGCCTGTCCATATCTTTTTTGTATAGCGGGGACCAAAACCAAACACAGTATTCCAGGTGTGGCCTGGCAAGCACTGAGTAGAGTGGGATAATGACTTCTTTCTCTCTGCTGGTGATGCCCTTGTTGATGCAACCCAGCATCCTGTTGGCTTTCTTTGCCACAGTAGAACACTGTTCACTCATATTGAGCTTGTTGTCCACCAGGACCCCCAGATCCCTTTCCACAGGGATGCTCCCCAGCCAGGTAGATTCCAGCCTGTGCTGCACTCCTAGATTATGTTTTCCCAGGTGCAAGATCTTACATTTGTCTCTGTGGAACTTCATAAGGTTCTTGTTAGCCCACTCTTCCAGCCTATCCAGGTCTTCCTGCAGAGCGCCTCAGTCGTGTCCCTTCCTTTTTATGGGCAAATGCCTCATAGATTTAAGATGAGGAAATGGGATCTGAATAGAGCTAAAAAACAAGAACACAGAACAAAGAGTGAGAAGGGCATTTTGTTTGCCAAAGTTACACTTCTATGTTCTGAACAGATGGCTGACAATGACCTGAGACCTTAGAAAATTGAATCGATGAAAGAAACGTGCTCAGATTTAATTATACGTAATTGCACAAAGCACAGAAAGGGTAAAACTAAGCCACAAGTCTCAGTTTATTGAGTGAATATGTATGCCAGGAGCACTTAAAAAATTCATCCTTGTTCAATTTTATGAAGTTTCCATCACAAAACCTTGTACTGACTGAATAAACTAAACCCCATATTTATTTTCTTTTTTTATTTCATAATTAAGCAATTTCAGACGTTTGTTCAATGTCTAATCCTCATTCTCATTTCTTAGAACAACTGGCTTGAGTTTTATGGTATTTGGTAGAATAGAAAATAAAATGATCGTTAGGAAAACTCACTTCATGAGCTACAAAGTGACCGACGAGTAGAAATCTCTGGGACCTATGCAGCTCATTTTCTACATGTTTCTGAAAAAATCCTGCTCTGGTTCAGTTGGTCACTGTGAATAAATAGTCACATGTGCACATGTATGTTAGATATCTTTTAATCATCCCCTTTAAAAGTTTAACAGAATAACACCACTGTCATGTCAACCAAGGATGTATTTGAGTCAAAGATGCCACATCATGAAAGGGTTGTGTGTGTAGACATAGAGAGATTGAAAAGTAAACCATACTTAGGAAAAAAAACTAAATGATTGCTACTCTTCTACATAACTAGTTACACTGAACTTCTGAACAAATTTGATGTTGCACTGTGTCTCACTGAGATGGAGTTAGCTTTCTCCACAGCAGCCCATATGGTGGTGTGTTTTGGATTTGTGCCTAAAACAGTGTTTTGGCTATTGCTGAGCAGTGGTTGCACAGTGTCAAAGCTTTCTCTCTTTCCCATTTCTCCCCCAGTCAGTAGGCTGAGGGTAGCAAAGAAGTTGGAAAGGGACACAGCCAGGACAGTTGACCATTATCCAAAGGGATACTCCATACTGTACAACACCATGGTCAGCAGTAAAGCTGGGGTAGAGGAAAAAGAAAGAGTGGGGGCAGTGCAGTGTGCCCAAAGCCCCATCCAACCTGATCTTGAACACTTCATTCCCCCAGTCCCTGCCTTGAGATTCAGGGACTCAAAAGATGTGGGAAGAGCAATTGCCAGTGAAAACTGAGACAAAAAAGTTGTTGAGTACCTCAGCCTTCTCCGTGTCAGTTGTCACCAGATCCCCTGTCTCATTTATTGGGGGGTACAATTTCTTTTGTCTTCCTTTTCTGACTAACATGCCTGTTATCAGATGTTCATCCATTTCTGTTAAGGTACAAGTACCAATCATTTTACCTAGAGATGCCCCTGGTTGGAGAAAATACTTAATCTGTAGACTCAAAAATTCATTCCAATGGAAAGTGAGAATGAAGAGTCAGAACCAGCAATATAACTTGCATGTGAGACGTACTGTCATGCAGCCTCTGCCCATCTGCAAAGCCCTTCTCATTGACATACTGCATGTTTTTTCAGTCCACCAGTCTAGCAAATAAGTTTCCTCCCCTTTGGTTTATGAGTCATGTTTTTAGGTTGCTTGGGGATGGATCAGCACAGTCCATAGATGCTGTACTGCCTTCTCTAACTTTCAGCATGTCAGCAAGTACATGCACTGAAAACGGCCTTTGATGAGAAGATTTTTCTGGAATGCTTTTCCTTCCTAACTATAAGATTAAATATAAAAATACAATATTAATTTATACAAATGGTACGCTTACTTTTATGTCAGAGTGAATAATTTTCTCCAGTAAGTACAAATTTCATTGTAAGTCTTTCAGGCTGTGATACAGATTTCAGTTTAAAGCCATGCATAAAGCTAGACTATGCAGGCACAGAACTTCTGCTTGAAATATCTCTATTTGCCAATTCTCTACACTTTGTCTTTCTCTTTTAAAGGAAGAATAATCTTCCTTTAAAAAATTAGAGATGCTTCGATCCAGAAGACCAAGAGCTTGCAAACAAAGAAGCATTCTTGCAGAGGTTTTCAAAATCCTGGATGGGGTTGTACTCAAGGTACCCACAAGCAATATCAGCAGTGCCATTGGTTGCCTCAGAATAAGACGAAAAGTCTGCTAAGGGGTTCTCATTTTACAGCCTTATAGACAGACTGCTTTTGGGAAGCAATTCAAGCCTGACAGTGAAGAGATCCGAGGCAGTTCTTCAAAACAATATTAAAGGAGAATTACACACACACCCTTAAAAATAGACTTGAACACAACATACAACTTAAGTACTGGAGAGATTTTACTCTAATTCCTAATTTCCCTGAGTTTATTGGCAGAACCGCTGAAGTTATAAGACGTAATAACATTAAAATGAAACATCTTTATTTCTTTAATGGCAAGCTTTGGCTCATACAGATTTTCTGTCTTGTAAAGTGCAAAAGGCCAAACAGACTAAATTCATGGCTTATGAAAGGCAGTTCATTCAAGAAATGAAATTATTTTATTCAGCAGAGAACAGAGAGTACAAAAGCAATAAAATATGATTTTAATTTTTTCCTTTAGAAATAGCCAATTTTGCAGGAAAAAATCAAAAGTGTCAATTGTGTAATAAATTTGGTTTGAAAGAACATTCTCTGTAAAAATCCTATCCTTCCAGTTTTAATAAAAATGCATTTAATTATGTCTGACATAACCTTGTGAAAATCTATCAGGCCATGTACAAAAATATTTCCCACTATTTATCAGTATTGTTAGTGATAATAATCATGGAGTGGTGCTTCTACCACAATTTAATAGCCTTGCTGAGTAAGATTTTTATAAGACTGTTTCATTAATTCAACCAAACAAGAAACCACAGCTGTACTGGAACACTGACCATAATTGGGCACCCGAGATTTTTCAGGAGAATTAAAAGGTTGTTGAGGCTTTTTTATTTTATATGTAAGAAAAACAAATTAAATGGAACTCTTGGTTGTCTTTACTTCTGTCTGGTATCCTCCTTTATGAATGCTATCATTGATAATCTGTTTTCTGGTAACCCTTTCGTCTGATGTTTTGCCACCATAATACAATTTACAGCTCCAAATTATATAAACTAAATATCAGTAGGAAAGTCAAAACTATATTTCTTCATTCCAAAATGATCTATATATTATTAATCACAGTCCCTGTTTAATAATAAGTATCAATTATACAGTTTGCTAAGGATGACCTGGTGGAATGTCTAGTAGAGCCTAATGGACATTTGTAAAATTTCTCAACATGTTTTGAATCATCCACTATATATAGGGCACTGTAGTACTTGCTAAGAATCCGTTTCTTTTTCAGCCATAAATCTCACATAGGTCATTACCACTGCATTATTAGTTCATTGTAAAAATCAATTGCCCCTCAAAAGAAAAAAGAAGTAGACTTCTTCTGCATCACTTTTTTATCAAAATACATATTTCCCTAAAAAAACCTATGGAAACTAGAAAGCTGCAGAAATCAAAAATTAATGTCATTGTTTCAGAGTCTGTTGATGTTCTCTTCTAAAAGCTGGTGAACAGGTTTTTCCAATATTACTGAAATTATTAGTGGAAATAAAAAATCCTCTTTAAGGATATAATTTATTCTGGTTAAATTTTACAAGCCAAACCGATTTGATTTCCATCACATACTATAGAAACTTTTCACAATGGCTTCCTTGGAAATACTTTAACTCCTACTCAAGTTAGAAGGAACTGAACGTGCTTATAAATTCTGAAGGTGTCTGAGCAGTAGGTATTTCTGGTAAATATGACTCTTGTATTTAGGAAGTATAAGTGAATTTGTTTACAACATAAGATGGGTTCCCTTTTGCTTGGTGTTTCAGCTGCTACGGAGGTTTCCTTTTCATTCGATGTTGGAAATGGGCCCGTGGAAATCATCGTTAGATCTCCCAACCAGCTCAATGATGACCAATGGCATCGGGTCAATGCTGAGAGGAATGTCAAACAGGCCAGCCTGCAGGTAGACCAGTTACCCCTGGAGGTCCGGAAAGCACCAACAGAAGGACACACACGACTGGAATTGTACAGCCAGCTCTATGTTGGTAAGATGCAGAGCGTGTAACAGGGCTTTGCTCTCACATGCTGAACGCTCTTTGCCTCGTGTCTTGCCAGCAGCAGTTAGTTTAATGTGGGAAGTTGCACTACTGAAGCACTTGCATGACAGCACGGGGGAGGAAGGGATGGGAATTAAAAAAAAAAAAAAAGACAAGCATGTCCATAATTACAGAAGTAAGAAGATCAACTAAGAGAAAAATATTCTGTGCTGGCAACCTGTCATTTTTGTCTTTCTCCACCTGCAGCTCCTGGCTGAAAGTACCTCTAGCAGGCAGTAGTGTCAAACTCCTTTTTTGCCAAGTGTCTCTCTCAAGCACACACACTTATTCACCACGGAAGTGAAAAATGCTGCATAGGTCTTGCCAGGACTGCATGTGCCTGCAGTGCCCATCCTAGCACTTTCAGCCTCTTTAGGTTTGATCACCCACGCTTTTGCGTTCACGGCTCTCGCTGCAGTCTTTTCCCTTTAGTCCCACGGGCTGTTTGCCCATTCAATGTAGGAAAGAATCGCACAGTGTTACACAAATGCATTCCCTGGAACCAAGTTAGTCCAGCTGCTTTCTGGAGCTGCTGGTCTCCACTACATTTTGGGCATGCTATTCCAGCAGCACTTGTATTTCTCTGACTGTTAGCCCCAGGGCTGCGAAGTGCAGACATGCCAAGTGCCATTAGCTGGAATCAGAACTGCATGAAACATTGAGCAAAGAAGCACTTTCCTACCTCTCTAGATATCTGCTAACAGGAGAAGAGGGAAGGGGGAAGGAAAAAAAGACATGATCTCATTTTTTTCCCATGTTAGTCAGGGTTCAACAGCAGAAATTAATTAAAATGGTGTTTAAAGCTTTCACTGCCTTAGTAAACAGCACAGTGTCACTGCAAACTGTGTATAATGTGTCACCAGATGTGCAGTCATTATTTACAAGCTCAGATTCTCCTTTACTGCTGACTGTGATCCCAATAAAAGGCAGTTTCAAAATAAGCTGAAATGTGAAGTTTGTTTAAAAGAGGGAGCCTTAACCTTTTAAAATAAATACCAAGCCTTTTGCTGAAAACAGGAAGAGATGGATTTTTTCCCAGCCTGAGTTCTTGGGGAATTGTTAATAATGATGATTTTTATTGGTAGTTTTGAATTAACTGTATCCCCAGCAATGTTTTGAAATATCTAGTACCAAGTATCTACCAATAGTATCTAGTACTATTGCCAAAAACTGAATGTCCAAATCTGTACCAGATTTTCTTTCTTTCTGAATCATATCCATTTCATATAACTTGGTGATTGGAGCACACATCTCAAAGAACAGATTTAAATCTTTACCCAGAGTCAGACAGAGAATCGATTTGAGTTGGAATGTCCCAAATGAACACCCTGAACATCGGGGCCTGGAGAGTAATACCAAACAAGAATTGTTTTGCTGCCTCCTGTTCCACTTTCTGTAGAATAAATATCTATTCCCTGGGCCAGCGAGAGAGCCTGAGGGGTGATGACTTCATGTCCTAGGGGCTAGGACAGTCACCGAGAGGGGGAAAGAAGGGAATTAGAAGTATTAGGGTTTTCTTCATCACTGCAGTGTATATGAGTTTCTATAGAATGGAACCACACCAGAATGCCCTCTGCCCTGTGCACTCGACAGAGACCGAGCATTGCCTCCTCTTACTCCAAATTATCCAGTTACCAGCTGTTGATTTGAAGCAGCCCTCTCTCTTTGGTTTGTATTTAGTCCTCTTCCCCACTCAGGTAAATATCAGCTTCTGTGCTCTGTGGTGATGAGTGTTCAGATCTCCTCAGGGACTCTTCAGCACCTGCGGCACTGCAGTAATCAAAGAGATGAGAGGATGAGGGGAAGGGATGACAGCCACTCATTGTTATTTGCTGCATTTTTTAGGGTTTTCTTGTTTCTAATCCAGCCCCAGATAAGACTTTCCTAGCTGAAATCACATTTTTCAGCAAGTGTTTACTAGGGGGAAAAAAGGAACAGTTCTTATTGACTGCTAAGAAAAACCATCTCAACCCAGATTTTCAAATGTAGCTCTTCAATGTTACATCCTTCACCTTATACTCAGACAACTAAACTATATACCCAATGTTGCTTGGAAATTAACATCTATATTTCCTATTGCAACTGAGAGTGGGGATTTAAATCTTTTCCTTCTTTCCTCATTGTGGCTTTGAAAAATGTAACACTGCGTAACAAATTATGGCATTATTATTAGCATCCATCATCACTGATCATATGGAGAGTAAGGCTATACCTTAGCAATTGAGCCAAGCCCATTTCTTCCACTATTATCTCTAAAAATCTTGATGTTGAAATGAAATGTCTTACAGTGGAGAGCTAGAATCTCTAATGTCTAATCAGTGTAAAGCAAACACACCTACTATTTATGCTTATTTATGGTATGGTATCAAAAGGTTAGGTTTCACTGATTTCATTGTCATTAGGACAAAGCAATTCCTTGTCTTTACAAAGAAACCACTTATTTCCAGCTGTTGTCACAAGCTTAGCAGGATATTTCATGTAAAGCAACAACAATAAAATCTGTTCGGTGTTGTCTCACATTTTTACATTCCCTCTCAGGTGCTGCAGGAGGCCAGCGAGGCTTCCTAGGTTGCATTCGTTCATTAAGGATGAACGGGGTGACACTGGACCTGGAAGAGAGAGCGAAAGTCACTCCAGGGGTGAAGCCTGGCTGCTCTGGCCATTGCACGAGCTATGGGATGTACTGCGCAAATGGTGGTAAATGTGTCGAGAAATACAACGGCTACTCCTGTGACTGCTCCAAAACTGCCTATGATGGGCCATTTTGCATTAAAGGTAAATGCTTTAGTGTGGGAGGCAGAGTATGGGTAGAACTATCTGCCTGAGAAGAAACTCGATAGAATCAATGCTTCAGCTTTTATTAATTAAACAAGTAAATCCTGTTTAATACTTCTTACAAACAAGTCAAATTATATACCCATGATTGAAATGTGATGATTTACAACCACATCTCTCATTAGTACTAATATATGTTACCTATTTAAACCAAATAACACAACAACAAAATGCATCAGGAATGCCTGTAGTCATAGCAGGTCTGGCAGACTGTATTCCACAGTCTTGAGCTGTTGAACAATAAATTCCTACTAGCACAATGTCATGGTTACTTCTTTAGAAAAAACATGGATTTAAACAAAAGCTACCTAGTTTCATTCAGAAAAATATTTGGAGATACATAGGTGTGAGCTTTGAGTTTAATATCTTATAAATTGGGAGGCCAGCATTTGGATTAAAAATTTTATCCATCCATAACCAGATCAAGTCTTCTAGTAGCTCAAACTGGGTTAGAGATTGAACTTGCTAAGGTAAGGGAAGGTAGAGAGCTGCCACATCTATGTCAGTCCTTTGGAAATGCCTAAAGTATGTTCTGAATTTTCAAAATCAATGATTGTAAGAGACCGATTTACTATGGACACACATGCCTGCATAAGAAAGACAGACAAGGAGTGAGGGAAAGAGGGATCTTACATACAAAAAAAAAGTGAGAATGAAGATGCTAATTTATTTCCACATTTTTTTTTTATTTTGACCAGAAATTATTGTGACAAAATAGCAATGGGAATATAATTTTCCAAATGTTTGCACTGTTTGCAGGCTTTGTGGCCATTCATTTTTTCCCCTTACATTTCATAGGATATTCTCATTATATTCTTGAAATATTCTTCTCAACATTTCTAAAGGTTTCGTCACATTTACCTGAGGTGCTAATACCTCTCAGCAGCTCTCTTTTACTGTGCTTTTATTGGTACACAAAATCATCCAGTCTGTTGCTTTTCCTAATCATTTTAAAAGCTTTCTCAAAAGGTACTAATCCTACAGTTTCAACTAAAAAATGTGAAGGCTCTTCTCATCAGTATATGTGATGTTAAAGAAACCTCTAGCCTCATAAACTGCCCTTCTGCTTTTACGTTACCCACTGTACGAGGAATCCTGCAGGCAGGCTGGGTCACCAGTCACCAAATTCCCCTCATGAAGCTGTCCTGGCAGTAGGGGAAAGCTCCCGTCTTTTGACATTCTGGTTTCCAGCTCCTTCTTAGCTTCTCTTTTTCTTCCAAGTCAAACTTCGACGATTACTTTGCAAATATCCATACGCTGCTCCCTTCCAGACACACTTAGAGGAAACCAAGTTTACAACAGAAAGAGGCAGTCTTTTTACCTGATGCTGGGTTATGGACTGTATTCTCTCCTCACACACTTCAGCCAGCTTCATTTATATCCACATGTATCCATCTTCATTTCATTTCATTTTATCATAACAGAGCTTTGTCCATTGCTGATGTTGCTCATACATTGGAGCACCCTCTTCTAAAAGCTAAGGGACTGTTTTCACATCACCAGATATTCTGATGAATGTCTAGCATGATTATTTTATAAATTCCAATAAATATTATGTATTTCTAGTGCAGCAGAAGTGAAGCAGCTGCTACTTTAGGTAATGGCTTCCACTGTGCTTGCATGCAGGAATTTCATCAGGTTTCACTATGCTGTGTTGCTTCAAAGACAAATTATAAAACATGTCCATCACATTCAGGACTGTACATACAGTAACTCCTGAGAATGTGAGCACAGTGATTTCAGTTAATTTAGCAAATGGTTTGTCATGAATTGAAGAATGGTAATGCATATTTAGTATTTACAGTTACGTTAGAGGAAACCCATTCAGGCTGGAACTGGGTCAGTCTCTTACAGATCACACACGTTGACTCAAAAAAAGAAAAGAAAAGAAAGAAAAGAAAAGAAAAGAAAAGAAAAGAAAAGAAAAGAAAAGAAAAGAAAAGAAAAGAAAAGAAAAGAAAAGAAAAGAAAAGAAAAGAAAAGAAAAGAAAAGAAAAGAAAAGAAAAGAAAAGAAAAGAAAAGAAAAGAAAAGAAAAGAAAAGAAAAGAAAAGAATTGCTGCCATGCCATATTCAGTGAATTCACTTTTTAGGTTTTTTCCTGTATTTCCAAAACGCATCACGCTGGCTTTTATTTGTGTTTTTCTGTTTCTCTTATGCATAGATAAACCCCAAACTTCTGCCAAAACTAGCTCTAAGCTAAAGTGTTTTATTTTTCCTGGATGTGGAGCTAACAGAATAAAAAATACCATTAGGGGAATAATTGAGCACCTAGCACAGACAAACCCTGGTTTTGGCTGGTCTGTAAGCACTGTCACAGCAACAGCAGTAATATTGTACTATATTACACTATAATATTCTCCTTATCAGCCTCCCAGTCCAGCCAAAGGCCCAGAGCTCTGACAGTGATACTTGGGGCATGCTGTAAAACTTGCTGTAAGCTACTGCTGCTGGGCAGCACTGAGTCATGCAAAGGTACTCATGCTAGCATGGGAATCTCTGTACCACACAGAGTTGTGCCGTTTAAACATGACATCAGATCTCTGCTTTAAAACTATTGCAGGCTAAAAATATCTATTTAAGTCCTTAAGATCTTATGTATAAAATGCAAATTACCAATTTCCTATCTGTTAGTGCTGAAAACTGAAGTACTCATCTAGAATATCCCCAAGTATGATTTAGTGTGGGTGAATTCATGGGGCTTCTCTGTAGAAACAACAATGTGGCACTGGGATAAAGTTTGAGGATAAATTAAACACAAAATAGACTGGGTTTGGAGCATCTTGTGATCAAAACAATTGTAAAACCTCTGTAACAAACAGTGCTGATAATGAGATCCTTAAAACAGTTCATTTTCAGCCCATTAAATTTTACATTGTAAATTTAACTTGCATTAAGCCTTTTAAATCAAGTAAAGCACTGGAACATCTTGTGCATGTTGTCAAACTCCCTAGACCTGTGAAAGAAGAGGATCCTACATTTTCTTTCTAATAGCAGCTACTGGAATCTTGTACCTTTTGGTCCATGAGACAAGACTGGATATATTTTCGAGATACAAAGGGCAAACATACAGTACTAACGACAGCAAAATAAATACTGGCAAAACAGCCGAGTATATTTTAGTTAAAAACAGAAATTAAAAATTATAAAAATTATAAAATTTCTTGGAAAATAGCAGGGAATCTTTCCCTGCTTTCCCTGTAAAATAAAAATGTTACCTAAATTATATTTTAGTTTATTTGGATGAAACATCGCAATTCTGATATTTCAATTAATTTTTCATTAACACTTTGACACTTTCCCCTCTCTAAAAGCGCTGAAATGTCTGTGAACATGTTTTTAAAGACTATAGTCTCTGTTTTCAACCAATTCCATTCTTTATAGAAAGGACAGAGTTGAATACTGCTCTGTCACTTGTAGTTTTCTAACCTGCACCACAGTATGCAGTTGGATGCTGTGATGTTGGGTGAGTCTAATATGAGGCAAGCAAGAATATTTTCCTTTGTTACCTTCACTAGGAATTCACGTCAGCTGCCAAGAAATAACAAGGTTAGTGCCTTGCATGATAAACTAGGACTAGGTTTCATTATTTTACTCCTCTGAGTAAATCTTCCAGGCCAAGTAGCTCTGTTGATTTAATAATCAATAGTGCCTGACTATCACACTCAAACCAATATGAAATATTACCAGAAAAATATGCCACTCCGCAGGAGTGAAAGGTGGCATAATATAATACCCTTCAATACACCACAGTCTTCTCTTCACATTGATTTTAATTTGCCACAGGAAGCTTCTCTTATCCAAAAATTTTATTTTGATATTCAAGTCACTTCCCCATGGTAAACTTTTTGAGGTTGGTTACATAATGAAACTGCTAGCAGAAGTGATAGGAAAAATTAAAGGAAAAAAACCCCATCATTAGTGTAAGGAAATCACCATACAATGGTTCATAAGTAATAAAGGCATCTCACAGTAAAAACAGGCCTCGCATATTGTGGATTCTTTTGCTGATGAAATCCATCCTTAGAGCCACTGATTGATGACTGACAAGAAATTGCATTGTCTCCAGCCTTATTAGCAGCAGATCACAATGTGATTGATGTGGTAGTGGCCTGGGAATTATACTATTTTTTTACAAGGACAAAAAAAGTGCAAAAACGCAGTCTGACATCTATTTTAACTTTATTTCTGTTTTGTATTTGGGGCATATGCAATTGGCTTCACTTCTTTCATTGCTCAGAGAAATTGTTCTGAGGAATAGCTGCAGTGTTTCTGCAGTCCTACAGATTGCTTTCTGACCTTTCCCTGTCCTTTGCTTAAGCATAAATTCACTTTTTTTTCCTCCCACAGCTGTCCTAACATCATAAAAGCATTTCTGAGAAAACAATTAATTTTTGTTCCTTTAAAAAACAAACGCTTTCCTCCCTTTAAACAAAAAGAGTGAAGGTCAAATGCTGAAATGGCTATGCAGAGCGTGTGGCAGCACTGTGATATGGGGGATCCCCCAGGGAGAAAGCATTCCTCCTTTGGGTATTGAAGTACTGTGGATCATCACTAGGAGAAGAAATTGCCCATCACCAAGAGAGTGTGGCCAAAAAAAAAAAAAAATAAATAGCTGGTTCTGTGACTCATGTGCCTTCAGGTGTGCTGGAAGGGTAAATTCAAAGCTTCTATGCAATTACTCAATTTGCTTCAACAAACACCAAGGAGATGAGCACAGTGTATACACTTTTTTCTTTCTTTCAGGTAAAGCTCAGATTCACAGTGTGAATCATTACAATCCTTATGCCAATGCCCAAACTGAACTCCTTCATGTTTGTTTTTACATTTGCATGAGCCCTGAAAGCCCTTACAGTAGTATTGTCATGGTCAGATTTCCTTCCTTTCCTGCTCCCTTCTCTGCCTCAAAGAGAAAAATCAGCTTTTTACTAGGCTGAGTGCGTGCAAAAAAGACATAGCAAATCTGGTGCTATGGCACATGGGTGAAGCAGCTCTGCACCCTTCCACAGCCTCTTAGACTGACACTTGACCATCTCCAAATTCTGCCCTGGTTATACCTATTCAATTCCCTTTATTTTGCTGGTTGCAAATACATTTCATTGCTTCGCTGTAAGTAATGGGGAGGTGATTATTTGAGTGGTTTAAGGTAACTAAGTTCTTAGTTTTCATTGTTCATAATCCCAGAACCTGGAAAATCAAGGCAACATTCCTTCCCACCCAAAAAAAAATTCTGCTATACGCAACATGATCATCATCTGTTAGCCAAAAGTTATATCAGAAATTTTCCTTGAGTTAGGAATGTTAGACTCCCAGTCTGGTAAGTCTGAATGCTGCAGTCAGGTTTTTCTACCTGTAGATCAAACTTCAGGACTTGGGTCTTAGCCTTTATTGAGTAAATATATATACTCACAAAAAAATATATACACTCTAAAGCTATTCCATTCTGCTGTCCTGTCAATACTGCCTTATTAAACATTCACAGTTGTGCTCTAGTGCTTTGAAATTGCATTTCACTTAAGTTGCAAGAATTTGTTCATTGGAAAAAAACATTTTTTTTCCTTTTAAAGCAAAACCTTCTCCATACTACTTACATGTCTCAAAGAGATATCAACCTGATTATAAACTGAACTTGCCAGCCCACTTGCCATCCATAATAAACTACTTATAAAATGCAAGGATTTCTTATTCTGTATACAGAAAGCAAATAAATCAAGGTAATAAGTTAAAAAATACTAAGTCCTGGCTCAGAAAATGTGATAAACTTTCAATTTCTTTGTCAGCTAACTATAATAGGCCTGCTCTGGTATCGTTGCTCACTGAATGCAGATGTTTTATGAAAGTTGAGTAGAGCAGCTTCAGCAACATTGCCGGCTGCTGCATGCCTGTGCAAAGGGAACTGAGAGATTTGAGGTTCTCGCACCAGACACCCATGTGCAATATTTATACAACTGCATGCTATTGGAGTAGTATTGGCACCTCACAAGCTGATAAGGTGTTCCTCTGTGATGCATGAAGATATTTTTATTATGGTAATGGAGAAAGCGAATGAGATAATGAGGGAAGCAAGGAACTGCTCACTGTTAGAGTGGTAAGGTAAGTCCTGTGGTACAGGAAGGAATTGAAGCCAGATCTCACCTATCAGAGTTGTCACTCTGAATACTGCGCAATCATCAAATGGCAGTGTCTAATATTTCTCAAATGGCTCTTGCAAAGCTGCAAGTTTTTCTCCAAAGTTACCTAAAGAGCACCTCCAAAGACTCCCTGGCAGGAAATCATGAAACCTGGTCTGTTGTGTATTTGGCAGTACATTTTTCTTCATCCATCCTGTTTTATTTGACGGGGTTTTTTAACCATTATGGATATTTCCATTAGAAAGGGAGCTGGCTTTTCACTTAGATTCAGCAGAGAATACACAGTGCAGGTTGCCATTCCCTTATTCTGAGCCTGCTGTCCTAGACGTAAGTTCTAACGGCTGTAGCTATAGAAAGATCTATAGTAATTTCACATCAGTGCAGAATGAACCACAGCTGTGATTTTCCTGACATTTTTAGGCTTTCCTTGGCATGTGCACTTCTGTCCAGGTATAGCAAGGTAGAATAAAAGGCATCTGCTTTACAGGGCTATTGCAAGAGAAGGTTCAGAGCACAGCCTTGATTAGATGTGCCAAATGGCTTCCCAGAAGAATCTACCTGTCGGCATTGACTAGGGAGGCTTGAAGGTGGCTTAACCTTATCTTCTGTGGCACTCATCCTGTTCTCCTGAAGGTAGCAGGAAACTTTGCATGGTTTTATGATCAGGCCCCATAGTTTCACTGGTGCACATTATTTTACATATCCCCCGATTCTGATGGTCATTTGTTCAAGAAAGCTTTTTATACTGAGTACTGATATATTCATATAGAAGAAGCAAACCCTCAGTGGGTTTGTATTCTATTAATGCCAACAAACAATTGCTGTATTTTGGTATTTTACGCCACACGTAGAAAATTCAAATGTGCATCATAAATTATTACAGTAATGGCAGCCAGAATATGAGACTTGAGGATGTAGGACAAAACCTTTGAATCCCCACTTCTTGGCTTCACGAACTAAATACTGTGAACCTGAAGGTAAAATAAAATGTTGAGTGAGCTAACCAGATAAATGATAAGCATTACCATCTTCGGAGCACTCAAAGTAAATTCTCTCCCAGATCAACAGCTGTGAGATTCTGACCCTTTACTGATGCCCTACGGCCAGGATGTATCTCAGTGAACAGTCTTAAACTTTGTGACCACAGCCTGGAATTAGCTGCAATTTCTGGTGCTCTCTAGCACATTTTTAGCCACAAGCCAGACAAGCAAGCCCTAGTCAATCAATATTCAATATTCATAACTATATGAGAAATCAAAAAGGAAAGAAAATTATGCACCGGGAAAGAGGTTTTGTTCAGCTGTCTAAATTGCCTTAACAATTTTTGTATATGCACCAAGTGTCAGAATGCCTCCAGTGACTGTCCTTGCTTAGGATTTTGAAAATGGTGCTTTTCACATCCAGAACTCCATGCAGGGAAGACAATAAGATTGACCACTGGCAAGCAGCATCACGGAGAAATATTTTTAATTTACCGAATCTGAGCAGGGCCAAGGAGGCATTTACGGACTCCAGATGGGACATGATTACAGCTCTAAGAAGGCATTTCAGTCAGCTTTGTGAAACAAAGAGGCGAGAATCTTTCTCTGCTGCATTTTTCATGTGTCCTGGCCAGGCTTCAGAGTTGTCAGGATTTTGTCTCCAGCTTCTCTGAGGCAGGGATTTTATCCTGTTACTATCCATTAATAAGATTTTTTTGAAGGCCCAGCCTCAAAAAAGCCAAATACCGTAATACCAGAGAAGTAACCAGCATTACTTCTTCTTCGTCCCCAAGTGAAAGGTGACACAAGCCAGGTCTTGAGTTTACTTGGAAAAATGTGAAATGGCAGTTGTGAGACAGCGATAGCTGTCCTACTGCAGAAGGTAGATTCCACCTCTTACAGCGCCACTCTTGAAAAGCTTCTGTGTTGAAACTGGGGGGTTTTTGAGGGATGGGTTTTTCGGTATCTCCACAGATCTGTTGCTTCTTTATTTATTAGGAGTAGTATCTTGAACTTGATTCATGACAATCCCTATTAACATTTGTATCCCAACTGTCAGCGCAGAGCCAATTCAATTGCTGTAAAGCCTGCTGAGTTCTTTTATGTATGCCTCCAGATAGAAAATCTTGCTGAAGCTGTGGTCAGCCACACCTGTGCAATGCTGGCAATGCTCTTCACAGGTGAGGAAAAAGTAACGGAGAAAGAAGACAAGTTGTGGATGTGACTGAGTGTATGGCTACCAGAATCATTATAACTACCTGAGAAGAACCGATACTGACACTTCACTGATGTTAAACCAGCAGCAAAGAAGAATACAGTTCTTAGGCCTACAACACTGACCTAGAAATGTCATGAGATTGTGGTCTTTTTGTAAGTGAAATGGGGGTTTTTGTAGCTATTTGGCTTTTTCCTCTAGTCTTTCAATACTCTTGATCCCAGACATGATGACAGTGTACAAAAGTAAAAGTAGCTGAGTGAGGAGAGGGAGACTGGGGAGATGATCAAAGAATTGTAACCTTCAAAATAAGTTTTCAGTTCTGGGTACATGTGCATTTTGTGTGGAAATAATTTTGGATCAGTTTTTCTTTCATCCCTTTTCAAATTGAAGATGGACAGTTTTGTAAAATATGTGCAGTTCGCAGTGGGGTTATGCTTGATAAAATCATTCCTAATGATCCACAAATCCTATTCTGGGTTCCTCTACAAAGCAAGCCCAATGCTTTGTATGTATTTGCAAAGTCTGTCAGCAGAGGATGACTGCACTGCATATTGGTGTAGAAATAGGTACTGCTTTCCAAAGAAAACTGATCTGTTACCGCCACATTCATTTCCCCAAGTCTTCTGCCTTGAAAGGGCAGTTTGCAGAGGAACCCTTCACTATGCCTTATGCCTGATCTCCCAAGACTCATCTTTTGAGATAGCGTTTGAAATATTACAAAAGAAAGCAGAGGGTGGTGCATAGAAACATCATCCACATTTCAGCAGCAGAGTTTGTGCTGCGTTTTGCCCATTTTACTCAGGCAGCTTGAATGGTTTTCTGAATGAAGGACTTAGATATTCCTTCTATCAGAGCTTCAGGAAGATGATACGCTTGTGACCTCCAAGTAGATAGTTTTTTCATTAATCAGTCCTCAGCATTTCCAAGTCATCTGATAACCTGCCTTCAATATAGAGAAAATTATCCTTTAGCTTTTTCTAATATTTCGTAGTAGTTTAAAAAGCCTGCTCCTGTGAGCTGCTGAGCACTTTGCAGCCCTGCTGCCAGGACTTCAGCTTCATTCAGTAAAGAGCATAACCATGTGCATCAACCTCTTTGTTCAGCTGGAACTTGAGGGGATTCAATACCTTCCTGTTGAGGGCCTTCAATACCTTCCTGTTGAGGGCCTAATACACTCACACAGCCAAACTGAACCTTCCTCTTCCTCCTGAAAGAGGTGGTGTGCATGTGAGGAGAATTTCAAGGCTCATTACAATAGCTTGTACACCTGTAATAATACAGCTATACTGAAAATTATTTTCTCAGGGCAAATCAAGTTAAATGTACAGAACATTCTTTGCTCTGTCGTGAAACCCTTTTGGGAAAAAAAAAATCTTACCATTTCAGAGGGCACCATTTACTTAAAGCTTTCTTTGTAGTAATGAACATTTAAAGTAGCAATTCATAACATTTACAGCTGTGGAAAATGCGTTGCACGCTTTCCAGCTCAGCCCCAGAGCAGTGCTGAGGTCAGGATTGAAGGTCCCAGTATTCCCAGTGCATGAGGCCCTGGGCAAGCATAGCACTGGGCAATCCTGAAGATCGCTCCTAAAATAAAAGGCATGACAAGCAGTAAACAGGCTGGAGGCGAACATAATTTTGCATCAGTATGCTGCGTGCGTATGTGGAGCCTCCGCAGGGGCTGCGGTCCCCGCCAGCAGAGTGGCAGTGTCAAATGGCAGGGCTGCCTGGCGCACCGGGACCCGGCATGCCAGCTCTGGCAAGCAGCTCTGCCAACGCCGCAGCAGCGTAATTGATACAGCATCTGCCCGAGGAGCGGCTTGCATGAGCTAGAAGCAGAGGTGAAGAAGAATAAATTAGGGGTCACAGGGATATTTTTAAGCCTAGCAAATACTTAGAGTTACAGTGTATACTCCTTTAGATTTGTAAGTGCTAACGCTTATTTTCAACACTGCTGTTAACAGCAGAAGGCATCACAGTTTGGGGAAGTATTTTCAGGATAGGGCCCTTCACTTTTAATCCAGGAGTACTTAAATTGAGTCTACTGCAAAATATAGTTGTTAAACTGAATTACCTCTCCCATAACTGTTTCAGGGTGATTTAAGGTTTCTCCTATAAAATGGCAGTTATAAATCTATCAGAATGATCGAATTATTTGTAGCACCTTGGGACCACTACTTGACTCCATGTTTTATACAGCCGCACAGTGATAGTGACTATGATATTTTGAGTTTTGGAGAATTTTTATATGGTAACAGGAAAACATAAAACTTTTCTAGCACTAGATTTAGCAAAATTCTGGAAGGGAGCATCAGTAAAGTGCACTATAATTTCACTTGTCTTCTAATCTTTTCTCAGCTCAGCTACTCTGAATAAAGTCTGCAGGCTCGTTCCTGACTTGCTCTGTATCACTGCACAGCTTGTAAAATAGACATCTTGCTTGTTTTGAGATACAAATCTTGCTTTGTTTTGAGATAAAGCCTTTGCTTAGAAATGTGTGAAGACTCCAAATGCTAAAAGGGGATAAAAATGAAATTTCTTTTTAAATAAAGATAGTGCATTGATTTTTCAGAAGTTTAGATGGGCAATTTTGTACCAATCTGTGGCAGCTTTGCATCATGTAGGAAGGTAGTAAATGATGAAAGATTTTTTTTTAAAGACTGGTCACCTCTTTAAGCATTGCTTATAACCATTCTTTAAATACAGTACTCATATGTTGTGCTCATAATCTTTATTCATCATTCTTTAATCCCTTATGAAAAGTTCATAAACATACCTTCTTAATTAGGTCCAGATGTAATTCAAAAATTTCCTTTAATGATGTTGTCGCACTCAGCAAAGCCTCTCCAGCACCTGTCCAGTCACTAAATGAATGACTGCCATAGGAAGCCAGTCCAGCAATCTCCAATAGACTTAGTAGGTTATACACTACCAATGGCAGGCAACTGTGCTGTGATTCCCATAGGGGGGCTGTCAAAGTCAGCCTTCTCTGTAAGAAAGAATGTCAACCTTGAATTAAGTTTTTAATGTTAAGAAATAGGCAGGACTGCATTATTATGAGAAATAATAGCAATGCTTTTTCAACTGAAAGTATTAATTCTGCCAAGAGTAGTTTTATTTTCTGTCAGGAGTATTGAAACATGACATTTTGTCTCAGATTGGTTTGAAAACTTTGTCTGGGTAGCACAGTTCAGATGTCTCTTGCCTTGTTCCCCACTGAGTCAAGCTCCCGAGTTAATTTTATCTCCCATAAGGGCATCCTGGTTATGCAGTTCTCATGAAGGATTGTGCTAGCAGTGGATAATTTTCTAGTGTCGTGCCCAATCCTATTTCAAATCTTTCAGGTGCTGGAATCGCCATCATTCCTTTGTGAGGTCCTCCCAAATCCACTCAAATCTGCTGGTCAGAATTGCTGGTTTTCCTTTTCCTTGACAGCATTTCTTAACTGTGCCCCTTAAACCTCTCTTCCTTGTATCTCCTTTTTTGGAATATTATCTGCTGCAAGACATCAATGAGAATAAACCTAAAGCATGGTTCTTCTGGTCTGTGGTATTGATATGAGATACAGGCATAGACTTTCCCTCTGTCTTTCCTTTGTTCTGTGAATCCAGGTACCCACCAATAAAATGGAGATTGTCCTTTTCATTCTCATTGGAAAATAGTGAGACTCTTGACTTAATATTAGCAAAGTGCTTGAATATGTGCTTGAAACATGTATAGATTAGGACTGGTTAAGTCAGTAGCAACATTTTCATCCAAATGGTGTCAGCAGGTTTAAGTTCTCTTTTTCTTTTTTCTTTTTTTTTTTTTTTCTCTTTTGTGTTCAAGATGTTGGAGCATTTTTTGAAGAGGGTATGTGGCTTCGTTACAACTTCCGCTCCCCAGGGACTAGCATAAAGGATCTAGTTAGCCGAACACTTTTGAGTTCTGCAGATCCTGAGATTACAGCGCCTGACCTCAACTTGAATAAAGAAGAGCTCAGCTTCAGCTTCAGTACCACCAAGTCCCCTTGTGTCCTATTGTACATCAGCTCCTATACACAGGACTTCATGGCTGTGCTTGTCAAGCCGTCTGGTAAGCAACTGCTCCGGGCTCTCTCCATTGAAGGCACAATTGATAATAACACCAGGTTGGCATTCAGCTGCAGGTCTGAACTAATGAGAAAGTCTCTTCACCCTTGTCATGTAAAAGTAAAGTACATGGAACCTGAACCTGTATTCTGCTGTACTAAATTTTGTACTGATATAACTGTTCAATTCAGTAGGGTTTCACTAGCCAACCCTCCCTCTCAAAACAAAAAAAACAACCCCCAAAAAACCTGCTATAAGAGTCAGATCCATGCCATGAACTAGCATTATGGAGGGGAAAAGTAGGCATCCACATGTAGGCACCTTAATCACTGAATTCATGGCAATATCACCAGTAGTCAGTGGAAAGTGTAATATACTGTTCTGAAAATCTGACTATCCAATGAGGTGGCTAAAATACGGGTGTAGCATAGTATATAAGGTCCTAAACATTTTGGTGACAGTTGAAGGTTGGATGAACCATTTTCTGGTACAGTATCAAAACAGAATATATCTCAATTCCAAATAGTGCCTCAGTACCCCATGAAAATCATTATTAGGTGGATTTTACTACCGTTCTCTTCAATGGGATAAGTTAATATAAGTATTCCACATGCCACTCAAATTTTTCCCTTCATGGGGAAGAAAGAAGGTGCATGAGAGAAATCCCACATCAGACATCTAAACTATAGTTATAAAGGTCTAGGGCTGCTCTTTTGGGCCAGAATATTTCAGGTTTTGATCAATAATGGGGTCTGCATTTCCCTTTTCAAGCATCCTTCCCTTTAATCAAATATTAAAATTTGTTATGAGGAGCAAACACTTCTGTTTAGAAAAGCAAAATCTGTCTGGAAGTATGTCATGAATATCAATTAACCACTTTTGACTATACTTTTCTAACAATATAACCTGAGGTTTTCATTTCACCATATATTATTAAATTTCCATAAAAGTCCAGACGGTCACCTGTCAACAACAATTAAATGTAAGAACAAGAAAGTCTCTTGTGTAGATTATGTGTCAGTGTTAATTTGTTGTAATTTTGCCTTTATTGAATGCATATCAATGGTTTATTCTTTAGAAAACCTCATACTTTGTATAACTTCAAAGAATTTTACTGCACCAAGGATCTCAATAAATAATAAATAAATAATCTCAATAAAGTGCTACTTGATGTTCTCAAATCTGTACCAGTTGTCCATATTGTTCAAGGCATAGCTCCGATTTGTTTGGTTTGCAATCTGGAGTGTTTACAAACACTTTGGTTTTGAGATGCTGGTCATTGTCACACTTCTGGGTTATAAACTGGAAGCAGTTTTCAGCCCAGTAGCTTTATAATCTCAAACACTAGCTCTTCTCCTACTGCAGAGACAGCTTTGAGAGCAATTTAAGTGTAAAATGGTAACAGTAGTATGTGACAATAAAGAGGGGAAAATAGCTGGTGAATAAAGATCAAAATACCTGAGGATGCTTTTCACATTTCTTTCACTAGGGAATCTGCAAATTCGGTACAGCCTAGGAGGAACCAAAGAGCCATATAACATTGATGTCGACCACAGAAACATGGCAAATGGACAGCCCCATACTATTAACATCACACGGAATGGACGGGACATAGTACTGCAGGTAAGCAGACAGTAAAGGTTTCTTGATTCCATTACTTGTAGCTTGTAGCATTTTATACCTTGATAGTCTCCATCTCTTTGAAGATATCAGTGGAATTTAGGAAATGAGAAGTAGATTGGGTTCTCTTTGCAGATCGCGCTCCTAGGAGTTAACAAAAGCTATTCTCTCCCTCTATTGCATCAAGTCACGTTGTTCTGAAATCCACATTCTAGTGTGATGACAGCTGGGCTTCTATAGGTGTCACTGTAGATGCTCAAGTGCATGAGAGACATCTGGGCTGATAGATAACGTGGGACTTAGGATAAACCTGCACCATTCTGGAGCAGTGGCTGGAAGCCAGGAGGGATACCCTACAGCATCTTAAATGACTGCAGAGCCTGATGCACAGACAACTAAATACCATGCCATAAGTCCTGAGTCTGCAAATGAAAATGTCTTTAAATTTAAATTTACCCTGCAGTCCAGTGAAATCGGAAGAGCTGTTCTGCGAAGATGAGCAGATGCTTAAGTGTTTGTGTGACAAGAGTCTAAGACAGAGAATATTATTGAAGGCACATAGCTCCAGCTTATTTAGTTTTTGGTACAGCACAGGCAGGAACTTCATCTCTCCGTTTACAAACCTTTGAGATAATATAATACTATTTAAATAACTGAGGAGAGCGCTGCAAGAAGCAATCAATGTTTCCAGGCAGCTTTCTCTCTGTGGTCATTACAGCACTCTGTTTTCATTCTCTGGTTGTCACATCTGCAAACGTGGAAATTGCAGCAGGGTATGAGAAGAGTTTTGTTGGCAGGAGAGTCAGGTAGATGGGATAGATTAATCTGGATTTGATAGTTCATAAGAAGCAAACCAAAACCAGTAACAAATTAAATACAAAAAGGGAAAGTCTCCTTGGGAACCAAGCCAAAAGGTGAAGGATAGTAGCTGTCACAGTATTATCTACCTAAAGATTAAAATAGATCCCTGACAGTTATTGTTTCAAGGCATCAAAAGGAAACCTTTCCAGTGCATTACAATGTCATTTGATCCGAGGCTCTCAGTACTCAGAATAACACTGGATGCATTGAAGTAGACTTGACATAAAATTAGAAAATTTGGAAAATGTCAGATAATCTAAAAAATATATAGGTGATACATCCAAACACTTTTCAGGCTTTTAGAGGTTGGGAGGGGTATATTTTGATATATGCATCTTTCTTGCATGCTGTTGCATTTGGATTTATTTCTCTTACTGCTAAATGGAAGCTAAAGAAGACCTACAGTTAGGTTGCCTTCTGCTGTTAAATGCTTCTATTTGGGGGAGGTATGGGATGTTTCCTATAGAGTCATAGCTGGCTGATTTAGACAGCTGTAAAACTAAATAAATTATTTTCTGAAGGGATCAGATGAGATACCTTGCCCACTTGGAAAATATGTACACAGTTAAGTATCCCAGCCTTGCATCAACTCACCTACATTTGGGGCCCAACCATTTTTTTTCCCAATGTTTTATGGGACTGCTACCTGTCTAGGGCTTTGAAGAGCCAGAAACATTTTGCTTAGTGTTGCTCTGCTGGGGTAAAAATTTCTTAATCTAGTCAGTGTGCTTAAAACACAGCTGGTTTATGTAATCAGAAAGCAGATGCATTTGAGGCTTATTAAATGAGACGATCTGTCTTACGCATATGCAAGAATAGGGAAAGTAAGGACCCATACAAAGAAAATCCAGAAATCCTACCCCTACTGTATCCTGAAACAGAAGATTTCTATCAAATTTTGTTTATTCTTGTGGTTGGTTGACCTTGGCTGACTGCCAGGTGCCCACCAAGCTGCTCTGTCACTCCCATCCTCAACTGGACAAGGGGAGAGAAAAATATAACGAAAGGCTTCGGGTCGAGACAAGGACAGGGAGAGATCACTCACCAATTACCATCACGGGCAAAACAGATTCGACTTGGAGAAATTAATTTAATTTATTACCAGTCAGATCAGAGTAGGGTAATGAGAAATAAAAACAATTCTTAAAACATGTTCCCCCGACCTGTCCCTTCTTCCCGGGCTCAACTTCACTCCCGAATTCTCTACCTCCTCCCGCCGAGCGGCACAGAGGAATGGGGAATGGGGTTTGTGGTCAGTTCATCACACGTTGTCAGTGCCGCTCCTTCCTTCTCACTCTCTTCTCCTGCTCCAGCATGGCGTCCCTCCCACGGGAGATAGTCCTCCACGAACTGTTCCAACATTGGTCCTTCCCACGGGCTGCAGTGCTTTATGACCTGCTCCAGCACCGGTCCTTTCCACATGTCCTTTCCACAGGATGCAGTCCTTCAGGAACAGACTGCTCCAGTGTGGGTCCCCCATGGGCTCTTAAGTCCTTTCAGCAAACCTGCTCCAGTGTGGGCTCCTCTCCACGGGTCCACAGGTCCTGCCAGGAGCCTGCTCCAGCGTGGGGTCTCCATAGGGTCACAGCCTCTTTTGGGCATCCAACTGCTCTGGCATGGGGTCCTCCACAGGCTGCAGGTGGACATCTGCTCCACCGTGGACCTCCATGGGCTGCAGGGGCACAGCCTGCCTCACCATGGTGTTCACCATGGGCTGCAGGGGAATCTCTGCTCCGGTGCCTGGAGCACCTCCTCCCCCTCCTTCTTCACTGACCTTGCTGTCTGCAGGGCTGTTTCTCTCACATATTCTCACTCCTCTCTTCAGGCTGCTGTTGTGCAGCAGTTTTTTCCCCTTCTTAAATATGTTCTCACAGAGGCGCTACCACCGTCGCTGATGGGCTCGGCCTTGGCCAGCAGCGGGTCCATCTTGGATCTGGCTGACATTGGCTCTGTCAGACATGGGGGAAGCTTCTGGCATCTTCTCACAGAAGCCACCCCTGTAGCCCCCCTGCTACCAAAACCTTGCCACGCAAACCCAATACAATTCTCCATAAGGAAGTTGATTTTTTTACTTATGTGGTTACGTTCTGTAAATGAGAGAACTGATATGAACAGAAATGGATCTGTTAATTAGATTGTTCACTTGAAAATTAGTCCTGTTTTCAAATATAAATTCTTCATGGTGCTTGAAAATACAGAAGATAGAAATACAATTTTTCTCAGTATCCAGAGGACAAATCATAAAGTATGAGTTTTCTCTTGCAGATCTGAGCAGTGAGCATTTGAGTAGACTTTTATTTCCTGCTAAATCCTTCTCCAACCTGATGAGCAGCTGGTTTGCTTGCTTTTAAAGAAGACAGCTTGCTTGCCAGGTGCTGTTGCTCACACTTCCACATCTCTACATAGCATAAAAGTGTCACAAGAAGGATTTATTTCTCATCAAAGCTTCAATTCAAGAGCACTCAGTTAGTATTTTTGAGATCTTAACAGCAAGTTCATACTTAGAATACCTGTCTTTCTAACTTACTGTAATAACCCTGTAGTGCCAGAGAGATTTAAAAAATCTGCAGCCAGGCAATAAATTGCCACCATATGAACTATGTGAACCTGAGTTTTATCATGATTCTCAGGAGTTTCATTTATATATTAATACAGTAAAAGACTCATTATTGAACTCTATGAGACCTCACCCGATGCTGGCAGACAGAAGACCACTGATTACCTACATAAAGTCAGAGTTACTGTCCAATCAATCAGAATTTGAAGTGAGCTTTGAAATAAACATTTCCACCATATTGTATATTCATAAGGTAACAAACAAGCACAAGAACAAATATTTAGTGTCAATTGTTTTCATTAGAATTACATCCCTATTCCTAACATACCAAAACAGTCAAGACTAAAGGCAGTAGCAAAGACTCTGCCAAAAGATTTTTATATTTCAGTTTTCTACATTCACTGACCACAGATAAATCAATAATAAGTTCTACATTAAATAACAAGCTCCTATTTGTGATGCCAGTGGTTTCTCAAAGATAAGATTAAGGATATACAGTTCATTTAGGTGTCAGGAAAACCAAATGACATAAATTCAGGGACAAAGATCTGCTTATTTTCTGTTGTTTCCATGAGGTGGGTAAAATTACCATTTGAATGGTAAGAATTCCTATCTCTCGCCTCTAGTAAAATACCAGATACTAGTAACCATGGCACACCTCCAAGGCTGCATTAGTTCACCTGTGGCAAGAAAAAGCCCAGACTGACAGATGGGGAACGCATTGTCCCAGTAAATGACATTTCAAGAGCTGAGCTTTAGGTCATGGAGGGCAAGTTTTACTTTGTTTGACTTCATTAAAAGGTTTCATGCTTCAGCAGCGTATTTTCCATATCATAAAAACCAGATCACTCTTTACCAAGTGTTCATGGGTGATTAACACTATTCACACATCAGTAAAATCGTCTTTTAAGAAAGCCAAGGACAAAAACTCCCTAGCAGAGGTTCTGATCCAAAGCCCATTGAAGTCAATGCAATGCCTTCCATTGACCCCAGCAGGCTTTAAGTTGTACCTTAAAGAACTGCAACAGTTGCATAGTGCAAGACTCATACCTCCTGCTTCTGTGTGTGTCCCCAGAGTAAAATAAGGGTGGAATTTGGATCAGACACATTTGTGTTCTGTTGCACAAAGCTATATCAGCATGTTACAAAGAAAAAAAAAAAGAAAGAAAAAAAAACCATATGATGTGCTTTAATTTGCAATGGAATAAAGCTGACTGATAGTCAACAGACTTGGACTGGGCCTCTCAGCTTCCATACTAAGATATTCTTGTAGATTCTCAACAGATCTCCAGTTCTTCATACCTGCTTTAAAGCCATTTCTAGCAATGGGTTATGAGTCACAGCTTCTAATGCCTTTTTTGTTCCTGGAAAGGTTTAGACCTGAGCAACTTCTTCAGGACTCCAGTGTTCCAAACCCATCCATGTACTTTCAGGACAACTATCAGCAGCCAGTGCACATCTGCTCAGAAGACCATATGGAAGGATAGCTGACAGTTCTCTCTTTCAGGCTTGAACTATATGGAGAACTGTGGTAGAGAGGCTATACACAACAATACCATATATTCACAATGTTAATTGCTGACTCCATTCAAAGTGAACGTAATTATGAGGCCTTATGGAAATCTTGACCTGAACTCAGCTATTCATAAGACTAAGAATAATCCAGAAAATTTATTTGTACAGATCTCCATTTTCCAGCTTCACCAGCGGCAAGCAGTAGAAATATCCATATTCTGTGAAAAATAATCAACGAAATGTTTGACCCTTACCCAAATGAAACCAAGAAGAAACAGAATTTTTGCAAGTCCGTTCTCTTATTGCCATTTTGAACTCTGCGCTACTTGAAAAGAAAGAACACTTGCAAACTCCTCAATGCTTAAAAAACATAAATCACACAATGTTAATTCAAAACGAATCTGAAGTACAAAATAAAATGGTAAACATAATAGTAACAAAATAAAATGAGTGAAGTAGAGCAAAGCAGTCTGCATATAATCCCAAGCTTAAATGCAATGAATATATCAAAGATTTTTATATTTATAGATTAAAGTTGGGTCTCATTAAAGGGAGTGGGAACTTTATCATAGACTTCAGTGAGGCTATAATTATACCTCCTATCATTATTGTTGCTGTAGAATCATACCTAACTATCATGTTTCATATATTTTGAAGCCTCAACAGAATATGATTACTCTGTTTGAGCTCTTGCTTAACAGAGGCCATAAAATTTCACCAAATGATTTTCTGCAGCTAACCCAAAAGCAATGATAGCAGTATAACACATTTTCTATAAAGACATTTTATCTAGCTTTAAAGACTTCCAATGATAGAAAATTTACCATATCCTTTGGCCATGTCTTCCAACGGTTAAGTGCCATTCGTGCAAAGAATCTGCACCTAATTTACAGTTTGAATTCTGCAGACTTCAGCATTTAACTTTGGGATCTTTGTGTCTATGCCTGATAGATGAAAGAATTGTTTGGTGTCAGGAGTCATTCCCCTTCACACATTTTTTAGAGATGCTGATTAAAACATCTTTTCATCTTGTCTGTAAGAAGCTAAATAAATTGAGGTATTTTAGTTTACCATCAGAAGTATATAATTTTTGAGCCATAAAACAATTTTATAACTCTCCTCTGAAAACTTTCCCATTGAGTCACATTTTTAAAACCTTTACCTTAGGATTAGACATGGTAATGGTAATTATGGCATAAAAACAATGTAGACATGCATATTTATTTATTTATTTATTTATTTATTTCCTTCATTTTCTGGGCAAACATGCTGCCACAGCATCCTTTGGACAGTGCTCTAAATTGTCCAGACTCCTGATTAATTTGAAGACTGGTTTAACTAGCATTTCACTGACTGGTAAGGAATGGGGAAGTACAGTTCATGATTTGAAAGAAAACAGCCAGACAGTATTTACAAATTCCAGAGCAGCTGGCATGAATAAAATGTTTTAAATATCCAGGACTTCAACCACAGTTAATAGTAACATGTAAACCATAGTTAATACCAATGCAACTGCAACCCTCTGTTTTTTTTCTAATAATCAGGTATATCTATTATATTAAAAGTATTTTTAATGAATTTCCAAGCAGGTTTTGCTTTAAAGAAAAAAAAATAATTTGTTCTATTAATAGTAAAGGCCTGCCTGCTGAAATGAATTACTTAAAGTCCCTGGAGATACGTCATTCCCACTATGTATTGCCATTCTGCAATGGCAATGTATTACTCAAAATGCTAGTGCAACAGAAAGGCAAATGCAGATCATTTTCTAGAGCAGAACCATACATCACATCTGCATGTTTAATGCATTAGCACTCAGTTTACCCATAGCTACTAAGCTCTTTTTTTCAATCAGAAGTCACAAGAAAATGTTTTTTGCTCAGATTTGAAAATAGAGTTTTTCACAAATAGGTGACAAAGTAGCATAAAAAGCTATCGATATGAGAAATTTTGAAAATAAAACAAAGCTTATATTGATACAGTATCTCATTCCTGTAACCCTAAACTCCATCTGTTTTCCAAAACATAAAGAAATACAGACCCTCATCTTTGTATACTTCAAATTCCCTCAAAGTATAATGATGTTACAGGTGTTGCAGAAGACTAGGTGTTCAATTCTCAAAAGAGTCTGTAAACAACAGCAAGAAACAGCAGAACAGAATTTAAATCATATGTATCAGAATCAGAAATGAATGAATAGTTCACCAATTAATAATTTTTTTACCTATTGTTTTGTGCTCACAGGATGTCCATGAGCTCTTAGCAGTTTTGTTGATTTTATCCTTCACTGAATTTACTCAACTTCTTTATTTTACAGTGTGACTTACAATCTTTCAGGTAAAGACAGCAGTATAGGTAGGCAGGAAGCTCATAAATGAGCCATTTCTACTTCCTTTTTGTGCACGATGGAGCTGGTCAGTGGCATCTGCCAAGATAAGTCAGCACATCCTCACTGAATCCCAGCTAGCTGGAAGTCAAGCAAAATGTTTTCATAAACAAGAACTCCTGTCACTCATCAGTAAATGAGAGGGTGGAATATCCATACCCTGAAGATGAGAATGTGGAGTCAGATCTTTCTCTTACTGGCAGCTATGCAGTGGGGAAAACATCATCCATAGAGGCCCATCTGAGGGCAGCATCTCTCCCTGTGGTTGTAAAACCTGAGCCTGCCGCCTTCCCTGTAGAATCATAGAATCATAGAATCATTAAGGTTGGAAAAGACCTCTAAGATCATCGAGTCCAACCGTCGACCCAACACCACCATGTCCACTAAACCATGTCCCTAAGTGCCTCATCTACTCGTCTTTTAAATACTTCCAGGGATGGGGATTCAACCACTTCCCTGGGCAGCCTGGTCCAATGTTTCACCACTCTTTCAGTAAAGAAATTTTTCCTCATGTCCAATCTAAACCTCCCCTGCCGCAACTTGAGGCCATTTCCTCTCGTCCTATCACTAGTTACTTGGGAGAAGAGACCAACACCCACCTCGCTACAACCTCCTTTCAGGTAGTTGTAGAGAGCGATGAGGTCTCCCCTCAGCCTCCTTCTCTCCAGGCTAAACAGCCCCAGGTCCCTCAGCCGCTCCTCATAAGACTTGTTCTCCAGACCCCTCACCAGACTCGTTGCCCTTCTCTGCACACGCTCCAGCACCTCAACGTCCTTCTTGTAGTGAGGGGCCCAAAACTGAACACAGTATTCGAGGTGCGGCCTCACCAGTGCCGAGTACAGGGGCACGATCACTTCCCTCCTCCTGCTGGCCACACTGTTTCTGATACAGGCCAGGATGCCATTGGCCTTCTTGGCCGCCTGGGCACACTGCCGGCTCATGTTCAGCCGGCTGTCGACCAGCACCCCCAGGTCCTTCTCTGCTGGGCAGCTTTCCAGCCACTCTTCCCCAAGCCTGTAGCGCTGCATGGGGTTGTTGTGGCCCAAGTGCAGGACCCGGCACTTGGCCTTGTTGAGTCTCAGACAGTTGGCCTCGGCCCATCGATCCAGCCTGTCCAGGTCCCTCTGCAGAGCCTTCCTACCCTCGAGCAGATCAACGCTCCTGCCCAACTTGGTGTCGTCTGCAAACTTACTGAGGGTGCACTCAATCCCCTCATCCAGATCATTGATAAAGATATTGAACAAGACCAGCCCCAAAACTGAGCCCTGAGGAACACCACTCGTGACCAGCTGCCAACTGGATTTAACTCCATTCACCACAGCTCTCTGGGCCTGGCCATCCAGCCAGTTTTTGACCCAGCGCAGAGTACACCTGTCTAAGCCGTGAGCCGCCAGCTTCTCGAGGAGAATGCTGTGGGAGACAGTGTCAAAGGCCTTACTGAAGTCCAGGTAGACCACATCCACAGCCTTTCCCTCATCCACTAGGCGGGTCACCTGGTCATAGAAGGAGATTAGGTTGGTCAAGCAGGACCTGCCTCTCATGAATCCGTGCTGGCTGGGCCGGATCCCCTGGTTGTCCCGCACTTGCCTTGTGAGCACCCTCAAGATGAACCGCTCCATAATCTTCCCCGGCACCGAGGTCAGGCTGACAGGCCTGTAGTTCCCTGGATCCTCCTTCTGGCCCTTTTTGTAGATGGGCGTCACATTGGCAAGCCTCCAGTCATCCAGGACCTCCCCCATTAACCAGGAACAGTTAATCTGTACCTGCTGCAGAGGGGCGGGGACAGATGCTGAGGTACATATCTTTACAAAAGTTTTTCCCTCTCTCTGCATCAGCTGAGATAGTTTCAAACCTTGAGGCCTTTTGGAAGAATATTCTTCTTCACTTTCTCTTCTGTAAAACCACTCCATAGCAGAGGAACGCTTTTACACATCCATCCTTCTTCTCACATCTTTTCAGCAGAGCCTGTATTGCAGGATTCAGAGGAATTTTTCAGTTGTCTTGTCCCAAACTTTGGCCATGTCTAGGCCACATATCATGATAAAACCCAGAAGTGAAATGCCTTCTTCACCCTACACCCCCATTGCCCTTGGAAATAAAGCTAGGGCATTCAGGGCAAAAGGGAGTACAGTGCAGTCTGATAGCTCCCCAGTCTGCATATCAGAGCAGAGCAAAGGTCTACAGAGCGTATCAGCGGGTTTATCCACCTCACAACATTAAGGTGGATTGTTACATACATTGGCTTACGTTGAGACTATTTCCTTCTTCTATAATGTATTTCCAGTGATGAATGTGAGCGTTTTCCTTGGCCTGTATGATTGCTGATTTAGCATCAATTTTTATTGGAATTAAAGAAACAAAGAAAGAACAAAAGCACCATTAAGTATTTTCAGAGTCTAACATTAAGCCTAAAAAAGTCAAAACGTAACATGAAATAGGTGCTTTCCATTATATGGCAGCACACATTGGACAAATTAATGTCCTGTGAAAGTCATCTTTAGGCACCTGAGGTAGATCTCTTTAATTTTAATAACTTGGCATTATATGACCTGCTATTGCTTCTGTTAACATTTGTTGTAATTCATCTATTAGAGAGAGCAATAAAAAGTCAACAGATATGTGAAAGAAGCATCAGAGAATTGTTTCAGTTGAAGGCAGCCAGACTAAATAGTGTCCTTTTCCTTACCAGTGCTTCTGTTACATTTTGAGTTATGTATCTACATTTCCATTTAAATTTTATCCAAATTTTTGTATTTTTTTACAGTGCAGCAAATTATACCTGATATTATTTATCAGAGCAAGAGCAGCTTCAGGAGAATATACAAGCTTATTACACATAAAGGGTTCAAGTTTTTAAACAGAAAAAAAAATTTATTTTTTTTCTGCAATGTATCTGTTTTTTCTATGTCTATATCTCATCGATCATGTTTCTAATTTAAATCCCTGCAAAAAAGAGACTTTATCATAAAAGACTGCAGTTGACATTTATTTAAAAAAAAAACTGCAAAAGGCTAAATCAGTACATTAAGCCGGCAAAACAGATTTGGAATGGTTCCAAAACCAGTATTAATTATAGCTCTATAGAAATTTCATCTGAAGAGCTCAAAGCGCAATGCAAAGCTTAAGTTTGCCTTAGATCACGCTGGTGAGGTATATGCCTCCTGTGTTCCAGATGAGCAGTGAGGCTGCAGGTCTGTGACAGTCTAAGCCAGTAAAAAATGCTGGGTTTATGGTCCTGCCTTCTTCTCTGGATCTGCTATTCATTTACAGCCTCTGGCTTGTCCCTGCTCTGGCTCTGACCTGATCCAAAATAACCTGGGTCAAGGACCTAACCTGGCAGGAAAAGATCAGCAAAACACTAGTGCCACACTAAGGAAGGAGCTGAATTGCAGTAAAATTGGCTTTGGTGATCCTAAGGAATTACACAATTGCCACCTGAATTTGCTCCTTTTCTGTTGCATTAAAAAGATAGATAAAATGTTTTCAAATATCACAGTACTGAAAATATTGTTTGTAAGGTTTTTCCTAATCTTTCAGCAGGGGAATACTCTCTCTGTTTCACCATTAAGAGTTAAGGTTTCAGTCACCCCTGAAAGAAAAATAATATCTCCTATTTGATTTTCATAGTCACCTTCCTGCTTTCTCCTAAATTGCTACCATGCCTGGGAGGAGCTCCATCTAAACACCTGCACCCCGCCTCGTTATTTTCTTGGGCTCTCATGCCTAGTCTGTTCTAAATTTGTAGGCATTTTTGAGCAGGAACCTTCTTTTTGTTATGCAATATTATAGCACTTAGCACAAAAAGCTCTTGTCCAGGACTGAGAAGCTTTTTAATACAAGTGATAAATCATTATAATAATGCAGGAGAGAAATATTACATTGGTCATGATGATAACACATCCTCTTCTTTATTCTGCTATTACTGAAGTCAATAGCAAAGCTGTATTGACTTCAGATGGTGCAAGATTAAGCCTTACAGCATTATTATTCCATAGCATTTTGAATTTTTTTTATAAAATGTCTTCAGCACAAAGAAAAACCTTAGCTTTATAACAGTATACACACACAGGCTGGATTGACAATGATACAGATGTAGATATATCCACAGGGTGAATATAACGTGTGCGTATGTATATATACAACTTATATATATATATCTTTTTGTATTTTTTTTCTGAGACTGCTAAGGTGAGGTAGGCATTATATTTGCCCTTAGATTGATATGTCTGTTAATCTCAGGACTCCTGTCAAGATTAGTTTTATTATCTAAGTGAACAGTAATTTAAAAGAAATAGCATTTTATTGAACTTCTGCTTAAATCCCAGCAACTTCAGATAAAGACAGTCTGCCTGGCGTGACGTGACTTGAGAGCTGAAACTGCAGGTTCCTCAGAAACTGCCATCTACTTTCATCTGTGCAGTGCTCAAAGCCACACTGTGTGTTTATATTAAGCTCAAACGAAATTAATGAGTTTTTAAAGAAAAGTAGCTGTAATGAAAAATCTTAAATATAATTTAAAAACTGTAATTTAATACAAATTCATGACATCAACCTCTGTGTATGCAGAGGTTCTATTTAATTTTCATTAAATAATGTAATATCTTTTTTCAAATATCATTTGACGTTAGTAATTCCTTTTTTATTATGTGTCTTATCTTAAATTGATAGCCTAGTATTTCATACAAAGACTGCAGGCTGCTCAGTTCCAGCTGCTTACACTTGAGCACCCACTGGATGGCAGTCACATGCAACTTTGGAAAGAATTCAGCTTGGTCCTTTAACTTGCTGACCTAAAAAAGAAATACTAGTGAAGTGCCTCTAAAAAAAAGTTTTATTAGATAATGCTAGTTTAGAACAAAGACAAACAATAAAAGCGAGCGGACAGAAGTCTCACTATTCCCTCACTGTTGTCTCGTGGTGCACCATTTTATTTCAGGTGCCAGGATTAGAGAAGGATGTAGCTCAAAGCTGGCCGTGGAAGGCAACGCAGGCATCCCCCATGGGACAAGAGATGCCAGAGCTGGCAACTGAGTGGTAGCTGGCTCTATCGCTAGTCAGAAATGCTTGCCCCTATTGATGGCAAGGCCAGGAAATCAGTATCAACAGTTTTTAAATGGACATTTATTTCAACCAGAAATCAAAATGACCCAAAACTTCAGAGTCGTTAAGCCCTTAAAACAATTCATAGCTGAAGCCATTTTGAAATCTTTCCTTGACTTCAATGAGATCTGGAAAATGTATGTGAGTATAGATTCAGTTATCGATTCAGTACAAGAGGTCAGTTTAAACTAATACCCCTAAGCAGCAAACTGGCTGTATCTGTTAGAGCCTGCAATATAACAGCATTAGTCTCCTTGTTGCCATCCCTGGCTCCCACACGTGGCAGGATCTTTTGCCTCTGCACCATGATGGTATGCTCTGCCACACTAAAGTCCCAAGGGGGGACGAGGTCACTGGAAGGATTTATTTAGTTTTTTTAATCTGGCCAAGATCACTGCTAACTAAACTGTTCCAAGGTGGGGGGAAGAGGGGGCACACCTGCTCATATCTTTGACTCCTTTTTGGCTGCACCAGAAAGCTGCATGGTTTCACCACTGGCATGCCCTGCACGCCCTGCTGCAGCCTCTCTCTTTGAGCTTTGCCACAGAAGTCCCACTGGAGGCCTCCCCTGTGCAGGTATGCACATGGGTCTGCCTCTGTGCTGTGCTTGTGTAAGGATTTCCCAGAGGAATTGGGAAAAAAGGCGGGGGAGGAGAGGGCAAGAGCACTAGTTCCCTGTCCTTTGCTTCCCTGCCACAGCACTGGCACCATCCCCATTTCCAGAGATGGGCAACCTATGACCACACACAAGTTTGAGGGATTTGGTGAAATACAGTATCATTATTTTGTGATCGTTGTCATAGCATAATGGTATATTTTTACTTATTTTAAATGTGAGTACCATTATGCATTTTTGCCAGGAAAGGCAAAGTTGGAGAATTGTGTCTGGCAGAACAGGGTGAGGTTTGCAATGCTCTTTGGTTCCTGAAGGATTTTCCACCATGGCCTCAGAAGAGCTTCTTAGCAAATATAGCTTGTTCAATTACCTGAACTACAAAACGTAAGCTTTGGGTGATGCGGTGATATATTAGATATTCTGGGCCCAAATTACAGAGCATCTTAAAAATAAAACCCTATACCTCAATGTTGTTGTACTATATGGGCAGAAGGCAGCCTGGTATTCTTGCAGGGAACCTGTATTGCAAAGAAACAAACTATAGCTTTACATAGCTAAAATACTGATTCTCTATTAATCCATTATGGACCAGCCTTTTCACATCCTGAACATTAACTGAAGGCAAAGGGAGTTTCACCACACCACAGCTGACAGGATTTGATATTCTGTATTTGTGCATGTAAATGCTCACAGTGATTCATCATTTAAATTGGCTTTTCATTTTCAAGTGTGTCCTGCAGACACAATTAGCATTCTCAGGTAGGGACAGCCTGTACATTAGGCAGGGATGACTTTTTATTACTTGTTCCTAATAGTTACTCTGGGCCATGGCTACGGCTCTAGGATACCCGCAATACATTGACACATAGATAAATGGATTGATAGATTTATAATAATTATTATAATTTATTAGTATCTTATCAGATTAGTGATGATCTGATCAACCCCACTGCTCAAATTCCAAGTTACAATAAAAAGAAATATTTAAACATTGCTCCAGATGGATTTTGGAAAAGGAAGAACTTAAATGTTGATGATGTTGACAAATACCAATGTACGTGGTAGTATGCCAAATTATTTTATGAGAGATACTCCAGTATATTTTACGTCATACAAATAAAAGGAGAACCTAGAAGATTAATCCTGTGCAATCAGAATGTATCAGAAATAATTCCACTGCAGGCAAAGAAGTTACATGAGGTTAAAGTCTTGGTATATGAGAGGCTGGAGGATCAGGGTTTTGTGTATCAGTCTTCCCACCAATCTTTTCCTGATATGCCTCTCTAAAGTCTATACCTTCATTTTAATAACCATACTGGTAAATACCATGACAGCTCTGAGATCTGAGCCATTCCTATTTGTCTTCTGAAATAAGAAGGGAATATTTTTTTCACCTGATATGTCTGCAGCTCCCATTGACAACAGGTCTGATACTTGTGATGTTGGATGCTGGAACGCTGATTTTCATTCCACCAGGGAAACCAACAGCAAGCACGTAGCTGGAGTTTGTACTTAGTAGGACCTGCTGTGGTTAATGTTGAGAACTGTTTTTTATTTTAACTCTTTGTATTCGCTTGGCTGCACCGTTTCAAAAATAACTCTTTTTGATTTGAAATTATGTCTAATGTCAGGTAAAATATGTATTTCTGCTGTTTATTAAAAATCTGAGAAAAGCTGTTCAAGATACTCTGAACAAACTGAAACTTCTTAGTTTCTGAGTACGAAGATGGAAACTATGTTCTTCCTTATATTTAGCTCAAAAGTCTGCCATTTAAAATTGGGAGGTAGCCAGTAGTCATGCTAATAAACATTCATGGCCAAATTTTAATAACCAGTGTGAGAACTAGTTATGATCAATTAAAAATCATTTCTGAATATGAGCATTTGCTAGACATCTTTTGTCATCTGCAGAGAACATTCTCCCTCTCTATCATGTATATACACTTGTCTTGCTGGGGTTTTATGGAGCAGTATAAGAAAGACGGGACTTCTCTTTTCCAGTCCAGTATAGTTTTTTGAGATGATTGCCTCTGCAGATTCATGGGTATGAAATCAGTAGGCTTTCCAAGTACACGAGCTCACAGTATTCCAGGGTATCAGGGGATTCAGCCCTTCAGTTCTACACTATCTGCCATTCATTTACTTTTAACCACTGAATTGAAAATTTGCAGTATCATTAAAGCAAACTAATCCAAGATAATAATATTTTGAAATTAGAAATTAGAAATATGGCAAAAAGATATGTGAAAAAATTGTATGCCCTTTAGTGTTGCAGTTTCTCCAGAATTACTTCTGCAGTCTATTATACCCTGTAAAGTCTTAAATCGCATGTATGAGTTTCTATCCTGTTTTGTGCCAAGGTAAGGCCAGAATAAAATAAACAATTGCTGCTCTGCCCTCTTTAAGTCTGTGTAATAAACATGTAAAACTGAGAAAATAAATAAAACAGCATAGATAAAAATTCACCCCAATTACCTTTATGAAATGTGAACATCAAAACTATTGAACTGTATCGAACTATCTTAATAGTGCTATTACTAAGCATTTTTCTGTTAAATAGCTAAAAACCAGGAAGAAATATGCCAATATAATGTGATTGTTGTGTCATATCGGGGACAATATGAGTTTCCTATAGATTAAACTATTTAGCTAAGTTGATTACTCTTGAATTTATTTTTTAGGTTTCACTAGGTGTCATCACAATTAAATTGAACAGCATTTTCAATAAGAAAATAATAAATATGAAGTGCAAAAAAGTATGTCTTATTATTTTTTTACTTTTCTGAGAGAAAAGGAGAATGCGCAACACCTGCATTAGTCTCAAATTCTCAGCTATGTAAACCTAGCTTTAGCAGTAACATAGGTCCCAAATGGAAATCTTATATTAAAATAATAAGCTGTTTTATTATTGAAGTTGATGCTGTTGTTATTTTTAGCAATTATATGGAAGCACACAAGCAAAAGCTGAAGTGATTGTACAGCAACCAGAACAAACAAATGACCAATATAGGTATTTTCCAGGCCTTGGGAACTGTGGAGATGGCAGATATGGAAGGAAGGGTATTAACTGTTATTTTGCCTTTATCAGAATGAAAGCAGAGCATATCAGACAGAGTTGTAAGTGGCATAAACTCTATAAAAGTAGACCTGATTCAGTAGCACTGTAAGAAGGCGGACCAGTTCAAAATACTCATCATTTCTTTTCCCTTTCCCCAGCTTGATCACTATCCTCCAACAAGTTACAGCCTGCCAACAGCGTCTGACATTCAATTCAACTCCCCAAAGGCACTATTCCTAGGAAAAGTTATAGGTAAGATTTCATTTTATACCTGGTTATTTTATTAGGTGTTTTCAGAGAATACTGAAAACCGTAAGCACACGGGACAATGAGGTGTGTCGTGTTTGCAGCAGGATGCTGCACATGTCATTCCTGACTAGAAAGTGGTGATATTGGAGTTATACCTAAACGAAGGGTTATGTTCACCTTGTCATATAGGCTGATGTGCACACAAATGGGTGATTGTCTGCCCAATGCATGGAAAAAAACATATACGGGTAAAGAGACACTTGTAACTTCATATTTGTGAAGTTTCATTACCCTCTCAGTGTCAGGTGGAGGGAATACGAAATCATTGGGACCACTGCTTCTACGAGGAGATATTGAAGTTATTTTAGATAGTATCTTCCCCTGTGAAGGTATCATATGCTTTATATAATGCCTTTATTTCTGCAGTCAGCCTTCTTATCCCAGTGCATCCTCTTGTGGCATAACTATCCCTCATCACTGCCAAAACTGCCACTTTCTCACAGTGAGGCCCACTAGCAAGGTCCTTTAGAAGTCTGTAACACCTACAGCAACACTCATCTATACATTTTCCATCCCTTTTATGGACCTCATCATTATTTCCCAGTGCAGCAGCTTCCCAGCCAGCTCCCCAGCTGAACTCTAAAGGCAATACAGATGCATCTTAAACTGCCTGGGCCTCACTTTTAGGCCATCTACTTTCCATTGCTTAATTTTTCCACTACTGGCATCTTACATGAATTTCCAGGGTTACTCACTTCAGGAATCAATTATTCCCCTGACATTTACAGCTTTTAAGAAGGGCTTTTTCCCCTTTGCAGAGTAAGGGGGTATTGATACCATTTCCTCTAAGTGCTTTGTACAGGGATGTGGTTGCTTGAACGGCAGTGAAGGGTTTAATCCAGAAAATTGTAAACTTTTCTTTGTTTTGTGGTCTAAGGCAGTAAACCTGTGAACACCATGCACTGATTTTTGAAGTGGAAAAGCAATTGACCACATAGCTAATGTGACTTTTTGAAGATTGTTTCATTTTTAAAATTTAATGTGTTGAGCTTCTGTGAAATAGGAAATGAAAAGCCTTTAAAATGGTTGGTTAGCAAGAGAGACATGAACTATTTTCTGGTACTCTCAAAGTCAGTTCTATAGATAGTACAAAAGACGATGTGGTCTGATTTTGGCAAGTGTCTGGAAACCAGGTGCATTCCCACCTCACCAGACTGAATTAGGGCGGTTGGACTAGAGCTGACTCTCTACCTCCGCCAGGTTGCCGGCCTCTGTATTCATTAATTAGGGTGAGGAGACGAAGGACTTCAGGTGGAGCCTTCAGCAGCTGGAATAGCTTTGCAGGCAAGGAATGGGGCTTGAGTCTTTCCTGCCAGGTAATTGTGATCAAAAATATCAGCTATAATTTGCTGAAGAGTGTTGCAGTGTCCCACTTCCATAATGGATTAATTGCCAGTGAGGTTCTGTTTCTTTTGAGATGGCAGCTCTCTGTAATGCTTCATTTGTCTAAGAAACTACCACGATATGGCAGTACTGCCTCCACAGCTTAGCCTTCTAAATAAGCTTACCTTTTTTGAATGGTTGTTTGGATCCAGCTAAAACTGGCGCTTTCCCGGCCATTCTAATCAGGCAATGCTTTGGAGGAGGCTGAACAAGGTGCATGAGAGAGACAATATGGAGATAGGCATACAACAGAGAAAATACTGCAGCATAAGAGAGAAATAAAAGTGAAGGGGAAGAAAAGGACAATTACTAAAACACAGAGGAAAACAATGGAAGAAACACAAAATGAAAGAGAAAGCAAGAAATACTGTTTACGTGATACTCATTTAAAATACCCTGAGTGCAGACAGAGCTCTGCAAGGAAACCACTTCTTATTCCTTTGAATTGCTGAGCTGGCAGGTTTACTAGCAACACAGTCATGTAACCACATAGATGAAACCGTGACATAGATAGGAGGTTTAGTCTTTGCACTGGTTCTTTCTGAGCTGAATTTTTAAACACAGTCATAGCACTACAAAATCAAAGTCCACCCAGCTGTCTCCCACATAACCCCATGCCCAAGTGCTGGTTTCTTTGCCATGTTTAAGTACTCCCATTCTGAAATTTTCCTTAGGCATTCATGAATAATAAAGGGGCTGCAAGAACTGGGCAGCTCAGATCGTCCGTGATATGACCTTTCGTGTCTAGGTTACCTGTTTCAATATTGGCAGTGACTGAAAGCCATAACCATCTCAGAGGTCCAAATAAAATGAGTTATCCGTCCAGTTCTGTTCCTACAGATCTAAACCCACAGCACCTCACTTTCACCTCATTTCTGAAAAGTCATGTATCTGGCTGAAAATAGTTTTAAGTATCCTCTGACTGTTTCAGTTGGATCCTACCAAATGAGAAATGAAGCTTGGCAACAGAACAATATCTGTATGCTGCCTGTTAATATCAAGAGCTTGATCATAGGACTCACGAGACTTTCCCAGAATAAAGATATATAAAAAAAAAAAATACCAGAGGTCAGTGAATATAATTTGATTTTTTTTTTAAAGAAAAAAGTAAGAAAAGTTTTAAATATCTGGGAACTTACAATTTATATTCCTCTCCCTCTTTATAAATAGGGTAAACTGACAAGAGTGATTAAAAGCAAGTTCCAAATCTAGAATTTCAAATAGTAAACATAGTCCTTATAATATCTGTCCCATAAATATATATGGTACAGTTGAAGATTGTCATCAGGAAGCATAAAGCAATCACAGATACCACTGAAGCCCACCTTCAACTCTTCTGCTAACTTGAAGTTTGGGAACAGGCAAAGGTCTTGGGATATCTTGAAGGAGTAATTTGTGGATATGTTATGTTTCTGTTTTCCTGTGCTACCTGGTGATTTTAAGCCACAGACAACTGTGTCCCTGTTTCTGAAGATGCTATTTGTCATCCATTCTTACAAACCTCATCATGCATTTATTATATATTGTATATCCTATTATCCCTGGGATTGATTACTTCATTTTTAACAGCATAGGATTATATTAGCATAATTGACAATATGATTCTTTTGCTTTCTCTTCTCTGCTTCTGTTACTGTCCTCACAAAATATTATATTAAGCACAAGAGCAAATCAGTACTAAAGAAACAAACAAAAAACCAACTTCTATTCTTTCTGCCAAAGAAAAATTGAACTTATCTGCAGGGACACAGATTTCCTGATGTAAAATTGTTGTGCAGCTGACTCTGTCCATTGATCAGCTTTGCTGTGCAACTCTCAGAGTAATGCTGAATGAGGGAAGAGCACGGTTAACACAGTTACACAAGTGCAGCAGTTTGAAGGGCAAAGTAGATGCAGAATCTAGTATCTTTAAAGCTTCTGCTTGTCACATTGTACTGGCTAGGCATATTTTAGTGGACCAGAGGGATTAGCACCAATGGAAGATCTGGATACATATATCAAGTTACAATCTGTACCCACCTGCAATTACATTCTCTAAATGGGCAACGTGGGAGTAGCCTCCTATTTCACTGCTAGTCTGTCATTAGTTGCATTCAGTTTCTGTTGTTTCCATACTATGCAATTCTTATTTGCCATCAAAAATGAATGCAAGGCCCTATTTCTAAAGACAGATGGGGTTTTTGAAGAGCACTCTGGAACAATCTTACTAAGAAACTGATCTGCCTGTCTGATTTCCATTTTTATTAGGGTTATTTGCATAGGAGCAGCTGCTTCTGCCACAGCTGTGCTTGCTGTGATAGCTCATATGCTGCCAGTCAGAAATGATCACTTGTATAATACCTACCGCAACGCAACACCACTCTCTGCTCTAGGTGTTACAACAATATGGCTGATTAATAAAATGGTGACGAAATGGCTCCATGCCTCATAACTGTTCATAATATTTTCTGTAAAGCAGGAGGGTCACATCAGAAACAAAAAGAAATGATTGAATTGCAGTTGTAATCAGGGAGCGTTTCTTCTTCTTTAAGTTGAGGTGTTTTCTGCTTTCCTGAAATAATTTCCAGAAAACTTAAATGTTCACTGGCTTGAAAAACACTGATATATAATATTTTTAGCCTTCTGGGAAACTGCAGTTACAGGCATTCAGTATATAATTCTTACACAGACAAAATGGATTATGGTTTGAGGTGTGAAATAAAGCTAAAGGAGACAACGAATGAAAAATCCTGTTTTACGTGAGTGTGTGTCTCTAGTGCTAATATTAAAAATAATAGCACTAGAGAAATGCAGGATTTTATAAAAAAGATAGAAGGGAATTGTTAATGTTTCAAGGAAGTTCTGTAATCTGTTGTTTAAACATACTTAGGCTTTGATGGCTGGCACAGATGAGGTAAGAGGGAAAAGCTGGCTATCTGGATGACCAGCTATGAAGAGAAAAAACAAAAAGTAGACAATGTAACAGGATGTGTTATATATCACAGTTCAGATCTCAATCTACATTTTCATTTAGGCTGCAGCTTGAGACTCATTACTGAGGTAGAATAGAGCAGAGGTTTGCTTTTCCCTCTAAGTGTAGTGGTTTTGGATGCAAGGTTTGTCTTCACATCCTTTTTGGAGGCCTACACTAATTTCCATTATGGGAACTTGCTATATAGGGAACAAATGTCATAGTCTGTACTTTATTACTGGAAGTGGAGTATTTCTTTGGGTTTTAATATGCATTTATAAAGAATTAGCTACACATAATTAAACATGATTTTCTAAAAGTATCATTCTGGTGAGCAGAAATAATTTGAGAGTTTCTTAATAGGATATTTGATTGAGCACAGAAACACCCAGATCAAACGAGTTGCTTTTGAGAAAGTGGCAGGGAAGTAAAGGAAATGTGCTCCTTGTCTGTTTTCCATCCACTCCAAATCAAATGATATCATTTAGAAAATACTTAAATATCCACTTGGAAACAACCAACATAATACAAGTCATCTATAACACAGACATTATCAATTTCAGAACTGACAGCTGTCCCTGCAGCTAAACTCTGTAAGCTCCAATTATGTCTCTGCCTCACCCTAGTGCTCTTCAGGTACTTTCAGTAAGAGTAGTGAAGAGGGAAACACCTTTCAGGTCTGCCTTCCTTCTTACAAAAGCAGCTGCCATCACTTTACAACTAAAAAGAGATCCTGGAAATCAACCCCAGGGGCCTTGAGTCTTTTCTCAAAAGGGGGTTTCCTCAAGAAGAAGAGGTAGAAGGTCCATTTCTAGATGTGTTATTTCCCTGGTGTCAATGAAAGGATTTTTTATTGTTTCCTGGGTGGAGTTTCTCTGTTTCTTTACCGGGGTGTGTGGTGAAAATAAAAACTGGTCAGGAGACATTTCTCTGGATTCATTCTGACATTCACTGCCTTGGACTGATGGGTGGTAAGACCAGCTTACATCTAGCCAAGTAATTAGTTTCAAGTATGCAAAGGAGAGATCATAGAAAAACTTCACGAAAAGTAGGAGATAAATGACATTGCTTACATGGTTTAGGTTAGGTATAGAAATGGGAACTGCTTTTTTCTTTCATGGCATCTCTCCACAAATAGATACTGAATAATAGGAGGCAAAAGTTCAAAATCCTTTGAACTACCAGCAGGGACAATGGCAATTTTTCTGAGAGGTAATAATTCTTTATTACTAAATAAGATACTTTATTTTCTGTAGAACAAGCCTGGCAGTTTGATGCTTTAACACTTCTAGCTGAAGTGTTGAGTAACAGAAATTACCTACAGTGTAATTCTTACTACCAAAAACATCATAGACTTTGAAAACCAGCTTCAATTTCCATGTTTCCACACAATTGCAGAGGTTTATCACTTAGAGGGTTTGTTTCATGTCAAAGGATGAACATCTCATCTCTTTGAGAACATTTACCACCATTGAAAAGGGAGTTTTGGTAGCCTTGATAAAAAATTCTGTAAAGGACATTATCATTGTCATCATTTGGGTATGCCGCTTGACATTGACGTAATCTGATATGAAGTTAACGTTAATCAAAGAAACCATTGAACCAAATACCGGTTTAGAATTAGGTCTCTGATGCTGTAAGGTACTTCACTCAGCTCTTAAATTTGGATCCTAGAATATAATGCAGAGCTGTAAATAGATTATGAATAATCTAGAAGTATTTTTCTACTACACATCTTTGACATGTATCTACTACTACCTCATGATCATAGTGAGGTTAGCACCTCATTATATATATTAGCAGTGTGGCAGTCAGGGCTCCATAGCTTGAGTTTGCTCTGTGGCTCTCCTTCATTTTGCAGTGTAGACAGATAATCTGAGTGCAGGGTAGCTTAGCCTACTTTCACTGATAATGAGCAGAAAATAGCTAGCATGCAGTAAATTCATCCACTAACTTATTTCAAAGTAACTGCCTGCTACTTCATTTCTGAGCACCAGCATTAACATTCAGTACTGTAATCTCAGGGAAAAGGCATAAGTGTATTTTCATATTAGGAGCCCTCCTGCTACAGTAGCAGTTGAATATTAAAGATGTGCTTTCCCCTGCATTAAGTCACACATGAATTGTCATACAAAAATACAACATCTGGACAATTTTCCTTCTCCTCCTCCTGTATAATAGCATCAGCCTGGTTGAAACTCCTCTGGGATTTAATATTGCCTATGTCTCTGACCTCAGATCTGTCTATCTGTCCATATCTCACTCTTTGCTGCGTTTCTGGTAATGGTGGAAATGTTCCACAGCTCTTTTAGTGAAAACAAGAACGAAAGTAAAAGTAAAATATTTTTTTCTTTCAGACCTCTGAGTTTTTGACCTATCTGGTTTCTCTGAGAAATCCTACCTACAAGCCCTATTTAGAAAGGAACATTTCCCATCTACAGGCCTCCCGTCCAAGGGGACTCCCTAAAGACTTTGAATTGCTGGTTCCACCCCAATAACTCCTGTGGCAGGAATCAGGGTAGCCCAAGTGAATTTTACCTTTTGGTTGGAGGTTGGACAAGATGATCTTTAAAGGTCCCTTCCAACCCAAACCATTCTATGATTCTATGGAGAAGAGACAACAAGAACATCCATTGGTGCCATTCGCCTCTCAACACCTGTGCTTCATCTTTCCATTTTTCAGAATATTGTGGGATTTGGCTGCTGCAGTATTGGCCTGCTGGCAGCTCCAGAGAGGCAAAAGGCAGACCCCAGACAAACTCGACTAAATTAGATGCTATGGTAATCTCAGAAGTCATGAGTATAGCCAGCTCTGCTCTTCCAAAAATTAGCTGGAGTCACCTCCTCCCACTAACTTTTCACTCCCACTCTTCAGGTCATTCTTCATCTCTCAGTCCCTATCCCGTACTTTGTAGCTGGCGACTGCCCTTTCACTTGCTTATTGCACTATTCTCTATAAAATAACCTCACTGATTAATAGTCTTCAAATCTTCTGTGGACATTCAACAGCTCCAGAAGGTTGTCTGTCTTTCCCCCCCCACCCCCCACCCCCCCCGCCGTGCTCTTCTAGCATGCATACCAGCCTGTAACAGGATGCAAGAGTCTCCTAGTTCCTAAATTGTAAAATTCTTTTCCTTTATGCTTTAAGATGTCTCAGAAAATTGTTTCATATAAATCGCTCTACAGAATCTTGCGGAGAAAATAATCCCATTGCTTTACAGTTCTTTCCAAAGTATACATCCATTTGCTCTGAAAAAAAGAAAAAAAAGAGGAGATTGTAAAGACATTTAATTCAGTTGGTGCCATTTTGAACAGAGTATTTGCACAAGTCTTATCTGACATTCAAAACCATGTGATAATGCTATTTAAAAGTAATGGAATAAAATGAAAACTTAAACTTCAGTAATTAGAGTGACCTTTTCCTAACTTCTGTATTTTTTTAAGGTGGCATGTCTTAGTTATACAACTTTTCCCTACCACAGGAAGAGAGGAACTATTTCACCTGTACTGTGTAATATCTAGTACTAATTTATTTCAAATGCAGCTGCGTTAAAGGGTCAAAGAGGGGAATTGAACATGACAAGATCACCAAGGCCATCAATAAAACCTGCTATTGGCCCTATAAAATTATAACGGCATACATAGCAAAATCGGAGAGCTGAGAACACCTACAAGGCTTGTAAATCATAAAACAAAGTGTTACACAATTTGCAAATTGAAAGCCAAATGTATACCTGAAGTGGAAAGTGAGAGCATGTTATAATTTTCCTCCAAATATATTTGAAGGAAAAACTGAAAATCAGAATAGATCTCCCCTAAAATAATAGAAAGACAGAACTGACAAAAAATTGTCTTCACTAGGCCAAGGCACAAGTCTTTAAATTTTAGATTATTTTACCTAACATGGGAAACCTCTGCCCATGGCTCCAGATAGAAAACATTCAAAAATAATATGAATATGCACCCATGTTTTGATCAAAAACAGCTGTAGAAATATCCATTCTGGCCAGATTATTTTGGTTGAGGGTGCAGATTTTCTATATGACATTCCTTGTAAGGACAGGTAAACAAATTACATCTAATTCAAAACTCACTTGTTTGACAATTGAAAAAACCCTCAGTTTTTATCTGACACTTGTTTCACTTAGGAAAGTGAAGGCAGTGGGGGAAAAAAGCAGAACAAAACAACTCATAGCCTGACAAAAATATTAAAATTAAAACTCTCATCTCAGATGAATGATAATCTCTCCAACAGATTGAGTGCCTCCACGTCTGTGGTCTGATTCAGAGAGACTGTCAGACAAGTGAGAGAAGTGGCTTGTGTCCCCTTGTTTTGGAAGATCACCGGTATCAAGTCAACCCTCTCCCTCAACAGCTGTCCTAGTTCTCACTCTTGTCAGTAATAATTTGAAGTTGCCCATGTCCTCTTCTCATCTGCAATGGCCACTTATGCCAGAAGCACCAGAGTTTTCCTAGAGCCTGGAGAGTTTGCTCAAATTGCTAGAGAACCTGGGAAAGGCAAGGGGTGTGAGCATTTCTGGGGTGTGAACTAGATAGGAATTTCATGGTATGTGCTACTGTGCCTGAAATAATAAACCCCAAAAGGAGAGTAGGACCATTGCCCCTAGCAAAGCGCTGCACTAATGCACCTTTGCATGTTGGGGCTCAGAGCTGCCTTAGGTCTGGATGGCTTTCATTCTCTCAGAGAAGTCTGGACCTCTCCATGCAGATAGGTTTTAAGCTGTACAGCTTTGTGGGATGAAATTTATCTCAGTTCAAAGGCTCAACACAAAATCTTTGCACTACTAAACCCTGTTTTAATCCACAGCCTTAAGTAGATCTTCTATAGAATGTAAAGTAAGTCTATATTGCGCTGCTGTTCTTTGCACAAGGACACCTGTTGTACATAAGTATAATCAAGACATAGTAAAATAAACATATTCCTCAAACAATATTAAGTAATGAATAAATACGAAGACAAGATAATCTTTTTGTAGGTACTTTATATAGAACTATAAATTCATAGGCTAAATTATTCACAATGAATAATTTGCTTAACTCCCACTATCACAAAAAAAAAGGGAAGTAAATAAATTATGGGAAGATAATTTAACATTTTCCTGTTAAGCCAGACCTTTGACTGTAGGCTACTTTGCATTTCTTTTAAAGGAAGTGCTCTCATTATTTAAATTACAGAACCAAAACCTGACTGATGTCTTATTTTTAAGTGTTTCTGCCCAGCAAATTTTAAAGCTATATATATACACTCTTTAAATAAGCCCTTTCTGATAGGTGCAATAATTTATTCTCCATCTGCATATTTCAGGGAACAGCTGAAACACTGTTAGTTGCTACGGAGAAGGAAGTAATTCAAAAGATTGCTTGTTTCATTTCCAACGGCTTCAGCTACGTTCATGCTGTAGATAACAACACATGTTGCAGTTGCATCAGTGACCTCGCTTAAAACTTGCCATAGCAATATAGCTGTGATACCACTCAACATGGACTCGTTGTCCCTGGTCATTTGCATGGTGTTAAGGTGTGCTTAGGAGGAAGACACTGGGAATCAGTCACCCCAAACCCATCATTGCTGCTTGCTGCGTCTCAGTCACCAATAACGAGCTAAAAATGTACACTTTATTTAGGTTTTTGCACCACCTATGTTTTTCATGTGCCATTTCATTTATGGTGAAATGAATTTCAGATAAATTTCAGACACAGTTTCAAGCTGAAACATGGCAGTCAGTCACCAAAGGGGGGAAGGCAGGATCTTACCCCTTGTTGAAGGAAGGAGTTTACTAGCCAGTAAAATACAGGAGGTCTAGTTTAAAAAGTAGACCTTTATATATCTAAGGAAATGAAACAATTTATTTTAATTTAATAATTCAGATTGTCTTCTGGATCAGAAATTAATTGAATGACTTCTGGAGGGAAAGATGGAAACTGTCTGGACCCCCACAAGTCTTCCATGGGGACATCTACTATAACAGTTAAAATTTTTCACCAAAACCCAGGAATGATCTGCATTCATCTGAAAATGCATGTATGGTGAAAGAGGAAGGATTCTGTGGTGGAAACTCTCTTTGCTGGCTGTGTTATTTGATGGAGGCTTTGAAAAAATGGTTATGATTTGAATAATACATTTTACAAAAATTTTAGCAGTTTCAAGAATATGTCTCGGGATAGTATCATTTTTAAATAGCTTCCTGAATTAAATTTTTTTGAGGTTTTCTACAGCACAGTCTATATCAGTAACAGCTCCTCATGTTGCAGTTTGGTTGTTTATTCTGATATTAAATCTGATGTATTAGTAGCAGTGTCATGCCATTGACCATGACAGTTACTGATCCTTAGATTTAGATGCCATAATAAAACTCTATTTAATCTGCAGTACAGTGGCTAGTTCATAAACACCTCATTTAAATACAACAGGAATAAACTCACATCTTTACAACTTTCTCTTTAAAGAAGCCTGTTTCCTCTGCCATAAATGTACACCACTTTCCAGAAATATCTCCTTTATGACTACATGAACTTACAAATCTATCTCAGTGATTCTCAGCTACTGAGATATCAGGGTTGTACTCCACTTGCAGATGAAGCAGTTGAGTAAGGTTACAGTCAACCTCCCAGCAAAAGGCAATATTTTTATCTTATTCAGTCTGATAGCAAGGCAACATATACTGTCACTGTTTTCGTTACTCCTTCCTATTTTCTGCTTTCTTCACAGAGTGTTCAGAATTTTACTAGTCCTCCCTGCTTTTTTTTGGAGAAATTGTCAGCTGCCTCATTGTTACATGAAAATGCTTGTTGATCAACAGAATTTTCTCCTGATCTTTCTTCCCAGTTGCAGAATCCAAACTCTGTAAAGGTTTCACCATAATATATAAGGTCCTTCAAAAATGTCCAGGGAGAGAAACGTATTTGTCACTGAGTGTCAGAAAAATTGAATTGTTTAAAATACTCAAGCTAGAATGACTCCCTCCCAAACCTTTTTCTTTTAGAATAATTGGAAAAGGATTTCTTGAGTTGTAGATGATGAGACACCTCAGAAATACTGATACTGTGAGACATCTTCAGGGAGAACCACTATTACAATTACTAGTGTAATTCATCAAGCTGTCATATCACCCTCAGCCAAATTTGAGGTGATTTCAGTTTAGCACCTTGAAAATATGTACTTTCTTCACTCAGTAAATACTCACTTAACATAAAAGTAGCATAACTCCTAGCATCCTTTGGCTAATGGCAACCTCTAATTGCTTTCTTGCTTCTACATTCTCATGGGGTTCTTTGCAAGACAGTCAATAACATGGCAAATGAAGATGGGAATGGTCTACTATTTATGCATTAATTAGACCAGGAATTAGAGACTCTCTTTCCATTTTTCATAGGTAACATCTTGGTTTTCCTTCTAATTTAAACAGGACAACAAGATACATTTAGTAAGATAGTAGCCAAATTTGACTTCCTGGCATCACAGGATGAGAGTCAGAGATTATAAAGGACATGCAAAGGCTAATGAACTCTCTGATAACTCATCTCTTATTTATGAAAAGAGCATATGGAGCATATGGGAAACAGCAGCAGTGTGTCAGTGGCTAAAACTCATCTGAGTCTAGAAGTACAGAAGCCTGGTGACTGCAAAAGCTGCGGGAGAAATAGAGGGACATGAACTTCAAATACAGCTTCTCAAACCAGTTTACTTTCTCTTAGGCGAACCCAAACATTATTCATTTTTTACCATTTAGTAAGACTACTATAACAGTTGAGCACTTTCCTTTTCTATTCCCCAATGAAATAAAAAAGAAGAAACATGTCCAAAAACTTTATGAGCCATAACAAATCTTGGAGCAGCAGTGCAGGATAAAGAACTGGCAACGTGCTCAGAAGACTGTAAATAATTTTTTTAAGATGAACTTTATTGCCTAATTTTCTCTTTATCTATCTCTTTATTTTCCCATGAAATCCTTTAAAGAAGCTTCTTGGGAAAGCATAAATGGCTACTAGAAAATTTCAAGTACAAACTGACCTAAAACTTGCCAAACTATGTCCTTGTTGTGATGTGGGCCTTGTTCTCTCAATTATGAATTAACCCATACAAAAATACAAACCCCAAACACACCACAACACTTCTGTAGCTAATAATTAATACTGAAGGTAATATACAGGTGCTATTATGTAAATATACTTCAGTCTCTATACTAATTCTTATATACTACATGTTACACTAATAGTAGTCTGAGCATTTATTAAGATGCTTTTTCTTTTTATTTCACTAAGGAAATACAATTTTCCCCGTAGAATAACTTTGTTCTGAGCCAAGAACATCTTTTCTACTAGTTCACAGTGATGTTTCTTTCCTTCTTCCCAATTCAGCATAGCCCAGAGGCCCATCTGTGATTGACCTATGTGGAATATAAAAGACCAGATAATAGACCGGGATACTATATTTTGCTGAAAGTTTCTCAAGTATCTCTAATGTTACTCATTAATGTTAATGCTGCTCTCATGCTTTAAATATGGACAAAGAGGACACTAATAAAACTTAATGTAGTGGGATCTGTGATCTGTCAGGATTAGAAATAATCTGAATTACCCTGAGTCATGCAAACTGGTTTTATTTTGAGTGACTTCTACAATAGACACGTTAACATACATCCTAAAGAACAGTTCTGGCTTTTGGACAATACATTTTTATAGAACTTTAAGGAAGTTAATAATGCCAAAAATGTCTTTGTCACAGCACTCAAGAAGATGCTCTTCACTACTCTCAAATACTGCTGCATCCACTGGGGTCCTTTGAGATCCTTAAGATAGGAGTTCTTTCCTGATGTGTTAGAATAAGGGATGAGAGGAAAAGAACTGCGTGCATTTGTACTTGCCTCTTGTTTCAAATAATAAAGTCTTAGGTCTCTGGCATGTAATTAAAGAATTGCAAAGCATTGTTAAACTTTGGGGGTTTTCTGGAAAGTTCTGGAAAGATACAATAAAAGAGTATATGAAGGGGGACAGTTGAATATGGGTTTGGATAATCTTCAGATAATCCAACTTAATTTAAAAGTTTAGAAGACAAGCTGTGAAAACTCCAGACAACAATTAGAGGATTTAAAACTATAATCCTCATGCAGTCATCTCTAATGCCCCAGAATTAATGGTAAGTTCTGTTTAGTTTAAGTTAATATCCCCCAACATCTCATTTAAGTAGTATAGAAAGAAACTGGCAGTTGAAAGTCTCAGGTTTATTCCTCAAATGGCTTTCAGAGATTAGATGTAGGTAGATTATTTTATTCTCTGTCCATCAGCTGTTCCACCCCTAACATGGATACTTAATTTCTCAGAGGTGCTTGTAATGCTCATTAACTTGCTGAAATAAAATAATTGCTAAAACAACTAATAGGTTAAATTTAAATACAGTTTTTCTTATGCTATTTTCATAGTAAAAGTTTCTACTGAGGCTTTAATGTGTTAATTTAAAGAAGAATTCAGCAGAGAGTGACTTGTACATATTGAACAAGAAAAGTAGGAAATGTTTACACATAGCAGTCAACAGCTACAATACAGTTTAAGTTTGGCAAAGATCTATAAAGACCAGTTTGAGGACTTGATTGTAATGCACCCTGTATTTTGATAAGTGATTCAGATAATAACAACTGTATTGTGTAAAAGTAACTGCTTTTCATACGTATCAAGTGAGGTTCTTCGTTTTAGTCATAAGATAATTTAGAAGATGAACTTACTCCACATTAGATCACTGTATTTGAAAAACATTTATTCCACCCATAGGAAATATCAAGTGACAGTGACGACAAATTGAAAAGTTTTTTTAGGGTTTTTTTCTCCCTACCAGAAACTTTAGCATCATCTCCACTTGAATATTCATCTGGACGAAGCAGACAGTCTTTTAAAGCAATGAAATTCATGATGGCAATCAGATCTCTCAAAACTGATCAAGTTTTGGAGAGTGAAGGTACTAGGGTCAGAAAGTGAGCTGGTGAAAGCTGTAGGAGCTCCCTTTGCCGTAATGACCATGCTGAAAGAGATACTGGCTGCAGGGCTGTCCCTTCTGTGGGGAGAGGCAGTAAGGGGGTGTCAGCAGTGGAAACTTCAACCACAAGGAATGTGTGGAGGGGACAGCAGAAAGGAAGGGTGGGGAGGCAGCTCGGCACCTGTGGCTGAGCTGTATGGATACAGCTGGGTACCTATCCCACATCACCTTCCCATCATAGTTACCACATCACTGTCATTCTGTGCCTCTCTGGAGACTAACTCCTACCTTAAAGGAAACCTGAAAATCACTGTTGTCCCACCAGGGATGCAGAGCTGGCAGAAGAAACTGGGGTGGTTCACACACTGCACTTCAGCAGAGCTAATGGCACTGGGTAGGACGCCTCAATAAGGATGTTGCTAGCATCATTAGCAGAGCTGGGAGGCTCTGCTAACCTTCCTTCCAATGCCTAAGCCAGCTCAAGTACCTCTGCTCAGTGCTGCTCTGTGCCCTGTGGCCTATAATCATTTCATGACTTAAGTGGCTGACCTGCTTTCATTTCTAGATCATTTTTTATAAATCATTTGTTGTTTGATCATTACATTTCAGCACTTGGATGCATTCCTAAATAGGAAATTGATGGCAGGCATTTTTTCCTCTTTTTTAAGAGGGTAGGTCATCCATAATTTCCCATTTTTTTCTGGATGCAATATTATTAGCTTGCTGTAATACTGTCCTAGCCTATGCATTCAACAACAAAATGCAGTTACTGCATTCATCCCGCCTGCAGCAATCCTATAAAATAAACCATTTTCATGAATCAATAAAGGATAGATTTCATGCATTGTAACTGCACTTCATCTGTGGTAAATTTTTTGATTGTTGTTGTTCCTGTTTTGTTTTGCAAAACTGGTGTCTAAAAATACTAGTAGTGATTTTCCTCAAATATTTGTGTTATGACAAGAATCACATAAAAGCTAGTGCTTTTTTCAAATATCTTCAAGATAGTTGTCACTCTTCTTCAAATTATTACCTACATCCATTCAGCTAAAGGCAAGCTAGGAGTCTTGCATTCAGTAAACGATGCTACTCAATTATTTTCTCAATTGCCTAGATCTATTTTTTTCTTTGGTGAAGTAATTCTTTTTCAATAAATCATTGTTGTAAGTTAAAAAGCCAATCAACACAGTGCTCTAGGGTATAAAGTGTTGATGCATTAGAAGAGATACTGAAATAACAATTGTGCTGGCACAGTAACCAGTACATGTGGAGAACAGGTCTAAGTTTTAATGAATTGCACTGTTTCACCAAGATACTGAGCTCTCTGCAGTCAAAGCTGCTTTTCAGCTTTACCCCAGGGCACACCAGCAGCAAGACCTGAGACATTTCTGGGCAGCCTCTCTTCTTTAGCCTCCTCCACTTCACTCTTGGCCCCCACAGCCCTGCCGTGGAAGGGCACTGTCCCGCAGCACCCTGCACAGACACTCACGGGCATCTCCACATGCAGCAAAGGAACCGACATGGCTGTTTCACAAGGCACATGGCCCTGCCAAGTTCCTGTGCCAGAATGAGAAGGCAGTATTATTAAGTGACATTGTAGCTTTATCTCAGCTGAAGCAAATGGCATCTTACACTGGCATATACTCTCAGGTGCTTTTTTTACCTTGGAAAAGAACCCTATTTAGCAGCTCTCCAACAAGTGCCTGCAAGCTTGTAGGAGCCCGCAGATTTCTCTCCGTTAATGCACAGAGCATATCTTAATTGCTTAAGACTGCTATCTTGATTTTGTAATAGTCGTTCCTTCCTCCAGGAACGAAGGAATGTCTGGCTAACAGCTAAGCTTGCATCACGTCTGATACCTGGGTATTGCTTGTAGTGTGCCGAGTCCTTTCTGCTGAGGAATGCACTGAAACCACTGCATTAATTTTATGAAGGACTTTTTTGCTGGAATGAGGGTGATACACTGCACCCTGTCCTCATACAGGAAAATAAATATTTTCATGCTCTGTAAATGGGAAATGTTAGAGTTGCATTGCATTTCCACTTTATTCTGAGGGGGAGAGGCGGACAGGGAGGGAGAGTGGGACACAGTGAGATTGGCAGACAACCAGTTTGTGTTCAGACTTGGATCTGTCCCCTTTCTTGTTTCCCCCACCAGAAATCAGCGAGTAAGGTGTTTGTCACAGGGTTCAGACACTATCCTCTGTTGCTAGTGTGATTCCTTTACCAACAGTGCTGCTTACATGGCTGTTTCCTGCACTGGTTTTGTGCCTTTTCAATGGAGTACACGGCACTTACACAGCAAATCCATTTCTATAACTTCCAAGCTGGCTGTTTCCAGTCCTTCCTTAAGACTCACCTGTGGCTGTTTTTTTAAGAAATTTACTGTTTACATAATTGTTATAATAATACGTCCAGTCAGATTAAAAGCCAAATCATAATATAGTGGAGGCATGTACAAAATCTTGTGCATGCAAGTTCCCCTGCATTTACCTCCCAGTCCCCAGCCCGCCCACATTTGATCTTCCCCACAGCTCCTTGTGAGGGCAGTAGGCTTAGGACTCCTTTATACTGAAAACTGTGATTCATTTCAATAATGCTACAATTACTTTAGCTTTCTCCAAAGTAAAAGCAATTTGGGGAGCTTTCCTCATACACACACTTGCTCTAGACTTCTTGCCTAGCCAATATCTCCCTTCTCCTCCCACTCTCATCCTCTGACTCCCTTTTACCACGCTCCCTGGTTCCTTTTGGCTCCAACTCATGTATAAATTTGCAGCAGGCAGCTTTTATCTCAACTATATTCAGGTCAGGCTCCATCCTCTTCCTACTACTGGGTTCAGAGCGCTGTCTCTCTGCTGCTCTGGACCCAGCTCCTTCTCCCCTCCGCTCACCCACATTTCAGTGCCCCGCAGGCTCACAGTTGCCATGAGTCTGGGCGCCCAAAGGTGTGGTGTGATCTGTAAAGCATGGCAGAGCTCTGCAGGTCAGCTTTCTCCAAGCTTTTAGCATGAGCAAATTGTATGTCCTTCCTCCTTTCTTCCAGAGCTCAACTGGAAATTGTTAGAAATGTCTGCATTTTGAAAAATAAGTAGAAATTATTATCAACTGCTTAGACAATTTCCTTTCCATGAGAATAAAACAGCTGGGGCACCTTAATTCTGAATATCAAGTTCTTGTTGTGAAGTTGGGTAAGTGCCTCTGGAGGGGGAGAAAAAGGGGAAGAGACGAAGGGACGGAGGAGCGGAGTGGAAGAAGCCGTGAGAAACACAGATGTGGGGCACAAAATGGTCATGACAAAGCAACAGCATCAATAAGCTAGAAAGCTGGCTGATACCAGACGCCTGTGGCTCAAACAGGGACGTTCTGCTCCTGTGGTGCCAGATTGGAGCAACGTACAGCTTGGGAAACGGCACTTGATCAGCTGTCTCTGGAAGGTACCCGTTTTTCCTGTTTCTTTGCATTGTTCTTACTGCCTGACCATGAGGCAAAGAAATGAGCAAATATATCTTTACCTCACCTGTCTGCTCCTTCTTAATTATTGTGGATTGGCTTCCACTCGCTAACAAACTCAGATCTCCTGCCAAAATGCACAGCAACTGTCTCAGCTGAGCATGTGACAATTTGGCTTCATCCCATGCTGTTTTCACAGATCTCAAACTGAGGGCATCAAGTTTTGTGCTGGCACATTTCCATCTTCTTGGGTCTCCAGTCACAGGATTTCAGTATCATGGACAAAGCTAGTGACATGTTGCTCTCCCCCTCCACACACAAAACTGATGAACAGGATCGTGTGATCAGTGCTACCCTTACGGTGATATTTTGAGTCTGAGCAGCTGACAGAAAGTCCCCTGCTCTAACCACCACCCTCGCCGCTTTGCTATTTAACTGGTTTACAAACACATCAACCAGCCTTTTAAGGTGAACATACCAACTTGCCATAGATTTTCTAAGACAAAAGAACAGGGTCTTCCTACAATTTAAGCTCCTGCAATCTCAATCTAGCCTTCATCTCTATTCTCTAGACTGCTGCCTGAATCAGACTTCTCCTGTTAGTAATGAACTGGAGGCACAGAAGAAAGAAATGAAAAAAATACTAATTTAAAATTCTTCCAGTTTTCAGATGGACTTATCCACAAAAATCCCAAGTATAATTTTTTTTTTTTAAAAATGCATACTGGGATTTTCTTGTGCCAGTATTCAGCTCCTCTTGCAGAGTTTGGTGCTGAGCATGCTCAAATACAGTCTTTTATAACTATCCACAAAAATAGTTTCTGCAGATGCGTATGTACCAGCTTGTCAGCTGCTGAAAGAGACATATAGCTTTTACAGGTCACCTAGTACTGTTCCTTTTTTCCAACTCTTCTACTGATTTGCATCCACCCAGCAGCCCAGCAGTAATTCTAAGCAGGTCACTTGTCATTCAGAAATCTTAGACAACTCGCCACTGTGCCTGTGAAATTAAACTCTGCTTTGCACAGACTGTGAACTGGAACATGTTGTGGCTACATCAGCAGATGCACAGATAAATGTTATGCCCAGTAAATTCAGCATTTCCAGAATATTTCAGTCTCACCGTACATCTGTTGATGCGTCAGACTACGTGTTCTCTGTGCATTTCAATGCTGTCAGACATATGATCATCACAAAGCTCACTATTATATTGGAACTACCAGCAATATTTAAAGTAATTATTTTTCCTAGGTGGTGTGGGGGGACAGTATGGGTGGAAAGAGAAGTGCAGATTTTTAGGGCAAGAGTCCTTAGTGGTTTGTTCTTTCCTCAACTTAAATCAAACTGCTTCAATCAGTAAGTAATAATCAAGGAATTGAGAAAGCATATTGTATTTTAGAGGTTTTAGTACTTCAGTAAATTTCAACATAGAGATCGTGATGAACAATAATAAGATTTCCTAGCACAGAAATTCTCACATATACATATGTTCTTGGAGTACCTGAGGCTTCTCAAATAATGTAAGTTTTCCAGATTTCTGTGAAGAACTCCTTCCGGTGTGAAACAGGTGTCTTGACAACAACTGCCTTCTCCTCCCCACCTCAGTCTACCAATCCACATCACCCAGAGGCCTGAACCAACCATCTGATGCATAAAATCTCAAAGAAAAGTGTTTGTTCTAAGTGCCTGAACATTGTGACATGAAAAGATCTGAAAACAGCAGTGTTACTTCCGTAAAACCGCAGACAAAAAAAAAAAACAACAGCAAAAAAACCATAGAGGAGAGGGGAAGTGGTAGATGTAACAACAGAATAAAAGATATAACTGATGATAACACTTGGAATAAAACAGGAAAGAAGGAAACAATTGAAATGTGAATAAAGAGGATATGGAAAAACAGTGGTGAATAAGGAGGATGGGGAGAAAACACCGAATGGGAAACCATAATAAATAGGTGGTGACCCGTACCGCATAATCAGCATCAAATACTTGAACAGAAAGCTCTTGAAACGTGGTGCCAAACATGTAGTAAAACACCATAAGCTTTACTCCAGATAAGCCATCAAATTCTACTTAAAATCTGCATTTCTTAAGCTGACTTACCAAAAACCTCTGCACATTTTATGAAGAGCTTTTTTCTTTAATTCCTCAGGTCTTGGAGTTCTTTCTTCTAATATTAATTCTCCGGTGTCCTTCTCTTATTCATACTGCAAATGATTCAGCATGTTAAGACAGCAAAGATTTGGCTTCTCTGCTCTAATAGTTTAACATATGTGTATTTTGTGACTAAAACTTACTTAGCACATTAATCTGAAAGTCTGCTACAGGTTGATTTTTATATGGTTATTTTTATAATTTTTTATATAAATATATATAAGCTAATCAAAAAAATTCAAAGACAATGATACCAAGCAGACTGTAGAAGGAAACCAGTTTCCTCCTAGAATGTGTGCATGCTTCAGCATACTAAAAACTGCAGCTTCTTTTTCAATTCAAATACCATTTCTCATCTTCCAGTGAAATCTTATCTGAATACCCTTCCATTCTGGAGATTTTACAGTTCATGCATTTCTGTATATATTAATTAAATATCTAATTTTCTAGTTGGGTCTCTGATTTGGATCTAATGTTTTGCAAGCTTATTCGATATTACCCTTTTGATTGGAAAGAATAAATTCATTCCTTGAAGAAGAGAATCATGACTTAAATATTCATTTTTAAAAAGAAAATCTTATTTTAATTATCTAATTTTCTTCTCTTTGGTATCTCACTATAATTAATCCTTTATCCTTTTTACCCTTGGTGCATTGTTTTAGAAATTGAAAGGGCATTCATCCAAGAAAAAAATAAAATCTCAGATCAGCAGGAAATAAATCTCTTCGTGACATGGAGCTGTGGCATTTCTGTTCTTGTCAAGAGACTTCAGGCACTCCAAATGAAGTGAAGTACCCAATTATTGTTAGATTATGCTCAGTCTTCATACTGTGGAGTACCAACAAGAGGCGTTTCTGTTCCATGAATTTTATCTGGGCAGTCGGGAAGTGGTTGGAAAAAGGTTTGTCCTTCCAGGGTTGCCATTTTATTACCTCCCCCATTTCTTCTGCTATTGGACAACAGATTCATTTTTTCCTCATGTCCTACATGACTTTTTTTTTTGGTGAAATATCCATAGTGAAAGCTTCTTGTATTTGCACAAAACCATGCGTTGCTGTAGGACAGTGGATCACAGGCCTGGTTTTGAGTCCTGGCAAATGCTGCTGTTACGCTCTGAGACATCGTATTGCTGCTATTTTGCAGTGGTTCACAGACCAATCAGCATTTGACATAAAATTAAAGACTGTTTCCCAGTTTTATGCCCCCTACAAGTTCATCTACTGTGGTTCACTTCTCTACTTCCCTGCCGTACGACTGGGGCGTGTCCCATACAACAATTTAATCCAAGCCTCCCTGGCTTTACAGCTTTGCTTTGCACAGGCAAAGCCTTTTTATCAGGCTGTTTGGGGGCTTTTTAAGGCTTGTTCAAATATCCACATGACCAGCCAGCCTCTGCCCTGGTAAACTTGTTACAGAGGCGGCATATGTTCGATAGGATGGAGACAGCGCTTGAGACTGTTCTGGCAGGATTTGAAGGCAGTTGTGCAGTGCATTTGTAGGGTCAGCTGGAATGATGTAGTGAAAAATAAACCGGTCTGCTAGTTTGGGATTCATGATCCAGAGTTTCAGAAATGGTTTAAAATAGCATCATGCCACCTGTCTTTGCATGACTGCAAAATCTGCAGTAGTAACAAGACGATGGCAGCGATAGCCTTCTGACTAACCAAAGAAACACGTGGCCCGTTTGGTCTGAGCTGTGGAGGCACCACAGCAGCTTTGTAAGCCTCCTGCAATTCCAAATATGTTCTACATTGTCAGTCTTGGAGATAAATTTTACCTAAACAGGATATTAAATAGTTATTTTTAATGAGTTCTTCGATATCGTAAAACTCAACTGTTTTTTAAATTTCTAATCAGGAGGAACATTTAGTTTCTGTTCTTTTCCACATACTGCATAGATAGAGATCCCTGGACTTCAGTTTTTCTGCCTCAAGACAGCAAAGGCTTAAAGCAAACTCCTGTCTTACTGCCAAATGTCTGTCTCTTTATGAGCTATACATACACATTATAGATACTCTTTTGTTGGCTCTTTTATCTTCTTTTTATAGAGAGAACCTGGCTCACATACTACTCTGGGGAAATGTCAGGCTTGAAACAGTTCCTGGTTTACAGGAGCAGACTGTGTACTGGAGAGACTGGTGACCCAGACTGATGGACTTTGCAATAAGGACATGGATTTCTGAATCTATTTAACAAAATTCTTTGATTTAATTCCTCAAGGGTATAGAACAATATTTCTTATTTCATAGTTGTTCTTCATGTTGAGATAATGTTTATTAATTTCACCCCAATGCAAAATGCTCTCATGATGATGATACGCTAAACACATCTGAACATGTTGCAAATAGCAATCCTTGCTCCAAACAGGATTGCTTTTGTCCTTGCATTTTGTTTCTCTTCAAATTTGGTCCCTAAATGTCAAGCTGATACTTGGTCAAAATCAAGTTGACTTCTTATCAAAACCATAGGAGTTTCAATTTTACAATTTCCTTTTTTCTTCCCTTTTAACACCTGGCCCTAATGCAGGCTATGTTGGCTCACAATTGAGCCAAACTGTGTTACAGTTCGACTGGAGACTTTAGAGTGATTTTCAAAGTTCAACTTGAGGGAAATAATGGGAATCCTCAACAATGCCTATGTTACAGAATAGCCTGTGCATGGAAGGATTGTGCTTGCTTTGTTCCTGGCTGTCAAGTTGTGATGCTAGCAATTTTGACAAACTGAAAACAAATACAGATGAGTATTATTCCAACAGGAGAGTCCTGTGTTTTAATGATCACAGTGCTGCTATGAAGCTCACCTGAATTCTTTTATAATTAGTTCAAAATCCATGTAGGCAGTAAATACATGATGTTGGATGGGAAGAGCAGATAGAGAATATTGTGGCATTAAAAAAAACTTAAAAAAAAACCAATTTGGTGAGGAACAGCAGAGTTCAGAAGTGAATCTAGCTAATGGCTGATAGACTTTGGTGATGGTGACTTTGTAAAGGAGAGTGCAGAAGTATCCTCAGATCACGGCTCTGGACAGTTTTAAATATTAAAATCCTTTTTAAACAGAGCAGCAAAGCTGTTCTGTAAGTTGCTTGAGCAGTGTTGACCTTTGCAAACAGGCTCCACTCCTTGGATAGATAATTAGGCATGTCTTTCCATCAGGAGGGACGAACTCCTCAAGACTCAGCATTCTGCTACGGTGTTTGAAACACCAGGAAGCAAGATATTTACCTCTGATGCACTGCTACAGCACAGAGGCAAAGAATAGCAAAAGAAATTTAGTGCACTGTTTTATTTTAGCTCATGAAAGTTATTGTCAGGCAAATAAAACTAGGAAGTGTATGTTTATAATGAGTATTGCATTAGTCTGTTTCCTATAAATAATGGCTGCTGGTTTCCTTTTACGTTTGAAAAATCTGTTCTCTGACATAATAGTAACCCATATGAGCAAAACACATAGTACTTATGAAGACAAAATTATACTGATTGATTGTCCTAAATTCAGTGATTTGCAGAACAGCAAACTGAGCAGGTGCTGCAGTGAGAGAACAAGTGGCTTCCTAGCAGGCGACGACAAGCTGACTTTCCATTCTTACAGCAGACTTCTAGAAGTTCATTTTGGGGAGTAATTATTGCCGTTTGGATCATCATATCTCAGCAATTAGGATGTGAATTTCCTTCTCAATTGGATCTGTCTTTGGTATTTGCGGTGTGCTGTCAGTGACTACTGACATTATTGTTATCTGGGTAAAATATATCCTAAACCTCATGAAGTATTTGTTGTATTTGCTTACATTGATAATTGTTATTTTCAATTATAGCTGATTAGATTATAAATAACACATTGGCTTTCAGCCATGACAGTAATTCTTTTTCAGAGTCCTGATAAGTGCTTGAAAAGCTCAAACCAAGGTCTTGTATTTGTATACATTGAAAGTAAGTTGGATCTGTATTGTAAAGGCTACTGGTCTAGCAAAGAGACAGAAAATTTAAAAGCCATACAATAAAATCGTGGTAATCTGTAATTGGTTTACTTTGTTTATAAAGGAACAAGTTATTTTTGACATTTAGGTGGTGCCAGGAAATTTTGCTAGCCAGGGAAATCATATTTATTTCCCAAATTGAAATGCGAATTCTGGAAGAGCAGTGTGAGCACACAGCTCACTCCAAACAACCACTGACCATGTATTCAAAAGGGCATTGGCTGAAGGTGTCATTTAAGTAAAATGTGTAAACCCTGATTTTAGGGTTTCTATTCATAATCTTTGCAGTCAAGAATTAAGTTCTGTGGCAGTCTGCTTTTTGGAGAGACTAGGAATAATTTTATTCCCAAACTAGGTGAAAGCTCAAGCAACTGCCCTAGGGCTGCACTCATTTCGGAGAGTGACCTTCACCAAAGGCTATGTGCAACAAAGGCATCACCAACAGTGACCACCAGGCTGGCAGTCCCCCTAAAAAGAGAGGACAAATTGAAACTTTGGCAGGAATAACTATGTGGAATGAATGCCCTGAGATCTGTGAGATGAAATATATACAAAAGGCCTTCCAGGTCCTTTTGCTAGCACTAAGTGCTCTTTTTCTGGAAGACAAAAGAGTCAACCTCCTACAGTTATGGCCTTGTCCTTGAACAACACAATAGCTTTTATGCTTGTAGTGTTCATTTTCATATAGTCTTGCCTTCTAACATACAGAAGGAGAGCAGGTGTGTCAGCAAGAGTGATACAAACTCTTTCTACAATTATTCCATGACTATTGGCATTAACTTGAGAGAGAATAGAGCAATCTTACGTTTCCAGTTGACATGAAGGAATGGAAGCACGCCCTGCTCCCTCTTGCAGTCGTAGCAATGCACTGATTTATCACAGCCTCTGGGCCTTTTGTGCAGACCTTCTGGTGGTGTGGCTGTCATCAGAATGATGTGCCTCTTCTTCACACCTTTTCCTCATAGAAAAGTACCTCCGAATGTATTTAGCCTCAAAATTCAGCTAAGAAGTTAGGAAATGCCTTTCACCTCATTTTATAAATGGAAAACTGGGGCCAAGAGCAACTTGGGCCAAGCACAGAGACTTGTAGGTAGGTTTCCCAAATTAAAGAGCCAGTACCATAGTCATTATGCCAACCCTCCTGTCCAGGTGTTTACTCTTGAAACAGGAAAAGGAGACTGGCACTTTTTCCCTGTTTGCTGAAATTTAAGTTACAATTCCTTCAGGGACTGACACACATACTCAAGTGAGTGTTTGAGATGTAGCTTACATATTGATAACTAGCTTAATCCCTAAAATTTAGAGCCAGGTTTGAGAGCAGGCTTGGAGAGATGGTAACATGCACTTCCTCCTAATCCGCTTCCATATTTCACTGATTAAGTTCTTTGAAGATCTAAAACAAAGCATTGGACACCCTCCAGTTAAAATGTTTTAGCTAAATCACCATCCCATTATATATTATTTAGAATGCCTACATGTTGTGGGTCAGAAAGTTTTTTTCATAGGTTTTTCCCTACTATCAAGTACGTCTAATTTACTACCAAAACTGTCCTCAGTATGCCAAGAGCAACATCGTTTGGCCATGTGTATCAGTATTCTCACACCCCCTCATCCACAAAATTAGCCTTCAGTCTACAGTTCTTGTTTTTGGAACAATCATGTGTGGGGAAAAAAAAAAATCAGTGACAATTTGCTCAAAATTTCCATGACAGCATAGCCATTTCCCAGATGGCTTCCAAAAGGAACCTCCCTGAATTTGAGTTTATTATTTAGGATCACGTCTCTTAACATCAACTTAATTGCCATACTAAGATTGTATTTGCTAAGAGGATTTACTGCTGAACCAACACCAGTGTTTAAAACGATTGATAAGCTTTCTTTTTTAATGTATGGAACAATTACTGGAAGCATATGCCACATGTGATGCAAGAAGATATTTTCCTTAAAGAAAGTCTTCCAATGTCTTTTGTGTCCCTTTTCCTCATCCCCAGACAATCTCCCCACATAGTAAAAATAAATGTTGTGTTACTCAATTACCACATGGCCCTAGAGTAAAAATGATTAATTGTCCATGGGGCTGCAGATCTCAGAAAATATGCTTCCCAGGGAAGCCTAAAGCACAGGAACACAAGAACAACCCAGCTGCGTGATTGCCCTTTGAGGAGAGCTTCACCCAGGTTGCGATAAACTTTGAATAAGCCTTGTTACACTACTAGAAAGGACTTCTCGCAATCAGATAGCACAGTAGTAAATATGGTAAAGGTATTTATCTCTATTAAGTATCCTGAGATTGCTCCTAATTTCTCAGCCAAAGACTGACTGAGACTTTCAACTCAGCATCCTATGCTATAACTTGGTGTTTTAACTTAATGAGCCGAGGTAAAGCATCACTGTCTGTTTTCATCCAGTGGAGTGAAAGGTAATGTTTCTGTCTTTTTCTTTCTCACAACAGAGAATGGCTTAGGCTTAAGTGTCAACTATGGTATTGATATGTTAACACAAATTAATCAGGCTAACTGTGTAGCTTTTCTGTTGTCAATTTTACATATCTCATTTTTTCTAACTTTCTGCACTCCTAACAGCAAAAAATAATGACAATACTCTTGGAATTTCAGTCAGAGTTTTTATCTCATTAAATAAGAGCAAATTTGCTAAGTGAATATTCTTATCCCCATTTACAGGTGACTAGTTCAAGTGACTTGTCTTGCTACAAACTAATTGCTCATTTGGCAATTGAAAAAAGCAGTTCCAACTCTGGTAGACAGATGGCACTGAGTGTGCTTGCTACTGGACGGAGCCAGAGGGAGCAATCTGGAGCTGTCTTCAGTGGTGCACCTTTAAAAGTGAAGCCAATGGGGCCTTTGCCCTTTGGCATCAGTTGAACTTATGTCCAGGTTCTCTATGTCTAAAAGGGTGTGTTTGCAGAGCTTTTTTGGAAGGGGGGGCTGTATTACTTCAAGCGTTCCTCTGCAGATGTCTTTCAATCACGTTTGCATAAATAGTTGGGGGATGTCACCTCATGCATGACATGTGGAATAGGAGAAAATTTGTACGCATTTTCTTCAACTCCAACCAAGTGAGCAATAGAGGTTGGTGTAATAAGCTAGCTAGAGACAGGCATTGATGTTCCAGTAGCATGAAGGAGGTGCCAAAAATAATACTGAAAGCAAGGCCATGTTGCTCACATTCAAATACTTGATGGAAAAGCTGAACATGCTTCTGGAACTGAAACACAACATCAGGTGGTGACAGGGTACTCATCATTTAATAATGACAGAAACATTTAGCAAAATGAGTAAGCACTTGTGCTGAGTCCCAAAAATAATTCCACTCCCTTCAATTAGAGTAGCCATCAGGTTAAATATAGGTTTCAGAGGGAGTGAGAGTGAACCTAGCTAGGTAGCATCACAAAACCCTAATGCTTGTGCTGAAGCACGACTTAACAGACCCGTGCAAATTGCAGCAAGAAGCATAAAATACACAACATAATCCTGGGCCTGGACCTTTTAAAATAATTTGTTCATTCACTTCAGTAGAATCACGTTTAACTCCTTAAAAAAATAGAAAAGGGCTGATAAAAGCAGAGGTTCCCCCCTCCAAACTGGGCTCTGCAGGATGGATTTTTTAAGAGAGTGGTTTACTAAGAGTGCAAATGCAGTTCCTTTTTTCACTGTAAAGTGAATGCTCTCTCTGTAAATTGCATATCTGTCCAGATCTTTCTGTAGTTATTATTCACAGGGTCTTCCAGATCACAAAATTGTGATATGCAGGACTGTCCATCAGCTTGAACAGTGATGGAGAATGGCTACTGTAGCACATCCGATTAGTTCCTAATCCCCATCTCAGACTGCAACTTCACTGTGATAGGCTACATTTGCTTTAAGAGAATAGTCCCAAAATGATGACAAAAAGAAAAATACTTAATTAAGAAATAATTGCAATTCTAGCCATGTCGTGGTTTAACCCCAGCCAGCAACTGAGCACCACACAGCTGCTCGCTCACTCCCCCCACCCCGGTGGGATGGGGGAGAGAATAGGAAGAGTAAAAGTGAGAAAACTCATGGGTTGAGATAAGAACAGTTTAATAATTGAAATAAAATAAAGTAAAATAGTAACAATAATAACAATAATGATGATAATAATGATGATAATAATAATAATAATAGAAGAATATACAAAGCAAGTGATGCACGATGCAATTGCTCACCACCCATCAACCGATGCCCAGCCAGTCCCCAAGCAGCGGTCACTGCCCCCCAGCCAACTCCCCCCAGCTTATATACTGAGCATGACGTCACATGGTATGGAATGTCCCTTTGGCCAGTTTGGGTCAGCTGTCCTGCCTGTGCCCCCTCCCAGCTTCTTGGGCACTTCTTCACTGGCAGAGTATGGGAAGCTGAAAAGTCCTTGACTTAGTATAAACACTGCTTAGCAACAACTAAAACATCAGTGTGTTATCACATTATTCTCACCCTAAATCCAAAACACAGCACTATGCCAGCTACTAGGAAGAAAATTAACTCTATCCCTGCTGAAACCAGGACAAGCCAGAAGATGTGTTCTTAATCTTGTCTATATTCTTCAGCCTCTCACCCCTCTTGAGCAGAAATAAGAGCTAAATGCAAGTTCTGCCTTCTCCATTGGATATACTGAATAGAAAGCATCCATTGCTTGTAGCTGTAGTATTTATGACATTAGAAGACATTATTCATTTATTACATGGAGCATATTCAGTATCAGATAGTAACCAAGAGTTTTTGTATATTCATTCATTTTTGTCCCCAATACTGTATACCTTGCTGTAACTATAACATAAGATCTCCATACGTATAACTTCCACTCATTCACGAAGCAAATGTTACAGTAGTTCCTCCATTTGAAGAGTACTTTTCCTCTTCACATCTATCCCTATTTTATAAATCTCAGGAGAGAGAGGGAAAGTTCAGAGTAGAAACTTGTGTTTCATTTCAGTAGCAGATCCAGAGCTCTCGTGGCCAGAAAGGACTGTTACATCTGGGTGAATTTTCAGCTCGGAAACCTTTCTGTTCATTCCAAAAACTTCCTTGTGTAAAACACATCTTCCAGAAAGGGCACCCATTTTGTGTTTGAAGTCATCCCTTCCTTGGGTAGCTTTTTTCAACAGTTAGTCTGCTACACCGTTAAAAATTGCAGAGTTTATTTCTATAATGCGTTTGGCTTTTGCTGACTCTTGCTTTTTGACACTGACTCTTGCTATGTGTTTCTTGGCTTGGTTAAAGAGCTCTTTAGCTCTTTGTACCTTCTCAGGTAGCTTCTCAGGTTCTAAGCTTATGATCTATGATTTGCTTCCACTGAGCATGTGCTTTGTTGATATTGTGGATTCTAATTTCATTAATCCAACATGCCATGAAGGTGCACACACCTTTCTAAAATGTAGTCCATCTATACAGTTATGTAGCTTGACCGAACTTGTACTCAAAGTCTGAAATTTGAAATTTATTTAAGGAAACATTTTTATTTATTCATTTATTTGAAGATTTCATTTATTTACTTATTCATTTTTCATTTGTTTGTTACTTACAGAATTCTACAATGTTTCTTCCACTGCTTTTATGAAAAGTGATATCAGGCTAATTATCCAACAGTTAATCATCTCATTTTTTAACATCATATTTTTTAACAATTTTCAATTTTTTTGAAAGGACCTAAGGACTCTTCCGGTCTTCTGTAACTACTCCTGCTTAAAGGTCTATCAAACGTTGTAGGAACAGTAATCTCTTCAATTTACACCCAGGAGTTCTTAGAGAACACTAGCGTATAGATCCAAATAAGCATGTATGGTTTAGATTTTATTTGGCGTTTTCTTCTGATTAAAAGGAACTGTCACGTCCTCATATGATACAAGCATAAAGTCTTAAAAGTGTGGAACCTTGCTCTTTGAGAAACAAGCTGTTCTTAAACATCCATTTCCATCCACGGATTTCTTCCTGTCTCTCCTCCCTCTCGCTGCTGTTCATTATTTGCCTCGGCTTTGGCCAGTTAGGCTTTTTAAAGCACATACATCACATATTGAACATAATCAGGTTATGATTGTTGGTCCCTAGGCAACAACCATCTTCCAGTCCAGTGATTAAGTCATCTTTATTCACCATAATGAAGTCCAAACTAATTACCTTCTGTCATAGTCAGTAACATTTTTAGGAAAAAAAAATAATTTTTTTTCAATAATCTAGTGATGCTTTACTACTGGCTGCATGGGATCCCAGCACAAGCATCCCAAATTGAAGTCTCTAGGAAACGAAAATGAGGGGATTTTTTCCACACACAGCAGACATGCCTATCATCCCCTTTTTATGAACTTTATTAGCATACATGTTGGGACACCTACATTTAAGATCATGCTGGTTTGAGTTATTCACCAACAGAAATCTACCAGTGATGTGCTCCTTCCCTACCATCTATCCCAAGCTGTCCTCAGCATTCTGTAGCCAGAAATTAACATTCCTGTCAAGCAAATTGTCTCTCAGGAATGTAATTATAAGTGAGAATTTTCCATTCCCTTTGTTTACATCTCAGATTCAGAGCTTATGAATACAGGCAATTAAAAATTGATTCTGGCAGGGTCTTTTTCTACTAAATTATTATTTTATACTTCCAAGAGGTGGAATAAATACCCTGCACAGAGCTCTGTTCCTCTGCAGCTAAACTGCTTCCAGTACTTGGGCCAACTCATTTAAATGTAGTCTGAATATCTCTAAATTGCAGATTGCCATGCTGAGAGGCCTTTCAGCTCTCTGCTAAACTCAGTGCCTTCACTACCTATGGCTGAACTACTGCTTGCACAAATTGCATATTGTCTCTGCTAGAATTATTACAACCATTCACCAGTTAGAGATTCCTCATTTACTGATTTTTTTTTTCATTATAAAAATGAGCAAGTTCATGCATTATTTGCGGGGACTGAGGAAGCTCTCTGTGAGTTTTCTATGTCAAATACTCAAACAGACCAGGACATTGTGTGCCTGTGCAGAACAGGGCCCAATTTTATTACATCAAAGCTGACTTGGTTCAGAACAACCAAAGATAATAGACCTCAGTAAAATTACGATGGCAGCTGGTTTACAGGTCTCAGATTGCAGCCTCCTCAGAAATACATAGATTGTATGTACTGTCAATGTCAGTTTTGTTCAATAAAGTCCTCCATTTTACATTCTCGTTTAATAAATCCAAATAGGAAAAAGCCCTTCAGTCAAGTATTTACTGCTGCTGCTGCTATTTTCTCTCAGAAAAGATCAGCCATGCTGAGTTTCTAGTCAAGAGGTGAGCATCACAGAATTTTAAATATATGATCATTTTATGGTCATCCAGTGAGGAAAGTACCTGCTGGTGCATGTGGTGGTGTTAATGAAATAATATAGCAAACACTCTTCAAGATACGTCCTTAGTGATACAGCACAAATAAGAGGGGAGGAGAACAGATCAAATTAGAGAGGCACCTTTTACAAAAGTGCAAATGCTTGCTGCACCAAAAAAAAAAAAAATTATAATTCACACTTGAAACTCTGTTTCCAATGAGTGGTCCCCTTTTAACACAAAAAAGGATAGAACAAAAAAAACCCTAAGAATATGTAAGCAGTACTGTATCTCTGGAAATATGGAGAGGAGAAACTACTGCTTTTCTTCCGGAATATATCTAAAAAATATTCTGTCTAAACTGTTGCAGAGATGGTAACCATGACAGTTTCTCTAGCAGTAAGAGCTGAATGATTCAGCAGTGACCTTGTGAAAGTTTTGCTGTTCTGGACAATACAGAAACATCCAGGATGGGGACGGGATGCTGGAATTGTGGGTTGAATTGATGTGGCTAAATGTGATACCACTCTAGCTGAGTAAAGATCTTAGATGAGGTCCTGCTGATGAGTATCATTATCTCTTGTTTGACTTGTGGAGTGACAGCTTATAGGTCTTGTGATCCGAGACTCTGGTCCCACGTTTCCTCCATCCTGGTTCCTCCACGATCAGTTATTCCCATTATGGCACATTTCTGGTCAAGTGCTTAATTTGTTGGTTTTACTCGCTCACTTCTGGCTCCTCACTGGAGAAAAAGCCAGGCAGGTCCATGTAACGACCCGTCCAATGCATTTTGCTGGCTGCAGTGATACTTTTGGTCTGAGTCAGTGCTGGCAGCCTCCTTTCCCCAAAGCCATGCAGCATCTGCATCCACGCTGGTACCGCCACAAAGTGCTGGTTGCAGCGGGATAAGCGGCGGATAGAGATGGCCAAGCCCAGCCGCGTGAGCTGTAGCCTACATTATTGTTGACTCTTCAGGGTTTATGTCAATCCCCAAATTGCATCTGCTCCTTCTGCCTTCCTCCCCTCCTCTTCAGCACAAGGGACCCTCTCTCTATTTGGCAGCGTGGGTGATGGAGCAGGGATGAGGGGAGGAAGGTGGTGGTGCAGCTGGGAGAGGAGGAGAGAGCAAGGAGGCACTTGTTAGTCTGAGGAGGGGAGAGAAGAAATAGGTGGTCTCACAGTCTCTGTGTTAATAGATGGATATTGTGTTGGTAGTTGGCTATTTTAACCCCTGATTTTTCCAGTGCCCTGTAGGCAGGCTGCTGAGTCCCCATTCTTTCATCTTCAAACTGAGCAAGTGAAGTCATGTCAGTAATTTTAACTTTTTAAAACCATTCTATGCAGGTTCTTATTTGGCTTTCCTCACCCTTGTGTGCGAGTAAGTTAAAAGCAAAAGTATTTGAACTGTACCTTTCAAAACTCATCAAATACCAGAATAACCTTCAGCTGCCTTTTCCCCGAGAACGGCTGCCTAACAGCACCGGCTCTTGATGCCGATTAGCATCTTCTACAAAGACGATTTCAAAGCTTTAATGCCCCTTTAGCGCTTAAAAAAACCCCAGGTGCTGGTGAGGGAAACGCAAGTGCAGTGGCCGAGCCGGACCTGCGCCTTCCCCCACCTCTCCGGGGGCTGCGGGCTGCTTGCGGCTGTCACAGAGGACTTTCGCCCAGCAGCGTGGCAGGGCTCCAGCCGCGCTTGCGGCCCCGGGACCTCTCCGCAGCGGCCCCCCGCGAGGGGGGACACCAGCCGCCGCGATCGGCTGCCCCGCTCCCCCCCGCCCCCGCCCACTCCCTCGCCAGATCCAGTCCGTGTATTGCCGTCTCCACTCCGCCCGACGCGGCGCGCCCGCAGCAGGCGGGTCGGGGGAGGCTGCGCTCCGCTCCGCTCCGCGTTTTCCGCCCGCTCCCCACCGCAGCCCTGCCGTGAGGGGCGCCGCTGCCGCCGCTGCCCCACGGCTCCCGGCCGGGCCGCCCCGAGGGCGCGGAGGGCAGGGCCGGGAAGACGGCAGGTAGCCTGGATAAGGGGGGGAGGATTGCCCTGCGAGGCGGGGTGCGCGGCAGCCCGCGGGTCTGCTCCTGCCGGGGCACGCCACGCGGGGCTTGGGGCACTCGTGTCATGAGCTGGCGCCAGTTCTCAGCCTGGAGGGAGGCGGCGGGCGGGGGGGAGGGACGAGATCTCCGCGGCGGTTGCCGGGAGCCCGCCTGCCCCTGCCGCCGCCGGCGTGCTCGGGGCGGGGGGAGCACCGCTGCCCGCCGCCTGCAAACGAGGCGCCACTAGCGAAATAGATGACCGTACGTTTTCTGCCAGAACAAAGCTGCGATGTGTGTTGCGAGGCATCCGGGATGCCAGTCTGGTGTTTGGGGTTTCCCGACCTTGTCTTACATGCTTTATCTCTGCGTGGGGTTCAGTTTAATCGGGGGCTGGGGGGAAGAGAGAGGGGCAGCTCAAAGGGATGAAGAAGGGCGATCTGATTTAGGTCATCTTCTGGCGCTGATGCTGCAACCCACCTGTAAGTTTTTGTTTATTTTTATACGAACTGGTTATAAAAGGAGCAAGTTAATAAGCAGTCCCGTTAGACATGTCTGCTTCCTGATCCAGCTGATGTGACACTGTTTAATCTAGTACAAGATATAAGAAGAAAAGCAAATGACAGTATTTCTTGTCAGTATAGCATCTTGAACTAACTTCACGTACTGTTTTAATGTATTTCTATGCTAGAGCAAGCATAATGAGATGCTAATATTTTTTATATTTATTGTTATTGCAGCTTGATCGAAGGTTTCCCCATCCCTCCAAAGAAATCCATTAGGCTTGAGATTAGAAACACCCAAAGCTCCATTTCAGTATTTGGGTGGGAGCACTTGCTACAGCTTGTTAACAAAGCCATTATACTGCAAATGGCGTTGTGCCCTCAGATGCTACTCTGGAATATTGTTCCATGCTTGGCTGTAGTAATAATAATAAAGCATGTTGGTAGTGCACAGTTTGATTTAGGCCATCTGGAAGTGTTCAGTTTATACCATCTTATGAGATGCAAAGGTAGTCACTGAGTTAGTCCTTGCATGTTGTCTGGTCCTGTTCTTCCATCATCCCTCCACACACCCAGCTCTGTGTCTTTTTGTCAAAATGTCTATTATCATTACCTACTGAATAAGATTGTGGATGAGCAAATCGTAGAAATTGCAAAAATATGCACACTGAGAATGCCTGGCATGTAATATTCTCCATCTGATCTGAAAAGCAATAAAGGTCTGGTTAAGCTATATGTATTAAACCTGAGATTGGCAGGACTGGAAAAGGAAGTGTGCTTCCTTACTGTTTCTCATGGAGTGAACTTTGTTGGCTGGCATCAAACCACACCTATTTCTTTCATCCCCAGTGTATTTTTTGAATGAGGGAGCGTTTTTGGTTTCCAGATGATGGTGTAATGCTTTTACATTTCATTCTTTATGGAATCATTATTTCCACTGCCTAGAGGTGGAGAGGGTCTTCTGCAGGGCTTTGCCACTCTAACTAAAGTGCATGAAGGCTTCTTTTAAACCCAAGATTGAGAGCTCTCTTTTTAGGTGATTTAGTTGGTCTACCCCAGTTTTGATACAGTACAGTCCTAAAATAGTGGAGGTGTCCAGTGCTTTCCACAGCACAAGAAGTTGAGACACTCAATTACGTTGCCAGGCCGCAGCCTTAAAATGAGCTGCAGGAGGTCGTTTGTCCCAGAGTGAGTAGTTCAGCACTGGAACTCACTGGCGTGGGATGATGTGGAGGGCAGAAGCATTAATGGTTTCTGAAAAGGTTGGGCACATTCATGGGAGACAGTTCTGCTGGTGGCTAAAAATAAAAGGCAAGAGGCAACCTTCATCTCAGAAAGGTTTAAAGTCCATGTTTATGGGAAGCTGAAAAGGTATTCCGGGAGAGGATTGTTTTACATGTTCCATGCTGTTATACTACTTGTGAATCACCACTATCAGTCACCTTTTTTTTTGAAGAGAGAACAATGAACTAGATAAGTCATTGATCTATCTAATGCAGCTGTTAAATTTTTATTATAATTTGACATTGTGCATCGAATAGCAATACTTTTCAGGAGTGAATTTATTGCACATAAGCATGTTCCAGCAGAGGAAATGCAAAAGATTATTTCACATATGTATACTTGTAACAAAGAAAAGAAGCAAAAGCCTTTAGCGTTTCTTGGATCAGCCCCATCATTGACTTTGAGACGTAATAGAGACTTCAAATAAAAATTGCTCAGCTTCAAATTGTGAAGCATACAATACTGGAAAAAAAGCATAAAAGAAATTGCTTCTAAGAAATGAAATTTATTCTTTTTCCCTGCACTGTCCTACAGTATTTTTCCAATTGTTAAAATAAATGGTGTTTTTCAGTACTACAGCTAGGTTGGTATTGCCTATACAAAAAGTGGATGTTTTGATCCGAGAGAAAATAAATTCCAAATGAAGAAGTAAAGCAAACAATGAAAATGTTGGAAGAAAAATGACCTATTAAGTTATAGCATTCTCATCCTTGCTGGCATTCTGCTTTTCATTTGCTTGCTATTTTCAGACTTTTGATAACGGAATTAAAATTGTCACTACTTAGAGGTCATTGCTTGTTCATAACTTGGCAGTGTGCATATCTTCTGAAAAATGTCAGTTCCCAAAAAACTTTTATTTATGTATTACATTTCATTGAAATCCAGCATTGTAAGTGCAATAGCCATGGATTTCTTTTATTTTAGATTAATAAGAAAAATTATGTGGGATTGATGAAGTTTAATCTTTGTAATACTAACACCCCTAAAAGTGGTTTCTTAACAAACAGATTGCAGATCCTTACTTTTTTAATTAAAAAAAAAAACCAAAACAAAAAAAAACTTTTAAGAATAGAGAAGGTTAATACAAGGCATATATGGTATATGAATAAAAATAATACCTTACTGAAAAATCATTTTCCAGTCTTAGTTGCATACCATGAATCTTCTTCAAATGGTTATTCTAGCTTTTTCACCATCTCCAAGTGAGACAGTAAGATAAGCGAGGGAGGAGGGAGGCAAGAGAAGGAATTTCAGCCTACCCAATCTTTGATGAGACTGCAGTTTTATTAAGATATTTGAGGCTGGTGATACAGAACGCAAAGCATAGTGTGAGGACATTTGCAGATAGTCATAGAAGGGTACCCATTAAATCGCAAAAATAATAATCAAACTGAAATTATATTATTTTAATATAATTTTAACAAAAGCACAATATAACTAAATGCATTGGAGTTTGGCTAAGACACATTACGTTTGACTGCAGGCTGCAAGAGTCTTACTTGATTATTTATTTATTTATTTTCTGGCTTGAAAAGCATTTGCTGAGTTATGTTGCAGCTAGCTTCCGTAAGACATAAAAGCACATTTAGGCAAACCATATGGATGAAACTGCATATTTCTTTTGCATAGTAATGCTATCTCTATGTATGTGTTTTACATCCTTCTGTAAGGGTTATGAAAGATGCTGTGAAGATTATTTATCATGAGCATAAATTAGAATGGGCTTATAAATCCTGCTGAAATACAGTGTCCCAGCTAATTCTGAGGATGTTTTGTCTGTGATAACAACTTTTATTTTTTCACAGTGATATCTATGATGATAAAATTACTTAGTTATTTTGCCCGTTATTTAGATTTGTGATTTGTTTGTTGGGTTTTTTTAAAGAAATTTCAGCTATATAGTTTCTTCTCCTCCCCCATCATCCGCTCCTTCTCACTCTGTTTAGAGCCTACCTGCAGACAAAAAGTAGATGAAACATTTAATTCTTTGAGGTGGATGAAACACCTGGTGGTGGCTCTCCTGCTGCTGCCCTCAACCCATGATCCCACTGCTCTTGCATCATGTGAAGAGGATAGAGGATGGGGTAGAAAAAAAATTGTTCTTGAAGCTAACTGTCAGATACTTCTTACGCAGTTTTTCCTTGAGAACTGCTGATTTCTGCAGCTTGGGTTACATCAGTGTGTGCTGAGCACTTTGCTTCTCAATCGAAAGATTTCCATTAGCCCTCGGGAGGGTTTGCAGTCAAGGTACGTGGTACAGCTTGACTGAACAATATGAGTGTCCTGTTCTGTCAGCTCAGGCTATTGTCTAGGTGGGTGGCCTTTCTTTTTAGCTCTCCCTGCATTTGGGATTCCTGCTTTAAACAACAGGCTGAGCTTTTTGCCTCTGGTACTCGGGGAGAATGATTAGTCGTCTAGAGGAGAAATAAAATGCTGCACAATTTTAGGAAATGACTGTATTACCACTCACATTGGTTATAAAGGGTAATGCATGGAGAGGTCTCTCTTCCCCCAAACCCATGAGAGTTTTGGTCCTGCTGGCACAGAGCTGACTCTTTGCTCCCACTGATGTTCTGCCCCCACCAGAACACTTCTCAGCGACTGCTCTTGAGTGGGAACATTTGAAGACTTCTGCCAAAATCAAGACTTCCAGTTGATGTCTGCATGCTGGGTATCACTCCTTGGCAACAAAGGGTCTCTAGGAACTTGGTATTTCTTCTCTTTTTCCCTGATTTTGCATTGTTCCGTTACCCTTGGGAGAGCTTTCTTTTTTATTAATGGAATAATAATAATAGTGCCATATGATCTGTGCCTCCATTAGTGACCTCTCCAAAGTCATGAGAAGTTTGTGGGATGATTAAAAACAAACTATTTCATTTCATTTTCATATTTAAAAGCAATGCCCATACCTTTTTTTATTTAGATCTCAAAACATCTCAAGTAAGACAGATCCCAACTAGAGGGTAAGGGGAATTCTCTATATCCTACTAACATGGAGGGGGAGAGTTTGACGTGAATATCTGAAGTGACTCACTCAAGGTTATACAGCAAGTCAGTAGCAAAATGTGAAGAAAATACTTGTTTCCTTGAAAAAGTGATGTTCACTTTTACCGTTGGCCTTAGTTTTGTGATTTTTACAATGCAATTACTAAGAAATTTGCAGCACCAGTTAATTCCCTTTTTGTTAAAAGGCAGTGTGAATTCCTGAATAACTGTTGTTGGCTGCATATGAAATTTTAAAATGGAATATTCCAGGAAATCATACATCCGGTATGAAATCTTGAAACATTCAGTAACTATACCATCAGTACAGAAGAGCAGAAAAAAAATCCAACTTGTTCTCAAACCCTCTTCATTTGTGGCAATGTGAAACCAGGCTGCTGTCAAATAACATCTCCGTTTCACAGCATTCTTCACAGTGCCTTTTTTGACTGAGGAGCTGCAGTCCAGCACTAGTCTTTATTATTTCTGCAATAATGGGACTCTGATAGGAGTACATTTCACATCGGTGATTTACTGTCTCCATTACAGCGTGACCCGAAAGCTGTAACTCCTCTGCCAGGGGCTGGGTTTTGGAAGTGCTCCAGGGCCACGGCGCAGCTTCCAGGCCGGCTCAGGTTCTCTAATCCTGTGTATTTGTCACCTGGTTCAATCATTTCCAGCTTGTGCGGAAAGTATCAGGAACGTTTCATAAAGAAATGGCCTTTGTTTCGGCAATGCTGATAAAGCTGCTGCTGCAACTGAAACATACACTGAGCTGTTACAGTCTTCATAAGTAATTTTTCTCTTGCTTGCACTGTGGCTAAGGCCATTTCTTAAGTGTCAGACAGCAAATGAAAGCACCATGTGTTTGCTGTGCAACACTATCGGTTGGCACTGCTGGGTTAATGTTATTTCCTTTGGTTTCTGGCACAGTGCTTCATACACCACAAATAGCATCTTCTTCATGTTTCAGTGGGTGGTCAGTGAGTTTGTCAGTCTAGACATAAACTGTCTAAACAAAATTATTCCGTACAAGCTATAATTTCTTATAAAAGAAACCTGGAAAAGTTACAATAAGTAACATAAAGTTACAAAGAAAAAGTTAAAATAGCCATGGAAGGACCATGTCACACAGTAGGGCCACACTGTGGGCAGTATCTGAAGGCTTTGGAAAGCAATCAGGTGTAGGCATGTCTGAAGGCATCTGACTTCAGGATCTGATCGGGGTCCATGGCGAAGGGGACGGCGAGTCTCACAACATGTGCCAGAAGAGGGGGTGACAGGACAGCTGTCCCAGTTCCATGGAGGCCGGAGGCCACCCCGCAGCTTCTCACCCCATTCACTCCATCCCTGAAGGGCCCTGGGCAGCATAAGCGTATTATTGTGATGGGAGAGGGACATGTGGGGAGGCATCCGGATACCGCCTGGCCCTTGCAGACCTGTGGACTGAAAAAAGCATGTCTGCTACATGGGATTTGAATTTTTGCGTAAAGAGTAGTTGGTAGTCGTTTGCACTTGGATCCTGTGAAGCTTAGGTCCCCATTCTCAGGGGCTGCTTGCCCCTTCGCTGCCCCCAGCACCCCTGTAACAATTTCTCCATAACTGAGCATCTTGTTCCACTGGTACGTGTGTCCAGAGAACAGTATGCACTAGCTCAGTTTTGAGTAATGGACAAAATAAAGTTCCTGTTGTTCTATACTCAATTTGTACCACTTACTGAATTTTAATTCAGAGACTGAAATTAAAAGCCAGGGAAGTTTGAGGGCCATGGAAAGTCTTTACAGTAGCTCAGTTCGGTGCCCTTATGTGCCTTGCTGGTTTACATCAACTACAGCCCCATTAAACATCGTTCTGGGAGTTTAGCTTCTTTGCTTCGTACTGTAGGTATTTAGTATATCTGATATCACATGTGGTATCTACACAGTTAAGTGGTATTAGTATGCTTTTTTATAGAAATTGCTGATCTTAGGACAGAGAAGATATAAACAGCTAGTACGCAAACAGGTGCTTGATCTTCATACTGGAGGATGTCCATCAGAAGACCCAGGCGATGTGTCAGAACACCTTTGTCTGGTGTTATCCCCCTTTTGGGTATAGAGTAGCTGCTCCTGACATGGACTTTTTAGCCCTGTGGCTTTGGTCTAGCAGGTATATGCCACCCCAGATAGGTTCTCCCTATGACTGTGTACTGTATGTGATTCAAGCTAATTTATTTATTCTCTCATTTTTTTTACACCTTGCCAGTCCTCAAGCATTGGCATGTGCCAGGGTTCAATGTGGCATTGAACTGCTCCATCTAGGCATCAAATACTGCAAATAAGAGAAAGTGCTTTAGTGATCTCGGTGGACTGTGACTTCTTGAAATCAAAAGCATCCTTTCAGCGGAGTTTAAACTGCTTTCTACTATTTGGAGCCTGATGCAATAACACAGAGATGCTTAAGATGCCGATTGGGCTGATCTTTGAGCAGTGGGTAATGTAACAAGATATATTTCTGAGTACAGGGGACAAGAGAACACATGGTGCTTTATTTCGAAGAGAAAATCTATTGCTAAGGTTGACCCAAAAGCAATTAGTGGTTCATTTAATTGAATCGGTGAATTCACCTGTGCAGTCTATTAAAATATTATATAGAGATAATTTAGGCTCAATTTAGTACAGCTAGCTGAAGGGCTATAGAGATTTATAATGGATTACCTTCTATCTACCCGCTGAGTGGATGCTTAATCTTAAGTGAAATAGCAGAGCATCCTGGTAGTTAGGCCAGAAATACCACCTTGTGGCAAAGCTGGACTTCTCCCACTACCGATATAGCTACTCTCTTTCCAGAATCATTAAGTTGTTGTGTTTTTGGGCTTAAATAGGCACACATAAATAGGTCATTGTCCTAAATCCAAACGGCTGGATTTTTCACCATTTTCAAAGCAAAACTCAAATGGTGTCTTGTGTAAATTGTGTAAGAAATAGTCTTTAGTAAATTGAAGTGAAAGGGCTTTGATTGTGCTGCTGAGACTTTCCTTTGTTTAAAAGGCATCTTCTGTCACAACCAAAATCACTCCAATATATAGTGCTTTTCTTCTTCCTGCCCCGCTATGTGCTACTTCAGGCAGAGCTTTCCCACTATCAAAGAAGAAAGAGCTAGATGGCTATAACGTTTACTGAGAGCCTTGCTGTGCTAGAAGAAGTACGCTTAGCTATGCCTTATTTCTACTTTGAAGGGCATCACTGGAAAACTCCAAGGGAATTCGTAACAGGATATTTATTACATACGTTGTTGTGTGTACCCACAAACTGTACTTCAAGTTCTGTTACATTTCCTTCCTAATGGAACATAATTCACAATAAATAGATGCCTTGATCCTCTCTGTATGTATTGAACACTGTGCAAGGTTCAGAATTTATTATAAGTTTCTGTATTGATCTGCATTTCAGAGTCCTATAAAGAAAAAAAATGCACAGATCAGCTAGAATAGAAAAGATATTGAGCAAAGATTATTAGGCACGTATGTTTCATAAAAACATTTTTTTTAGGTTTACAAAGATTTGCAGTGGGAGTGTTTCCCTATTCCCTCATGGCTGACTCTCTCTCCTCTCCCTCTTTCTGAGGTCAGTGCGTAGCACAGTCCAAGGCCATCTTTCCACATGTGGCATGACTACACTGGTATGGCACAGTACTGTGCTGGACTGTATAGCTTTGTGCTGCAGAGCCTTGTGTATGTGCGAATCATTCTAGGATCCTCACATGGGGAACTTCACATAAATAGAAAGCATTTCTGTTTCATCTATCAAAAACCTGCTCAGGGCTGTGGGACCAAACACATATTTTTTTTCCGCTAAATCAGGCTGTCGTTCTTCTCTAGTCTTTCTAAGCAATGCTACAAGAATGTATAAAAAATAAATGGTAGAATTAAGCAGAGCTGGACCTCTCCAGCAGTGCAATAACCTTTTGTGCTATTAGAAGCACCATGGCCTTTTGAGCTACTCTGTAAATCTTTTACTGGTAGATATGGAAAGTAGAGAAGGGAGAGAAAGCACAGATAAAAACTCTATTTGGCAATGTGTCTGCTTCTACAAGTAGCTCATCAGATGCATGCTAACTAGGTCAACTTTGGTAATAATCTGAATCAAACTGTTTATTTGTTTGTCTTGTAATAGTGCCTAGGCAGGAGCCACAACTCTGCATCTACAGGTAATGTAGTAAGGGCAAAAAGACTTAAAAAACAGATAACCTAATTACACTGGTTAGTATTGCTATGTGCTACTTTTACATTTGTTACTTATGCACAGGTCCAGTTGCAATTTTTTCCTTTTATTTTTGCTTGTTTTCTTCTAGATTCATAGAATAATGAATTTCAACTTGTTGGGTACTCATTAATGGTGCCTTGTGTCATAAACATGCTTGAAAATAGATATTCTTTATATCTTTTCACCTAGGTGGAAAAGAGCTTCTTCAGTAGTAGCACATAATTTTCAATAGAGAAATAGTATTATTTTCATCACTATGTGGCATCTTTCTGCCACATGGGAAATAAGCCCTGAAATCAAACTGAGTAACTGAGAATTAAATTCCTGTATCTTTTTACTGTTAAAGAAATAACAAAACATAAATAACAAGTAATTGATGTTAAGTATATCTTCAGTGAATGATAACACACAAGACATGGGGCAACATCTGTGAGGTTCTTAGTATACTGTGTACTAGTTATATACATTTTTAAAATGTTTAAGTAATCTGGGTAGACAGTTGCATAGTTATTGTGCAAACGTTCAGTGTTAAGGATTTGTATACCGCAGTGCATCTGTGCTAGAATGGGTTCGCCTGAATGGTCTCTGTCTTGTAATCATGGTCTTCATCTCAAGCCAGCAGGTTATGTGGTCGAGGGAGCAAACGGTTAAAACCAGTTAAGTTAAAAAAGGCCTATAAGTGGTACTTTTGGAAGTCTTTCATTAGAGAAATGCTTGTGGGGAGGGTGCCAGCAGAAGATTGCTGCATCAGATCTGAAAGCAATAATACTAATGTTGCTATTACGTAATGATAATACTATATACTATAATATTTATATGACTTTGCACTAGCTTATGTGCTGACAATTGGAACAGTGCAAAGAAGTTGCACTGTACATTTCCCTTTTTTAAATAATGTGATTGTTTAGATCTTCTTTTCTTTTTCTCCCCTCTTTGTTATAGGGAGAAAATTGAATTTTAGTCATGACAACAAAGGCATATTTCATTATATAATCATTACACTCTCCAGGGATGGGTTTATAGCAGGCTCAAATACACAGGGAGGCAAAGTATAATGGCCTGACATCAGAGAGTATCGGTGTGCTGAGCCCCATGGGACACGCACAGGAAGGAACATGTTCACAGGCATAGAAGCCGATCCATCTTGTTTTAGCACTGATGTGATGCGAGGTGGTGGTAAATTTGCATGAGGTGACTTGCACAATCATCATTTGTGGAATGCTTTCAAAAAAAATGCAGGTCTTCACCAAGGTGCCTTGTTAGGGTTTTTTGGTTTTTTTCTTTAATTCTTTCAGGATCTAGTATCCATCACTTATTATTCACAGAGTTAGAGAAAAACGGTGCTGAAGCTGCTAAAGTAGCACAATCATATTCATGTATTTTTGTTCTTGTCACTCAGGATTGTGAGTGGGAGGCTATTAGCACTGCTCTATGAAGTTCCACAGAATATATAAAAATGTGACTAAAAGGTAATCACTAAACTGTTATTGACAGCGGTTACAGTGTTTAAAGAGAAATATAGCCTCCTAATTGTTCCTTAGATTATAAGAATTACTCAAAATTGCAGCTATTCACTGAATGTACCATGAATATTTTATTGAAGTAAGAGACAGTGAATATTGTGGTCAGATAGGAACCTTGTCTGAGTAATATGGTCTACAAGTAGCATTCACATGTATGAACTCTGGCTTTTGCACAGCTTTTCTACTAACTATGGAAAGTGTGCATGCACGTGGCATGAAAGTGCTCATGCACAAGGCATGAGCGGGACAACCAGGGGATCCGGCCTAGCCAGCACAGATTCATGAAAGGCAGGTCCTGCCTGACCAACCTAATCTCCTTCTATGACCAGGTGACCCGCCTAGTGGATGAGGGAAAGGCTGTGGATGTGGTCTACCTGGACTTCAGTAAGGCCTTTGACACCGTCTCCCACAGCATTCTCTTAGAGAAGCTGGTGGCTCACGGCTTAGACAGGTGTACTCTGCGCTGGGTCAAAAACTGGCTGGACGGCCGGGCCCAGAGAGTTGTGGTGAATGGAGTCAAATCCAGTTGGCGGCCGGTCACGAGCGGTGTTCCCCAGGGCTCAGTACTGGGGCCGGTCTTGTTTAATATCTTTATCGATGATCTGGATGAGGGGATTGAGTGCACCCTCAGTAAGTTTGCAGACGACACCAAGTTGGGCAGGAGCGTTGATCTGCTTGAGGGTAGGAAGGCTCTGCAGAGGGACCTGGAGAGGCTGGATCGATGGGCCCAGGCCAACTGTATGAGACTCAACAAGGCCAAGTGCCGGGTCCTGCACTTGGGCCACAACAACCCCATGCAGCGCTACAGGCTTGGGGAAGAGTGGCTGGAAAGCTGCCCAGCAGAGAAGGACCTGGGGGTGCTGGTTGACAGCCGGCTGAACATGAGCCGGCAGTGTGCCCAGGTGGCCAAGAAGGCCAATGGCATCCTGGCCTGTATCAGAAACAGTGTGGCCAGCAGGAGTAGGGAAGTGATCGTGCCCCTGTACTCGGCCCTGGTGAGGCCGCACCTCGAATACTGTGTTCAGTTTTGGGCCCCTCACTACAAGAAGGACGTTGAGGTGCTGGAGCGTGTGCAGAGAAGGGCAACGAGGCTGGTGAGGGGTCTGGAGAACAAGTCTTATGAGGAGCGGCTGAGGGACCTGGGGTTGTTTAGCCTGGAGAAAAGGAGGCTGAGGGGAGACCTCATCGCTCTCTACAACTACCTGAAAGGAGGTTGTAGCGAGGTGGGTGTTGGTCTCTTCTCCCAAGTAACTAGTGACAGGACGAGAGGAAATGGCCTCAAGTTGTGCCAGGGGAGGTTTAGATTGGATGTAAGGAAAAATTTCTTTGGTGAAAGAGTGGTGAAACATTGGACCAGGCTGCCGAGGGAAGTGGTGGAGTCCCCATCCCTGGAAGTATTTAGAAGACGAGTAGATGAGGCACTTAGGGACATGGTTTAGTGGACATGGTGGTGTTGGGTTGACGGTTGGACTCGATGATCTTAGAGGTCTTTTCCAACCTCAATGATTCTATGATTCTATGATTCTATTACTTTCTGGAGCCAGCTTTTTGATGGAGACGGCCATGACCAAATGTTTGGAACATGGTATCGTGTTCTAGGATCCTGTATAATGATGCTTAAGGTTCTTGAGTTTTGACTAGACACTATAGTATGAAGCGTGACTAAAAATATGTTCTGCTCCTTTCACGTGTGAGTTTTATCAAATTTTTACTTACTATCAAATTTTTGAAGGAGATGATGCTAGCTGTTTGGTCAAGCTACTTTTTTAAAGGAGAGCTGGATGAAAGACCCATGTGACTAATACAATTATTTTAATGCATTTAAGCTAGTCTCTAGCTGAGCATGTTTCCACTTTGTCACAGGTGACAGTCGCTGCTCACTGCCAGCTTGTGAAATGTGGCTGTAATATTGATACAGGCTGGATAAACACTAGCAGAGAAAGGACATTTTCAAACGAGAAGGAAAAGGGAAAATGAGGGGAATAGAAAATCCGTTCTTGTACAGTGGATCACAAAAGGATCTAATGCAAGTAATTTTCAGATTATGCATCTTCCTTTTGTGTCCTTATGCTAGGTGGGGGGGGCTTAAATGTTGCATGTTTATCATTTTAATATGGTTGCAAAGAAAGAAAAGGTACAGCTTAGTTCTGTGTGAAAACCAAGAAGTTGTTTTAATCATGCTCAAGATTTGTCCAGCTTCCACCAGTTTCTTCCCACTTCATGTTTAAGGTGTAAACCCAAAAAATAAAGTGTACTTGAAACACCCTACCTGGTTTGAAGCCTTGAAACTCCTCGTACATATCCCTGATGCAAAACCCTCAGTACTCTTAGGAATAGCACTGACATATGTATCATGGTAGTTTCTAGGGAGCCCAGTCAGCAGCTCAGACCTCATATAATTGATCCTGGTTTAGTCAGAACTGAACACAGACTCATTCAAAAGGTTACTAATGCATTTTCTAATAATTCTGATTTGATTTTTTTTTTTTTTTTTTTTTAGCAAAACTCAAACCCAGATGTGCTTTGGTTCTCAGCTCTTCCCCAAACTCTTACAGTAAAACTCTTTCCCACTTTCTCCTCACACCTCTCAGGAGAACCCTCTCTGTCCCACCTCTGTTTTCCTTTCTTTCTTTTTTATGACACGATCTCATGATTTACAGATGTCACTCTTTCCAGAAACACCATTTTTCAAGCCCTTATCATTGTTCCTATCTGAAAAGGTTGCCTTTGAACAACCTGGGGCTGCTCCCTGTTCTGTGTCCCTGCGATACCATCTTGCTTTGCTCAGCTCAGTACGACTCTTGCCACTGACTTCAAGGGCTAGACATTAACTCCTGTCCCTGCCAACCCAGGGAAAGGCAGTTTGAAGTGTCTCAGTGCCTCCGGAGCAATGCTCCCTGGTGCAGCACAAACATGATGCTGCCATGTGTCCTTTTCATTCACTCCGTGCTACCATAGAAGAAAGGAAGCCAAATTCCTCACTGCCATGTAAATATTATATTAGACACTGCAGTGAGGCTTTGAAATGTTAATACCCCCTCTAAGGCAGCCAGCTGACAGAGTGCCGGTTTTGTTTCGGTTGTGACTCAGGCTGTCACAACAGGTCCTGGCAGAATTAAAACAGCTGTGAGCGGCCTGCAGGTTCCTGAGTAGTAAGGGCATGTGCCACGTTTTACAGCTACCATTTTGGGATCATTTTAACTGGTGTTTTAGAAGGGAGAAAGCTACTTGGGGGGCAACTTTGAGGGACGGCGGCTGTTTTAGAGAACAACAGCAGAGCCCTGTGCTCTGCTCATGGATGCCAGCTGCCAAGTGCCTATCAGCGCACAGTGGCGAGGTGTAAAATGGCCGACCTGCGGCAGGCTCTCAGCCAATGCAGGCTCAGTTGTGGAGGCACGGGAGCACGCACGCTGCTCCTCAGCCTGCAGCAGGGGTGGACGGGCTCCTGCCACCTCTCAGCAGTGCAGGGGAAGGAAGGAGGCTGGAGAGGGGCAGTTTTCCACCTCAGGCCGAAGGGATGCGTGGTCCCCTGGCGAAGGGAGACTTGATCTCCTGGTGAAGGGACACTTGGTCTCCTGGCAAGGAGACAGGAGGGGAACGGGAGTGAACAGGAATGGTCCCGGCCCACTGAGAGGGGCTAGAGGGCAATGGGCCAGGGTGAAGGAAGGGACATCTCTCGCAGCAGCAGCTTCAGCTGGGAGGAGAGACCCTGGCGATGACTGTCCCTCTGCCTTCTCTTTCACCACCTCTTCTTGGGGAAAAGATTTTTTTTCCTGGTCTTTTGTTCTCTGATGACTCCTTCATGCCAGCCTTTCATTTTAATGATAGCGTAGCAGTGAAACTGAGTCACATCAAGGCCTGAAGGTTTCCAGCTTTAATCTGTAATGAAATGTAAAGAAACCTGGCAGGGTCTGACACATTCTCAGACTCCTGAGAGAGGGACTTGGGAACTGAGCTCTGGGAATCAAGTGTTTAGACCAACCGTGCTTTCCAAAGCAATTAATTGTTTTGATTAATCTTTTTTTCCCCCCCCCTCCTTAATTTCCCATAGAAATTGGGAAGATTGACCAAGATATATATAAATACAACACCCCAGGATTCACTGGCTGCCTATCGAGAGTACAATTCAACCAGATTGCTCCACTGAAAGCAGCTCTGAGACCTACCAACGCCTCCTCTCACGTCCACATCCAAGGAGAACTGGTGGAATCCAACTGCGGAGCATCTCCACTCACCATCCCACCAATGTCGGCTGCTACCGACCCGTGGCACTTAGACTCAGGTAAGCTGGGGTTCATGCCACATTAGCTCAGTGGAGCAGGTTAGAGAAGAAATACATCCACCTTCTTCTGTAAGGAAAAACAAAACTGAGTGGATGTGATTGATAGATGACTGTAGGACTATAATCATGGTAGGAAATGCAAAGCTGGAATGACAGAGATTTGCCACCACTTCTAAATGCAGTTACAGGATATTTTCTTTCCCTTTTTTTTAATATTCTGCTTTATTTTTCTTTTCCGTAAGTCTTACACTGTTTGAATGTTGAGTTTTGACCTAGCTGCTGTGATAGCACTTTCTCTGTAGTATTGGGTATGTAGTCAGCAAAAGGTTGCAAGTACAGATAAATAAGGTACAGTAGCATTTCTTATTCCTAATGAGTGAGTATACTGTAGTCAGCTTCATACAAAAAAGTATATCTAGTTTTAGGCATAAATATATTTATATAAAGTACTGATTTGTTTTCTGAAATGTCTGTTTTCCTTAGGCCATGTTTAATGGGAAATCCCATTAGTCATGATGGCATTCATCTCATGCTGAAAATGCTGGAAAGCCAAAACAATTTGCTGATCCCAGCAATTTTATCCTGCTTCGTGACTGACAGTCTTTGAAAGTATATGTTGTGCCTAACTTTAGAGGGGTTTTTTTCTCTCTTGCTTCTTGAGTGTCAGGTAAATATTTAAAAAAAAAAATCTGTTCCCTTTAGATTTATAGGGTCAGGTGTACGTTGACCCCTCTCTTGATTTTTGTCCTCATTCTGATTTCACTTGCAGCGGTGTAAATTAGAACCTGTCCTGGCAAAGTTGATGGGTTTACAGTGGTATAAAATTAAAATGCTAGAGGAAAAACTGGGTCCATAATGATTTTGATACCAATTACTCTTTGCCTATTGTGTTTGGGGATGCATCCATCTGCCAGTTTTTATATGAGAGGGGACAGGTATATAGGTCTTTCTTAGAAGTATGTGCCAAGGTTGTACCTTTGGGGTTTGGATTTTTTTTTTCTTGCAATGTCAAGGAGCTCCTTGCAGCATTTCCTTTCAGCTCTTCTTCAGTAGAGAAATAGGGCAGATGTTTGTAAGGAGAGGCAGATATTCCAGGGCTGAGGGTCCCAAACATTGATAGAAGCAGTATCATGCTTTAAAACCTGTCCTTCCCTTCTTGCTGCCATGCCATTGTAAGATTTCAGTACATCTCTTCCCTGTTTATAACATGCAATTTCCTACTTGAATTTTTTAATCTCCAATTAGTAGTCCCTTTCTTCTCTGAAATTATTAGGTCAGTTTGTACCTGAAGCTTTTGTTCTGTGCTCCTCTTTCTACAAAAGCACATTTCCTGAAGGATACCTCACTGGCTCATGTCTTTAAAAAGTGTGCCATAAACTTCTTGAGGATGCACTGCTGCTGTGAATCTTGTGTAGCTGATGGGTTTTGGTTGTTAATTTTGGTTGGTTTCCTCTTCCTACACTTACTTTGACTGCAAGCTAGTAAAAGACTACAGTGGGATTTACTCAAGATATTTGAACTCTTCCTAATAGCTCCTGGTGTTAAAAGAAGGAGGTCCTGTTTGTCCTTGCCATGTGCTACTACATTTGTCCTTGTGCTGGCTCAGTCTCATCTTGAAAACTTTTGCTGAGTTGATTCAACTTTGTTGACCTGACAGATTACCAATTTATGCATTTTCTTCTGGATTAATTGTAGTACTTGGTCATGGAGCCAGCATGAAGGATATCAGGGAACATACAGCGTGCAATTAGGTTGGCTCAAGCTGTCTGTTAACTTCTGCCCAGTAAAAAAAATCTCATTGCCATAACCAGACTTGACTTGACTGTTCCAAGTCATGGGCAGACAGAGTGCAAGTGACCCACCTTCATTTTTGGTTATGGTAAGCTTTAGTAAGACTGGGAGCTAGGGACCCCTCCTGTTGTCTTCTCCAGTGCTCCACGCCAGTAGAGGGAAAAGATCATATTGCTTTAAAGACTTTTAGTGAGGGACTGCTGTACACTGAAGGGAGCAACAGTGTCAGGTCAGTTATGGTAGAAAGAAATTTCACAGCAAGGGTGTGGTGTTTCACTGGGGCAGGAGTGAAAGGACGTTCAGGTGTGGGTGAACAATTCCTGACTTTCACTCTGGGTGACATTTCTGTGATACAAAGAGAAGGTATTGCAGCAACTCATTTATCGGTATCAGGTAAGAACAACTCAGTCTTTGTAAAAGTATCTCTGGGGGTCTGACACAGCTAGCTCTGTTTCAGTCTCAGGAAAAATATATACTGTAGACCATGTAACCTTGCACATAGATGATCTTGATGACTGGTAAATGAAAACGTTTGGGTTTAGTGTCACTTTGCATTAGCAAATTGGCAGTTTTCACTGAGGATTTTTTTGTTTCCCAAACCCTACTAGAAGACTTTCTAACACAAATTGTGTTGAAAGAGAAAATGGAAAAATCAGAGGTATAAGTAATGGTTCCCATTGGCTCCAGAGCTGGAATAGTCTTGGTACTCTCAGTGTAAATTTACTGCTTCACTAAACCGCCTGAAGGGGTGAAGACAAAAAGCTCTTGAAATTCACAGAAACACTTGTAGTGGTGCTAAAGCAAAAGCCACACACACTCTGCCACAAATGGTTGCAAAGACCATGGCTTTGAAAGCAGCAGTTACTATGTACAGGGTTTCTCATTTCAAACATGTTTTTATCTGTAATTTTTATTGTTATGTCACCTATTTAATTTTAAATAGATCTTAACAAAACATGAGAGTTGAGGACGGGTGGTTTGTAGTGAAAAGAAAATATCAGGAAAAATTTTGTGGCAAGGATCATATGGTTTAAATCTCATTCAGTGACATACTCTGCAGTCATCCTGATTCATATTTTGAGTTAAGTGTAGATTTGTAGCTTTGCTTCTCAAATACTGTGGAATTGAACGTTCAGGATTTTAAAATGATGTAGGAGGGGATCAAAGATAAGTGTCTAAATAGGTCAGATACACCAGACGGCAAATGTAATGACCCTTTCACCTCTAAACTGCAGTGCTGGATCAGACCTTACGGATAGTTATTAGATGTTAAGCAGGTTCTGCCTGACGGGTGACCTACATGAAATGTTTGGCTTAAACTCTTCTATGTAGTTACTGCATGGACACCTCCTGCTAGCTGCAAAACGTTTTGGATGCCCTAGCAGAGAGGCTAAAGGGAAAATCATAAAGACACACATCAGTCACTTGCAGTTGACCCTTAGAGACATGTTCAGGGATTTATGAGTAAGAAACCTTGTTGGTTTGCTCCCCAGACAAATGGGCCATACAGCTTCTCGATTCATTGTCTTGCACTTTCTATTAGCCTTAAATTCACATATATTTCATGTTTACAATATTAGTTCTTTTAAAATTTCTTTGTCATTGTAAAAATGCCACTTCCTTCCCTTCCCACCCCTGGATGGCATTTTGCCATGCTACTGTGACATTATCTTAAACCATTATCTTGTTCAGCTTGTGAGTATTCTTACAATGCACAGTCTTTTCTTGTTGCTATGGTGATCCTTTCTTGGTGGTGATGAAGTGCAGGAATTCAACAAGTCATTCTTTTCTAGAATGTGACTTTCTGGTGATTTAAAAAAAAAAAGTCAATAATCAGACCCAAGCAGATCATCAATATAGTTCCCTTCCTATGTTTTCCTCCCATCTGTATTATCTCAGTTCGCGTCAGTCAATCCAATTTGCCTTGGTTACATCAAAAGGAGTGTAGAAAGGAGGCAAAAAAAGAACCTGATCAATGACCATATTATTTAAAAATGACATGTCCTACCTTTATATGTTGTCTAAACCCAGTGAATTACCTGTCTGGCATACATTTCAAAACAGAAGTTATAACTGCATGCCTTTAACTATATTAACATGCATTTTAATACCTATTACTGTAGCATATGTAAAAAAAAAAAAGCTAATCACCGAGGGTTTTTTTAATATCTCAGTTCAAATTAGCTAAGACGTATGTCACTGATAACTGAGACCTTGCTTATTGGAGAGAAGCAAACAAAAGCCTGAACAGATGGTTATTTTTGTAGTAAATAAACTCCCACACCTAAAATGCCTTGTATTTAAAATCAGAAGATGCATATTATTGGGGTGGGATTGTTCAGTTTTTGGGTGTTTTTATCTAAGATAAAGGTTCTGCAGTTTACTAACGAAGTTTCACTTCCAAACTTTTCTTATTTGTACAGAAAGGATAGAAGAAACCTACTACATGTATGTACCTCTCCATTTTAGGTAAAATGTGCTCCAGCTTGCCAAACTACCCGATCTTGAATTTAGTAAAAGCAAGAGATACCAGAAGAGGCAAGGTACATACAACAGTTGACAAACCATGCTTTAGCACCTCTAAGCTGCTGTGGCACTATGTAGCTGCAAGATGCATTTATTCTGAGTATGAACAGAATGGCATCTAGAGTATTTAACACGGGATTTAGTTAAACCCATATTAGCTTCAACATATTAAGAATTAAATGGAGCAGGATTAAATGCTATGTCTGCAATGTTCTGCTAAGTGGTGTGACTTTCTTCTGACTGTACATATTTAAACCCTAGAAGCTCTTTATTTTTGTAGAAGGTGAAAGGCCTTACCTTTTAAGAATCAACAGCTTACTTTGAAACCTATGTTGAGCATGTCTTGCAAAAACATTGTATGAAGACATGCACCGCTGTCATCAAGATTAAAACAGCTGCCTGCAGGATTAACTCCTTTTTTGTTACAAATTCATCCCTTTTCCTTTAACAAGTGATGGCAGGAGAAGAGAGTGGGAGGGCTGAGTACTGGCCATATGATCCATGCTCACCTAACTGGCCAACTCATTATCTTTGTCAAGCGAAAGATAGCAGTCGATTTCTGGACTAAGAGAAAGTGTCACTTGCATGTTACTGGTGACAGTGCTGAAGCTCACCTTCCGGATTCAGATGCCATCGGCTGGGTTGCCATCCCACTCTGACCACTGGTACCCACATCTCAGAGGGCAGAGTGGCAGCATCTGAGGAGAAGCTGTGTCACACATGGACTGGTACGGGTGTGGCTACAGAGACGGGAAATAGCTCTTGCGCTTGTCAAGGGTTTATTACAAACGACACAGTGGGAAGGAAGGATCAAAGGTGTTACTTGCTGGAGGGTATCGATTCAGCCCTCAGAATGGTCTTAGGTTACAAACACACGAACAAAACGGTCTTCTCCTGGCCACAGACATTGAAAGAGTCCTGTATGCATCAGTGAATTAAACAGCAGGAGGATTAAAGTCAATGGTATGTGTGACACAGCGCTCATTCTCTCCTCTAAGGGACGGCAGGGGAGCAGGGTCACTTCTTCAGGCTTCCTGCAAGGGGCAAGCAAGTCCAGGCAGGAGGGACGGAAGAAATGCACTGCTTTTGTTCATGATGCAGCCTTACACATCTAAATTTGATCTCCTAGGTGTTAGCAAAATTAGAAATGGTTGTGAAGGCAGTTGCTAAAATAAAATTACACTCCTCCTTTTTCAAGCCTAGCAAACAGGATTAGTTACCTGTACTGCAATCAGAGAATGATGCCAGATTCTCTCAAGTTACTGATCACTCGAGGTGATTGGGTTTTTTTAATTAACATAGCATGTAAACATTGGGAGGCTGTCTGCCAGTAAGCTAGTTTAATATTTATACTCCCTATACAAGAGATGGAAGATGCACTTGCAACCTCACCTGCAGGCCAACAGATTCTTCCACTGCCAGATTTTGGTGTATTTCTGTGATCAAGTTTCCTCTGCTGAGAGTGACCAGCATTCATCCCCAATTCTTCCAATATAAATATTGTCTCAGAAGTCCATGGCCTTGACCTGAGTTGTTTTCAAACAGGAAGCTGGCATTTTTTTCAGACAGTCAGGGGATTAATTCTAGCAGAAACTCATAGCTTGGTTTCTAAGCACCAAGTGTTTCTTGCAGGCAAGAAGGTAAGTGGTAAACATTGAGGTGCAACAGGTTCTATTTTCCTCCTCCCTATCGAGCAGCTAACTAGGAAGAGCATCTGTCTGAAATTTGGCACAATCAGTGCTTCATCCTTAAAGGGCTTAATTATGGTGCTTGAATTACTGTAAATCTCTCTATTGATTAGGAATAAAAATGCCTCCCTCAGTCTCATCCAGTTTCTTCACACAATTATGCATAGCTTTCTCTTATCTTTAAGAATATATAATTTCAGTGGGAAATTTCTGACACTCTGTCTAGTATATCAGACAGCTGACAGACTGCCAAGCTTGTAAATTCTTCTGGCATTCATTAAGAGACCAGCATTGTAGCTATTTCATAAGCAGTGATTTGAATGTTAATGCTGCTACTTAACGTCAAGACAAGAAGATGGTAACATTAAAGAGAGAGTGTTTTCCATCCTCTGTAAAGACTATATTTTTTCCACAAGTACTAACTTTAACTAGGAACATAGGGATGGCATAAATTAGGAAAAAAATGAAGTAGAAAAGGAAGCATTTAGATGCCAGTAACTTCATGTGACTGCCTTCTTTTTCCTTTCCTTAGGCTGAAAAGCACTTCACTTCCTGTTTAAGAGGTTATTCTACATTACAGTCAGGTCATTACAACTATTAAAGTTTATTTTAGATTTAAACTCTCCAGTCTGACCCATTCTCATCCCCAATCTGAGCCTTTCTTTTTTCATAAGTGGATGAACACTAAAAGTGCAGAACCTGATCTTAGAATCATAGAATCATTAAGGTTGGAAAAGACCTCTAAGATCATCGAGTCCAACCGTCAACCCAACACCACCGTGCCCACTAAACCATGTCCCTAAGCGCCTCATCTACACATCTTTTAAATACTTCCAGGGATGGGGACTCAACCGCTTCCCTGGGCAGCCTGGTCCAATGTTTCACCACTCTTTCAGTAAAGAAATTTTTCCTCATGTCCAATCTAAACCTCCCCTGCCGCAACTTGAGGCCATTTCCTCTCGTCCTATTGCTAGTTACTTGGGAGAAGAGACCGACACCCACCTCGCTACAACCTCCTTTCAGGTAGTTGTAGAGAGCGATGAGGTCTCCCCTCAGCCTCCTTTTCTCCAGGCTAAACAACCCCAGTTCCCTCAGCCGCTCCTCATAAGACTTGTTCTCCAGACCCTTCACCAGCTTCGTTGCCCTTCTCTGCACACGCTCCAGCACCTCAACGTCCTTCTTGTAGTGCGGGGCCCAAAACTGAACACAGTATTCGAGGTGCGGCCTCACCAGTGCCGAGTACAGGGGCACGATCACTTCCCTCCTCCTGCTGGCCACACTGTTTCTGATACAGGCCAGGATGCCATTGGCCTTCTTGGCTGCCTGGGCACACTGCCGGCTCATGTTCAGCCGGCTGTCAACCAGCACCCCCAGGTCCTTTTCCGACAGGCAGCTTTCCAGCCACACTTCCCCAAGCCTGTAGCGCTGTATGGGGTTGTTGTGGCCCAAGTGCAGGACCCGGCACTTGGCCTTGTTGAACCTCATACAGTTGGCCTGGGCCCATCGATCCAGCCTGTCCAGGTCCCTCTGCAGAGCCTTCCTACCCTCAAGCAGATCAACGCTCCTGCCCAACTTGGTGTCGTCTGCAAACTTACTGAGGGTGCACTCAATCCCCTCATCCAGATCATTGGTAAAGATATTGAACAAGACCGGCCCCAAAACTGAGCCCTGGGGAACACCGCTCGTGACCGGCTGCCAGCTGGATTTAACTCCATTCACCACAACTCTCTGGGCCCGTCCGTCCAGCCATTTTTTTACCCAGCGCAGAGTACACCTGTCTAAGCCGTGAGCCGCCAGCTTCTCTAGGAGAATGCTGTGGGAGATGGTGTCAAAGGCCTTACTGAAGTCCAGGTAGACCACATCCACAGCCTTTCCCTCATCCACTAGGCGGGTCACCTGGTCATAGAAGGAGATCATGTTGGTCAAGCAAGACCTGCCTCTCATGAACCCGTGTTGGCTGGGCCTGATGCCCTGGTTGTCCCGCACATGCCTTGTGAGTGCCCTCAAGATTAACTGCTCCATAATCTTCCCCGGCACCGAGGTCAGCCTGTAGTTCCCCGGATCCTCGTTCTGGCCCTTCTTGTAGATGGGCATCACATTGGCAAGCCTCCAGTTGTCTGGGACCTCCCCCGTTAACCAGGACTGCTGATAAATGATGGAGAGTGGCTTGGCAAGCTCCTCCGCCAGCTCCCTCAGCACTCTTGGGTGGAGAGTTGTTGTTCATATCCTGGCTGTGAGAAGCCCTTTCTTCCGATTACCTCAATTAATAGAGTCCATCGTATGTTTTTCTCCTTTTCTGCAGCTGTCATAAGTTTACAGGCTTGTTTGGTATTCTTGTTCATTGGGTTGGATTTTTTATTTTTGGTTTTTTGTTTCTTTCAAGTATTCCCTGTGGGTCCATTATCAGCAATTAGCTATATACAGCTAGGCTTTGATCAGCACTTAACTCTACTGTTCCTCTGAGAGCACCGAAGCGTTTCATATTCTACATTAATTATAAAAGGAAGTATCTGTTTGTCTTCCTTAACAGGTGAAATGTAAGCACTGCTCATAAAATTTTCATGAAAGTGATAGCTTAGGCCAGCATGACTAATACACTAGCAGTTCTTGTCTGGAGTAATAGTGAGACCCAGTGTCGGACAGACATTGCTACCAGGAATTAAAAGACAGGTGAATAGGTCTTTGATGGATTGGGGTGCTCTAATGTGCTGCAAATCAATTGGAAATTTGGCAGAGCAAATGTTCAAAATACTACTTCTGAGACAGAACTTGCTGAAGTTCAAACTGCAGATAAACACAATCCAAAAGTGATCCTAAATGTCTGCTCTCCTTTTAAAATAATGAAGAAAACTCTGTGGTATACAGATACCGGTTACTAAATTTTAAGTGTTTTGGTCTTGCCTTCCCACTACTTTGTACAATTACTTGCTTGTATGCAAAAGAAAGTGTAAAAATTACTATTGGGAAATGACAAAGGGGGAAGCAGGGGAGAATCACCTAACCCATCCCAACAGACAGTGCAGGAATGTTTTCCCTATTTCGTATTTCATCCGGGACTGCTTTGGGGGAGTTTAAGCTGCAAGGATGGGTCTCCTAATAAGGCACAAGTTTTTCTATCCCTTTGCTAGGAAGATTGCTTTTTAAGACCAAAAGAAAGAATATTGTACTGCCCTCTTGGAGCAAGCCGTTCATAAAACTCCATTTCGTCCTCTGCTTAAGAGCATGGACAGCAAAGTTCGCCTGCAGAAGGAAATTAAAGGGCTGATAACACAGCCAATTCAGAAACAACTATCTTGACTGATTGGGTTGTCTTGACTCTGGTGTCCAGTGGTGAGAATTTGCATTGTCCCAGTTCATTGACCACGGAGTGTTTAGTGAATTTTCCCCCAACACTGCCATTGTTCATTGTTGGCATTTCCATTGTTCACTCCAAAATTCATGCTTTTTTTAACAGAAACATCCAACTACTCTTTCTTCTATAATCCCCACTTACTTTCCCCACACTGTCCCAGGTGTTTGTGTACAGAAGGGCTGTTCAGAAGACAATGTTTCTATTAAGCCATCATTTCAGAGGATTTTTTAATTTATACTCATTTCACATTGGAATAAAAAGACATGATTGGAGAGACTTCACACCAAAAATGTAAAAACACAGGTTTTGTGTTTTCCATCTTCTCTGTGCATGTCTCTCTCTCTCAGCAGAACTCACCAGTAGCTGTCAGTAAAAACACTTCCGATTCAGTGAAAAAATCTTAGGAAAAAAAAAATGCAACCCTTCAAAATGTTTTTGATCTAACAAAACTGGAGGCTTGCCAATGTGACGCCCATCTACAAGAAGGGCCAGAACGAGGATCCGGGGAACTACAGGCCTGTCAGCCTGACCTCGGTGCCGGGGAAGATTATGGAGCGGTTCATCTTGAGGGCACTCACAAGGCATGAGCGGGACAACCAGGGGATCCGGCCCAGCCAGCACGGGTTCATGAAAGGCAGGTCCTGCCTGACCAACCTAATCTCCTTCTATGACCAGGTGACCCGCCTAGTGGATGAGGGAAAGGCTGTGGATGTGGTCTACCTGGACTTCAGTAAGGCCTTTGACACCGTCTCCCACAGCATTCTCTTAGAGAAGCTGGCGGCTCACGGCTTAGACAGGTGTACTCTGTCCTGGGTAAAAAACTGGCTGGACGGACGGGCCCAGAGAGTTGTGGTGAATGGAGTTAAATCCAGTTGGCGGCCGGTCACGAGCGGTGTTCCCCAGGGCTCAGTTTTGGGGCCGGTCTTGTTCAATATCTTTATCGATGATCTGGACGAGGGGATTGAGTGCACCCTCAGTAAGTTTGCAGACGACACCAAGTTGGGCAGGAGCGTTGATCTGCTCGAGGGTAGGAAGGCTCTGCAGAGGGACCTGGACAGGCTGGATCGATGGGCCCAGGCCAACTGTATGAGACTCAACAAGGCCAAGTGCCGGGTCCTGCACTTGGGCCACAACAACCCCATGCAGCGCTACAGGCTTGGGGAAGTGTGGCTGGAAAGCTGCCCAGCAGAAAAGGACCTGGGGGTGTTGGTCAACAGCTGGCTGAACATGAGCCGGCAGTGTGCCCAGGCGGCCAAGAAGGCCAATGGCATCCTGGCCTGTATCAGAAACAGTGTGGCCAGCAGGAGGAGGGAAGTGATCGTGCCCCTGTACTCGGCCCTGGTGAGGCCGCACCTCGAATACTGTGTTCAGTTTTGGGCCCCTCACTACAAGAAGGACGTTGAGGTGCTGGAGCGTGTCCAGAGAAGGGCAACGAGGCTGGTGAGGGGTCTAGAGTGCAAGTCTTATGAGGAGCGGCTGAGGGAGCTGGGGTTGTTTAGCCTGGAGAAAAGGAGGCTGAGGGGAGACCTCATTGCTCTCTACAACTACCTGAAAGGAGGTTGTAGCGAGGTGGGTGTCGGTCTCTTCTCCCAAGTAACTAGCGATAGGACGAGAGGAAACGGCCTCAAGTTGCGGCAGGGGAGGTTTAGATTGGATGTAAGGAAAAATTTCTTTACTGAAAGAGTGGTGAAACATTGGACCAGGCTGCCCAGGGAAGTGGTGGAGTCCCCATCCCTGGAAGTATTTAAAAGACGAGTAGATGAGGCACTTAGGGACATGGTTTAGTGGACATGGTGGTGTTGGGTTGACGGTTGGACTCGATGATCTTAGAGGTCTTTTCCAACCTCAATGGTTCTATGATTCTATGAAAACATACCTGACAAAATGTAGTTTAAATAATTGGTCCAAATAGCACTAATGTGTTGGAGGACTTTTTTGTCATTTATGAAGGTTTTTTTCTGGTTTCGTTTCTTCCCTATCCCTCCCAGCCAAGAAGGTTGCAAAGGATTGAAGAAATTAGTGGATTTTGATCCAATGTTGAGAATTTCACGTTCCAAATAATTTGCATTATTGGCAACAGAGAGAAGAAGATGACATTTTTAAAGTGAAAAGCCCTAATTTTTCCTCTAAGCTGCATGTCTGTTCTGGTAGTTTCAGAATTGCTTTGTGGGTGTACTTTTTCCAATATCCTGTAACTCACACCAAAAAAATTAAGTCTGTGACTGTGAAGTCTTCTATTTCCATAAAAACATAAAAATGGTTCATATTAGGGATATACTTGTAACCCTCTAACATTACAATTGAGGCATGACTAAAAATTCAGGGAGTAATGATTGACCCCATATAGCATGCTAGAACAAAAATGACCTTTTACAAACAATATGGTTAATAATATCTTTTAAATATTTTGTGGTTGGGTAAGTGGGAGTATTTTTTTTTTAATCTTGGAAGTTTTTAATATTAAAAATAACTTCAGCTAAATTCTCAGTTCTTTACTTAAGCTGATGTCAATGGGACTTTAAGTAAACTCTGTTAACAGAGTTTAATGTTAAACAGTCCTCCCTCAGAATCTGCTCTCAAATGCCTAGAAAAGCAGGAGTAGGGGTAGTTTTCCTCCTTTCTCTGTTTTCAGCTTGGAGAAATAGGAAAAAAAATAGGTGTATTAATTTAAAAAAAAAAAAAAGATTGGAACTTTCAATACAAAATTTGCCCTGGCAGCATAAAAAGACACAGCATTTTTAATGCTGCTTCAGATTTTTTTCTTCTTTTTCTGAATTGCTGTAGTTTACTTGTCATGGGAGCTCTTCACAGAGCCACACTCAGGAGGAGAGCTGTGGGTGGGGTGGGCACGGGCAGTGGAATGAGCAAGAAAGGCTGACTGGAGTCTATGGGCTGTGATGTTCACCTTTGATGTAGGGCTGTATAATGGAGTTGTTTACTCATGCTCCGTCATTTCTGTGCATGTGTTTAGAGTTTCTGTTGTAATCCAGTCCCTTCAGGAAGGGGAATGCGACTGTGACTGCACATTAGTTTCTACTATCAAGAGTCGAGCAACTAGTTTCTGTACTTACAGTCTGTAATAAGGAGTGCTCTGTAACTTCAAACCATAGCAGTACAGTCTCTCCTGATGGGCAGAGTTGACATAATTTGACAAAATGCAGCCAGAGAGCTTGCTTTTGTTTTCCTCTGTGTTATGGTCCTGTGGAGAAATGTATTACTGAATGGATCTAGTGTCCAACACTTTCTCAAAATCGTAAGGTGTCAATGAGTGTTTGCTCTCTTTGCAAGCTCAGTTCTTGGATGCCTGGCTGCAAAAGAGAATTAGGAGGAAGGAGTGATAGTTCACATCTTTGCTTTTATTTTGTTCTCTTACTGTTCTACTTTTAATCAATGTGTTGATTGCTGGGGGTTTTATATACCTTGTGATCATCCAGTTGTTCCGGTTGCTTCTCTAGTTCACATTTATGTGAAAACCAACTGGTCTTAATAATGAGAGAATACCTCTCAAAGCTGTGGACATCTGTAAAGCTGAAAGGTCACAGCAGCATTGCAACATGTGTTAGTTCTAGGCTGAACAAACTCAACTTCCAGCATTTCACAGGTTTCATCCATTGTTTGTTTTAGACCTGTGATCACTTCCACCCTTGCTTTTTTGGAGCAAATCTAAACTTCCTTTGTAGTGTGGTGTATTTTAACTAAGACTTGCCCACTCAGTAAAAAAGTTCAGTTTAAAAAATTGCTTCCAACAGCTTATATGTAACACTCCTGGATGTCAAAATGAGATTTGCCATTTACTTTGTACTTCTCAGTACTGCTCTCTAGCTGAAAAGTCTCCCCGTTTGGTTTTGGTTTTCCCCTTGCCTTTACTGAATAGCCTTTTGCTCATTTCTCTGCCCACACCCACTTTCTGGACCACTTTTCTACTTTAACAGGGTCATTTTGCATTTCAATTTTGTGAATTTGCGAAAGGCTTTTATGTGGGATCCATTGTAAAAACTCTCCCTCTGAAAATGAGAGATGCAAAATCACGCCTACTATAATGAAGCAAAATTATCATTCACTATGTTAAATCAACCACATCTGTCATCCTTAACATCTAATCTTAATTATGGTCTGTTTATCCAGTGCCATCTCCCCTTTCCATTCAGTAAGTGCTGCTGTATTGCAGCTGGCTGTGGCAATGACCATGCTGAGCGTGCCGGATGATGGTGGGTCTCCTACTGCATTTTTGTGGTCATCTAAAATCTCAAATGTCATTAAAATGATGGCCAAAACATGGATTTTGCCTGCAGTCAGTCTTTAATCACCCTTTTAGGTGCTGCAAAGTTCCTTTAACCCCATTTACCCTGAGACTAATAACAGAAAGTTGAAAGTGCAAAACATAAGTTCAGACTCTGTAGATTTACTCTGTGGTTATTGAAACTATGGCCTCATAAACAGCAGCCCATGAAAGAAAGAGAAAGCAAAGTATGCTGTGTCCTTTTACATAAGTTAGCTTCAGGATGATCATGTTTGAAGCAAACCCAATGGCCTGCTGTGGGAAGACAGGGTGCAAACAACAGCATTGCCCAGCTTGGATTCTGGAAGGGAACCAGGTGAAGTGATGTTCATAAGCCACAGATGAGCTTAGCATTTCCTGGTACAGTTCAATCTGTCCCTACACTAGCTGTAGGGTTTAGGAAAACATCTTTGGTGTGTCCTGACAGCAAGCCGATGGCTCTGTGCCACAGCTGCATGAGCAGAGGATTTCAGGGAACTGGCAGCATGTCTCTTGGGCCAGTGAGTAACTGTTTTCCAAGATAGATTAAAAGCTCTTTGCTCTGTTCTTCGTATTTTGATTCACACAAGCGAGACCCTGGCTGCTCAGAGAAATCTAGGGAAGATTCAGAAAAAGCTCCTAAGGTAAGGAAACCTTTCCAGTACAGTCCCCAAACCAGATGGGAATCAGCTGTTCGAAAGCAACCTTTGTAGACCAGGTAATATAGGAAAACTGAATAGCCCTATTCATGGCCTCAGCTAACAATTAGGTAGCACAGTATGTAGACCAAAATTCCTGCAGTATCCTCCCCACACCCACCTTACATTACGTTCACAACCCACTTGCTGTCCACAGGGGCTTTGCAGGGTAACTACATAGAGTAACTGCAGCTTCGTGGCACCTATTTGCTGTGGGCAAGTCATGATTTGAAGCTGTTGAGGTACAAGTGTCAGGCAGTGCGAAAGGGCTTGCTGGGACATGTAGTTAGAGTTAATGTCACAGTGACAATGGAAGAATCTGAACAGGAAAGAGGTGTTCCCAGCTGCGACAGAGAAATGAAGGCACACACTTGTCTATTAGTAACTCACTATGTACTTCATCTGCATATTGTAGCTATGCGAGCTAGTTATTATACCACTGTGATTTAGATTCCCATGAAACATGAGAGTCACTAGTAACAATATTAATTTTATCTGAGCAGTCATTTTAAAACATTTTGGGAGTTACTCGTTACAACCTGTGAATGGCACTCTGTAGTCTTCTGTGCTTTTACCAGAGCATCATATTACTGTTGGCCCTTTGTCAGTCTGCTCTAACACGTTCTTTCCTCATTTGGTTCCTGAATCTCAGCAGCGATGGAAGGAACAATCTCATTAGTTATCTTCTTGACAAAGTTGCTTAATATTGCAAAGGAATGTGACCATAGTAAGGTCAGAGATGAATGGTCGCGTGTCTGAATGATATAACTGCTATCTGAAATACCTGTACTTGGCGCCTGTTGGTGACTACTCTGTTCTTAAGCTCACCTTGGTGGGTCAAGGCATGTGCCCTCACACGTTCTCTTCTGCCTAATTGCTGTGGCAGGAGTTACCCTTTTGCAGTTCTTAGACCCCTGGTCTGTAGCTGTTTCTGATCATTTGAGAAGCTACTGCTGCTCAGAATTTCAAGGAAACTTCCACCTAAAAAAGAAGATAGTAATGAGTTCTTTTCTTCCTCCTCTAGCCATCTGTAGTAAACATTCAGTAAAAAACTGGTATAGACACTTCTGCAGCAAAAGGTATTCTATAACCCCACATTTGGCCGAGATTTTAGATATAATTTTTCTGTCAAAAAAAACCCCATAATATAAAAGCAGGTCTCCTGCTGACACAAGAATAATGGAACAGGAATGCATTAATTATGGCGATATCTGCCAACACTGCCACAGGTGCTTTAAAAAAAGAGCTCCTTTTTTACTACAGCACTCCTGGTTCTCCAGCAGTTGCAGCAGGGCACAACTTATGCTATGTACAATCCAATCTGATGGTGAACTCTTCTTGAAATAGGTTGTCCTCTTCCCCCAGACACATATTCCTATTTCCTCTTTGTCAGAGATGAGAGTCTCAGAGTGAGTCACGTCTGCTTGTTGATCCAATGGACATCTCTTCCTGAGTGTGTATGATGACTAGATGCAATGGAAAGCAGCCTTGGACGGAGGCATCAGGGCCAGTCCTAGAAGCAGCTCTCAAACAAGATCAAGGATGTAGCTTCACATCATGCTTCATGTTCTTCATTATCCTGCGGTGTACTTCAGTGGCTGTTGAACATCATAAGCCATGGTCTTCCATCTGCCAGGAATCCCTTGTAGCATAGCTGTTATGATGTGGCAGCTCGGGAGGGATCATGCTGCTGTCAACAGCAGCCTTCCTCTTTCTTCACACTTCACTAGTGCTGTGGTCCTCGAAACAACCTTTTAAAAGAAGATAAAATATACTATTCAGTTGTAAGGGAAGGGCGAAACTGACCATTGCTGATTTTAAGATTTCTTGTTTGGGGACACAGGAGAGCAGCTCCAAACCAAGTGGCAAGTGGTAGGACTTGTTAACTGCCCGTGGTGCTGCTCCTATGGCGAGGGGCCTCCTTTTGGGTTAGAATGGCAGAGAGCAATTTCCTTGCAATTTGGCAAATTGATGATTTTCTACATCGTGTTATTTGGCTTTGGGATTTTCCTTGAGGTGCAGGGAGGGCAGGTTTAAAGTTAGGGTTTATTTTCCCACTGCCAGCCCTTCCCTTTCAGCGCTGCAAGGATTATATTATGGACCCTGTGCCAAAATGCCTCTGTAGGAAACATTCATGGTCCTGCACAGTAAGGTTCTTCTTTGGAGCAAAATCCAGTGATACGGGATCAGGTATTTATTTATCTTTTACATTTTTTAGCCTGGTTTGTTTCAGAGAGGTGCAGAAATGCTGTTTTTCAGAAGCCAGAGCACCAACAAATGTCAAAGGCACAAGTGCTGCTGGCAAAAACTGCTGGCCAGGCCCCCTCCACTGAGCCCTGAGAAATGCTCTCTTGTTTGTCCCACAGGCGACCAGCCAAAAACTCGCCTCTCAACACACAGCTGGTTTGACTCTCCCCCAGAGTAGGCACACAGAAGGCTACTCTAGCCCCAAACCTCTTTTTAGGCCACGTGGCAAGCTGAAGCCATTCATTCTTTTGTGCAGCTGCTTCGTGATACAAAAGGAACTTTATTATGGATTTTACTCCATGCTAACAGAAAGCCAGTTGAATTCCCTTAGCTGGTTTTTGGGTATAGTGAATGCGTCACTGGCCTGTAAAGGCAACTGATTACTTTAATACAATATCACCTAATCCATCAAGCAAGGAAAATACAGCTGGGTTTTAAATACTGACCTAAGAAGTAATTCATATCTTTAATTATTTTAACTGTCTCCAGTTAAATACTTCTAACAACATTTTCTCTATTTCAAAATCAATGCCATAGTCCAGTGGCAAAGAAGGGAATGATTGCAACCACTCACCTAGCTCCTTGGGCTTGCGTAGTCACTGCAGTGTCTAGTTGCTATGTCTGACTATAAGAAAATGTTGATGGTAGGTTTAATTGATGAGATTGCCTTTGAAAAGCCTCTGTGATGTTTTCTGGAGGTTAAAACCAAGACCGCCATCAAATTCTACTTTAAACCTGTACTGATTCCTTCATCCAGCTCTGCCGCAAGGAGTCTCTCCTTTTTAGGTCACTGGCAGGTGAGTGCTGGTACATCTGGCTGTTTCCTCTCCTCACCTGTCTGCTGGAGGCTCTCGTCTCCCACAGGCTCTCCTGCCTGCCATGCCTCAGCTCCTTCAACTCGCAGTCTTGCATCTTAGCTCCAAAGCACCTCCAGCAGCAGCTAAGCTGCCACATTGAGCTTTCTCCTAGAGTAGCGAAGGTGCCGGCACGTGTTCCTCTGGGTAACTGCTCTGCGGCTCTGACCAACAGAAAATGCAGCCCCTTGCATACCTTAGGCCGTGCAGCAGCAAAAGGGATGGCAGTTTTTCTTTCAAAGAGCTTGCAGTTGTACCCAATAGCGGTCACTAAATCCTGGAAACTTCTGAAGCCTTTCATGGATAGCAGTGACAAAGGCAAAAATGTCTATAATAATATGTACAATCACAGGCATTTGAAAGAAAAGTTTTTGTTTGGTTTTGTGCTAAAGAAACTTACTGAATTTATGTTAGTAGAGTAACAAAATTACCTCCTGTATTAACAGCAGTGCTTACTGAGAGTACCTCCTTTTTTGTTGTTGTTGTTAGGAGGAAGAAAGAAGTTCTGAGGGATTAGATAATGGTGAAAGATTTTTTCTTCTTCTTTAGATAAATATCTAGGGATGACAATTTTCTTTAAATTGTATCTGAGGATGTTGGATGTATTTCTGAACTACTGTGTGAAGTTTCACTGCTATTACAACATGAATCTTTAATTCCCTATTTACAGCCAGTGCTGATTTCCCATACAACGGTCAAGCTATAGGAGATGGAGTTAACAGAAACTCTGCCATTATTGGAGGTAGGAAAAACGTCTGCTTTTCTACGATACTTTGCAGTATGACTGTGACGGCTGAATTGCAGTTGGTAACATACTCAAGCCAGTTGCTAAGAGCTGACTGTGTGGGAGAACTACACCTGAACAAAGTTAAACAGAAATTTGTGTAAGTCTGTTCAGGCACATTGTCCTAGTGAAATGGTTTGTTCTCACTTAGTTTGTCCCCTCAGATTCAGTTTTAACCAAATTAAAATACTGATATTCATAATCCACATATTAAGCATCCATGTGGGGAGCTACTTTGCAGTAGTTACTTATGTTAACAGAGTAATTAATTTATATGAAAGTGCAAGGACACTTTTCCAGTTACAGCAGATTCAGCATGAATCTATGTCAAACACTATTTGCTCCACCCTTGACAAAAATCCTGTCTTGTTTTTTAGGGGCCAAGTTGTGCTATAACTTATGTGCTGGAGAGTCCCATTCAGTGTGATAGGTGATATTAAGTAATACCAGAACTGGAATTTTGAGTTAGCATTCCATTGAAGATATTCTGGCCAGCTGCTTCCAGAAATAAGGATCCTGATTAATTTTATGCACACATGCAATTTTCTCTGCCCTGTTCTGTAGTATGGAAGTGTTGCACCATAACTATCCTGGGAGAACTTTGCCACTGCATCAAATTCTGAAGGCATATTAAAAAAAATTGTAAAGATCAGCCTAATAGCTTTCAGTCAGTTCTAAATGCATATAAAATGACATACTGGTGCTGGGTTTTTGTCACATAAAGCAACACTGAGTATAGTAGTACATGCAGTCTAATGGAATTTCTTGTTTCTTTTCCCTGGCTCCTTCAAGGGTCTGTGTTTCCATATCCAGGTTTAGATTAGTTGCTTTAGTTTTGATTTGCTATGTTATTTTTCCTTTTTAATTTATATTGCATTCCTCAGAAAAATTCAGGCCACACCTGAACAGCCTGGCTGTCCAATGCATCAGTTAACAAAAGTGGCATAACATAATTCTGGTTGATGACAAGATTTTTTTAACCTGAGAATTTTATAATGTCTTCATCCTGGAAGATCCTCATGCCTGTAGAGAAGGGCCAAAAAAGGAACAGTGCTGTTTTAGCACATAGTTACCTATGCCTAAGAGGGTAAGATATATGATACTTCTCCATAACAGAGCTGAACCCCAAATAGACCATTGCAGGGAGAGCAATTAAGGATAGGTCTGATGATAAAGCAGTTAAATCTGTAATTATGTGGAGCCAGTGCCTAGTGGAGTGAGCCAACAGTGAGCCAAGCCAATTTTCAAGGACATGTTGAGAGGCTATGATAGATCTGTATGGCCACTGACTGGAAAGTATACATCAGTGACTCCATCCTCAAAGAGCTGTCCAGGCAGTGACGCACCACTATTTCACCCCCATGTTTTGGGAGTGCTCGGCACCCTCTGCCTCACAGTCAGCAAAGCTCACCTCTGTAAGTAGGTAGTAATGTTGAAGTTTACCTACGGGATGAAAGTGACTAGCAGACTCCACTCAGTGACATTTTGTATGTAGCAAAAACTATATATAAATATTAGAGTAGTGGAAACCAAGCAACTGTGTGATGTTTAACTGCCAGGTAGCTTCGACTCAGCTCAGAGGAGTTGTGGGATCTTTTCTTTGTGTCAAAATCTGGTGTTCTCCTCACTAGTGGCATCTTTTCTTTCCTCCTCTGTGTAGGTGTCATCGCAGTGGTGATCTTCACCATCCTCTGCACCTTGGTGTTCCTGATCCGCTACATGTTTCGCCACAAGGGAACCTACCACACCAACGAGGCCAAAGGGGCAGAGTCAGCCGAGAGCGCCGACGCCGCCATCATGAACAATGACCCCAACTTCACGGAGACCATTGACGAGAGCAAGAAGGAATGGCTTATCTAAACCCACGGGGACGGGGCCTGGGGTGGGATACGAGCTGGGCCAGGGTGGGACTGGGATGACTCTTGCAGTGGGGAGAGAACACTCTGCGTCGGACGCTTGAGCACACGTATGGTAAAAAGATCAGCACAACTGGAGAAGCAAGTAACAGGAAAATACCACTGAGACTGGAGGAAAAAAAAAAGAATATCTCAAGCATTTAAGAAAAAATACTTTTTAATATTTATTTACAGCAAATTGCCCCTTCTGTATCCAAACAACTACAACAAAGAGCAGTTTTGCAGCTTCAGCATTGGTTAAAATTTTCAGTAATACCTGTCTATTTCTGTGTATGTTTAGAGGTGTTCTGGATACCCACGACGAGAAACGGGGCTGGTTTTTTACATTTTTTAAAAGCTGTTTAAAATGTGGGTAGTTCTGTCCTGAGAACAAGTGGCAGATCTTTCTTCCTGGCATTGTGTTCCTTCATGGCTGGCCACTTCCCTACAGGCTGCCCTCAGCCTCGCGCCTTGACCGTATCACCGTTCATTTTGGTGGCGTTGAACCGGGGGTTAAGGGCTGGGGGTGAGACAGGAGGGTGAGGGTTAATGCAAATCATACTCACCAGTTTTTCAACGTGTCATCAGCCCATGCCAACCCTGTCAGGATCCATCTTCCTGACCCAGGCACTTTGTTGATTGCGTACAATTCTCATCAGCAATGTAAAAATACTGGTATTACAACTACTGCTACTACCAGAGAGGATGATCATAAAGCACAGGAAGCTTTGGGGTTTTTTTATTATTATTATTATTATTTTGTTGGTCTCTGAGGGAGGATGATGCTGTGTGAGTCTGTAGACCTAGTCTGTTCCTGTGTCTTTGGCTATGGCACTGGTGACCTGAGGCACGTGCCAGTTTAAATTCAGCTCTGCCTGTGACATATTGGCATATACTGTACTTAGGCGTAAGTATTGTAGTAGGGAATTAGAGCCAGACTTTGTTTGCTTCTGTTTCTTTTTCATAGGTTGTCACAGAAATATTAGTACAGCTCTAGTCAATGCATTTGAACCCACGGACTTCACATAATACTGTTTTCCCAACTCTAGCATAGCGATTTATTTTTTAAATCCTTTGTTTCGGTCCCTTTGCAAGGAAAGCCTCTGCTGGCAGTGTTCGCACAGGCAGGAAGGTGAGGTGAAGGAGGCTTGGAAACTCTGCCCAGAGAGCATGTGAGAAACACACAGCGCACAGTGGAGAGCTACTTTTCAATACAGAGATTTACCTGAACTATTTTGCTGTCTTTGAAAGGCATTTTTAAGAATAGCAAGGCCAATGCCAAGTGCAGCATTGCACCCCATGTCCCCTCTTGGACCAGGGAAGTTGTAGGTGTCGCCTGAGAAGCAGGCAGGCAGTTTGTAGGAAAGGCAAAGGAGCAGCCTGAAGACCTAATATCCTTTGATGGTAATAACATAGCTTTAGCTTGCCCTCTGCAGAGGAGCGTGGTTCTCCAGTGTTCTGATATGATAGGAATTTAAGGCCTTAATGGGCAGTTTTTGCAGTGGAACAGAATGAAGGAATGAATGTATTGCAGGGCATTTGCTGTGTGCTAAAAGAAAAGAAACAATACCAAGAATTTCCCTTTAAAAGTATTTATGCTCATGGCAGTCCTAGATTTGCTTTATCTTTAATATTGCTGGGTTTAATATGCACAGATTTAATACATTTTTCTGTACAAGAAAGATTTATTTTTCACCCAAATCTGCAACCTACTACACTGACCAGTGCTGGCATCTTTAATTTCCTTATCTTTTTGATTGTATCTTTCATTATTCTAGTTGATGCTTTAAAATGAAAAAAAAGAATCATGGAGGGGGGAAGAAAATACTGGAGTCTTACCAGACAATAAATTTATAAGCACAATTTGTCAGACAGACAAGGCCAGATAGTTTGGGTTTTAAGGACGGTAGCCTAAAGTCCTCTTCTGGATTCATTAAACATAGATATCAGAGCAAATCAAGCCCATTGATTTATTCTGTTTATGGATTTGGAACAAAAAAGTTGCCAGTTTAAAAAAAAAATTACTGTTTCTCAGGTAACATTATGTGGCAGAGGGGTTCAGGTAGGCTTAAAAATCACCTCTGTCACTCTTGTGCTCTGCAGTCTTTTGCCTTGCCTCCAGTATTAAGCTCTCTCTCTCTTGTGTTTAATTGAGCAGATGAGTCCTTATTCTTGTTTAATCATGGGTGTAAGATAAGTCTCCACCCCTTGGAGAGTATCAGCATGGGATGGATCTAGCCTGCACCACTAATACAGCAAAATACATAGCAATCACAGATGTCTTTGTAGGACTGAAAAAGCATTTTCTTTTCTATATTATTTTATGTTTAATTTTATTTTAATGGTATTTTAGTCCACTCTGAAAAACATCCTTGCCTGCAATTTCAAGTTACCAAGAGAAGTGAATCATCATTTGCATAGATTGGGATTTGGTTTGCAGCAAAAAGTTACTTACTACTCTGAACTTAATGTCTGGGAGGAGGATCAGACTTACGTGTCCTGAGAGACTAGAGTCCTCTGCTGCTTCATGTGGGAGAGGCAGACTTAGCAGCCACAGCACAAATTTGCCAAATGCCTCAGCATGGTACTAGAGGGAAAAGATGGCTCGGTCTCTGTGCCTAACCAAGTCTTTGGCGAAGCTAGGGACAGTTGTCTGGGTTATGGTAGTGAGGCCTGTGACATCTGTTCACTGATTTTCTAAAAGATTACCAGCTAATCTCCCACAACCCTGTAAGCAAGAATTTCTGGAAAACAACCTTTGACCATTGCACAAGCAATAGTTGTAAATTAGTGTCTTAAATTTGAAAAACAGGTTTTAAATTTCTGAAATCAAGTTGCAAGAATCTGCATCTCTCCATTGACTGGACACCATGGATCTCTTTATGTGAGGTTCATTAGTGCTGTGTTAAAATGTTGATAATATTCAATCTTGTCATTTTTGTGATACAGTCACTTTCATAACTCTAGAAACTCTTTTAATTATTAGAATTCTTGTTTCTTCTTACACTGGACCTTAGACATGATATTGTAGACTAGCAGCTGGTCTCTGTAGGCATTTGGTGACTGTAGGTGAATTCCTGCCTGTCAGCTTTGTATTTCATTTTTGAGAATGGCGTATGTTTAGTTATAGGCAGTGGTCATTCAGCAGCCTAGCAGTGAAGCAGGAGCAGGCTCAGAGAAGTAGCTTGTATATTTTGCTAGCACTGTATCTATTCTGAGGATTTCTTCCTCTGCAAGCCTATTATTGAAGGTTGAAACAACATCCATAGTTTACTTCACCCACTCTTATTTGTGCCAAAAATCCATGTCGTTTAACAGGTACTATCCATACGCCTGTAGTGGGAAAATCTGTTGGAGGGGAGAGCGGATCATGCTTTTATAAAACTCTGCACTTTCCCCAAAGAATATTAAAATAATCAGTCTTTTATCACCTCTTTTTAGCTGCTTCACCTATTTGAACTGTGAAGGAAAATGTACCTTCTTGTACTGGTTGGGGAACCGAAGTGTCCCAGTTGTGTTTCTAAAAGGCTCGTTCCCAATTCCATGGGAATCAATGGCAAAACTGCTGCCAGCGGTGGGGAGAGTAAGACTGGGCTGGAGACTAGGGCTCTCAGCATTAGTGAATGAATGTAAGCAATATTTCAGATGATCATTCACAACACACGCAGACCACCAGGTAATGAGTCATGGAGCTCCAAAGAGCCAAAACGGTGGAAAACCAATTTTTATGTCAACCCAGCCTCGAGGGGAAATCCGCAATCCAGTCTGGCAGTTTTGAATCAAGTCTTTCACACACTGCTTATTCCATATTTACTGATAATGATTCCATATTTACTTATTCCCTATTTACTGAAAATTCAGATGTATTAAATAAGAATATGTATCTTTAATTGGTACTGGAGCATTTCTGCTTTGTATTTTTCTTGTCTTAAATGTTACCTATACCTTTTATATCTCTTCTAGCAGTTACCACTTCAAAGGTATGGCAGCATTTTAACATCATGCTCTAGGTAGCATGATGTATGTGAAAGGATGGTCATCATTAATATTTTAGTAAGACTGCCAAAGCAGTGGTGTATATGTACAAGTTTATAGTAGTGATAAGAATTCAGTTTAAAAGTCTGGTAAATAATTACATTTTAATTAAAACAGTGTCCTTTAATGGCAGATGCATCTAATTTCCAGGGTATCTGTTGAAACGTGAAGCTATCTCAGTTTGACAAGCAATAGCTTTTAATATGGTTTCTCCCTTGAACAATTTTACATTCCAGCAACCATGGTGATCCTGAAAGGGTGTCATTTTTGAAAAGCGTAACCTAAATTCTGTTAATCAGATTTCATTATCCATCCTAGAGAAACGAAACAGAAACCTTGCCTTCTAAAAGCAACAGCATGTAAACTAGAATGAAAGAAGGACAACGTGTACGTACGCCTAGTATCTTCTGTGAATGTCTTTCCTTTTAACTAAAGTTCTATTAGAAACCAGATTGGTAAATAAAAAATAATAAAAAAAATTAAAAAGAAAGAAATTTGAAATAGTTTTAATTACCCTATCAGCTGTTTCCTCGTGCTTTGTATATTCTGATCATTGTCTATATTTTTTTCCTTCTCTAGTACCAGGAAATCAATTTGGAAAGGACAGAAGCTGGAAAGGCCTCTTAAGAAAAGACCCACAGTACATGGAAAAAAGGGACTTCAGAATGCAGTTATACATCAGAAGAGAGGGTGCTAAAACCAGGGAAGATTTACTGAAGTGCAAGTATGTTCCTCCTGCATCAGGCAGCCCTGATTACCTGTTACGGAGGAGAATCTCAGGCAGTGTAAATCTGTACTTGTTGAGGTGGGCTGAGGGTCTGAGCACAGCGTTTTGGTAGAAATGAAATTACTGCCCTTCTGAGGTTTTTCCCTTTCTGATCACTTTGCAGGTAGCAGCAAGCAGTCTGCCATCAGTTCTGCTCACGTTTGTTATTGCAGGCTCTGTGGCATTGCCAGCTTCACAAGAGTACTCACTACAAATGGCTGAGTGTGGGTCGTTTGCCTTCCTTTCCTACCGTAGCTCTGTCCTTTCCTTTATGAATGTGAGCCTTTTATTGAAATCATCAAGAAAAATGTATGCCCAACAGACTTGTGTCTGTTCCTTTAAATAAACTACCTTATCAGGCTTTGAAGTTTTTATGATGTGAAGCATTTTATAAAAGAACTATGTTAAGTGCACTTGAATGGGAGACCGTGAAATCTAGGCAAAGAAGCATCAGTGCAACAACCACCCGAGTCAGAGGGACTGTGCTTGTCCCAACCTGTTGCTCTGTCTACAGTGTGAATTGCCTTAACGACCCACCCAAAGCCCTGGCCCCATCCAAGCCCTTAACTTACTTTGTGGAATGTAATAGTGGCAAAGTCCTGTTGTGATGCCTTGTGACCATGTTTTGACTGTTCATTTGTACTGACTGTTGTAAACCCTAGGAGAGTCGCACTTTCTACAGGAATATTTTTCATTTATATAGGAAAGCTCTAGAACAAAATGATGGGAGTGAAGGTTCAAGTTTAAAGCCCTTCTGATACTTGTACACCGTGACGCAGAGAAGAGTCTTTGCTTCTTGCTGTCACCACCTGTGTTTCACTGCAGCCAGAAGTATGTGGGTGTGCACGTGCACCTCTGAAATCTAAGGCTATTTGGGATGCGATGTCTACAGCTCTTGGGTAATTACTGCCATAATGTGGGTATATGGTGGATAAGATACCAAACTTGCTTCAAATCCATGAGTCTGCAGTGCTAGCAAAATCACTCACTCTTGAAATTAAGTGCAATTTTGGAGATAAGCTCAGACTTTGCCCTACAGAAGTAGGCACATATGGTGCCTCGAATGAGAGCAGACTTGGACATAATTACTGAAAAGCATTTCTTTAACAATGTGTAACACAGTTCTTTTAACACCCTATTTAACTCTGACTTTCACATATAAGCAGACTTCTTGAAGCACTATGCTCAAAACCCTGATTATGCCAACAACTTAAGAACCAGGAAGAAAGGTGGCCAATTCGTGGCTTCATTACAAAAGAAGTTTTTTTAAAAAGTCACTTCATGTAAAAAAGGAAAGTTTGGTATCAACAGGTTATTTCACAGAGAAGTGTTTCTTTTGATTAATTCTCTATTTTCAAAACATCGTATGAGAAAAATTAAGCAATTACTCCACGTGATATAAAGCACAATTAGAACTGCTTCTGTGAAAAGAGGGTACGATACACTCTGGATGTATACACAGAATCAAGTAACAAATTTAGTGCACCCCGTTCCCTCTGTGATGCAGCAGTTTCCAATAATGTCTACTTATGCTCCCACTGCTATTTTTTTTAAAAACCTTTTGGTTTACCATTAATGTTCTTGCTTGGTATGTAATAGGGTGATAGGGAACAGCAAATGGTTATTTCCTCAGATTTCATAGCATTAATTCTGCTGTCTCCAAGGGTCAGAGAGGTACTATCACCATATTAGTTATTAGAACCTAGAGGTATTTATACCGATAATATTAAACAACTGGCATTCTGGATTCTAGCAAAGGGCTGCTCTAAGAAATTCTTATTTATTGAAAACCCATGTCAACACAGGTAGATGACGTTTTCTGACAAGAAAATTAAATTACTGGAATGACACTAGAGCAGAAACCATTTGAGGGAATGTTTAGCGTGCTGAACAATAAACTATACCAGAAAGAGTTTCTTCTTGCCCTCCAGTTAGGGATTTGGGGTAGGTACAGTGCTGCAGCTAGTCATATACCACCATGTGTGCATTGCCTTTTTGGCCAAAATATTTGAGCTTCTCCCATCTTCCACATGCTTTAAAACAGGCTGTTGCAAGAATATAACTGAAGACATGAAACTTAAGCAAGCTGCTCTAGGCCGCTGGTGAGAGCACAGAATCACAAGTCCCAGGCTCTTCTTCTACCTGCTCGTCTGTCCTTGCTTAGAAGACAATTCGCAGATGTGTTGCTGCCTGTCCCTGTCTGTTGTCCCCTTACCCCCATCTCACAGAACACAGACCAGCCCAGGTTGGAAGGGACCTTGAAAGACCTTCTGGTCCAACCTTTCATGGGAAAGGGACGAGACTATCTAGCATCCTGTCCAGTCAGGGTTTTTTTCCCACGGACCTCATTTTCAGGGCTGTAGGCTATCAACAGGCTCTTGTTTAAGACAGACTGAAAGAGTCACTGGAGCAAGTCAACAAACTCTTGAATCAGCCAGAAAGCAATAGCTTTAGATGACTCACGTCAGGTGGAAGCAGGCTTCATCTGGAAAATTTCCAGCCTAACAGCTCTCCTATATTTAGTCATGGCTTTGGTTAGCAATGGAGCAACCAGCCAAGCCTATGTATTTTTTTTTTAAACCCATGTGAAGGTAGGTAAGATAAATAAACTTGGCTGAATAAAGACAAGGTAGCCATCCCCTGTATGTCAATGTTTATTCTCTAAACACTGCATCCTCACACTTATGGTTCATGTGTCACTGAAGGAGTCTGACCTTGTCACAGTCAATAAATCATTCACAAGCTGGCCCAACAGCCCTGTACTGCTTTGTCTTAAAAATCTCCGTTGGGTAAATGTATAAAAATAAATCTATGGTGTGCCATCATAAAGCACTGGACACAGTGTCGGCAGCTAGTTGTAATTTATTTCTGTTATAAAATCAAGGTCTGTCTGTACAGTTTTCTTGTGTAACTTGCATTAACAAGACCTTTATCCCTGAAACATAAACTACTACAATAGGGCAAGGTAGCAAAGAGAAATTCCCTTTGCTGCACACCCTGAAACACAACATAAAGGCCCTTTTGTTACACAGTTCCTGGTACAGGAGTAAGATCTCTGTACACAACTAACGTCTGCTTATTTCCAAACCCCATACCCACCACTCCAAGGCCAGCATGGAAAGAAATTGGCTGACAGTTCTGGGGTTTTTTCCCATCTCTTCCTCTACTTTATAAATGTTCCCTCTCACTGATAATTTCATCACCTTTCACTGTCATCTTTAAACTCCTTCCCCGCAATACTTGCTACTTTGACCAAGGTGAAGCCTCTCACCTTCCTAAAATGTGACTGTTGTAGTGGGAGAGTTGTATGCCACTAAATTCCTGTCATCTGTTATATCTGCAGCTGGTTTTTATCTGTTTATAGTACTCAGTGACTGAAAGTAAAAGCTTGGTTTCTGCCATCTACAGCATTATTTTATAACTTCTTCGTATTTGTTCCAAAATCACAGCACCGTCTGGCAAAAAGAGTCTGAAAACAAGGCAGCTGCACCTCATTCCATTAAGCATACTCACTTTCTTTTGCTTGGTTCAAATTTTCCCAAGAGATATCAATACTAAAATAGATGTCTAGCAAAAGCCAGCTTCTATTTTCCTTAGGGCCACAAGGTGTCAGAATTAACCCTCAGCCATCCCTTTCCTCGTGCTTTTGTGGCACGTATACAAGGCCACTGGTAGCCTCCAAAGGAGGACACAAAAATAGTGATATTATAAAAGCCTCTAGTGGTTTTAGTCTCTTGGAGTTGTAAAGGTCCATCTCAACAGGGGCAACAAGTCAGCACTCTTACAGATTTCAGTTATTAACACATCCCAGAAAATTCTCAACATTGGTTATTACAGAATTTTATTTTCAATGGAGCAGCATCTCAGAGAGGGAAAAAAAATGCTTCTGTATTTAGAATACCTGAGATACTATACTCAACCCCGTTGCAACTCCTGCATTGTGTCTGATCTTTTGAAGCTCCAACTACTTAAGATATGGGGTCAGAGTCACTTGAATAAAGAAGGCTAAGGCATCACTTGATTCCCATTAACTTTTTGAAGCGCAGGGAACTGGCTTTCCACAAACCTGCTTTGCGTGGTCGATCTCACTCATACACTGGTAAGGAGGATCTTTTCTTTTGCTCTGCTCTTCAGTGGATCAAGACTCATCAGTGGGCTGGGCAGGTGTCACGTACAATATCTTCAGTCCTAGTGAACCAAACCATGTGTTGAGCAGCCCGACTCCAGGGAGTTCCTGTGATACAACAGCATGATTTGGCACAATATTCCTGAAAGGCTTCAGCTCCTCGACAACCCTGCTACCCCATTTGACTACTGCTAATTAACAGGAGCCTGCTGGAAATGATCTGTACTGACTTAATCCTACATGTGGATGCCATCCTTAACTAAGAATGCTTCATTTCATGGGGATTAAGTAGATTTCCCCACACACTACGAAGTGCTTGGGCTGTGCTCAGTCTGAAGCTTCTTACTGACATATATAAATAGAGATATAGAGATAAATAGATATTTTTATGGAGATGTTTTATAAGTGGCCTTTACTTTGTGCATGGTAATTATTGCCAAACTCTTGTTGTTTAGGAGCTACAGAGTGGCTGGTTCTGCAGCCTTTAGAAAGCAACCAGCTGTCTCTGTTGCAAGGGGGACTTCGGGTGCGGGCTTGGATTTTGATTTTTATTATTCAGCTATAATTTGCATGGTTTGGATTTGGGTTTTGTCTTGGTGTGTTGTTTTTTTTTTCTTTCCTCATAGGTTCTCTGGCAGGGACACATTGGGCTCAAGCAGGAACTTATTTCTCAGTCTTTGAGAGATGGATTGAAGCCATCGGTGCCATATAACACTTCAGAAACATCTGCATTGCACAGCCCGTGATGTTGATCAGTGTGAGGGCCTCAAAACACAGTTTCTTTAGCAAGCTATTGGGGTTTTCACAGTTTAGTGAGGCGCTCCTATTCCTCTAGCTTTTCTTGGCAAGATAGCAAGCTAGCAACAGCTGGGCTATGGGTATAGCCTCGTCAGCAGGAAAAGGGGTCATCAGAGACTAGGACGTGAATGAGAGTTCAGAAGTAGATTCATATGCATAGTAGTAGCAAAAGACTGTCAAAGTTGCTAGAGGCAGGTTATTTTACTTCCTCTTTTCTTTTATTCCTTTTTTTTTAAATACTCTCTGTTTGTATGCCATGTCTGAGTAATGCATCTCTACCGGCCAGCCAGCTCTCAGTAACCTGAGCTCTTGGTTAGAGGCAGAAATGCAGTTGTGCTTTCCTATCGATCTCGTTCCTGCTGCTGTGGAGCGGTCTGTACCCAGGAAAGGACCGGGGCCATTAGCTATTAGGAAACCAGCCTCTCACCCCTTCCCTCCAAACCAGGTTGAAAGCCAGTCCCAGGGCTATGTACCTACAAAGCTGGCCCAGTTTCCTGGCGCGTGAACCAAGACCTTGTCTGTTTGCAGTTATTCTAGTCCACAGGTTTCTTTCTTGAGCACAATTTTCCCATGGGAAGCATAACCAGGATATGACAGTTACCCTATTTAAACAAAAATGTGTATATTAAAAAAAAATCCTAATCTGAAAGTATAGTGTATCTGAGATTCCTCTGTTATAGACATTTAGTCTACAGATTTATGGCTACATTTGCTATGTTATGCTTGAATAAACATATAATTCATTGAAATACACAAGACTGATAAAAGTAATATGATCTCTTTAAGGAGAATAAACTGTTTGTAAATTTATAAAGAGTATAATCTGTTAGGCCTTATTTGAAGTATGTACTGTGGTTTGGTAAAAGTACAACATTAAAAGAGCCTTGCCAGATGAGGACTGGGGTTTTTTTTGTGTGTGTGTACGGTTGCTTTTGAATATTTGAAATCTTCATTTAACAAAAAAAATCTCTACAGGCTGCGTGTATAAGTGCCTGAGATGACATGCAGGGTGCTCTTCAGATTTCTGTGTACAGTGGCTCCAGGGTGGGGACAGGTGAATCTGTTCTTCTGAATAATTTAGATACAATTTTGTTTGGAAACAAAAGTGTCTAGTAGCACCACTGACTGGCCGGAGATTCTTAAAAGAGGATTCGATAAAATTAATTAATAGTAAGAATTCAGAATTCAGACTAATGCTGCCACTGCACATCCAGCTGGTGTTTATTTGATGGGGAAAAGATCTAGAGAAGCATTAGGCCCTTTCACAGCAAGAGCTGGTATGCCACAGGCTGCAGTCGCGTGGCTCTTTCCCCATGCAACCCGTACACAGCTGTCCTGTTTAGATGGAGTATATCCATCTCTGCCAAAGACATACCACGTGCATTTGAATAATGACTACTATTGCTCATGACATTACTTGTTAAGGGGAGAGACATCCTAGAGGCCGCTCTTCTTGCAGGCATCCTCTTGCCCAGCCCCCATGCAGGCCAGCAAGAGCTTTGTAGTAGACGATGGACTAGGACTCCTGCTTCTCCTGCCAGCTCTCCCTCTGCTCACAGCCTAGCTGACACCCATGGGTACTGAAGACATGCCAGTGCTGCCTGCAGGACAGAAAACCATGCTCCTGTACACATGAAGCACTGGGTGCTTGCACCAGTGCAATGGCTTGCTTCCTCTTTGTGCAAGGTTTTTGTTTGTCCTAGTGAAAGACCTCAGCTGGCTCATTGCAGGCCCCTCTCCCTCCCCCACGCCACTACGTGAGCCCTTCCCTGCAACTCAGCAAGAGAAAAAAAGGTCTGCCGGGGCATTTGAGGGGACAGGGAATGTCGTCTCTGACGGCCCTCTGGTTTATTAATTGAATCTCAGGAGCTGCCTTCAGCCTTTGAGTGATGTAGCCCAGGGTAGGTCAGATCAAAGGTGCATCTCATGCTGTAGCCTGGTTTTGTCGCACCCAAAAGCAGATGCCTGGGGATGACGGTAACAAGGTGAGTACGTAGCACAGTGTACTTGTGATACTTCCCCAGAAGAGCCTCTCGGCTGCCAACCATGTGCAGTTTAAGGACTTTCTGGGCCAGAGGTGTTTTTATACGTTTAGTCATCTCTTTCATCCCTACTCACCATGTGCTTGTGCAGAACAAGTGGGATCTCCTCACAACTCCAGTCATTTCAAAACAGCAAATTGCTGTGCTATTTAATTTAAAAAAAACAACTAGCAACTGAGCAAGAAGGGGAGGTTTTTTCTTTATCTCTCCTTGCTAATGAAACAACCTCACCATGTCTTAAAGCAGAGATGCAAAAGAAATTTTTCAAATCTAATTTGTGCTCTGCACAGTCCCAATTACATCCCTGTAAAGATCACTGCATTTTATAACGATACACTGAGGACAAACTGCATAGTCCCGACACCCAATAAATCTGCAGCCCTGTGTGAATTGACTACTGACTGATACTTCCCATCATCGTCTAACAAGATTTGTAACTTGATCCGACGCTGTATGTGTACTAAAGAATTATTTTTTATCTGTGACTTCCTCATCTATCAGTGTCCATGGAGATTCATGTTTCTTGTGTGAGAGACAGGCAGATGCTTTGCTTTTGGAGCTGACTGCTGTTACTCCCCTGTTTAAAGGCTGGCCCCCAGCAGCATGGCTGCAGGCTGCCTTACCCTGCCAGCTTCAACCTGAACAGCCGCAGCTTTTGGGGAAGAGGGGCAGGTCCCCCCTGCCCCAACAGCTGTGCAGCGTGAGCTGCCCAGGGGGACCTGCTGGGGTGGTGGGTGGGTGCAAAGCGGGGAGAGGCAGCACAGATAGGGGCCGGGATGCTTCCTGGAGGAAGAGCAAGACAATAGGCTTCAGGGATGGCAGAAAGAAAGATTTTTCCTAAGGCCCTGAAAGAGGCTTTGTTAAGTTTGCTGCAGCCGAGGGGGGCCTGGAAAGTTGTTGAACTGAGGGCAAGGATGAAGGAAAGGGGCTAGCCTGGGAAGGCAATGCAGGCAAGGGAAAGATCTGCTTTATTTCTGTTCTGAGTCACCCATCAAAGCTGAGAGGTTGTGTTGTTTTGCTTTGCTTTGCTTTCAGAAGTTCCCTTGTGCTAGTTTGTTTTTAAATGAAACCTAACTGTGTGGTTGAAAAGCACTTTTGGTATATTCATGTCAAGGAAGAACTATAGGCAGTGCTACCTCAGAGTCCTGGCTGACTATTTGTCCTGCTCCCATATAACCCAAGAAAAGCCAGAGGCACCTGACCTCTCCAAACCTCTCCATTCCTGTTTACCTTGAATTACCTCTGTGGTGTTTCATGATGTATTCCTGCAGAAATCTCTTCCCAGGGGAGGGTTTTACCTCACCTTGATGACCGGTCTTATCTGAATCCTGCAAGTGTGGCAGTACCCTACAGGGGTTCGTGGCTGGCAGAGTTCCTGGCAGAGCTGCTCTCCCCATAGACTCAAAAGCCACCAGAGGAGAGCACAAGATAGCAACTCTTACAGCTTCAGTTCTCCCACCAGCCTTTGTGCTACTCCCTCACACCACACACGGCTTTTTGTACACCTCCATTTTGTTAGTATCCTTAAACACACAGCAGATTAAACACTGGTTGTCCCTGAACTGTGGCAAACACATCTCAGCTTCTGTCTTCAGAGGACATGGTTGAAAACCCTGGAGGTCCTGAAGAGTTTCAGCTACTCCTCTCCCTTCCAACAAGTGTGAAGTTCATCGATGCTGAAAATGCATCCTTGCAGTGCCTGGTCATCTAATGAGGCCAGGTCTTTCTGACACCTTTTTCCCAGGAGTGTTAGGAACGGAACCTTCACTAGCTGGAAAAAGGGTTCCTGCACCTTCTGGTTACTGCTGGTTTGGTCACAAAGATGACGCAAAGAACTGCATAGATACAGCAGTTTCAAATTGCTAAGTATCTTAGCAGGATACAGTGAAGGGAAGGGTAGAAGCCAGGAGTTTAGCTACTTGACTTGATTTATAGGGGCTATGGGAAAGTTGCATTTTAAATCCTATCAAACACTAAGCCTCAGAAGTCAGTAAGACAGGATTTCCCTTTGCACAGTTGTGCTGGGTAAGCCTGCTAATCTCCAAATCCTTCAGTTGTTTCATGACGGGATGTGGTAGGCAGGTTAGCATTACCAGCTTTTCTCCATTTCCAGATGCCTGTGCATGTTTATTTAGCTGGATAAGAAATGAAGTGAAAGTGCTACTTTTGTGTGTAAGGGATTTGTGGGGGAATACTTACTACTGTTTTGATAGAGGGGTTAAAGGACAGGAATTCACACTGTAAGGCTTATTTATTCAGTTAGATTTTTGTGGGGGAGAGAGAAGTCCTTTAGATGGTCGAGGGAGGAAGGAGCAGGAGAGAGCATGGTTTCTGGAAGCCTCCTCACATGCCCTAGCCTGGCTGCCAGCTTCGTTCCCTAGGCAAGCATTTCTCAGGTTAAGGCACACTCCTGGTTTGTTGCTGACTATTCTGGTGGTCCACCAAGACCAGCTGTAAGAAGCTTCCCACAGGTGCTTGCAGTACTGTGGTTGGCCATCTACCCTGTCCCAGCCACCGGTCTTCACACCAAGCAATGTGTTATGTGAAAGCTGCTCTGTGGTAGTCCCCTGTGTGCAGGGAGCTGTGAAAAAGGTGAACCTGTGTGTCATGACATAGAAACCTGGACGTGGGGAGTAAGGTGCCCTGAGAGTTATCATCAGGCATAAACTCACAGTTCGCACCAAGGCAGGAGCACCACAGCAACTTTAAGTGGGGCTGTCCCTGCAGGCAGGCAACCAAATAGGAGCAAATAGGCCAGGAGCAGGCTGACACCTGCTGCCACCCAGAAGGAGGGTTTGCAGGTATGCAGTGATAATGGTGATGAGCAGGAGGAGCGTGAGCTGGTGCGCTCAGGACCTGCAAGGCATGCCCAGCCTGCAGAAACACTCCCTCATTCAGTTGATGCTGATTTTAACTCAGCCCTTGTGAGGCTGCCAGCTCTCTAGGGCTGCTTTTCCACACAGCAGGTATGTCTTGGAGAACAGGATCAAGGTTTTAGCTGGCTTCCCACAACCCATTTGGCAGTGGGTGAACTACAGTGGCTGCAAACACACCTCTGTGCAGCTGTGGGTGCAATCGGAACCCCTCCCAGAGCAGCCAAGGCTAGAGCTGTTTCAGCGCTGGTTAACCAGGCACCAGCTCAGGCCACTGCCAGGGCACTGCACCCTGTCTGCAACAGGCAAAAGGGCAATGGGTTTCACAAGCCCCCAGTAAAGCAAATTCTTTGACTGGTGTTAGGGCTTTCAGATCTAACAAGGTGCTTTGTTATAGCCCAGAACAAATTTCTAGCCTGCTCTCCTTCCACCTTCCCAGTTTTCTCCCATTTGTAAAGTCCACAAGGACTCTTTCATGATGGCGGGTAGGCAGATGCAGAGGAGAGAAGGGAAGGCAGCACAGAGGACGGAAGAGTGGCACTCATCACGGGCAGCACGGCCGGCAGCTTGTGGCCAGAGGTGAGACAGGGATGGAAGGCCAGGCGAGCCCATGTACCACTGAAGATGTGAGCGTCGTTTCATTTTTAAGGACAGCAAGGATGGGAGAACGTAATGGCAACCATTTTCCTGTGTAAAGAGGTCGCTGTGGATGGCAGTGTAAGGTATTACCCAGTTTCAGGAGGAGCACTCAGTGCAATACAACAAGCAATAAAAAAGGTTGAAAAAGGACAGGTAGGATAAAACAGAAATGCCAAAATTTCTGGAGTGAGTTTAGGAGCTTTTGGGTGCCATTGGACACCACATATACCCTCCAAATGGTAGCATTTCTAGTGCTAATGATAGATATTGTCACTAGGGACTCAGTCTCAATAAACATTATCAGCTCGCTCTCTCCATCTCACTTCTTCCATTAATACTTCCTTTTGCTGCAGAGGATGCCCTTGAGATTTACGGCTGTACAGCAATGGCATTTTGGACTTCTGTCAGGAATTGCATTTTGTTACTGGAAGCTGAAGATAAATTTTGGGATAAAAATAACTAATTAAATCTGTTTTAAAAAAAAAATCTAAATTGAAAATAAATTTTAAAAGCTTCCAGTAACCAAATAATCATCAGAAGTGAATATGCTAACAGCAACTGACTATTCTCTTTTGTGCACTGACTGACTACGATCTGGAGCAAAGTCCTCTTCCCTCCCACCTCCTGCAAGAGTTGGTAAGGAGAAAAGAGGGAAATCCTGGTGTATAAAACACACTGGCCAACTTCTGTTTTCAGTTGTTTTACCTCTCTGTAAATCCACACCACAGAATTAAAAGCAGTGGATTCAAACTGCCAGCAGAGCCTGGAAGCATACTCTTTGCTTCTAAACAAGCACCGTGAATCGTTTTCTTCCAGAATATTTCCTGCTCTAAAACAGAGCACCCGATTCTGAGAGTTTGCAACCGTAAGTCCCTGGTGCAGGTGTGAGCGAAATGAGATGCAGTTAGTTATTCCATGAACTCACATGACAATCTTTGCCTCCCCAGCAAAGGTACGGTGTGGCTGGCATCCTGATATCACCGACGCGATCTGATGTGCATAAAGGATTTGCTGTAGTGTCAGACTATGGGATCAACAAGTTGTTGGTTTTCCTTAACCCTGTCACACAAACATTCAATCGCTGTATTACTGTGCATGAATTCCTAGAGAAGTTCCACAGCTTCAACTACAGAAGAAAATTAATTGGGCTGGCCGTCTGCTCTCTGGATTTACTAGTAGCTGTCACAGTGCATCGGCTAAGCATCTCAGCGTGGTAAGGACCTCAGCAGAATCAAAAGGCAGGAGGTCCCACAGGTGGAGATGACAGCCCTTCCAGCTTGCTGTCAATCCAGAAAAGCTCCTTAAAAGAGAATTTCACAAATGAAAATAATAAAAAAAAAAATCCACAACAAAACCCAATAAAGCCAGGCAAAAGCAGCACATGGTTTACTTTCCCAGCTGCAGTGTGAATTCTAACAAATGCAGAGGTCCTGTATGAGTGCTGAGAGCAAGGACTGAATTTCGGATTTTCCCTGGACCTGAGCAAAACGAAGAACACCAGCAGGGCCTCCGTGGAGCTCACTGGAGAGGCCAGAGAAGGAAGATAAAACAGGAGACGGGAAAGCAGAGACCAAGCAGAAGGACAGGCTTGGTGCAGATAGTCTTTGTGTGAGTTTGTGCTTTCCCACTTTAAAAAAGGATAGGAGAAAATTTATCATCCCATCCCATTATTATACTGGGAACATGTTGGGGAGAAGCTGTGAGAAAGGCTAGCTCTCGCGTTGGCACTGGATGTTCATCTGTGTAGGTCATTTAGCAGTCTTGAAAGGTGCTGTTGGAGGGTAAGATGGAGAGAACAGGCATTTATATACACTAGAGAGTTAAAAAGAGGGATGGGAACATTGGAAATAGTGCAGTGCAACCACAAAATCCTGGAAACTCTAGGTTAGACCTTGTCCTCGCTGTTTCTTAGCTTTTTTTTTTCTGGTGCCTAAAGTAGAACTTCAGATAAAAAGATTTTTCTGGTTTATATATTTTGCTGAGAACCAAATATTTGTGTGCGTGTGTGTACACGTGCCTGTTTCCATTAATATAAAAATTACTTAGAGCAAGTTAATCTAAAGAGTGCCATCTACTGTTCATAAGAACAAGTTGCATGTGTAAGCACAGCAAAGTTGGGTGCTCGATGTGGCTTCCTGCAGGAAGCTGTTTTTATGGTATGAGGACTTCAGTATCTCAGACCATTTTAGTTCCTTCTTGGGACTAACCCAAAGCTGGGAGACTGGCTGCAGGGGCCAGCAGCCCCAGCAGCGCCACAGCTCTCCTCTCAACAACATTGAAAAGGATTTTTTTTTTCGTTGCCAGGTTAGTTCTGAGTTTATCATCTCAAGGCAAGCTTAAACTGGCACTGATGCACCTTGTATGACCGTGCACCTACACCATCCGACAGCTTGGCTGTCTGAAAGCATGGACGTGAGAGGGAGGGCTTCAGCATTGCTGTTTGGTATGCTGCTGGAATAGCAGGCTGTAGTCAAGCGAAAAGACCATAAATTGCCTCTATGCCCCCATTATTCTTCCTTGGTCACTCACGGCTCTGAAGCTTACCATAGGACCATTACACCTCTTCTCAAATTCTCTTGGTTAGGAAAACAGCTACTGGGGTTTCCAGGGTGTTTCGCTAAAGCTGGTGTTCCCTGTCTGCAAATAACAAACTGAAACATGTATAAGTGCATCTTGTATAATGTCAGTTTGTATGTTAAAGCAGCGCAGTCTGAGTGGCTTTCTGTGGGCTGGGCTTTTTACAGAATAGTTCAAGCTGGGCACCGAATGACTTTTCAGTTGGCCCTAGGATACCTTAGAGTAGTTGTTAGACATCTCCTGTTGCAACTGTGATGGTACAAGGTCATGAGCTATGTGTGTGACATACTCTACATCCACATATAAGTAGGGAGTTGCTGTCATACACCTCCAGTAAAGAGAAGGAAGTCTTTGTACGCTGCCTGAGGAAAATACCCCAAAGTGGGATCTTAAAATGTTTGATATCCCCCTAACTGGAAAGCTTGGATCACTGTGTATTAAATCAGCACACGTGTGCTCTGTTCGATGAAATGGCTTCTTCTGCGGGCAAAATAGACTTCATATAGTGGCTCTTAGATTAGCAATTGTTGAAAACTAAACTAAATGCCAGTCATATTGGAAATGTCACATGGCATTATTGAATCATTATGGCTCCAGCTTTATTAACTTATGGTTCCTAAAATATCATTGTTGAAACACTGATACTCAGATGTTGTCTTTCTTTCCATGATTTTGTAAAACATAAATAACCACCTTATCTCAGTCCTGCCAGCCCAAAGAACATGGTACTGTAAGGCAGATAATACATTCTTTCATGGTGGATAACTGGTCCGTTCAGGCCCAAATATGTTGTATGTGCAATAGGGCTGCTCCATTTTGGAAACACATCAGCCTCTCTGCTACTCTTACACATATCAACCCCTAGAAGACCTAGTGAGTATCCAGATCAAAGTTCATTGACTTGAGGAATAAACAAGACATTGTGTGTGGCCTGGAGCCTCTTGTGTGTAGCAACCTTCTCCAAAGCTGCTTTTCTGTGCAAGGAGTATCTGCTTGGGGAGCCAGAATGAGCGTAGGAAGTGGTACCTGAGTGGAGCTATTAACCAGCACTAGTGCTCACTAGCATGATTAGCTAGTAGCTAGAGCCAGCCTGATTTTTTCACAGATCCTGAATAAATCAGATGAGATGTGTGAACGGCTCCATCCACCTCAATAGATGTTAATCCAGGAGTTAATAGTATTTCAGATACTGATGCTAACTACATCCTTTATCAAAGAATGGCAGAAAGGAAACCTTTTTAGAGTTAGACAGCATTTGGCATTCAAAATGTTTTCCAAGCAAACAGGCTTCATTCAAAACAGCATTTCCTTGAGAAGGCTCCGTTTCCAATGAATGTTTTGAGTTTTTGTCACTGAAAGTCCCTGGAGGAAAAATGTAACAAAAGTCCAGAGTCATCTGCACAGGAATACAAAACCTCACCAGATTCAGTGTCATGCTAATGAAAACTTCTTCAGGTGCTCAGCAGGACAGGTCTCCCTGGGCTTGTAACAACCAAGGCTGCTTCTCCACTGGGAAGTGGAGCTTCTCCAGCCCTAGGGACTCCAGCAGAGCAGTGGGGCACCGTGGGGAAGGCCCCTGAGATGGGCACAGAGACCACACAGGAAAGAAGAGCATCTCTTCTGAGTGGCAGGCTCTCCTGGGCTACTGGAGGAAGGCATAGTAGCAGTGGCAGCAGGCTGCAAGACCCTCCTTTGCCTTTCCTCTTGGTTTCTTGCTTCAGTTCCCAGCATATATGTTCAGCTCCGTGCCATGACAAGGTCACAGGCCATCACCCTGATGGTATCTGCTGTACGCCAGGAAGACATGGTCTATATTTTTTGAGTGATGTAATGGGCTTCAAGTTGATTGCTTATTACAGCTGCTGGCTGGCCAGCCACTGGAGCATGCCAGGTTATCCTTTGGAGTAAATCAGTAACGGTCCCGGGAAGAGGATAAAAAGGAGCTAATGTAAAGTCAGGTAGGAAGGGGCATCCAAGCAGGTGAAATGGTTGGGTTTGGTCAAATGGTTGCCACTAACTGAATTGACATGCCGGCTAAAGAGATAAAAGACCTTCAGTCCTCTGCAGGTAGCCACCTGCAAGAAGTAGTCAAGCCAGCAGATGATGGGATGTAGATGAGAGAAGGACAGGAGAAAAGTGCAGCGAGGCTTGAACATTGGCCTAAAGAGAAGCTGTCCCCGCAGCTTTTCTTGTAAAATAAAACACTTCAGCATTTCAGGAACACTAAAAATCTCTCTCTAGCCTGTTTGGTCAGGGACTAGGTGGCACTGTGTACCCAAAAAATGAGACGTTAGTTGGATGTTTCTGTATGGTTACAGGCTGAAGTGAATGGTAGCAAAAAGCTTGACAAAACAAGAGCAGCACCAGGAGAATGGGACATCTGATGGTGTCATCATATATACAGAAGCCTTGTTTACAGGAAAAGAAGATGAAGGACCCGCTTTCTGAGTCGAATGTCCCCATCCTGGTTTCTAGATGTGCTTGCAGTCCCTTGCCACCACGCTTGCCTGGTGTGTCAGGTGGGTTGTTGGTGTTGGGCAAGAGGACAGACAGACACCTGCCCGCAGGGCCTTCCTGCTGAACCTACCCATAAGCTGCTTTTCTTCTAGAAGCACGTGGAAGCACCAATACAGCTTGTCCCCACCAACGAGCCACCCTCCTCCTGCAACACCTGCAGGGCTGCTGGGACAAACCCCGGGGCTGGCAAACAGCAGATTGCTCTGCCTCTTGTGGGGCAAGAAAATCTTTCACCAAAGCATGTGATAAGGCATGATAAAACACAGCAAACTACATTCAACTCTACACTCCAGGAGAATTTAAGAATTTTCTAGCAGGGAGAAGGTCTTTTTTTCCCTTCCTCATTAAAGCCACCTGAGGAGGTCCCCTGAAGGCAGGCAATTCAGTTTGCCATAAAGCTATAAGAGCTTTTTGGGAAGTTGACAGTTTACAAAAACCTGGCATTTGCATACGCAGAAGTATGTGGAAGCTTGTGACAGTGGGTTCTTTGGGTTTCGTTTTTTTCTGCTTGCACCCACAACACCCACAATTTGAAAAGGTGAAAACAGTTCCCCCAGGGTTACCCCATGATGATTCATTCTAGCAATTATTCCCTGCAGCACCAAGCATTGCTTTCTTGTTTATGGTACGTTGGCACACAGTGGTGGGAAAACAAGTGGCAGTTTAAGCAGTGAATTCTCTACAGGCTTGACTCTGAAGTCCTACAGCTGGTGGAAGCTGGTTTCAACAGGAGGAAAAACAGTCTGGATGGGGAGAGAAATCCTGTGCCCCTCAGATAATACCTTCTAAGGGGATCATTTGGCATTTTGTATGCACCATTTGCAGCAGCACAAAGCAGGCCAGAGGCCACCAGCATTTATGGATGAAGTTGCCACCATGTTTTCTCCCAGTCGCAAAGGCATTCGATGTCTGAGTCACAGAAGGAAGCCTGCAATGGTGGGGAAGCAGAGGAGGGACCTCACAAGAAAGTGAACCATTCTCTGAACCATCTACAAATGACAGATGAACCCTTGACGGCTATCCTGCACACACATTGATTGAACTGCTGGATGCTTATCACAACATGCACCTTTTGATTGCTTTCAGCTATCCTGAGGGAATGAAAGCCTTACTTGCTTGTTTTGGCTCTGAAAGACATCCTTCCTGTCTCCTCATTGTAGAGGCTGTTGTCTCTGACTTCGTCAGACCAATAATCCCTAGCAAATCGATGGTATAGCTGACTCTCTCTTGACTTGCCCTAATGGGCCAGAGAGATGAATACACAGATTAGGTGTCTTTAGAAATGCTGTGATCCACTGAAAGTAGCATCACTGATCTAAAACTATTGTGTGCTGTCTTACAAATACACAGAAATCATCACTGTCGCTGCTTGACCTGACTCCATCAGACTGGTTTTCCCTGACCCAGCTGAGAGCAGGCTATTGCAAGGTGATCAGGGCACACCGGCCAGCTGTAGGTGAGTCCTGGTCTTTACCTCTGTCAATACTTTTGTGCCAGGCCACAACAAAAAATCAAATAGTGCTCAAAACTAGCAAGCAGGGGAGGCATTAGGATGGAAGAGAAGGCCTGGATAAAAGACTGATGGAAGGCATGAGGGGTAGTAACATTCAGGGGTTATGGACTGGCAAGCAAACAGCAAGTTTGTCACCAAAGGCAGGGGATCCCAAGGCAAGTCAGAGAGTCGAGAAGATAGGTACTCAGGGATGGAAACTACAAGATGGCCACAACATATATATGATTTTTAGGAAAGGCTGGTGGACTTTCTTTTATGGTATTATTAATGTTTAATATCATTTGGCCAGGGACATCAAGGGCAACAAGAAAAGATTCTATAGGTACGTCGGGGATAAAAGGAAGACAAGGGAAAATGTGGGCCCTCTCCGGAACAAAACGGGAGACCTGGTTACCCAGGACACGGAGAAGGCAGAGGTACTTAATGACTTTTTTGCCTGTCTTCACTGGCAAGTGCTCGAGCCTCACCGCCCAAGCCGCAGAAGGCAAAGGCGGGGACTGGGAGAATGAAGAGCCGCCCACTGTGGGAGAACATCAGGTTCAAGACCATCTAAGGCACCTGAAGGTGCACAAGTCCATGGGACCCGATGAGATCCATCCGCAGGTCCTGAAGGAACTGGCGGATGAAGTTGCTAAGCCAGTATTCATCGTATTTGAGAAGTCGTGGCAGTCCAGTGAAGTTCCCACTGACTGGAAAAGGGGAAACACAACCCCCGTTTTTAAAAAGGGAAAAAAGGAAGACCTGGGGAACAACAGGCCAGTCAGTCTCATGTCTGTGCCTGGGAAGATCATGGAACAGATCCTCCTGGAAGCTATGCTAAGGCACATGGAGGACAGGGAGGTGATTTGAGACAGCCAGCATGGCTTCACCAAGGGCAAGTCCTGCCTGACTAACCTCGAGGCCTTCTATGATGGAGTGACTACATCAGTGGACACGGGAAGGGCTACAGATGTCGCCTATCTGGATCTCTGTAAGGCCTTTGACACAGTCCCCCACAACATCCTTCTCTCTAAACTGGAGAGGTATGGATTTGATGGGTGGACTGTCCGGTGGGTGAGGAATTGGTTAGATGGTTGCATCCAGAGGGTAGTGGTCAATGGCTCAATGTCCGGATGGAGATTGGTGATGAGTGGTGTCCCTCAGGGGTCCATATTGGGACTGGTACTGTTTAATATCTTCATCAGTGACATAGACAGTGGGATCGAGCGTACCCTCAGCAAGTTTGCAGATGACACCAAGCTGAGTGGTGCGGTTGATGCGCCAAAGGAATGGGATGCCATCCAGAGGGACCTGGACAAGCTTGAGAAGTGGGCCCGTGTGTACCTCCTGAGGTTTAACAAGGCCAAGTGCAAGGTCCTGCATGTGGGTCGGGGCAACCCCCAGTATCACTACAGGCTGGGGGATGAAGGGATTGAGAGCAGCCCTGCCGAGAAGGACTTGGGGGTACTGGTGGATGAAAAGTTGGACATGAGCCAGCAATGTGCGCTTGAGGCCCAGAAGGCCAACCGTATCCTGGGCTGCATCAAAAGAAGCGTGGCCAGCAGGTCGAGGGAGGTGGTTCTGCCCCTCTGCTCTGCTCTGGGGAGACCCCACCTGGAGTACTGCGTCCAGCTCTGGAGCCCTCAGCACAAGAAAGACACGGACCTGCTGGAGCGGGTCCAGAAGAGGGCCACGAAAATGATCAGGGGGATGGAACACCTCTCCTATGAAGAAAGGCTGAGAGAGTTGGCATTGTTTAGCCTAGAGAAGAGGCGGCTTTAGGGAGACCTTATTGCAGCCTATCAGTACTTCAAGGGGGCTTATAAAAAAGATGGCAGCAAACTTTTTAGCAGAGCCTGTTGCAACAGGACAAGGGGGAATGGTTTTAAACTAAAGGGGGGTAGATTCAGACTAGATATAAAGAAGAAATTTTTTATGCTGAGGGTGGTGAAGCACTGGCACAGGTTGCCCAGAGAGGTGGTGGATGCCCCATCCCTGGAAACATTCAAGGTCAGGTTGGACGGGGCTCTGAGCAACCTGATCTAGTTGAAGATGTCCCTACCCACGGCAGGGGAGTTGGACTAGATGACCTTAGAGGTCCCTTCCAACCCAAACTATTCTATGATTCTATGATTCTATGATTTAATTTCCTTTAAGACTAGGTTATTTGTATTTACAAACAATGTATAAACACCTTCATTTTTTTCAGCAAACCAAAGGGCTCTTTTCAGTTGTAAAACACTTCTGTTAAATAGTAAACCCATCAGTTTGAACTTCTTCCATTGGGTAAAACATAAACAGGAACATAATTCAATCTGAGTTGCTTTTATATAATGCTTTCATGCCAATTGCCATTTTAGATCTTTCTGAGAGACCAGGGAGTTATGTTATGATAAGCTTTAAGGGGATGAGTTCTGTTGCTCTAGAAAGCTAAATGAAAAGTAAAGTACATGAAAAGTAAAAATGTCCAAGGCAGTTGATATAAATTAGTGCAAGTGGAATATGAAGACTCGAGCCTTTTGGGGGCCTATGGGAAACAAAAATGCTCCCAGCAAGTGAGCAGAAGCAAAAGGCCGCAGCACAACGGGAAATATTCTCTCTCTCTCACATCATCAGCGAAGGTTTCTGAAACCATAAATCCACAAAAAACTACCTCTTCTCAGTTGATTTTCTGCTACTTCCAGCTCTCCTCTTCCTCTTCCTACCCTTATCCTTCCTATTCTCCTTTTTACCCTCAGGGCAGTATGTGCAGACATACCTAAGCCAGCCATTAACATAGATAAACTGGTTAACAGCGGCAGTCAAGTCATAGGGCACATCTGCATGATGTTTTGCATGGAGTTATGAAATCGCCCGCCCTAAACTCCTGAGCTGTCCCAACATGAGCCATCCCCAGCCTGGATGATGTCCCCAGTACAACATGAAATATTTGCAGTCTTGAGTGTGCTTGCACAAACCACTGATGCCCGTCCCGCTGAGTCTTCATGTTCAAAGCGTCAGCTACAGTCAGGCCCAGCATGTGCCCAAGCTCCTTTCCTTTGCTTTCCTTTTTTTTTCTTGTATTCATCCCTACACCTTCTAAAACACTGCTATATCAGGAAGTTTTAAAGAAATACCAAGTTCAGCTTATCCTCCCCAGCCGTCACCTTCCCTTGCAGAAAGGAATGACATCAAGTATTTGCAGTGCTGCCTCAGCCCCAACCCCACCCTGCTCCCACCTCCAGCACAGGGAAGCTTGAGTTTCAAATCCATCTGACTGAGCAGGTCACCAAACACAAAATATGCTTATTATCTTTTCTCTCCAGTAATTAGAGAAACTTGGGCAAAATTAAACAGCAAGCAAGCAAATCCCCAAATACTCTGATGGCTACAGAAAGGAGAGGTTATGTTTTATGTGCTTGGCTTGCATAGTACTACCAAGCTGCAGTCTCGGTTCAACTTTAAATGAACCTTGTTCTACCCTAGCAAGGTTGCAGAGCAAAGCAACCGTGGTAGGTGAGAGCCACGGCAGGTGGCTTGTGAGACCGACCGGAGCATTATTTAAGTGATGTGGAAATGCACCGACAGCTCCTCACTTCCGTATGTAATGGGATTTCTCAAGGGACTGGTTGAACTGGTTGCAATGGCTGCTTTACACAAGCAGAGCGGTGAGAACCGATTATAGTAATGCCAAAAATTTGTCCAAAAGTGTGGATTTATCCTGTGTTTGACCATGTAAAATGAGCCCCTTTTCAGTAACTGTTCTGCTCCTAGAGCGTGTTCAAGCACATCTACTGCTTTTAATGGCAAAGTTAAGCTAGGCAGTAACTTTCTCCTGCGGCGCCTCAGACAAATTGCAAGCAATTGCCCAAATGCAGGTTCGGCCAGGGTGTGTGCAAACCTCACACAAAGAGCAAAGGTGTTTGGGTGTAGCTGAGGGCTTATTTTGGTCTGGAGCATGGCTATTAACAACAAAAAGAACGATAAGAATGCAGTCAGAGTTCAGCGTCCTTGGCTAAGTATACAGGACTGAGAGTTAATAAAAACACATCCTTACACATGGCGAAAGGTAAATGAACATCAGCCTTCATAAAAGCATTGTAATAATTTAATAAATATGATAATTTAATAATTTTAGAGTGTATCAAAGCTTTACAGTCATCCTGAACTTACAGGTTGCATTACAGGCAGCATCACCACTGGTTAGCTGACCTGGGACTCAGGGGAACATACATAGAAGTGGGAGGCATTCAAGATTAAACTCAAAGCCTGCATCTGTACAGATACTTTTATATTTTTTTTTTAATATGTAATGTAGTTATTCTGCAATACCAAATTTCCAGAGTCTGTAAATTATTTCAAATTATGCAAGTTTAGACTGTATTTGTGCAAAGACCATGAGATAATTGTTGTCATCTCATGAACTAAGTATTTTGCTGTGCTATGTGGTTGTAGTCAAAGAATTAATTATTGAGCAGTTATCATGGACAAATGACCTTTTTGTGATTTACCACACAATATTTTAGAAATTGTAGCTCCAGCTAAATCCAATTATTTCCCCTGCAGCTTTTAACTAAGAATGGCTTTTAAAGGTGCCGTGCTTCTCTTAATTCAAATTACTTTCCCTCTGCCCTGGAAGAATTAAGAGAATTTACAGGATGGAGGTTAAGTGTTAGTTGGGGATAAAAAAAAGCATTAAAGACATTAAAAGCACGTAGCATAAACTACAGATGAACAGCTAATAAGTTGAAGAAAAAATATCTGGTTTAGCTTTCACATATGCACCTGATCATCCCCAAATACTTACAACTGTCTTTGGGGTGGGTTTTCTTTTTCCAGTTATACCACTAATTAGCATTAAAGGTTATTAGAAGTATTTTTTTTGTTATTACTGAAAGTATTAGCAACAGAAATTTTCCTGCTGTTGTTCATTACAAATGCACAGCTGAATTCTTGCTTATTGCTCCAAAAGTTTTGAGCAGTCACTATGGAAACTTAGAAGCATTGCTAGGAAAATACGGACATGGATGGGAGTGATATGTCCACTGGGTAAATCAGGACCAATTCTGTTATTAAAAATGTTTTAATAAATATAAAATACTATATATGGTATATGATATATGACATATATCATATATAGCATTGTATTATATACCATATATTACATATATTATATATAATATGTATATATTACATACTGTGTGTTATGTTGTTATGTTATGTTATGTTATGTTACATACTTCATAGATAAATTTAATCTCTTTTAATATTTCCTTAACAGTTGTCTATAATAGAAATGTTCAGAAATTTATAGAATCTACTTTCTTCATCATGCTTCCTGCTAAACACCTCTTCCTTTACTGGGCCAGTCTTTCTGAGAATTCAAGTGCTTTTCTGCACTGGCTGAATCACCTTCAGGAAAGGTACAGGAACCACATGCACTGTCATGACAGACGCAGTGGGAGCCTTCGTACAAAGCTCGTCCCCTCAGTGCAGGTTGTGAGTGAAAGGGAAATAAAAGATTTTGAAGACAAGATCTAAAGCACAAAAGTAACTTGCTTTCTGCTTTTCAGGAATTGCAAGGATATTGTGTGCTGATTGTATCAACTGCCTGGGAGTGCTTCTTCTCTAGTCTATTCTATAAAGACAACTTCCATGTAAATTGTTCCTTTGGAGCTGAAAAGATGGGCTGGTGTAGAAGGAATCAGGCTGTTGTTAGCGTTCAAACAATTCAAAGAAATTTCAGAAAAGGTTGTGAACAATGTGCATCCTCTCTGCGACTTTTATTTAAATTTCATATACAATGCATGAGAGAACCCCCTGGGCAAATACCATGGTATTTAAGCCACGATCTGATGGCTATTTGTCTAATGTGTGGTAGGCTTAATAAGTCACATTAGCCCATGGTTGATGATAAAGAGCTACTGAAATCAAACAAGCAGTTGTGCAGTATTTTTACAGAAGGGTTGCTAGTTTATACAGGAGGCACTCCTGGCACTTGGACAACTTTAAGCTAATCTACAGCATGCCTAATCTCCATCAATGCCCAAGCTGCATCCTGTGAGGTTATCTCATCAGCTTGGCTTCTGTTCCTAAATTGTACAGCCGCTTATACTGTAACATCACGGAGTTGCTCGGCAGCATATTTGGGCCGAAATCCCATCAAAAGTCAAAGGGCTGTGCGTGCTGCTTGCAGGACTAGATATGCTAGGCTTGCCTAGACACACCAAATCCTGCCAGCACAGTACAACCGGGAGAGGCATTGCACCATACGTATGTTCCCTAGTTAATCTGTTAAACTGGGAAGCCAGGTAAGATGCTCTCTTGCTAGATGATGTCCTCACTACAGGGAGTTGAAGAGGGCAGGGTGTGTAGCGGGTGGAGATTACGCTAGAGATCCCAAAGAAAAAGTCACCATAACTCTGACATATGGCCAAAGCAGAGGATTTCTTTCTATTTCCATTCTGTAAAACGGCTTAAATATTTTGGCTAAAACTAAAATGGTCTCTCTGTAAATGCTTATGTATGTGTATATATTGTGTGCTCATGTGTGTCTGCATATATATATATAGAACACACACACACGTGTGTGTATACCTGTGCGTGAACATGTATGCATGTGTGCGCATGCATATATAAAAATACATGTTTGCAAAATTTGGACAAAGAATGGACAATTTCAGCCAATTACTTATAAGCAGCTGATCTCCTAACCAAAAGCAATGCACCACCTTCACCAGCAATGCAAAAACCACTTTGTGGGACACGGTTCTGGAGACTGCAATATTCCCATTACAGACCATCAAAACCAGCTTTTGCCCTGACAGAAGTTACAAGGCAGGCAAGTCTTGCCCAGTTTAAAAAGATTACCCACAGACTTTTGGTTTTCTTAGCACAGTCAAGTTTTATTTTTAAAGTTGTTAGGAATATCTTAAGCAAGTACTTTGCATCAGTCCTACTGCTTCATTTAAACCAGACTATGCTTAAGCTGCTGCTGATCCAATCTGTTTCTCATTACACGGCCAGCCGCGTACTTAGCACAGTCCTGTGCTAAGGTAGTTGTAGGGATCGTTGCTCGGTATGCATCTATAAACTACAGTTAAACATAGTGTGGCGTGATGAAGTGACAATGAGTTGCCAACACAAGCAAGAGACATCGGCAAAGTGCCTCTGATGTCTCACCCAGCTCTGGATTCCTCCCAGAGAAGCTTCCTGTGGGTATGGGAAAACTGTTTATTTCTTCCAGACTGTAACCAAAAAGAGATCATCATGTATTTTGCAAACACGGTATATTGGAAAGCCTCTAGCTCATGTCAATGAAGCTAGGAAAGGTGGAAGAGGGTTGTAGAAAGGCCCGTGGGTTGGATTTTCTGCGTGTCCCCTGCAGCACACGAGCTGGAAACACCTGGCGCTGATGCTGCTTCATTCTGAAGGCAAATATTTGCTGTGCAGAGTATTCGCAGGGGGAGCAGAAGTTCTTCCTACCTGTTGCCAGACCAATGAATTAACCCAAGGAGAGGAAAGACTTCATTATTCCTTTTATCACAGAAGAAGAAATTTAATAACATACTTCCAGGATATCCCCCTGCAATAAAATAATAGAAAAAAAATAAAATCTCATTTTACTGTGTACTTACCTAAGGTGGATTTAGGTACACTGAGTAGATCTGCACGGAGATTATGCTCTGAGGGAATTAAACCACAAAGTCTCCTACTTTCCTCTGTGGAACTGCATATTGCAAAATACAGATACATTATTTGCATCTAATTGACAGCTTGTTATTAGAAGAAAGAGCTGGAAGTCAGCCCATGTTTGCCTTTCACTGCCAATCATCTTTCTATTCATCTTCTATTCTTTTGTGACATACGGACTGAAAAATACTTTGAAAAAATTTGTAATGCATAAATACACATATGCGCACATCCATGTCTCTGCATGAAAAATACCATAGTCTTGTCCTGCATCTAGAATGGAAAACAATTGTCCTATATGTAACTTTTAAATTTATTTTTTAAATATTACTGATAATTTTTTTTTATTTTACACAGCATCCTAAGAAGCAATTCTTGTGTCAGGAGTGCTACTGAAAGTTACTTTTTTTTTTCAATTTTACTTGAAACTATTGTTGAGAATTCATCATTCTGGATAATCAGGAAAAAAAGCCCACATCTTCATTTGCATAAAATCAAAGGCGGGTTTTTCCAGATAAGAAGGAACATGAACTTAAGGGGAAAAAAAAGACCTTTATAGCTGCCTAACAGTTGTAAGGGACAGGTCTCCAGACAGAAGTGACTTTAGGAGGAGACGATGAAGGGATATCTGCGGAGCTGCTCCTGCCCACAGCCAGCAACTTTTGGAACAGAGTATTCCCACCGAAGCAGCTGGTACCTTCTTTGTCCAGGGGCTGGTTGGACACATACCCCGAACTAACTACTTCCATTTCCTAGTATTTGTATTTTAAATTGCGACTGAAATGAAATGACAAGCAAAAGTGAAGTATGGGGACTGGAAATTATTCCTCCCAAAACTGTGCTGCTTTAGTGGAGCACTGGCTCATGATTTTTTAACAAGGTACACTTTTTGACAGCATTTTAAGTGTAGTGACTTCAGTTCACTCCTATCTCCATGCCAACAGGAAGACTTTTAGTCTATTATTTTCACCAGAACATTTCCAGTTGCTTCCCTTCCTGCATCGGTGTCTGGAAAGTGAGACAAAGAAAGAAGATTGCTGATACCCAGTTCTGCATCACAGAGGATCTCCACCTGGTTTAAGGTGTTGAAGTCAACAGCTAATGATCTTCAGGTTGCATGAATGCATTCTCTTTAAAATAATGATACTGAGGATGACAGGTTTGGTTTTGTTTTAAAAGATGTCAAAATTTTATGTTCCAAAATATTTCACTAACAGTAAAATCAATATATATAAAGTGTTTGCATAGTTTTTTTAATTAATAACTGTGCAGGCACTTGTGCTATATAAACTTAAGAAGCAGTGATTCTGGAACAAATTAACTGCAAAAATTAAACCCAATAGTTTTGTTTTCTGTTCCCAAATGCAACTCAAATATGAACATAGCAATTTCTAGAGCACCTGGAAAGAAACTTAAGGAATTGAAGGCTCTGTGATACACAGTGTGATCAGCAAGAGCTTTCATTGTACTCAAATTGGGGCATATTCATTTCTTTTAGCACCTTCTGGTGCACTCAGCATATCAAGGACTGGACTTACCTGACTTGTGTAATAGACTGGATGAATAAGCTATATTATTTGCCAGGCAAATGTATTTCAAAGTCTTTGTGTGGTAAAGATAAAAATTACTTTTTTATTGGAGAGCTTGGGGGTTGTCTAGGGTGGTTTTTTTTTCTCTTTTCGGTTTTATGTATTTTTTTTAGAAGTGTGGGGAGACATGCTCATGTCCAAAAGATTTTCCATACTGAGAAGAACCAAACTGAATTATTACTTGATGAGATAACATTATAGTTTTGTTGAATTCTTTAAAAAACATTTCCATGAAAATGATAGCTGAAATTGCTTATTTAATCCGGCATCTATTTAAATTGTTTAAGCATTAATTTGTTTTCTGCTCTATGAGTGTGTTTTTTTTTTTTCTTTAGGATCAGCTTCATAGCTAGTTATAACATACGCCATTAGAATTGGGGAATTGGAAAGGCCAGCGTTAGATCCAGTGACACCTCAAGAATGAGAATAATTTTGCCAAAAAATCCAGAATAACCCTCCCTGGGCTCTTTCACTGGAGGAGCTTCCCAGTTCTAACAAAGTAGATGTGTATACCAGGTTGTTACCTGTAATAGATTGTCACTCACTATGGAGGACAGTGCAATCTCTTCTGCTTAGCCAGACTTGAACTAGAAACACCATGCGTCTGAAAAAGCTGACACATAGCTGGACCAAAGACACTGCCAATGTCTCAAGTGCTGCTGTGGGGCACAGAAGTTCGGAGGCAGTCTGTGGGTTGTTCCACCTCATTAAAAATGGTCATTTGGCTTCCCATTAGCAACTGGTGACATAGCACCATGCCTGTTATGAAGCAAAAGCAGCAGCTGGGCTGGGGAGGGCAGGGCAGGACAGGGCAGGGGAGGGGAGGAAAGGGAAGGGAAAAGGTTTGTTTGCAAACCTTTTAAAACATGAGCTTATTGAAATGTTAACATCTATGTGGAAACAGCCAAGAACAGATCAATCTGGGCTTGTGTCTTGAAGAAGCCAGTTGTGGCCTTCCCGGTAAGCTGTAGCGTGTCTTCATGGGGACTAAAATGTTAATAAAAAATTGTATGAAACATTCATATATATATATATATATATATAAAATCTTAAGGATCTTGGTATTTGTGTTAACTTTTATTTGTATTTATAACATTATTTTTATTTCTATTTGTAACATTCCAAAGAGAGGGAGCAAAACCAAACCTACAACGTCTAACACATGGACTAAATCCTGCCAAGGCTTAGAGCGGCAATCAAACCACTCTTCCCTGAGCTGGTCCTGCTGTCATGTACTTTGCTGGAGCTGAGCGCTGGCCGGAGGAGTTCAGGTTTGATTTATCCCTTGCCAGCACAGTATTTGTCACTGCAGTGCGAGGCCGGCAATCACAGCCTGTGCTGTATTGCCTAGGCGTGATAGCATCTGCCCTGCTTGAGATACTTGGGTCATTACAAAATACTCCTGCCACAAAAAACAAGTGCCCCAGAACAGGTCTCAGGTTTATCCTCATAGCTGATGGATCACGTATAGCTTATTCTACTAATTTTCCATTACTAAATCACAGCAAATGCAGCGATCACTGTAAAAAATAAAACCAGGCCAGTATCTTGTAGGTGAATAATTCAGTTTCTTTGAGCATCTTTTGTAGTATTTTCTAAGCATTACTTGAATTGATTTAAGGTAATCCCAAGCAGTAAATTTGTTCTTCCTGCTCTACAGTGAGTCTGAGTAGAAAGCCAGTTCAAATTAAGTGGGCGCTATTCTGACATGTTAATCTTTTTTTCACTCTCACCTCTTGCAATCCCGATCCTCCAGAACAGTTTAATCAGCTCAGGTTGTACCTGCTTCTGCTGTCCACTCCACCTCTGCTACAGCCTAAAGAACACGTCATCACTGAGCAGCAAGATTACAACCTTGGAGGTGAACTCCCCTGCCTCTCACCCTCCTCCTGCTCCTCCTCAGGTAGGCTTCACACAGGTCCCTGCTGAACCCCGGAAAGGTGACACCTCTTCTCCTGAGGCTGCAACATCAAAGGTCGGCGAGCCCTCAACGAGCCTTCCTGCTTCCTCGTACTGGTCTCTTTTCTGCTGCTGCCACTCACCCCTATCCAGGCAGCCATCTTGCTGACATCAGGCACCATGGCCCAAAGAGCTGCCCAGCAGCAGGAGAGCGAGAAGATTCAGCATCTGCTTTTGGCTACAGCCCAAGCCAACCACCCCGCTTCTCTGGACCTCACTTCTGCCGTTCATAAATACACATAGTCTTTTCACCGTATTTTTGAGATCTGGGAAGGAATTTTAAGGAGTTATTGGTGCCAGTTATAGGCAATGCCAAAAGAGGTCATTGCGTATGCATAGATTTAATCTAGTTTTCAGATGATACAGAGCTAAACTGAAAACAGGCCCAGCCACATCCTTACTGGCCTCTGACACGTTATTTTAGCTTCTGCAGGAATGCAAGCTGAAACAGCGCTTACAATGGAGACACCCTATGAAAATTTGGGCGTGCCACATTCAAAATTATTTGCCTGTTTGTATTTTGTAAAGCAATCCATAGTGCCACTGCACTAGATGGGATTAAAAAACCCAAGACTGACCCATCATTAATGGACAGGGTTGAAGGCTGGAAATCCCAGATTTGAACAACTGCTCTCCCAGGTTTTCTATGCAAGTTGTAGCAAGCTCTTGCAAGTGAACATTTCAAAACTGATTGCCTAACTTTAGGTACTCTAATAAAGTTGGTCTGTTTGCCAGAGCCACTGAGTCTGGTTGCTGCATTTAAGTTGTGCAAAGGATGTGGGGTTCTCCGTATCTCTGAAAATCAGCCTGCTGTTTTTCCTTTAGGTTACTAAATTGAGATATAGCTGAGTACAATTAGAAATTCAGCTTTGTAAACCTTGTTCTCTGTTTTGATGAAATTTGCTGTGAGAAATCTTATATAAGCATATAGAGCCTAAATGAATATCAAGTCTAAGTCCAGGAATAGGATTTTTTTGTGTGTGTTTAACTGTAAAATGCGGCTATGGGTATTAACCTGATTCATCAAAGGCTTCAATAAGCACGTCCATTGCATTTTGCATAATGCTTATCTTCTGTTTGAGGTTCTCCAAGATCAAAGAATTTCTGATCAATTGAAACTATCCCCTGAGCCTAGCCTTCACACAAATTATATTTTCTCTTTTTCGTGTTCCAAGGATTGTCTTTCAGTCTTTGAAGTTAACCTGAACAGATTCTGTCATGTTCTGAGTGGTATCATTCGTGATTCTCAAAGGTCAAGCTCATAGGATAAAACAGACAGCAGACAGAAGTAAAGGAAGTTTGGGAGGATAAGAGGCAGTAAAAAGAAAGACACTGATAACCAGAAAAGAGAAATATGAGTGAACAAAAGTGCAAAAGACTAATACCAAATTCGATAAGAGACAGAAAATATCAGAAAGGAAATGTTTGAGAATGAAAAATATCCAGAAAATCAATGAGAAATATCCAGCAAGTCTTGCTGTTTGTGGTTTTTTTTAATACGAAATGTTATTTGGCCTTTTAAAAAGTTTAGGATTAAAAACTGTGAAAAACCCCCAACATTGGAGGACATGAAAAAGAAAGATTATTAAAGAAAGACAAAAGAAAATGGAGAGAAGGGAAAAAGAAAATGTATATGGTGACTTTCATTGCTTTTTAGTGATAGAAATGAAAGGGCTGAGGAAGTTACAAAGAAAGACAGCAGCCTTTATTTAAAAAGGGCATGATTACTACACAACTAAGCTATAATGGCTTTTGGACTCCTCAGGTTTTCATAGCTAAAATCCTCACTACTCAATACCTACGAAGATTACGATATTATAAAATAAATGCAGCAGAATTTGTGATTACTGTGTAACAATAATCAAGCAACTTTTTTACGTCTTTTAAAATGTAGGAACATAATATTAATATTTACTAATAATAATGCAATAATATTATATCTATTTATAACATTAATATTTAACTTAATATTAATGTAGAAACTTACTATTTTTCTGAGGTAAGATTATCGTTTTTCAGCTGCTTCTGTTCCAAACAAAATTCCTTCCCTGGGCATATTTAACAGCTGTGCAGATGTCACCGTTTTCTTGTCTGACTGTGCTAGACCCAGCACTAGAGACAGAGTTCATAACCAAGTGGAGAAGGCTTCAAGCTGATCATGAAAAGGAAAAGCAGGCATAGCTTCACAGGCCAACAGTATCTATCCCATTCTGCAGAGAGACTGCTCTTCCCGTTCCCGGCTTTGATCCCATTTCCCAGAGCTAGAATGGGTCCCATTTCCCAGAGCTGCTGGGCTTGAGCAGGGTCATTGCTGGGCAGGGGCAGTGGGATTTGTACCACTTCATTTTAGCAGCGTGAAGGTAAGGTGCCTTGTCCAAGCTATTCCTCTATAGTCCGTCTACATTCAACATTTGCTGGCAGTTGTTTCCCTTAAACTCCCAGTAACTGCTGGCTAAAATGGGGGTCAGAAAACATGGCCAGCTCACCAACAGCTGCAGAACGGAGAACAACCTCAATTCACAAAGGAGCTGAGTCCCCCCTGAAACGCATTTCTGCATCTAGCAATCTCTGCGCAGCCTGTGGCATTTAAGTTCATAAATATTTGCTTTGTATCAACATTTAAAAATAGAGGTAGTGAGCAGATCCTGCTGCTATATTCGGTATTAAAAGGCCTGTGATTTTAAATACCAGCTCCCTGCCCATCTCTGTCCAGCTGGGAGCATGCTACGGTGCAGGTGAGGAGACAGTTACATGTTACTTCAACATGTACCATTCTCTGCACTGCCTCCATCTACCAGTACATTGCTTGTTAATGAACGTAATACATTTCTCCTCTGATTCACTGTATTTTTCCAAATGCTTTCAGTACTGAAGGTTTCTCTTTTTTTTTTCCCCCCAGAGCAAATCCTGTAGAGCTAGTAAGGAAACAAGCAAGAGGGAGGGAATCAGCTCATGCAGGCTTTTGAAAAGGAATTTATCTATTTCAACTTGCAAATTGAAGTTCTGATAGTGTTTTTAACAGCACGTCCATACCTAACTTCTGCTTAAAGCAAGAGGGGCTAGGAACCGCTGTGCTTTGCGAAATCTCCCCGAGGAGTTGTTTTCATCTTCAAATATAAAAAATAGGATGCTTGGACTTTCAGGGCCTCTTGCAGTTTCACTTACTTACAAAAATAGTACCTCCCTACAACATGGATGCACTGTGAAGAGAATTGCACAAAACTATCACTGAAAGGTTCTTAGATTCTCTCTTGTAAGGGTCTTATAAAATAAACAGAGGTGTTAACAAGCCTAGTTAGTTGTAACTGGTGTGGTGTTCCCGCTGTTCGTCTATTTTGGTATGTTGGTGGCTTTCATCTGACCAGCTGATTGCTTTCTGTTAGACAACATTTTTGTAAAGACTCTTGGTATTTTATACTTTATAAAAATTGAGACCGCACCTGCTACAGGCACTATGCATTTGACTTCTTCATTGATCAATTTTTCCCTGGCACACACCTCTAAGAGAAGTCAAGTCTTTTCAATCCATCATGAGCTGCTGTAAAGATTTGCTTCATAGAAGTTTGCACTTTCCACTAGTGACACTCAGAGCTGAAGAGAAAAGGCAACAGCTGTAAGGAGCACACTGCAACCAAAGACTACGCTTGTCATAAAGTCATGGAAGAATAATCTTACAAAGCTTCTGTGCTTTTTTTTAAAAGGATCATATTTTCAAACTTGGAGCCATAAATATTAGGCACGTCAATAAAGCACCTTCAGTGCTGAATACCTACAGCACGCATGGAAACTTGTATTTTCTCAGCACCTCTAAAATTCAGTCTACCTGTAATTTGGCTGCACAAATACGGAGCGATACACCTAACCCAGCTCTGAAAAGTTGTGCTGTGCTGTACAATACGTTTCCAGGTTATAAGTGGGACATTTCAAAACCCTCCAGCTATACTGACATAGAAGCTATGCTTGTTAAGATCCCGTTATTGGAAGATTCCTTTCCTCTTCCGCCCCCTCAACCAATCCCCTATCTTTGGAAGCACAGATGCCATCTGTTCTGGGCACTGCTGACTACCAATGGAGCAACATCGGTGCATTAATGACCACTTCGATGAAAATATCCTGATAACCAGCTTATGGGAGCGACAGAGAGGGCAGGAGCCCCAGTTCTTCCCCATGCCCCCCCACGCACATGCACATCACTCACTGCCTAATGGCACATGTGGGCTATGCTACCTGCTGCAGCCGGAGCTCAGCACCTACCCATCATCTCCTCCTGTCCCAGCACTGCCATATTTACAGCACAGCTTTTATTTAGCAAGACTTTAATGAGACTCATTGCTGGTGCCTGCAATTTTGGAGGGTAGAAATGTCAAGGATGGCAAACAAAACCAACAGCCACCACATGTCCTTGAAGAAGATCACACAAGCCTTCTGACCAGCCTCCCCAGTGTGAAGCAGCCAGGGCACTAGCGTCTCTAATGCTGTTCATTTGTAATGCTTCGCAAAAATGGCTGTCCAAACTTAATGGGGGAAAATCTGTAGGGGTCTTTAACTCCTACTTTTAATTAAATTCTCAAAGTCTTAACAAGCAGGAATGAGGCTAAGATGGGACAGTTACAGTCACAATAATTAGTTTCACAGAGCTCCTTAAATCCATAAAAATTGAGAGGTCATTACAAAATGGGAATCACTTGACTTCATATGACCTTTGTAAGAGAGGTGAGTATAGCTTTGAAAAAAAATTTTAAAACTTATATATGAATCACTCTGTTAGAGGTTAGGATACTTTTACTGTTTATTTAATCAGAAGTAAACTGAGAACAGATCACAATTCTGAACTAATGGAGGCTTTAATGATGGTGATTGAGTCACTTAAAGAGCAAATGAAAATTTCTGGCTTGTTAGAGATCAGTTTAACAAATATTAACTTGTAGTTCCTCCTCACAGTGTTAGTTTCTGACTAAAAATGGTTTCATTTTGAAACTAACTATACGTCAGAAAAATAAGGTGCGAGAACGTAGGTTCACATCAGAAACTAAAAATATCTCTATGTGTACTTTCTTCATTTGGACAACAACAGCTTTTCTGGAAATTTCTGGAGTAGGGTGTACTCTACTGGTAAGCAAAGAACAGTAGTCTTCTGCTACTGAAAATAAATCTCAGTTGCATTTCCAATATTAGATAACAGTATTCAGGATGTTTTAAATCAAATACAAAGTTTTTCATGTTTATGTCAAAAAGCAGCAGTATTTAGCATCTCAAGCAAGCATGTTTGCACCAGCTGACCAGCTTGTGTACGTAGAACCGCTTTTGTGGTGGAGCTTGGCTACAGTGATGCATCAGTTATTGTCAGACATTGACCAGTGAGGTTGATGTTAAATATTAGGCAAAACCAAGACTGTCCACGTGGAAAACTATGTTGCACTTAGCATTTTATTCACTTACATGTTCTAAAGTGTGGTAAATCTTCCAGTTTAGACAATCCACTGGACATGGGCTTTCATGTGCTTCATTTCAAGTGCTTTCTTGAAATGGCAAGGTCAAAAAAAAGCCTGAGCAGTAAGTCCAGCACACATTGTCTAGACCATCTTGGTAAATATTAGTCCCAGTTTTAGCATGTCATCTTACATGGCATGGAAACAAAAGGAACAATCAGCATCATATTTAGTGGTAAGAACAGATGAAAAATAAGATGTCTCCAGCCTAGCACCTGGTCTGTGTTCAGCCTACAACTTTACAAGTTGTGAATTAACCATTCACAGTGTGTACTGTGAGGGCGTACAATGCATCTGTGTGATTTACTGACCTTAATGTCATTAGAGTTATTTCAAATGTTTTCATATGTTGTTCTTTAGGGATTAGTTGCCTTGGGAATCGCTTGTATTATTTAACGTTATTTTCCCTACTGGCATAGCATGATCTTGACAGATAGCCTTAAATGGTGCAGAGGTGGGGGTAGTGTACTTTTTGACCATCAGTCTGATACTCTGATTTAACAAAATTGCCATGATATTAAACATAAGTAATCCTTCCCAAGCATACAGCCAAGCCTATGTCAAAGGATCAAAGTTTATGCTATTTTGTGTCTTCAGCTGAAAAAATAAAGCTAGCAGGAACTAAAAACTGATCTACATGGTGCCAAGTGGTGCGTACAGTGGCAGAGCACTTAACCTGGATATGGCATCTGGGCCCGAATGCTACATCTAGCTCTTGACAAAGCATTTAGTTTTGTTGTCTTGCCATATTGTATAACTGGAGTCCATGTGATTCATACAGATAGGTGCACTAATAATAATAACAGTTAAGCGGGAATACCTTGTTTCCAGAAATCAATATATGAAAGCAGAGGAAAATGAACACATTTTCAGCTTTTGGGGGTATTTTTGTGTGTTTATTTCTAAAGGGGGGAGACATGGTTTGATAATGTCTTTAAGTAGATGGCATTCTAAACTGCCCCAGATTTTAATCAAGTTTAGTGCTATCACTATAGTGCTATTTCTATGACAAAATTCAAGGAGCGGAGACATTGTTTCCCGTAATTATTGTTCAAGTGTACTTATAATGGCTTTTTGGAGCACTGGCTTTTCACATACTAGTAGCACTATTATTCATTTTATGCAGTCTTTTGTTTAGTGAAGAGATAAAAGTATTTGTTATCCAGCAAAGTAGGCTAATTTGCAATATGTGGGAGACTCACTGTAAATTGCTGAAGAAAAAAAGCAAACCATAATAACAAATAACTAAAAGCATCAGTCACAAATAACACAATGTACTTGGTTTATTTTAGCAACAGTAATTTTAATTCCTTCATAATTAACCTGTAAATTAGCTTCCTTTTAAGAAAAAAAAATGTACATCATCTGTTACTGTCTGGATTTAGTATTTGGCTATGAAAAAACCACAGTTAGGGTAAAACTGATTACTTGCTCTACTGAGTGTAAGTCTAACACTTACTTATTCCTCACAATGGTGTGAAGGTAGTTGTTATTAGCCAACAGAATAGGTTTCCTAGCTATAAAAATTCATTAGGTTTTCTCAGACTTCTGGGATAGGAACATTAAGGCATTCTGGTAGCTCTTACATTATGCAGATTACTAAAACCTATAATCTGATCTAGACAGAAATCACACAAACTATATTTTTGGACATTCACTGACTATTCTTTACATTACCTCAAAATAGCAAATTAACTCAAGGTTTTGGCTGTATGAGATCTTAAGAATCTAGAGACCAAGTATCATAATTTAAAGTACTGGGTTCCAGCTATAATACCTTTCAACATTTAGTCTAGCAATATCCTGGTTTCTGCTGATAGCAAAGAAGCACTCTTGCTACCATATTGTTCATACACAGTTCAGACCATCACTGAAGTACTGCTTTGCCAGGCTCCACAACAGTCAAGAAACTAAGCAATGGCACAGAGTAGCTGTGAGCTGCTTCCCCTAGAAACGTCTGCCCCATACCTGTCAGTGTTTAGCAGGCATTTGGACAATGCCCTTAACACTATGCTTTAACTTTTGGTCAGCCCTGAAGTGGTCAGGCAGTTGGACTAGGTGACCGCTGTAGATCCCTTCCAACTCAACTCTTCTATTCTATTCTATTCCATTCTATTCTATTCTATTCTATTCTATTCTATTCTATTCTATTCTATTCTATTCCATTCCATTCCATTCCATTCCATTCCATTCCATCCTATTCCCTGCACTCACAATGAGTCGAATAATGATGAGACCGTTATTTGCCTGAAATGCCAGGGGGTTTTCAGCTCCAAAAACTCTTTCAAGGACACAAATCACAAAGGTTACAAGTGGAAACGGGATTTTATTTTATGCTATTTTACGTTATTTTTCTGAATCCGCTTCAGAGCCGATGCTCACAAGCATTAACCCAACGCCCACGTGGAGCCAGGAGCTGGCTGATGCATTCTTCAGTTTAGCTTGAAAAAACATGCCTTGCCGTCTGGCAAAGGAAAGCCACACAGACACAGAAAGCAGCAGCAGGAACACAGGCCAAGCAGTCCCTGTTTCCTGAAGAGTGAGAACTTGAAGAATGAGCATCCGTACCGACCACACACAAAAGACGACGACGAAGAAGAAGAACAAGACGACAACGAAGAAGAAGAAGACAGCGAAGAAGATGAAGACAACGACGAAGAATAAGAAGATGATGAAGAAGACAACGACGAAGAAGACGACGAAGATGAAGATAATGACAAAGAAGATGACGAAGACAATGACAATGAAGAAGAAGACGATGACAACGAACAAGAAGACGATGAAGAAGAGGAAGAAGATGACGACAAAGAAAGCGACGACAAAGAAGAAGACGACGATGAAGATGAAGAAAACGATGATGAAGAAAACGATGACGACGAAGATGACGACAAAGAACAAGACGACGACGAAGAATAAGAAGAGGATGATGACGAAGAAGACAACGACGAAGACGATGACGATGAAGAAGAAGATGATGAAGAAGATGAAGAAGACAACGACAACAAAGAAGACAACGAAGAAGATGACGATGAAGAAGATGACGATGAAGAAGATGACGACGAAGATGATAAAAAAGTAAACAAAGAAGGTGAAGACAACGAAGAAGACGACAGATGACGAAGAAGACAATGAAGACGAAGAAGACAACGAAGAAGACGACGATGAAGATGACGAAGAAGATGAGGAAGAAGAAGACGACAACAAAGACGAAAAAGAACACGACGATGAAGAAGAAGACAACGAAGAAGAATAAGACAACGACGATGAAGAGGACGAAGACGACGACGACGACGAAGAAGAAAACAATGAAGATGATGAAGATGATGACAAAGAAGATGACAATGATGAAGAAGACGATGACGAAGAAGACAATGAAAAAGACGATGACAACGAAGAAGACGACAAAGAAGATGAAGACGACGATGATGACGACGAAGAACACGACAATGAAGAAGATGATGAAGAAGACGAAGACGACAATGACGACGACAAAGAAGACGACAACGAAGAAGACGACGATGACGACGAAGAAGAAGAAGAAGGAGAAGGAGGAGGAGGAGGAGAAGGAGAAGGAGGAGGAGAAGGAGAAGGAGAAGGAGAAGGAGAAGGAGAAGGAGAAGGAGAAGGAGAAGGAGAAGGAGAAGGAGAAGGAGAAGGAGAAGGAGGAGGAGGAGGAGAAGGAGAAGGAGAAGGAGAAGGAGAAGGAGAAGGAGAAGGAGAAGGAGAAGGAGAAGGAGAAGGAGAAGGAGAAGGAGAAGGAGAAGGAGAAGGAGAAGGAGGAGGAGAAGGAGAAGGAGAAGAAGGAGGAGAAGGAGAAGGAGAAGGAGAAGGAGAAGGAGAAGGAGAAGGAGAAGGAGAAGAAGGAGGAGAAGGAGAAGGAGAAGGAGAAGGAGAAGGAGAAGGAGAAGGAGAAGGAGAAGGAGAAGGAGGAGGAGGAGGAGGAGGAGGAGGAGGAGGAGAAGAGGTGTGTGGTACCGCGGGGTATTTTCCAAAGTATGACACATATTGATGACAAGTATAGTTTTTGCCTTCCAAAACTTGCTCTGCTCTGCTTCTTGGCCAGTGGTGCACGAAAAGCGCTCTCGTGCCTGCCCTGCGCTTGCAATGCACGCAGGGAGAGCTGGAAAGTGGCAGCTCCGGATGGGGCAGCAAGCCTGGAGCCCTTCCAAGCACAGGCTGTTTTGCACAAGCAAGAACCCCTGGGGAAATGGAGCCAAGGGGAGAGCAGAGCTCGCTCCCACTCCAAACTTGCAATGGGCAAGAGAGCCAGAGAGAGCCAGGGCACGAGTGGCGCCTTGGAGGTGCAAGAGCAGCAGGCAAGGACTGAGCCAAAAGGGTCCAGAGGAGCCCTGACAAGGGGCTGTGCTCAGTGCTACAGAGGAAAAGCAGCAAACCCCGGGGGCCACCCTGGGGGCCCGCCCTGGGAGTCTAGAAAGCTTCCTCCCCCCGGACGCGGGGCACAAGGGCCACCTTTGTGGAGCACGAGCAGCAGGCACCTAGCCAAAATGGCCCAAAGGAGCCCTGGCAAGGGACCGAGCTCAGTGATGCAGAGGAAGGCAAAAAACCCCCGGGGACACTTGCTAGCCCACCGTGGGGGAAAAAAAGCCTTCCTCCCCCCAGCTGTAGGGCACAAGAGGCCATCTTCCTGGTGCATGAGCAGCAGGCAGGAACCTCGCCAAAATGGACCGGAGGAGCCCTGACAAGTGGTCATGCTCAATGCTGCAGAGGAAGGCAAAAAACCCCCGGGGACCAGTGCCAATCTGCCCCGGGGGAAAATTCCTTCCTGACCCCAGAGCTGGCGATCGGCTGTTCCCTGAGCATGCGAGCAAGACCTGCCTCCTCGTCCCACAGGCTGGTCATGCCTCCCAGGAGATGCCCAAGCCCTATTCTCCCTCAACCTGGCACCATCTCAGGGGCTTCCAAGAGTGGCCAAATGCCCCCAGCCTGATGGCCCTTGGGGGCAAGAATCCTTCCCACGCCTGGCAGGGCACCAGTGGCTGCTCCAAAGCACTGGGACCCCTGGCAATACCTGTGCATCCCATTTCTTACAGCTGCTGCCCCTGGCTCCACAGGGGATGAGGATGGCGAGCTCTGCAGTGCTCCTCAAGAAGGCATTCCCTTGGTCTTGCCTCTGCTATCCGGCTGAAAAGAATTTCCGTCCCTCAGATGAGCTTTGAAGGTGGCCCTGCCAGGAGCTGGCCTTGCAGCGGGGAACCTCCAGCAGCCTCGTCCAGCCTCCTCCGGTCTTCCTCCCTCAGCACCCTCCAAGTAATTCCACCGCCTCCTCAAGGACTTCCTCTCAGATGTCTTTGGGCTGCCCCCGGGCCAGCTCTGGCAGCGGGACACGGGAGGATGCTCCCTCTTATGCTGCCCCGGGGCATTGTGACTGCTGCGTTGCCGGGTGGTGGCACTGTGACATGGCGGTGATGGGGGCCCCCCCATGCGCAGCCCCGCCCACAGCCCCTCCACCCAGCATCCTTTGGAGGAAGGCCTTTGGGGTGCTGGCCCGGAGGCAGTCCCTGTGCCCAGGAGGCCCAGGGGGCTGTCCCTGCCCTTGGGACATCTTTGTCCTTGCACTTCAGTAGCTCCTTTCCTCCTTTGGCCTTCACCCTTGGTATCTTTCTTGAAAGTGATGGCAGCCCTCTCAGCCTTTGTCTTGCTCCTTCTAGTCGTCTTCATCTGTAGGCCCTCCATGCCCCTAATACACTGCTTAGTCTTTGTTTACCTTCATCCCACACGGAATTTGTCTGTCTTGAAACTGAGGAACGAGGAAGGTCCCTAGTGGTACCGGTGACTTCTCACCAGGGCTTTGCACAATGCTTGTCTTTCCTATGGAAAGGCTTGTAGCGCTTAAGAAATCTCTTTTGCGTTTGTTACAGAGGGTGTTTAGGAATTTGCTGGTGTTTATTAACGTTAGTAAGTGTCTAGTTTGGGGGGTTACCTGTTGTATTACTACTGTGGATCTTGATTGCAACACTTCACCGATTGCTGCTTAATTTCATGTTGTTGACAGATCAATAAAGCGCTTCGATCCCAATTTGGTTTGAGCCGCGTGGACTGAGCAGGCTTTCCCTGCAACACTCGCGAAAAACAAGTAACTGACTCAGTTGTGCAGATCAGTTTAAAAAACCTCAGCCAAATACCACTGAAGGAAAGGGTACTGTACAGAGAGAGGGTAGAGATTGGGAGATTGACAACAAATCACCCCAGGAAGTTTGTTCACATCCTTGAAATGCAGGACTGTTGGTCCCTCTCCCAGAAGCCTTATTTCTTGAGCGGTCTATCAGGGGACAAGGGAAAGCCACCGAGTTTGGTATTGGAGATGTTGCTGTAGGCTGCAGAAGACAGCCCCAGCTGGCTTCCTATCTGAAATGAGGACATTTTTGTGTCTGTCCAAACAAACTGTTCTTTTAGGCAAAACACCATTATTCACAGCGAAAACAACAGTAGAAAATGCTACTGCCTCTGCCCACTCCTGGTACAAAACGAGCATAATCACCTCTTAGAAACAACCAGCAAAAAATAATACACACACACACACACACACACACACCCCTGTGTCTATCTCTACACCTGTCTCCCGGGTTAGTGCAAACAGACCCTCACATCACAGCAGTACCGGTAAGGCCAATGGAGGGCAGGTGCTGAGGACACCAGTTCGAAACAGCAGAGCTGCAGCCAGGGCAAAGGGAGACAAGCTGGAGGGAACCGCAGCAGCAATGCTCTTGCAAGAGCTGTTCATAAGCAAAGGCAGGAAACAGGAGAAGCCGTGAAGGGACGGCTTGTTGCCGATTCACACGATGTCCTGAGTTGGTACCGAAAGGGAAGGGTGGGCTCTAGAAGTAAAGGATCAAGAAACAGTGACCTCCCTAGCCGGGAGAAGAGCCGGGCCGTGGGGGAAAGGAGGCGATGGACTGAAACCTCTTCTCTGTGTTAGAGAAACACATGGCGTGTGGCATAGGCTACATTTCAGAAAGCTTTCCAGGTACCACCTGTTCTCCTGACCACAAAAACCACCTCTCTTCTTACCATTCCTGCCAACATCTGTGTTACGCTGATGCCGCGCACTGATACATGCAGATAATGCATTAAATTACTACAAATGATCCCCTTTGTGATTGTTATAATTCACTGGTTTTACCTGTCAAGCTGGTGAGAAGTTGGGATACACATATCTCCTCTGCCTACATTCTTCCACCAGAAAACTCTACAGCGAGACCTAAACCATAAGCTTCAAGCATATAAACTCTGAAGTATCATGGCACTGAGTATATTTAAATATATTATGACCAATCTCTCATGATGACCCTTATCAGACCTTCCTGCTTGGAGGAATTCTGTGTACAGTGGCTAAACCCGATACCGATGAGAGAGAAACTAATTCCCCTACAAGGGAATGTGTCCTGTGAAGCATCTAAAGGGATCAAACCAAGGAAAGCGAGCCTTGGGAGGTCTGAAGTTTCAGCCTGAGTAAGCATGCAGGAAGGATAAACTCTTGTGTTGAATCTGCTGAGGTGAAAAGCTGAGCTGTGACTTGCATGAGAAGTGTGCTCCTGTGGACTTCTCTTCCTTGCTCTCCTCCCTTCAGGTAGAAATATTGTGAGAAAAAACCTCAGAAGTTAAGCCCAAAAAGGAGCGTTTCAGTATGAAAAATGTTCATGCAAAACACCAATTTGCTTCAATACACATGTTCTGTCTGCAAACAGCTGCCTCCATATACATCATCACAAAATATCAAACCACTGCAGAAAACAAAAAGAAAAGGAATACACCTGTAAGCATCAATGAAGCTTATAGTTCTGCTTCGTTAGGAGCGGGTTAGCTGATACTCAAAATAAAAATAAAAATAATGAGAAGCATAACCACGGTTGTCTTTCAGTCTGTAAAACCTCCTGCAAAGAAAGAGCTCTAACAAGTTAAACCAATTCTGAGTCGTGGATCTCAGGCCCAAGAGAAACCTTCGGCCCAATGAAGAAGATGATGGAAAAGGAAAAGGCAGACACCTGGCAGAGAAGAGCAAAATCAGAAGTCTTGAGAGCTACTGTCCTGTGCCATTCTTGGTGATACAGCCAGCAAGAGTGCTTGACAGTATTAACATTGGCCTGTGGCTATAAAAGGAGCAGCAGATTAATCAAAGGTTACCATATTTGTGCAGCATTCTTAGACTGCCTTTTTATTCAATATATGGATCTGGCACTGCCTGTCTTCCACATGCAGATGCTGGTCGTCTTTGTGAAGAACAACCTGATCTCTGCAAAATGTTTTCTACCTTCTGGCAAACATTCACAGCACAAGAAGCAGTAGAGCACTGGAGTATCATCTGCCACTGACAGATTCTTTCAGGCACCTTTGAATTTGGAAGCACAGGTGATGTCTTTTCTCACTTAGTTTATACAAACATTCATGATAGACAGTGAGCCCAAGACTGATTTACTAGCAATGATGGACAATCCTGAAACTCAAATTTTCCACTCAACAGAAGAGCTGTAGAAATTGGTAGCCTTTTCACAGTGTGTTCAAATACCGTACTCAACCATATATCCCTTTCCCAAACACTTTTGTTTTACATTTCCTGTATCTTAGCTTGCAGCCCCCCAAGAATGAACAGCAAGGGCAAAAACATGCCTGCTGCCTCTCGCTAGTTCAGGCAAACAGAGGTTCTCAGAGCTGGGGAGCAAACTGTGCTTGGCTCAAAAGCAGGAATAAAGCCTTAAAATGGGGAACCATCACTTATGAGCCTAGCCAAACATTCTTGACCGAAACATTGAGGAAAATTATCTGCCAGAAAAAGCAAGAGATGTTCAATACAGCCATGCAACCTTTACCAAATACAAGTATTAGTACTGTAATACAGTATCATACAGGAACAGCTAGGTTACTAGCAGTGATTGTATTGCTTCCTTAAGTCGACACTGTCAAAGTGACCTGTAATTGGCAGATTTGGTGCCACTTATTAAGACCAACAAACCAGCACAGAAGTAGGTGATACCACTTAAGCACTTAATCTCAGTTTTGCTTTGTTTTGAGACTCTCTATCTGACATGAGGCATGGAAATTGAAAGACACAAAAGGAGGATATTTTGTGGTTCTGGAGAAGTCATGCATATGAATAATAAAGATTACAGCCAGTGTGTATTCCTTATGTCAGCCTCGATAACACTGCTTTCTCTTAGCACTCATGACAATCCTTGCCATTTTTGGCAAATGTATTAGCTGAAAAAAAAGACAGCTGTAGCTTAGTAATCTCAAACTATTAGCAAATTTGAACCTACGGGCAGGAAGTCCAACTTCCCAGATGAACAGCATAATAGCTCCCCACTCTTTTTCACTTCTGCAAAGCACAGTAAGGCTCACGCTAGTACAACCAAAGCCTAGTGCTAGATGGGAAGAACGTTCTCCTGCTAAGTGAGGCAAATTTACAGATCCCCTTAGAGAAAGAAAAAAATGAGGACAATGCTCTCACTCTGATAGAAAAGAAAACAGAACTCAGTTTCTAGTACTCGTAGACAAACTTTCAGGTCAAATGAAATGCTTTGTGTCAAACAAACTGAAGATTTAGGAGGGTAAGGGGGACAGAAACGGGAAGGAAAGAAGGACATAGAGAGTTCTTTCAGTTGGAAAAAACTGTGAACATTTGCACCTGCCATGATCTGTAACAATTTCTGAAAACAGTTATCCACACAGACCTTCTCCCTGCAAAGAAAATGACTAGTAGGAATTTCATCAAGCGGAGGTAATTCAAAGCATTCTGCCTTGAATTGGTTAATGCCAGATTCAAATATAAAACCCTTGTAGGGCCTAGCGAGAATAAGACTTTTGAGAAAGCAGTTTGGTTAGGTAATGGGCAAAACTTTGTCCCATTTCACAGGGAAGAGAGAACAGTTTTCATTGGCTTCTAGTGGTAATAGTTTTCATTGGCTTTTAGTGGTAAGTTTGATGACACCAGATACAAAAGAAAGCTTAGAAATATCTTTTTAAGGACAAAAACAGTAGGAAAATATTTTAAGCTAATTCCTGGAGGTAGAAGAATATCGTTGTAATAATCCAGCTTAAAAGAATGTGTGAGATGCATAGAAAATCTCTTCTGGTACATGCTCTTGATACACGAAAAGACTGAAAGTTGGCCTCTGAATCTCCTAGATATGTGGAAACATTGAGACTTAAGGATGTATGACTGAGTACCCAGTATTCTGGCTATGAAAGAAGATTAAAAAAACCATGCACTAAGGGGTCCTTATCCACTGTGTAAATGCAGAGTATCCAGAAAGCTCTGTGCCTCTTTACCAGGTTGCAAGATTAATTTCCAACATATCGTTCTGACTTGTAGCAAGAAAAATATTTACTCAAGCATGCACCTAACATATATCACACAACCTCCCTAGAAGTTTGACTGATCAACTTTTGCTGAACCTCATTATTTTCACTCAGGCATTCTTACTTACGCTTTGGAATAGATTTTTATGTGTGTGCGAGCTGTACAACATACATATGGTCTCTTCAGTTTAAATCCATCATATTCATGTACAGCTTGCTTCCCAATACAAAAAATTCCAGAGCTGAGGGCACCTCTCAGCTATAGCCATACCTTGTAAAAATATTACCTGTGAAATTTTGGCTTTCAGGCTCCAAAAAATCGATTTGAGAGTAAGTCTAATAGCATTTGGCTCTATTAAATTTCTGAGGAGCCTTCATCAGTTCTCAAGGAGGAGGGACAGTAAAGAAAGTGTGCTCCGCTCACCACGACTGGTTGGAAACAAGTGCAAAACAGGCTTCCAGACATCCACCCTTCCTCGTGGCGGATTCAGGTGTGTGAGCCAAAGTTGTTGATGCTGCCTGCCCCTGTGCAGAACTAAAATCGCTTTTGGACTATGGGAATTCCTTACCTAGGGGTCTGAGTATTTCAGTTACACCACTGACAGGGTCTCCTAGTCAGGCATGTGATAATCTCCACTCTGGCGCTCAGGGAGTTCCCTTCCACAAAGGAAAATATCGTAACACGCTGGCATCAAATTTGACAAAACCCAAAGGCTTAAAAGCAGATGCTAGCAGGCCCACTTTCACATCATCAAATCCCTAACTCTATCAGGCTGTACCTATCCAGCACGTTGTTGCAAAAAAACAAAACAAAACAAACCCTCTAACTGAGTTTAGGAAACACCACTCAAACTTTTTTGCATGTTTACCAGGAGATTTATCAGGTTAGGGAGGAGAGTTGCAGTCCCCTACCCACTAGCACTGCCAAGTGCAATGGGAATGCTCTGATCAAACATCTCCAATACACATGCACAGCAAAGTCTGTGCCATCAGCTTAGTGCTAAGTCTGCTCTCAAGCAACTTTTTCAGACTGTAGCTTGCTAAATCTCCTCCTTCCCTTCTCCACCTAAGCTTGTATATCCTGATAACCTCTTTCAAATTTAGCAGATCGCATTTAACAAATTCATTTTAGTTTCACAGGCCTTCCCCTCAGAGTACCGTTTTCCCAGATCTTTCAAAGCACAAGTTTATTAGTTAAAGCTGTACATATCCAGTGATTTTCTGTATCTAGATGTATTCTGAAGGTCAAATTATCCATTAATAACTTTTTTTTGCAGCTCTATCATATTATTGCCCCAAGCAAATCTTATTAACATTTTCTTAGTCCCCACAGCACCCGAAGAATTTTCCTGGAAGAAAGTAAATAGCGGTCTCCCTTCATCGCTTTCACTAACCGCTTGCATACTTATAAATAAGCAGCATTGGACTAAGTAACCTAGATTAAAATAATAATGCTCTCATACCTTTAGGAAAAGTCAGATGTGCAAATCAGAGTTCTACTTCATATATAAATTCATTAAACACATTGAGGACTGAAAACATTTGGTAGTTACATTTTGTAATGTAACTTTAAAACTCTTCTATAATTCATCAAATAAATGTATTGGGTAGTGAAAAGCACATTGATCAGTGTAAGTATAACTCCTGTACTTTAACAGAAGTTGTAGTGCAAAATTTTGTTATCTAGGATAGTTTTGGAAGAGGTCTTTGAGTGAGACTTTCAGAAGTCATTCTCATTTTGTGACTCCACTGAGCGTAACTGAAGGAGTTCAAAATACTAAGCACCTTACCACTGATTAAAAAGTATGAATACACTCGGGAATCTCTGTAACAGAGTCTTTACACTAACTTTTAGGACAGATACAAGTCTAGGCAGTGACCTCTCTGCTGTTATCTGTCCTCTCATAATATATTCTCTGTGAACAGTAGTAGCAATCTTGGCAACTCGGAGAACTGTGCATCCAGGCTAGCTACTGTCATATAGGAATTTTCTTTATCTAGTTCTTCAAAACTACTATTTACAAGCTGGAATCTAATACAGTGGTGTGTTTTGTTTTTTTTTTTCTTTTGGGTCAGTATCATAATCAAAGAAATATTTGTTTATATTCAAGCTGTCTGTAGTTTATATAAGACATCATCATGTGGTGTGTTTAACCGCATTCACTACTTTTGCATATCTTACAGAGTCAGTAAATTCCAAAAAGCAGATTTGTCATGTTGCTCGCTTAAACACTTTTGCAATATTGCCTCTCCCTCTCTCTGTTTTTTTTTGTTTTGCCAGCCTGAGTCACTGGTGCACTGGCAGCACAATGGAACTCATATTTGATAAGAATGTGGCAAAAAATCTGGTTATCATCTACCCTTAGCCTGTCCTCCTGGCCATATTGAGGGGGTGATACAATTACTGTTTTCAATCACTGTAGATATAACTAGCAGGGAAAGTATCCCTCTCCATCCGTCCAACCTCCTGACAGTAGTAATAAACTAGCAGCCACTGCATCTCTGTGTCTTTGAATGACTCAGGCTCTTTGCCAGTGGAGCTTCCTACTCACATCGACAGCAAACATTATCATGGTAATTTTCTTGCTTGATGTGTGCCGATTCATTGCTGATGCAACAAGTGCAAAACCTGCAAGTTACTTTCAAAACAGGCCCCTCTCAGCAGCACTGCAAACTCACTTCAGTAAAAACAGAGTGGATTTCTCTCACGAAGTTTGTCCTTGAAATTTTGGCTGCCTCAATCTCTAGGGGAAACTTCTCTCCTTTCATGTGAAGTACATCAATTCCATTGGTCAATTTAAAATGCATTAGCCATCCTGCTATGAGTAATTTGGTAATATTTACTTTGGCATTCAATTACCTCTTCTCTCTGTGACCACTTATCCTGATACTGGAATTCTTTCAATGGATGTATGAGTGACCGGTGTTACGCACCATGTCTTAATCGTCTAGTGAGGATTTTTTCATGGCCTACCTTTTCAGAGAGCCAACCGAGCTACCACGATCATGAACAAAATCAGAGAACTGTGCCTTGCCTTTTTTAAAGTGTATGCAGATCGTAATGCAACCCAAGGGAAAAAAAAAAACAAACAAACCTTCAACACTGCAAACAGTCAGTTCTCAAGCTTGTACTGCAGTTAATCACAAAAGCAAAAAAACCCAGTCTAGTGCAGAATGGTGCTAATTCAGACCTTCCTTCTCCCCATATTTTCTTCCCTTCCTGTCATTTCTCTTCCACTTTCCTTGCTTATCCATGCCTCTGTTGTCCCCTTGGTTTAGGATTTTAAAACAATGATGGCTTTACCTCTGTGTAAATACAACTGCTGTAAAGTACGGCATTAAAACTTACTTTCCAAGACTGAAAAATCAGTCCTTATTTTTTATGATCAGTCCACCCTCCTTTGGATTTGGTTCCTGTCTCCCACAGACTATTTTGTTTGCCCTCACTATACCCAGCCTTTAACACACCATGCAGAACTGGCCATGCTGATGCAGCATCCAGCATGACTAACACAAACTCTCCCCTAGTACAACTCACGTACGTTAGCAAGCCAGAAATTTAGTCATGCCTAGGAATGGTATTTGCAAAGTATGTCTACATGGGCAAAATTAATATAAGCGTTGGGATGCCACCCAGCTGGCTGGACCCTGCTCCACATTAAACCAGTTCCTCAGTGCTTCTCCTGTGCTTAGCCAGCACTGTTTCATTAGAAGAGTGTGTCAATGACTTTGCTTGTGTCCACTTCAGTAGGCTGTGCCGTAGTAAGGCATTATTATACAGGGAAATAATTTTTCAAGCACTTAGGTGACTAAGGACCATTAGCTTTGAGGCGGCCAATTTTCAAAAATGATGTATGGCTGGTGGAGCCAGGATGCAAGTGAAGCATTTTGCAGAGCAATGAAATGTGTTTCTTTCTCTTGCTTCCCTATTTCTCTTTCCTTTCCTATGAAGCTACTCAATTTCTGGGTTGAACTCTTTATACTAATGTAAAGGATAAGAACTTTTTATGACTTCGTTTGAGTTGCTTTAAATGTCTCCTGGTATAATTCAGACTAGAATCTGACTGCAACTTGGCAGGGAAAATCTGTGTGGTTTGTGAGAGTACAGTGCAGAGAACCTTGGCATGGCACAATACCAAGGATACGCAAAACCCATTCTTTTCCTTTGCAGCACAGCTCCAGGAATATAATTCCACAGTCCTCAGGAAAAAATAAAACAGGACTGACTCCAAAACATTACTTTTCTGAAACCTGTCTAAATTTCAGTATGATTTTGCATCACCCATTTCATACTGTTAAAAAGAAAAATTAGCCGCCCTGCTTGCAATCCACATAAAGGTGATGAAAATATGCTATAAGTTTATACTTCATCATCATAAATTAAAGTTATCTACACCAGGTATTTTTGCTCAAATTTCTTCATAGATTGCGAACAGGTTCATGTAACCTACTTACCCTTAAATCAGTCAGACCAAGTACCTTCATACATCTTCCAACCAGCTCACAGCTGAACAGTAAAACTTCCTTTCTTTCAATTTCTACCCTGTTCTCTTTGCAATGTTGTTTTCCAAGTTGTTTTATTAATCTGAAATTCAGTTACAGAAAGATTTCTAACTATGTTGTTATGACAGCTACATTTTAACCACCATCAAAGTTTTCAACGCAATGTTCACCTCGAGGTAATGACTCTTGATGTGAATAATTCAGAGAGCGCCTCATAGCTCGGTTTAACACTTGCTCGACAAGGACAAGCCGTTAGTGCACAGCTGTACCATCCACTCGGGCTCTGAGAGTGGGTATGGTGCAGCTCAGTATGTCTAGGACACGCTAGGAACCCGTGTTTCTCATAAATACAAAAGCGGCTGCTTAGTTATGGATGGAGGAAAGTCTTATCACGTCTAATGGCGTCATTCTGAAACACATTCGACAGCTCTTCTGGCACTGGACTAACTTTGTGTGTGTGTGGCGGGGGGTCGGAGCGATGACCCCTCGGGCAGGACAGGTGCCTGGCGACCGAAGAGATGGCGGTCGGCCGGCCACCGCCTGCGCCACCGACCTCCCGCCCCCGGCTGGCTCATGCCGGCGGGCAGGCTCCGCAAAGGCGCCGAGCTCCCCCCGCCCCGCTAACCCCGGCCGGGAGCCGGCGCCCAGGCCCCTCGGTAGCCCCAGCGCGACTGCGCCAGGCCTCGACCTGCCCCAGCTCTTCTCCCCGGGGGAGCGGCCGAGGGGGTGGCCGGGCACGGGTCACCCCGAGCTCTCCCGGCTCCGCCGGCAGTGCGGGCCGGGGAGAGGCCCCGCGACGCTGCCGCCCGGCCCCCTCCCCCCGCAGCGCCCCTCGCCCGCCTTCAGGGGAGGGGAGGGGAGGGAGCGGGCGGTCCCTCCCGGCGCGGGCAGTCGCGGGCCTGGGCACCCTGGGCACCCAGCGCCTCCCCGCGGGCCGCGGGGCCTCCCCGCGCCGTGGGCCGGGGCGGGGCGGGCAGCGAGGGGCGGCGCCTTCGCGCTCTCCGGGCCGCGCTGGGGGGAGGTGGCGGCGGCGGCAGATCCGGGCCTGGCGGAGGCGGAAGGGGCGGGCGGATGCGGCCTGACTCTGCGGGACGCGCGATGCTGGTGAGTGCGGGGAGGCCGCGGCGTTGTGTCGCAGCGAGGCCGGGCCGGGCCCGGCCCGGGAGGAGGCGGCGGCGGCGGCCCCGTCGGGCCGAGGCCGCGCGGGCCTGGCGGAGCAGGGCCCGGCACTGAGTCACGCCGCGGGGAGCGGGAGCGGGGGAAGGGGAGGCCGGGCCCGGCCTGCCAGCCCGCCCGCCCGCCCGCCTTTCTTCTCCCGGGCGCGCACCTGGCTCTGGAGCGAGGGAGGTGGCGGGAGCTGTGGTCCGGCCCGCTCGCAGATCCGGCCCCAGGAGCCGCGGGCCGGGTCGGAGCGGGGAGGCCGCTAACTGCGCACTCAAAATGCATCGCCCCCCTTGGGGCGCGGGAGCCCGCCCCACCGGATCTGCCCGCCGGCCGGCCTGCCCGCTCCCTCCCTCCCTCCCCGTGCCGGCTTGGCCCGGCCCTCCCTTCCGCCTCCCTGCCCTCCCCCGTGACCGCGGCCCCCGCATGGCCGGGGCCGCCTCGGTGGCTGCTCCTGCTTTTCCCTCCCGCTCCGCGGGCTATTAGACCCCGGCCCGTCCTCCCACAGCCCCGCGCCCCCCGCTCTGCCCCCCGGCCCCAGGACTGCCCACCCCAGCCATCCCAGGCCTTTGCTCTCTTCTCGCCATGAGCTTTTGTCCATAACCTCACTGGGCACTGTTTTCGGGTTTTCACCTGCCATCTCTCCTCCCTGTCCACCGTGCCGCCTCCATTCACCCTCTTGTATCGCAGCCATCCCCAGAGCCCTAGTGACACTCAGGTCTGTCTAGGAGCTCTTTGATTGTACCTAAAGAAATTCCCCCGTGTCCCAATACCATCGTGGCTGCTGGGGGATGTTTCCCACAGCTCCTCCGTGTCACCTTCTCCGGGTTTCTCTCTCTGTCAAGGACTGTGCACCAGGCTTCCCCTTGTTGCCCCCTACTGTTGTGGACTTACCAGAGAAGGTGCCCCCTGTAACCTTTTATCTGTTTGTTTATTTGTTTGTGCATTTATTGCCTCCATCCAGATGATTAGTCCTGCAGTTTTTTTGTCGTTGCAAATAATCAACTCATTTGTTTCCCAGTAACTTTGCCACTGAAAGCTAACTGTGTCCTTACTGGGATCCTCTTCCCATCCTTCTTATTTCCTCTTCAACTTACATTCCATCACCATCATTATCCAGCTATTACCTTTCCCCTTTCAGTTTTCTTCCATTAACTATTTCCTTCACCATGTTTTTTTGCCCTTCTGATCTTATTTTCCTGTCATTAAAACATTCCTTGTGATCTCACCTAATACTCTTTCCTTTCCACATACTCTTTTCCTTTGTAGACTCACATGCTGTCTCCCCCACTTTGTATTTAAATCCTCCAGCTGTGCGTCTGAGGATAAAGGAATTTAACCCTAGGTTATCTGTATACTTGTCAGTCAGCACTAAGAGGACACAGATTATTTACTTGTTTTACCTTTGTTCTCATTTGTTTTGTTACCGACTTCCTCAACAACCTTTCCCCCAGTATATGTTTTCATATATAATCATATACCTCCCCCCTAATACACTCACATATCCCGATGCTAGTTTGGGAAAAGAAAGTCTGTCATGCAAATCCTTTTGGTAGGACTAGGAGGAATGGTCCATGGGGACCAGAAATACCTAGTAGCCACGTAACTTTAATTAGGCCAAATATTGTTTGTAATACCATATTGTGAATTGCTACCTAGTTGATATGGAGTGTGTTTGGAGTATTCTCTTTGGAGAAGTAATGATATACTGCATAGGTATCATGGTACATAGTTTTTACTCCAAAGATGCTCACAGTGAACTGCTGCAATGTTGTGTATTGATGTCTGTGTGGCATTGACACTTTTTGTCTCTGCTGGTGACTCTACTAGAATGAGGTCTTTTCCCCCCGCCTTGCGACTTCTCTTGTTTCTCAGTATTTGTCACCCAACTTCTTATTTTACATCTTTCTTAGTTGCTTTGGTTCTTAAGATTGGTTATGTTTCACAATCGTATTATCACTATGTATTTGAGGTGTGATTGAAACACTGGACGTAGTTGTCCCATGGAGGTGTGGGGAACACATTCGATCTCGGGAGTAATTTATACACCTAACTCTAGAATCCAGGTTCAGTGCCTAGCGTTAACAGGTTCTTATTTTCTCAGCTGAGTACACGCAGATCCTGATAACTCAACAGCAGCTCAGAGCAACTGAACTAGGCTTCTGATCTGAATTACTCCTCTGGAGGAAACTTCTTCCATTGCCTATCCAGGGATCATGTAGAGAACAGTTTCTTAGTTTAGGCACCTAAATTACACATATGCACCCCGCTCCTCGGCTGACAAAATAGTTGTACTGCTTTAACTAAAGGATTTTTTTTCCACCTTAGTCCTTTTTGCACTGGTTTGAACTTGCCTTATAACTTGGGCCTGTTACTTGGACTGTTGGCATAAGAAAACTGCATTGCTTTAATTTAAATAATTTAAATTATTTTAAGCTAAATTAATGCTCACCCTTATTTGGATACTGATTTGGGGGTGGCTTTTTTGAATTTAGCTTATTCTTAGTGTTGGCGTAAAGTCTTACATTCTCAGTATTGTTTTCATAACAATACAGCTAGTCCTTTGAGAAAGTTATCTCGGATATTCGGCTTAAAAAGTGTTTTCTTACAATTTATATGTTAAGATCTCTGAGTACTGCTTTTCATCTGTTGTGTTTCTCAAGTAGTGCCTAGTTTTGTGTAGTCACAATTATTTCAGTGGGGCCCAGCTTAATGATGAGTCACATCGTGGGTGTCAGTGGTTGCATGAATTGGGTATACCTGGAGTCTTCTTTCTTGGCATTGAAGTTTGTTGTTTGTTTGTTTTTAATTCCTAGTGGATGAAACAGCTTTAAAGATGTCCCACTTGCACTTATACCACTCTCAACATCAAAAATATGTATCGTGAATGTTAAGTGAGGGGTTTGTCCTAGGAAGAAGTTGTCAGTGTGTTACAGGTGGATACCGATGTCAAGTGTGCTACACTTTTCAACCAGGATTTTCTAACTTGCTGAGGGCAGAATCAGATTAAAGTGTAAAGTGGCTGGATCAGTGCAGCTGTTCGACAGCATGGCCACGCTGTTGTACTGGCTATGTTGTTGTACTTCCCGTGCTGTCCAGCAAGGTCTGTCTGTGTGCATCGGGAGGAAAACAAGGGTAGGTGTCCCACTTGGATGGGCATGCCAGGAGGATGTGCACAGGCAGTCCCAGCAGCCTGCAGGTCGGTACAGTCTTCCTGCTGCACAGAGCTTGGAGGAAAGAAGAGTGTGGAAAGCTTGGTCTTGGAAGTTCTGCATGTGCTTTAGGAATGCGTGAACTTGCTTTAAACTGACTACTTCGGTGCCAGCATTGTTTTTTGGCAAGAGTAAACTCATAAAAACTTTTTTAATTGCTGTATTTTTCAAGATAATCTTCATGTAAAGAATTGGTTGTTGGAACCAACATTTAGAGGCCTAGATAAAAATTGTAACCTATATAGGGTGCAAACTTAAACTACTATTTTTTGAATTTGTTACGGAGACCATTGAGGTTTCCCTTACTTGTTAAAGGAGAATTTTCAGTAAGGAAAAGGCAAGAAAATTTAATGGTTGGAAAATTATAGAAAACTGCTGAGCTTGTCTACATAAGTAACTTGCTATTTTGTTATAAGAGTTGTAGGTTTATCAGTGGAAGAACGACTACAGATTGACTATTGATGGTTCTACAACAATGCAGTTCAGACCTGTTAACCGACATGTCTAAATGACTTGGTAATAAAGTTGTCTTGAGCTGATGTGCCCTGCTGTGGTGCTGTAACTTGTAGCCTTTAACGTAACTACAGAGGTGGAACATTGTCAGATTTAAACACTCGTCGCATTATCCAGCATGAGTAGTTATATGAGGTTTAATCAGGGAATGGTTGCAGTACAGCTGCTGGGAAAAGCACTGTTTTAGGAAATAATGCATGTCCCAGTGGGTAATTTTCTGACAATTTTCTTTTTACCCACAGAACGTGTGATGCCACAGCAGTGAATTGCATCGTGTTGCTACCTCACCTCTTCTTATAAATGGTACAGATCAAAATCAAATACATTTTTCTAAATAAACCAAACATTTATTACATTCCACTTAATTTAATGTAACGTTTTTCAAATCCCTCTTTGTCTGTGTACCTTGAAAAAATGAATGAAGGCTACTGTGAAAATAGGAAAATACTAATTCCATTTTGCATTTTAGGAAACTGGTATAGAGTCATACACAAGTTTTTGCCAGAGTTGGGATCTTTTGTACTTTATCCTCAAGATTGACCTACCTTCTTTGCCACCTGTATCCTGGACTTGTAAAAAGAAGCATGACCAGCAGGTCAAGGGAGGTGATTCTCACCCTCTATTCTGCTCTTGTGAGACCCCACCTGGACTACCGCATCCAGCCCTGGGGTCCCCAGCACAAGACAGACCTGTTAGAGCGGGTCCAGAGGAGGGCATGCAAATGATCAGAGGGATGGAACACCTCTGCTGTGAAGAAAGGCTGAGGGAGTTGGGGTTGTTCAGTCTTCAGAAGAGAAGGCTTCAGGGAGACTGTATTGCTGCCTTTCAATACTTAAAGGGGGCTTATAAGAAAGATGCCTGTAGTGACAGGACAAGGTGGCAAGGGGCAATTGTTTGAAACTGAAAAAGGGTAGATTTAGATTGGTTATAAGGAAGAAATTCTTTACAATGAGGGTGGTAAGACACTGGACCAGGTTTCCCAGAGAAGTTGTTGATGCCCCGTATTCCAAGTGTTCAAGGTCAGGTTGGATGGGGTTCTGAGCAACTTGATCTAGTGAAAGATGTTCCTGCCCGTGGCGGGGGGTTGGACTAGATGATCTTTAAAGGTCCCTTCCAGCCCAAACAGTTCCATGGTTCTGTGATTCTTGAATTGATTCTTGAATAAACAGTGTAATTTTGATGTGGTGTTCTTCTAAAAACTCAGGAAAAATTGATGTCATCTCCTTTCTTTCCCCTTTTGATTATTCTAGTTTTGGATTCAGAAGGTTTCACTGCTGTAGCTTGGTCTAGCAGATATGAAGCATTGCTTGACAACAGTAGTAAGAATAAAGGGTCGAATACATTTTCTCTGAGGACTTTGTAGTTATGTACTAGATTCGAATATCAGTTCAATACCATTGACTTCTGTTTTTCTTTAGATTAGAAGTACCTAAAGGTGATATAAAATCCTCCTTGTCTTTGGGTTTCATTAGATTTGCTCTAGTTAACGTTGCTGTATGTCTCAAACTTGGTGTTACTGTGAAGCAGAAATGGAAACTTTTTATTCACGCATAGGATGGTGAGGATCCGTGATGACTGAAAGTTTTTGCAGTGTGGGCAGCTTCTCACTCTGCTCTGGTAATGTACTGATCTTTTGAAGACACGGACATGCTTCTCATCTCCCATTTTCATGGAGATACTGGTGGTTTTGCTACTGGGACCCAGATGTATCCAATTCATTAATATACAAGGTAGACAAAAGTTAATTTTTTAAATTTAAAGCAGGGAGCTACAAGGGTTTGGGTTATTAGGAATGCAATTTCAGCCGTAGCTGAACTCAGAAACTTCTTGTTTGTATTTTTAATTTGCGTCTGATGTAACTTGGCTTTTTGTTGCTCTCTGTGTTTAAAATTGGACAATATCTTAATGTGGATTAGAGTTCAGAAGTAATGCTGCTGCTGTGACCTTAGTTCACCCTGTTCTGCTCTGTAATTTAAACTTAATTTCATATGTAAATTTGCAAGCTCCTCTAGTCTCGGAGCAGTGGAGACTGTCATCTGGAAGTTTTATCTAAAGTTGGGAGGACAGAATTGAGGGGAAAAAAGAGGGTTATAGGAAATAGTTCTTGTTTTGTTAGCTGCTGGTCTTTCCATCTTCCTTTTCATGGTGGTATTGTCATGGGCAAACGTTCTGCTTGCTTCTGGGTAGCCAAAGGAGAAACTTTTCACTGTACAATTGAAAATGTTTTTTAAAAATTTCTGCATTTTCTTAAGAAAACAGACTGTTCTCTTACTGTGCTTTTTTCAGAGATAACTTCGGAAAAGTTTTGTTATCTCTGAAAGCGTGCCTTTGCTAGAGTGCCATCACTGATAGGAGTAGTGTAAAATCAAAATGTATATGCTTAAGTAAATTAATTAAATGGATTTTGTTAGGTTCTAATGCAAGCTTAGCTTTAAAACAATGGTGCAAGCTAAATCAACAAGAAGCAGGATCTAAGTGTGGCTGTTAGGGATGTGCATCAATTTTAACTTTTACAAAATTAAGTTGAACTGTTTCACTTCATTAGAGGTCAAAACTGATTAAAAATTTGCTGAAAATTATACTGAATTTATGTGGAACTAATGTGAGGTATAAATTCTTTGCTATGGGTTAGGGCTATTACAGTTCAGATTTCATAGTTGAACCAGAAAAATCATGTATTAATACCTTACTAGACTTTAATGAGAAAGTTCTCATTCTTTTTCTTGCTGGCTGTAGGAGTAAGTGCGCCTTGTCAGTATTTAGGCATCTGGAATGAAATATGTAGGAGCTGTACTGTTCATTGCTAAGTGTTTGCATCACTATACCATTGTAGGAATCTACTTTGCTAGCAAATATATCTGTGCACTTAATGTAGACCTGATTTAAAAACAAACAAACAAACAAAAAAAAAAACAACAACAAAAAAACCCAAAACCCCAAATGATATAGGGGGCAGCTTTCGCAGGGTAGTGATTTTGTCACATGCAGGAAATGAATGCAAGTAACTACATCAGTCCTTGATTTGTAGACTGTTTTTACTATATGATAGTTGCAATCCTTGTCGCTTCTGAATGAAACGTTAGCATGAAGGTGAATATAGGAGGAAGCTCTTCAGTATTTAAGCCATGCTATTGTGGTATATTTGAACATCTGAAAATGTCAGACTGTTTGCAAGATGAATTGCTGTGACCGTAATCTTTATTTATCAATTGAAGTGGCAAACTGCATTGCCTTGACCAGTTGAGCTCTTGTAAGAGTAACAAGATGGAAGATGTTGCAAAATTAGCAAGCTGTTGGGAAGAGATTCCAACCGGAGTTGTTTTATGCTCGTTAACGTTAGTACTTCTTAAAGTTACTGTTAAGAATCACCACCTTCCAAGAGCATGGGAAAACTTTGTATGGAAACATTATTACAGGTAAAAATTCCTGTTTGTGTCAAGAGGTCAGTATGAAAGTATATGTTGTGGTGCACTAAGTGCTGTTACAATGGAGGGGGATTTGTGTCCGGGTTCTGGCAGAGATCATGCTGTGTCTGAATTGGAATGTAAGACCATACCAGAGTTTTCTTGGTGGAGATCAGTAGGATCACGGTGTTTTAGCTTATTAAGTTGGTTTTAGTTAAAGTTTTGATGGCTGGTAAGAGCTTTTAGGAAAGCAGTTATGTGTAAGAATTGTCCTCGCAGGATCATTAGGGTCTCTAAACTCGCCCAAGATATTTCAGAGTTTCCAGAGTCTTCTATGTTTGTTCTTGCTAAATTGCATTTGATATGACTCCCCACTGCCACTTTTTTTTTCTTTCTAAGAAAAACAAGGTGTATTATTCTATCTAGCATTGTGTTTTCATGGCTTGTCCTCCCTCATTTTCCTTTTCTGCATCTTCCTGGCTAACTCAAGAAATCCATCTTAATGCGCGTTGTCCTTCAAGGCTTATGTGTATTTGGGTGTTGTTGTTGGGGTTTTTGTTGTTTTTTTTTTTTTTTAATGCAGGTTGCATCTATATATAATTAAGCCAGAGAGAGAGTGGGAATACTCAAGGCCCTTTGTCCTGTGTAAACCTTTCTTCCTCTTCTTCAGTGCGCTCATATCTTGACTTGATTCTCTCTGCACACAGTGTTGCTTTTTTCCCTAGTCTGCAGTCTTCCTCTTTCCAAGACGTAAGGGCCGAGCATAATCAGTGTTTTAAGAAACTATGAAGCTTATCACTGCGGGCTTAGTTAAAAAACACTGTAGGGTCTGCATCCTGTTTGTAGCACAGGAAAACCTGAGAACTCAGGTTAGAAAGGACATGTTCAGTCAAGGAGTAGTCTAAAAACTTTGTACACAAGGATTACTTGAACAGTAAAAAAGTGAACTCTTTCAAAGATGGCCAAACAAAACCTGAAGAGTTTTACCCGTATAGTAGTGTTAAGGATATAGTCCCTTACATTATTTGCAAAGTTGATATTAATGCAGTAAGACTACCGTGAAACTTTTCTTGTTGGCAGGATTGTTAATATTGACCAAAGTTTACTTCAGCTGCAAGTGCAGAAGGGAGAGTTTGCTAGTATAGATGTATCAGCAAACCTTGTCTAGTCTAGACCTAACCTCTGTTTAATAGGCAGCACGTATATGTTTTCTTTTTGTTTTGTATAAGCTATTGCATTACTGTAGTGAGATCTGTCAAAAGTTGCAGGAACTGTTTGCTCAAGGAAGACAAGGGTAAAGCTGAAATCAAGAAGTAAAGGAAGAATGTTAAAGCACTAATAAAAAAATAGGCAAAGAGAAGTGAAAAAGCGGCACACTCAAACTTGTTTGGTGCTCTTCTGAGGAATAGTCATTTATGTTTTGGAAAAACCATTGTAGTCAGGCATCCAAATTAAAACCATGTCAGTTAAAAAGGCTTTTAGTGAACATGATCATGCATAATTTAAGTAAATAAGAAAGGCATAAAAACTGCAATTCCAAGTTACTTCCATATATTCTGTTGAAATTTGAAAATAAAGGTGAGTTTAGGTGTCTTTCTAGCTGTGAGCAACACATGAAAGCTTTTGTTTTATTTTTTCAGCTGGCAACTGTATCACTGGCACATGAAGTAATGTAAGGGTGTATTCCTTATAGGGCTTTAGATACCATTGATCAGAGCTGTAGTGCACAGAGGAGAGGGCGTGGGAAGAACACTGAAGCCCGGAATGAAGACATTGTCAGGGAGGTAAAGCAGCAACTGCTCAAACTTTACACCAAATTTACACAACTTGATATTAAACTACTGGCAAATTGAGCGTACTTGCTTCTACTCTAAACTACTTTTTTTTTTTTTTTTTTTTTTTAAATGCTGCACAGAATGCTTTTACCACCCAAAGACAACTTTTGGAAGGGAGGAGTGTACGCGTGCATACATCTGCCTTTTCCTCATAATGAGATGAACTGAATTTAACTCTCTTGAAAATAAAATGAGCTAAAGCTTTTCACACTACATATAACTCAATATTTTGTAATAATACAGAGGAACTGAACGTTGTAATTTGCATAATTTGTCTCTTAAATATCTTTGCTATTGAAAAGGGAGAAAAGATTCTGATATTTCTCTTCTAGTATTGATATGATTTCTGGAATAACCATTTTTTACGATAGCTGTGGTTTCATTTTGCTGGGGCACAGTGGAAATGTCTGCTATAGACAGATTCTCCAGATTTTGATTAATTACACATTTGTAGCATGTAAAGTGCTAAGGACATTACACTTGCTCCTAGTCTTGCTTTAAGGATCGGGTCACTTTACATGCATAAACTGTCTGCCTAGTTTATAGTCTGTATATTTAGTGACCTAAAATACTTCTGGACAGAAATGTCAATGCTATAAAATGTTGCATGCAGGACCATGGCTCAACTAAGCTATGTTACATTATAGTTTTGAGCTCATGATGGTAACGTCAACTGAAGTCAAGTAAACACAAAATAATTAATTTGCAGGTATATGAATATAAAAAGTGTCTTTGAAATCTTAAATTGTGAGTGCAAGTGATTATAGGGACAAAATAGAACTATTTCTCTTGTCTCTTTCCACTCCATCAAACATAAATGTGTGCTAGAATGGAGGTTGTGTCCTTTATGCTTCAAGAGACATTTTTTAACCTGGAAAAAAATTTCTGAGAAATAGCTTATAAATTGTAAAGGCAAAGAAATAAAAGGTGAAAGCAAAGAGAATTTTGAAGTGTCTCCCCACCCCGCCCCAGTGCTTATATCTGATTAATCATGTAGATTGTACCTTACAGGCTAACTAGCGGTGGAGGGAGGTATATTGTTCTCAGCTCTGTACTTTGCATTTACATGCCTTTTCAAAAGGTGTGTGTTTGCATGACTTCAAGAGGAATCTTAAGCCTGGTTTGTAGGATGGATCATTTGCAGTGTCCTATCTGTGAAACTGTCTATGTTTGGTAAGAGAGGATATATGAATAATAAATTGACTTCTTTGGTTATGAGAGGGGTTTGGTTTATTTTTTGGTATGCCTTGTATCAAGCCTAACACTGAAAACAATAGATGTGCCTTTGGATGCTTATTGTAAGGCAAAAACTTGCCAAGTATTTTGATACGATAATACTTTAGGGTCACTTCGACTGTAGCAATTTTGAAATTTATGTGAGCTAGAGTATAAACCAGCATCCAATATCTGAAATTGTTTTTAAAATAGTATGAGAACAAGCAAACAGCTTGTGTTAGAACAAGGGTAGTGTTTAATGTGCTTCTGTTTTAGTTTTTTGAAAATACTTTTTGTGTGCTTGTGTCGTACGGCATTGGTTCAGTACATATTGCGTATCTTGGGTAAATAACCTTAATAGTTGCCTTGACTCAGTGTGGAGGTAGCAGAGACTTTGAGGGAGTAAAACTGGTTGGGAACCTTTCTGAGTGTTGCTGTTTGCTGAATACAAGAGCATCTGTTGAATTTCTGGATCAGACTTGCTGAAATACAGCAACAGGAGAGCAGGATAAAGTAAGTTAGAAGAGTGAAGCTGGAAAACTGGGGAGGAAGGAGTTTGGCAAGAGGAATTTAATTTTTCATTTTTAAGTGTGTGGCTGTATTAAACTTACTCCTTTTTCTTGTCTTTTGAAGCCAAAGATTAAATGTTTATTATGCTTTATCCTTTCAGCACAGAGGGCTGATATTTTGTTTGTAGTGGCCATTTAAGTGAACATGGTCACTGTACCAATTTTTACAAAAGTTGTCAAACTGCAGCCAGTGTCCAAATGAACTTGTACTGTATTTTTGTTACTGGGAAACTTGCATTCAGTTTTAGAAAATGAATTTGAGGCAGTGTACAGAGGTGAAATTCTGACTTTTAATACACACTTGTAAACTTTGGAAACCTCGTAACACTAAAGGTCTTTGAACTTATTTTTGATGGCATTCATTCTACCGTAGCTTATTAGTGAAACTTGCTTCTCTTCCCTAATGTGTTTGGTTTTAGTATGATTAAATCTGGTCACCTTAGCTCAGGCTATTAGGCATGACAAGAATGTTCTCCTCATGTTTGAAATTAGACAAGGCATAAAATATGTGAACATGATGTAAGTCTAGGTCCTGTGCCTCTCTACTATGTCTTTAAAAAAATGCTATCTGGGCTCTTGGGTCAGCTGGAAAACCTTGCTCTGGACGTGTAAGTTCTTACTGGGCCAAGAAGCTGACAACCTCAAATTCTATCTAATTATTGAAGAAAGCTATCTTGAAATCTGTAGTTTAGAAATAAGCGGTTGTGGGAGAACAACAGGTGATGCATAGGCCTTGGAGCTGTGAAGCTGAAAGTTATGTTGCATTAGGACATAAAAATGAGGTAGTTGCTCCAGCAGATGGCTTGAGATGCTGTAAATCTGGTGGGTTTTATTATGTTTTTTTAGATAAAAGTAGGGTGGTTAACTTTCAGATTTTCTTATAGGCCTCATTCGGCATACGCATAATTTTCCTCAGATGGGATATCTAAAAGAAATACCGTTTATTATTAGACAACCAGGAAAAACAAACCACTGTTTTCCAATGCAATGTGTTTCCTTGCATATGAGGTGTGTCATGTTGTGTGTCCCCCAGTAATGAAAAGGAGGGAATAGCATTTCCCTCTGTCCTTCAAGGCTGTTGTTCTAAAGTTTTGGCAGAAATATTGCTTCCTTTTGACAATTGGCATGGGCAGAAATGACAGTCTTGTTTGACAGTGTTTTAATTGCAGTGCTTGAATGCAGGGTTGAAAGATAGGATGGCTTTGAACACTGTCACACTGCTGTATCAAATTGTGTATATATCAGCTGGAAACTGCAGGGGTAATTTTTTTTTCACGTAAATATAGCTGGTCCTGAACATACAATGAAGTCTGGGTTCTCTGGTCCAGAGCTACAGAGCGGATGTTGCAACTCGGGCAGGTGGTCCTGCCCATGAAGCGGGTCACCAGAAAGTTTGATCTGTTTGGGAGAGAAACCATGGTGACGGTCAGTTCAAGACTGACTTGTGCATAGTCTTGCCAACAGCACTTTGGAAGGTGAGAGGTGTCACTGATGTAAAGGTTATGACTTAATGATGAGGTTTTAATTCACCTGTAGCAATTCATGGTTCTCGGGAGGGCACCTTGCTGTTGGCAGTTATGCACAGGCCAGGCACTGAGAAATGATAGACTAGTCTAAACTCTCTTTTCTCCCTCTTTATAAGTTTAGCAATCAGGACATTGGATAAAGAGATGCAGTGTAACTACTGTGGACCAGATTTGACCTTCCAGAATTGTTTGCCTAGGAGAGGTTTTCTGTGCGTGAATCACAAAAATAATTTTGAAAACTACACTTACACTGTTCACATGAAATAAAACTTCATATTTTCACTGGGTGTTTGTGTATAACAACAACTGTACTGAGTAACAAAGCCTTGTTTTACCCCTTCTCTCTTCATACATGTAACACCATAACTTAGTTTAACCACTAAGTACAAATGGTTGCTTTCATAAATATGCTTTTGTAGTTCAAGTATTCTTATGTAGTGAAACTTTACTCCTGTTAAGGTAATATATTAATAATTACCTTTCTATTTTTCTGCACATGAATAAATCTGCAAAAAAATTAGTAGTAGTTTATAGCATTATTCATCTATTGCTTTATTTCCCAACCATGTTAACTAGTAACTAACTGGAAGAAGTAAATTATTTGAGTCTAGGAAGTTAGTGACATGATGCTATCATTCTGTATTCATGCCTTTAATTGCAAAATTCGAATGGGAAGCCAGCCAAGGGATAGTGAGGTAATGTTGTCAAATGCAGTGGAATTTATTGCTTATAAAGAAAAGATATTTCCACATAGTGGACTGCATGAGAAAATAAAAATCAAAATTAAGTTCTTTCTCATGGCATTGTTTTTCATGGCTACATCCTGACTTAAATACAGAAGGTTACTTTACAGGGAGGGGAGGGAAAATTAGTACAGTGTGAATGAGGAACACCTTGAGTTTAAAAGATCGTGGGAAAAGGTAGTGTTTGTAGGTGCACCAGGGTACATAAAAACTAGGAGATGCTTAGAGAAGAAAGTTAAATATTTCCATCGTCTTAGAGGGGGAAACTCCACATCCGCTGGACAGCTGGTGAACGCAGGCTTGCAATGGAAGGGTGGCTGCCTCTTACTGGCACCTGAAGAGACATCTCAGTAAGAGCCCCAACTGTTGTTCCTCTGCAGACTGCCTGGGAAGGGACCTTGGCCCAGCTGTGAACTATTGTAACAGTTATTATGCTTTCTGCTAGCTAGCAAGGGGTTGGTCTTTTGTTATGAACTTTTATACAGCAGTGAAATATTTTGTATTAGTTACGCCAAAATATTTTTACTAAAATGCACTCTAATTCTAGGCTGCTTGCTTTCTGCAGATCAGTAAGAGAGTAATGGTTACTCTCTAAGAGAGTAAGAGAGTTACTTTTTATGCATACTGCAGTCATAGTAGAGTTATAGATTTGTAACCGTGTCTTCTCTTGCTTGTGTGGAGAGTTCAAATAGTACCCAATTTAAGGAACCAAAAAGTTTCTTCTCCTGGACTGTAGACGTCGAATTAATTTTCTTGGTTTGTATTGCAATGCTGACTTAGGATCATAGTCCAAGATCAGAGGTGTGTAACGTGCACAGTGTTTCCCGCAGTAGAGGCAAATGGCCACTCATGGACCTTTGTTCTTTCTGGCTTTCATTGCTGAGTCGTTTGTTCTTTCTGGCTTTCATTGCTGAGTCGTGAAAGTCGTCATTATTAGTACTGCAGCAGGTTCGATTTCCAGAAATTAAAGAAGTTAAATACAAATAAGGTATGATCTGTATTACACTTCAGCATGATGATGCATTATTCCCATGTGTCTTTAATAACCAGTTTGCTGTAATTATAGAAACAGAATGGCAACATTAAATTTTAAGTGTATGTTTTATAAGATATATATTGATTGAATAATTGTTTCTCCACCTAATTTTCTAAGTAGTTGTTGCTCATGTAAAAAGAAAAATTAGCTACAGAAGCAGTTTATGTTTGATTGAAATGAGACAGTACTTGTTGCTCACATTGACATAATTAAAATACTTCTCGGTGTTTTTTACTTAAAGCTTGAGATGTAAATGCTTATGGGTGATGGATAGCAAAGGACTATGAGGAGTGGTAATTTCTGTGTTACTGCAGTAAGACAGAGTCATTGACTAAAAAAACTGAAGAAATGTCTCTATCTTAGGTCTTTTTAGGGTCAAGGACAAAAGGCAGTAGAGAAGTCCTACAAATAATTGAGCGGGGGTCAGGGAGGGTATAACAATATTTAATCTTTAAAACAGTGTGAAACCTGGAGTGGAACTTGCAATAGCCTAGAAGTGGCTGTGACAAGCATCTATGACATACTGTAGATCCTGAAGGAATATCTTTATTTTCCGCTGCTCAAATAATAGGATTTATCAGGTCTTGGCCTATACTGTCCTTGAAATTATGGAAGGGTTCATATGAGCCTTGGCCAGCAGGCTCCGTTACAGGACAGGTTTATCATAAAGCTGTGTTCTTGTCTATAGAAGCATGGCAAAAAGTCCTCATGTGTTTCACTGTGTTCTGAGTATTTCAGTGAATGGTCTCTAGGTTACAGAATCACAGAATGGTTTGGGCTGGAAGGGTCCTCTAAAGGTCATCTAGTCCAACCCCCCTGCCGTGGGCAGGGACATCTTGCACTAGGTCAGGTTGCTAAAAGCCCTGTCCAACCTGACCCTGAACACGTCCAGGGATGGGGCATCCACAGCTTCTCTGGGCAACCTGTTCCAGTGTCTCACCACTCATTGTAAAAAATTTCTTCTTATATCCAGTCTAAATCTGCCCTCTTTCAATTTAAAACCATTGACCCTTGTCCTGTCACTATAGTCCCTGGTAAAAAGTCTTTCTCCATCTTTCTTATAAGCCCCCTTTTTATATTGGAAGGCTGCAGTAAGAGTAAGTTGGTCCTGAGTTATTACAACTCTGTTATTTGTGGGTTAATTTTTTAAATTGTGTTACTTCCTTTGTAATTTTTGGGTGTCTTCTTAATTTTATTGCTACGATGGATGAGACGTTAAAATTGCAAAATATTTTTAAGGACTTGTGTAAAAATGGATCTTCTCTGCTCGATATTCTCACTAGTCCTTTGCAGGTGACTGTTTTCCTACTCTGTCATTTCACGAGGCTGATGAATTGATAACCATCTCTTCACCACCTCCCAAACTTTGTACGCTTAAGCACTCATGGGAGTAGTGCATTTTCTTAGTTTCTTATTCTTTCATTCACAACTCATGCAGTCTTTGTTCTGTGCACTCCATTAGTTGTTCTTTCTTCCCACCATTATTGGCTGCATATCCTCTTGCTGGTAAGATGACATTGAAGGAAGTGGTGTTCATTTACTTAGCAAAGAAATCAATGTAAGCATACGTTTACCAGATAGAAAAATTCTCTGCTCGCAAAATACCTTGGACTTTCAGGTTACCTGTAATAGAATCTCAAGTCTGGAAGTTACTGATAAATAGTAAAAATAATAAATAATAAAAAATAAAATAATAAATAAAAAATAGTTATTTTTAGCATCTTCTGGTTAACCTTGGATATCCATCAGGATTCTTGTTAAACAATGAGTTACCACAGAACCCTGAGTTGTTTGGAAATACTGGAGTTTTACTGTTGTATAGGGAGGAAACACTTCTTAGTAGGATAGTGTCTGCTGCTTGGAAAGATTTTTACTGTTACGTTTTCTTATTAGCATTAGGGTTTTGTTGTCAGCAGCACTGACTGAAGTACCTACAGGCTTTGGACAGATCTGGACACCTAACAGTCACATTTTGTAGTGGATTGCTGAATTGCAAAATTACTTGGTTCTGGTATTTCAGATCTCATCATGGATTTCTCATCTGTGTAAAAGAAAATGTTTCAATGAAATCATTAATTTTGTGTCTCTCTCTCTAGTGTGAATGAATTTGGACTGTCATATAACGTGTATATTTTATTTTCCTTTTGCAGATTATCTTCCCAGGAAGCATCACTCTTTGTATGTAAAGAATATCTCACTGAGTTGCTGCAACTGAGTTTAGAATGTTACTTGACTTGTGATTCTGATGGAGGAATAACCGGATCTCAGGCTGCTGCACTGGAAGACTTTACAGGAAATACAAAATGTCATCTAATAGGAGTCAGAACCCGCATGGACTTAAACAGATCGGTCTTGACCAGATATGGGATGACCTAAGAGCTGGAATTCAACAGGTTTACACGAGACAAAGTATGGCAAAATCCAGATACATGGAACTCTACACGTATCCTAATGCCTCAACCAGTTAGTACTTTCACTATTAGTAGATTAGAGATAGCTTTTTACTTTTCTAAACTCAAAATTGCTTCACAACTACTTGACTTAGTGGCTTTTAAGAATATATTTTTATTTTGAAGATTAGCCTTTTCTATTTAATCTTACTGGCAAATAAGCAGGAACAGTCTGTTGTCTGGAAAACTGTCTTCATAATTATGGTTACTTCTGAATTTCAGGCTTGATTACTATTATCTTTGACAGAGCAGATGTTTAAAGTGATTTTATTAATAGGTCTAATTTTGAGTCCACAATAACAGAAATTTTTTCCTTTATATGTTAGTCTCTGGCATTATGCTGCAGGTCTTATTGGTAATAATGTCCAGTTACCTAGAAAATTTTTCTCTTGTCAACCTCAGAGTAGTACTGTACTCCTTGAGTTGGTTTTATAATTTTCCAGCTGGAGTGAGAATGCGCCCAGTGGATTTCTCTTGAATTCCTACCTTGCATGAGAGCGCTATTGAAATTTTCCAGCATCTCCCCATTCTGGGAGTTGTTATAAGATGCTAAAAGGGGGTTGTGTTCATCCTTGTACGTGTGTGCTGCAGTACTATTTGGAAGATTGTAGCAAACTTGTTTCTGTCAGGTAGTGCGTAAGGATCTTTTATAACTAATTTGAAGGAGAGATGTGCCTGTTGCTGTATTATAGCTTCAGTGTTTGACTTCAAGACTTTGTTTGGAAAGTGAGAAATCCTTCTTTTATGTTCCACCTATAAAGTGGCATGTAAATGGATTTGCTGAGGAACCACCTCTGTTTTGCATCCGTTGTTCTGTGTTCACTCTTGTAACCTTGTATTGCTCAGTAGGATAAGCACTGCTTAAGAAGATGGTGGTACAGCAAAGTGTGTAGACATATGATGGAAGAAATGATGACTGAATACGTTTCCTATCTTACTTTAGTTCTGCTATTTTTCTTTATCAATTTTTAGAGGGGTTTTTTTTAAATAGGTTATTGTTCTGGTACATAAATTAACGTCTAAAGCTGTTGTTGGCACTGATTTGGAATTGCCTATCAAACTTTAGTCTGTGTTAATTTTTTTGAAGAGACAGAGCTTTTATAAAAGAGGAGCTTGAAGGCTGTAAAGCAATTAAATCTGTAGTTCTCTGGACTTTCTAAGGAGATAGAAAAGTTTGTTACCTGTACGTGTAATCTCAGAGTCGATGTGTAATCATACCTGTGCCTGCAGAATCCATGCTCCTGGGGGGCGTGGGAAGAACCATGAGCAGTCTGCTGAGTGTTTCTAGGATACTTCTTTAATTGTGATGGGAAGATGAAATAACATTTGGTTTAGGGTCAGAACTTTTTCTAAGACTTAAAATGACTGATTTTTTGCAGTGCTAGGTTCAGTATTGTTCTTGACTGAATGAAACAAGTCTGCAAAAGTTGAATGTCTAATAGAAATCTGATATGTAGTAGAACCTCTGAGAGAGATTTCTCTTCCGAGTGCCTTTAATATATCCCTGTTTGAGTTCTATCAAGCAGGGCAGCTGAAGACTAAATACTTCTTACAATGATAATGTTAAAACACTTGCTTTTTTCCCCTCCCTCTGATGTTCTCAAATATTCTTGGGACAAAGCTGTAAAAGGGATATGTTGTCTATTAACTAGTCATTTCCTTCTTGTTGCTGCTTCAAGAAGTTGTTGGGTCCAAGAATAAGGATGGTTTTTGTTACTTTAATTAGTGAATTCATTTAGTGGGTAATTTTGGTGGTTGACTTTCGTTTGTGGATTAATTTAATAGACTGGTAACTCAGAATACTTGACACTGGTTAGGCAAAGGGTTTTTAATCTGCTACAAAGATAACAATGCACTTTGCATCCTATACCAAATGCACATGTTCAAAAGTTGTACTTAAAAGATTACTCTTTTTTCAGTATCTGTAACACATTTGCTCAGTCTTTGCATACAAGCAAGTCTAGTAGATTGACGGACTTTTATTTCGGGAGGCTCAGCCTCTCAAACAGCTTGGTTTGGAAGGCAAAAGAGATGCAGATGAGTTTCAGCTGCAGCTGTAATTGGTCTGAAGATCAGCCCTACTTACAAGGTTGCTGGATATGACAGCAGTTTGGAAATCTTGTGCAGCAGACAGTTTAGTCATTTCCTCATGCTTTTTTGTCCTTTCCCCCTCCCCCTTTTTTTGTTTTTTGTGTGTCAGGGTATTGCTTCTGAAGTGGATTCCATTTCATCTCTCTAATTTATAAGAGGAGGAAGAGAACCATGCATACAAGCAAAACTGCCTTTACTGTGTCTTGGTATTGAATTTTCAGTCAGAATTGATTGGAGATGTGGAAGTTTTTGTTGTGCCTTGTTCAAGTTATTCTGGGAAAGAATTGGAAGAGTTACGCAGTTCAGACGGTTTGGACCTCCATCCAACCTCCGCTCATTTTCTTTGTTCAGAGTGTCTCTTTTTGTGAGACACTAGATTCAGTCTCCGAATACAGGCCAGAGTTTGTACTTAAGGTGGGTTTTTTTCTTCATTCTGAAAATACTGAAGAGATGAACCAAGAAACCTTGTTTCTGAATGGTGGTTCTCAAGATCCTCATCCCTACTTTTTCTAATTTAGATTCATTTGTGGTTCTGATTGCAGGGTGTATTTTTTGTCAGATCAGATGACCATCAAATGTTTTTCAGTACTGCGTATACTTTTGTGATTCCTCTTGCCCTGCCAGCTATGCCAAAGCACCTAACCAGAAGAGCAGTCCTTTATAGAAGTTGTGATATTTTTATTTACCACTCCCTATGTGATTATGAAGCTCAATGTACTAATGTACTTTAATTACTTTCTGAGGTATGTTCTTTGTGTTTCCTATTGAGAATTTACAACTTCCATATAGAAACAGAATTCCTTTAGAATGGTGCTTGCTGTGGAAGGCGAGACTTTGTTGGTGGTGGTGGTGTGTGGTTTGTTGTTTTGGGGTTTTTTTTTCCCATGTGTGAGATTCTTGAAAATGAAATCCTTTATCTGGATGCTTTTCTGTCCATTGCCCAGATAATTAAGTTATTTCCAGTAATGAAGAACCTAGTAGCTCCTGCAATAGTAACTAACATCTTGTGACAGGCTGTACTGCAAGCTAGCATAGAATTACATGCCAAGCATTGACTTCATGCAGAAAAGAGAAATAGTCAATAAGATTAACTAGATTTCTAGGAATGGTAGACCTAACAGCATTACTAATGTTGTGAGGGAAGGGCCTTATTACCCTCCTTTTCCTTTAGTGGCAATTAGTTTGGAGGCTGTTAGCAACAGGACTGGGTTGTAAAAGTCAATGTTAGAGCAGTGATAAAGTCACTCAAGAGTTACTCCTGGAACTCAGGAGGACAACAGCAAGTTTTGGTACACTGCACCTGAGAGGGTGGTTCACTCAGAAGTAATTCTCTCTACTTTATGCAAAGGGAAAAAGTTCAAGCTGCTGTTCTGCAACAACAAAAAAGGAACCCCATTTGTTGCAATTAGTCAAGGAGTAATGAAATTGTAGTATCAATGTATACAGAATATCTCTCCATGGCATTTAGTATATTTGGAGGAAGCTGCCAGTTAGTCTGTCCGAGAGAGAATTGTGTTTGCGTGTAGCAAGTTGCGAGCTTCTGTTTTGAATTGTTAGTGGAAGACCTATTACTTTGTTTACTAGAATTACTCTTACTCAACTTACCAGTCACTTCTCTTTATGGCCACCGCTTCTTAAACTCCATTTGGCAATGATAAAGTATTCAAACATCTTGTGCTAGTTTTCTTTTTTTTTGCAGAAGGTGATGCCCGTTTTTTAAACTAATCATATGGTGAATCTGCAATTTATTTTTCTCAGGCCTAATGGTGTGAGAGGATGAATTGGGATTTACATGCATTTGGATTTAAACTCTGCAGTGGAGAGAATGAAAGGATTTTGTTACTCTTCTTGTTTTACGTACCTTAAGCAGATTCTCAGACCAGGTATTAGACTATCAGAAAACTTTACTACACTATATTAAATTAGCATAATTTTTCATAGTGGCTTACACAAAAAGTTGAATAACTTTGAGATTCTTATTTTCTTCCTCCAAGCACACATCAACTTCTCAATTTCCAGATGTGATTGGTGAATGGAAAGCTTAGTGGTGGGCTTTTATTTCATATGTGTGTACTTTTTATTTGAAATGTCAAAATGACTTTTTTTGGCATAAACTCATGCTTTCACTGTCTTGATCTACAAAACATAATCTGAGAAGCATCTTTAAGAAATTTTTTTAGGCAGTGTAGTTAATTTATGCCCATAAGGAATAGAGGAACCTTTTTGTCCAGTTTTGATATTTAAAGAAAATTCAATTGGGAAAAATAAGACTGTTTAAAGATTCCAAGTACCATTAATTTATAACAAATAAGGCTTTTATCTACATTAAGATACCTTAAAATCTTTTTATTGATAAGAAGATGAGTATGCAGTACTGTGGAAGGTGTGGTTGTTTTACTAAAGTGCATCTGCGATGTCCAAATTGGCTTTCAAAGTCTTTCTAATGTTGGGTACATAAAAATCATACTGTTGATTTCAGCGGATCCTATAATACATTTGAGTAGTTGTGTTTGGCGTAATTATCATATAGCTCTTACGTGAAACTTTGAAGTAAAATGGCTGAATTTACTATGACTTAAAATTTGCTCGAGTCTTACACCCATAAATTGGATTTTACGAATGTGTTTCTTCTATTATTGTTCCATTATTAGCCACAGTAATTCTTTTCAAAAGTAATTGCTTTAAGTATTTTAAAGTAAGGTTAGGTAAAGGTTAGGTTGTTCTGTCACATTTCATTATTTTATGAAAAATCTTCTCCTTGTTTCTGAATTTGCTTATTGTGATTCAATTTTGTTAACTTATTTTAACTAAGTGGTAGTTACCGATTATACATTGGACCAAATGTAAGTAATTGTACATCACAAAAGGTTACTGTAATGTGTTTTATAAGCTGGGATTTTTTTTCTCAGATATTAGCAAGTGGTAAAGGAAAAGATTATGTTAAACATTAAATAATTGAGTGTAGTATGCTTACATTTTAAAAATACCAGATGACTCAGGGTAATCTGTCTGTTCATAAAATAGAATGTATAAATACATTTAACATTTTTTTGCCTGTGGATAGATTCAGCACCAGTAGTACATGTTGCACAAGCAAAACCATGAAGCCCTTCTCTTGGCATCCATTTGCCAAGGTCTTTTGTAGTTGCTTCTATTGCAATCCTTGTCCTAGTGGCTTTCACTGGAATTCCTGTATTTTAGTAGGACTTTGGATCAGCAGATGTATATTAAAACTGTGAGAATCTTTTTTTTTTCTGATCACATGAATCTGTTGTTACCAGGCAGCATGGTATGTTGTTTTTTTCCTGAACAGATTATTATGCTTTTTCTGTACAGAAAAGATACTGGGGTGTTAGGGCATGAATTTCTTAAACCTCAGAAACTGTTCCACTTTCTCTTGAGATTCTCTCACTCCAAGCTATTGTTTCACTTTAATGTCAAATTGGTCAAGGTCACTCTGGATACATCAAAGCAGCCTCCGCTGTCTGCTGGTATTAATCCTGCTTATATTCAATATGATATTTCGTAGCATTTCTCATGTACCAGTTAGTGCTTGTGTGGAATGTGAAGGTAGAAGTAAATGTATTTGTGTTCGAAGGGTATATAATACACTTTTCCTTGCATGGAAAGGTAGGTATTATTGTATGGTTTTCTGTATGTTTATAAAAAGTGCTGCTTTGGTTTGAAAGAAGTGCAGAACATGTTTATATTAGTGTGATCAGTTCCTTTTTTTATGTTGTTCTCCACAATGATTGCTTGCTGTTCTACTTGCTTTTAATAGTAACCAAGAATATTCTGTACAAAACCAACTTCTGTCAATGCAAAGAACTTTAAACTTCAAAGCAAGTGGTTCTTACACTTCCTGGCATAAAGACTGTACACTTCGTTTATGCATTTGGCTTTGAAAATTTGTGTTTTCCTTGTAACTCAGTGCTTCTCTGTGACTCTTTTGAGTTTATGCCACGAAGAGGGAAACAAGAAGTTATCTATTAGTCTTCAGATGGCTTTTGCTAGAAGTTTCTCAGATCTCAGACTTGCAGAAACTTGTCTGAGCTCGGTTATGCCTGGATTTTCATAGCAGCTGCGTGGCTGATGCTGTAATAGCTCCTTCAGTCTCTGCCTCAGTTCTTCCCTGACTAAAAAGGGGATGGTTTAACAGTGCAGTGGTATCTGATCTAAAGACTTAAATGTGTAATTGATCTTAGGATAAAGGTGTATTGAAACACAAATGGAGAATGTGTGGGGTTGGGGGCAGGGTCTTTATTTTTTTGTTTGTTTTCTTTGAACTGCTTTGTGGGTTACCTGTAACCCTTCCTTACTGGATGACAAACTCAAGGTACTTAAAATAGGCTCTTGCTGATACCTCCCTGAAAAGAATGAAGGTTTCTGGGGTTTTTTGTTTTACTGCTGCTCCTCACAAAGCTGAAGTGGGTGTTTAAAGCACATGTTCTAGAAAGTGATTGATTTTTGGCAACCTCATCATTTCAAAAACTTGTGCAAAATTTCTTCATCTGTTTCACTCATGAAATGTTAAAATCACATAGGCATGTCCACTTCTCTTAGCAGCTTTACTTATGCATGAGGTGGTTTTGTGAGGTTCGCACAGCCTAATCTTCTGGACACGCAGGAGATGAAATGGCTTTAATAATTTTGAAGAAAATATGTAAAGTTGTTCTCTAGTAAATATAGTAAGCTGTGTTGCTTGTATTAGAAGTGGTTTTACAAGAATACAGAACTTCCATAATCTTTCCTAGCAATTTTCTGACCAATATTTCCAGTAACTTTGTATATGTTGTTCTTGTATGCCTTTGGTGTAATCTAGGAAAACAAAAATTTTTGGCAAAAGTGGAACTAATTTCAACTTGTTCCTGTAAGCTAGCTGTTGAGGTGACAGAGCACTCAGCATAGAGTTAATTACTGCTTTAGATCTGTGAAATAGTGAATTTCTGACTAAAATTGATCTTTATAATAAAGAGACTGGAAGTAATGAGAGAGAAATTCTGGTTAGAGAGTTGTTCAGCTTTTCTTGTTGTAGTTGCATGCTTCCTCCTTTTCAGAAACCTTGTTGTTGCTTCTCTCTGCCCTATAGTTTTGTGCTACGTTGTATTAATTCTGCTTCCCTTTCAGTTCCTTTTAATTTTACATATCTGTTCCTCAAGCAGACTTACTCCAGTTCTGTTAATTTTTCATAGCAAAATGGAAAAACTGTGGGGACCCAGTTGTGCTGCTGAAAGGGGAATCCATTATTACCTCAGCAGAACTGTTTTCTTTATAAAAAATTTAAGATTAGGGACTCATGCGAAACTGAGTAATTTGCACCCATCAGTGTAAAATCTGAGCGTTTTCCTGTTGTGTGTTGAATTACAAAAATGATACTTGTCTCACATAATTTCTGTTTGCACTTACTCCCAGAGGAAAAAAATGCTGTATGGAGTGTTTTGGTACTTGCTGGGGCAGAGGGTAGATTAGAGGTGGCCGTGGCACGCTCAACCTTGTGTTTTGATGGCATACTTGCTCAAAAAGTATGTGCACTACTACTGAAAGAGTCTGTTTCACTTCCTCTGTGTGGACACAGAAGTTCAGATCTGCTCAGCAAAGGATCTGGGAAGAGGGACAACAGTTAGTTGACAACAGCGGCAGTCACTTCCCCAGTCCAAATCACTGGTTGCCTGCATGAACTCCTATGCTACTGGAAAAGCAGGTGGCAAGTAAGCCCTCCAGGTGGGTTGTGTGTCAGGATCATTTCCTTCAGTGGAAATGATCTCCTACAAGACCATAAATTCATTACGGTGTAGCAGCGTGGGAATGTTTGTTTTTTTTTTTTTTTTTTCCTTTGCACTGCCCAGCTTTAGAAACGAAGTCAAGGTTGTCAAAAGCAGTGTAAATTATATTGAAGACAAAGGTGGTAAAATTAATTTGTCTTTGGCTGCTTCTTGTATCCCCTTTTGAAGAGTTTCAGAGAAGAATAAAGTTCTGAAAAAGATTTTTCATCTTAAACAGCACAATGCTGAATCAATTTATAAACTTCCTTGCAGTCTTCTACCTCAAATTTTAATTTAGATAAGTAAATGTAATTTCTCCTTAACTGTAAGGAAGGTGTAGAAGTTAGAGGAGATTCATCTCGATCTGTTCCTCCTGTAGATGGTTTGTCTGTTTGCTGGGCCAAATCTGAAGTTCAGCAGCCAGAAGCTTGGGGAGCAGTTCAGCTTTACTGCGGTACAAACGATTCTATTGATGAATTTAACTTCTCTGCTTGTTGTAGTATGCGAATTGCTATGCAGAATTGTGCAAACACCCACAGAAATGTTTCCTAATAGCTGTTTGGATATGTATATGGCTTCCAGTGTACGAAGCAGTTGAGGGGATTAGTTAGCAACCAAGAATTCTTTTCATAGCGTTCCCCTTGTGATTCTCAGATGGGCTGTCATGTACTTCGTTGTAAGCAGTGCAAGTCTGATTTTGTTTTGAATATGTCAGTCTTTCTGTCAGTGGTTGGCTTTAGCAGATGGGGACACAGATTGTAAACAAAGTGTGAGAGAGCATTCTTTTATGTATAATATGTCAAAGAGTTATTTACACTTACAAACTGCCTTCTGCACAGGCAAACTAACTTCAGTTTGACTTGCATAGAACAACTAAACTAGAGCATTTCAAAAGTGCTGTCTTGGACACTTTGGCTAGCAAGTCTCAAGCCAGAATAACGAGTAAAGAGGGGCATTACTGGTGTATTTTTACTCCAGCTCTGAGGTGATTACTGTTAGGCATGGAAAAAAGGTCTCAGTCTCTCTCAATGTTTACTTTACAAGGAATCCTGGTTTTAATAGTAGAATGTATGGGGTTAGAAAAAGGCTTATGTCTTCTAACCTTTGTCTTTTATTTTTCTGAAGGCTGTTGTGATTATTCTTGGAGAAGAACAGAAAGAATACTTTCATCAGGCAGTATTCACAAAACTGCAAGAATTACCTGTCGTCTGGACAATCCTTATATTTCTAGGCTTGCTCAAAGCCACTTGGGATAGGATAGTTAGGGGAAGAAGGAGGCAAGACTGCCAACTGGGTGTTTATGAATCAGCCCTAAATTTCTTGTATCACGATGGAGAGACTTTCCATACACAGTTCAGAGGACCTTATATTAACTATTTTGAAGTTAAACTGTGAGGTAAGCCCTGCTTTTCTTGTTTGTGAAAAGAAAGTAAGTTTTGTATCTAGAGAAAAATTGTTATGCTGTGTGGCCTTCCTCCCTTGAACAGGGAATTCTGAAATCGAAGCATAGATGGTAAAAGTAGCAACAGTGCCAGGAAAGTTGAACAAACAAATGACTAGGAGCTGGAAGAAATAATTAATGTCCAGGAAATAAGTGGCTGATAGAGATAAGAGGCTGATAAAAGTTCAGTTGCTAAGCACAAATGAAAGTTTTATGTTATTGGTTGATGTCATGGGAAATCTAATTATTTGGCACCTGGATGAGGTAACAGGTAAGAAGTAAATGTATGCTGTATGTTTTCAGAAAGGGTTACTCTTAGGCAAAGAGCCTAAGAGCCTTACTTTTTTGGACAGAATGTGATGACTTTCTGAACAAGTACATGAGTATAGACCGTGAGCAGGCTTTCCTTTCAGTTTGACACAAAGACCATGAGCCTCTTTCCTAGTGGCTTGCAGGATACTCTGATCCTTAAACCCAGCTTAAGGATATGATTTGTCTGTGAAGCTTTTTTTTTTAAAAGTAGTTACAAGGGAGTTAACTGGGTATTTTAAGAGATTTTTCTGCTTGAGCTTTACTGTTTAAATACTAGAAGCAAGTCTGTTCATAATGACTGTAATGCATCATATATTTGGGGTTTATAATTTTCTTGGTATTTAATTGTGCTGATGTCTTCCATTATATTGTGCTGGGCTTTCTGAAGGAAAAGATAAAATGTAAATCTCAGCAACGTATTAATTTCCAAATATATGGCATACTGTGGAGGAAGCCTGTCTGGTGGTTAAAGCTCGGCCCATTAGTTAAAACACAAGTTAAACCAAATTAGACCTTCTGGATTGCTTAATGCCGTGTTCTCTAACAAGGGATGTGACTCAAAAGCCTGCCCTAGGACTGTCAGTAGAAGCGTGAGTGCTCAGTAGCTTCGCTTCTGTTGGCTAATTGTTTGCCGGGTGAGTCATTAGGGTAATTTTTATTGTCAGATCTGAGTCCTCATCAAGTTGAATTTGAGTGCTACCAAACTAGTTTATTTTCCTTGTTTCTGGAGTGCAGTTTCTTTCAGGATGCTTTCTTATTTGAAATGTTTCAAGCAATGTGACTTCCACGTATTACTTTGGAAGAATTCTGATTATTTGAATGTTTTAGATCAGAAAACAGAATGTCTTCTTGAAATGTTATGTTAACAGATACAGCAAGTCTTGCGGGCTGTATTAGTATGAGAGGAAAAATTATTGCTACCGCATACTTAAGCGTTGGGATTATCCTTGTAGCCTAAAATCGGTTTCAGTGAATCTCATCGTAAAGTTCTCTTATGGTGTGCATTTGAGTGTGTGTATCTCACTATTACTGCTTTCTAGGTTTGTTCCCTGTCTGCCAGTGTTAACTGGCCAAATCTTTTATAAAGGAGTGTGTTTGAAAGAAAGCAAAAATATTACCCTCTGTGTTTTCAACAACTGAACGTTGCTTGAGGCTAGTGTTGAAATTTCCTGTTCAAATGAAAGCTTATGTATTTGTAGAAGGCCAATATAATACATCAAATAAATGCCATTTAAACCTTGAAAATAATCTTATCAGCAAATTCCACTGCTTTGTTTTCTTGGTGGTCTTGCTAAGTAGGTGTTAGGTAAATTTAATGTTGGCATCAGTATTTGCAGTGCAGTCTGACATTTCTGCTGCAGATAATTCTGGTGAAAATTACTTCATTCTCGTAGCTTTGGTTTGATTTTGTGGGCTAGTGCATCTTGTAATGTATTATGATTAAGTAACTTATGGTCATATAAAAATAGCTTATTGAAATTAACATTGTTTTCCATTGTATTTTTAATGTCTCATACTGGCACATACATATTCCTTAACTTTCCTGTCAGTCATGTTTATAACTACTGTACTAGTGTACACCAGTCTAATCAAGCACGGGGAGCTGGAGTACCTCCTTCTAAATCAAAAAAGGGCCAGACACCTGGAGGTGCTCAGTTTGTTGGCTTGGAATTGTACAAACGGCTAAAAGAATTTCTGAAGAACTACTTGACAAATCTCTTGAAGGTAAGATGGGACATTAGATCAGTCTGCATTTGTATTAGTAATATGGGCTGGGTTGAGAAAAGCTTGTATCAACAAACCTAGAGGTGTATACGGCCACTGGAAGTAAATTGAATGATCTTGAAATTTGCTTTTGTCTCCATTAGCTGTTAGAAACTTTTGTAGGCTTTACTTCGGGCATAGATCAGTCGCTAAGTGTACCTGTTAGCTGCTTTTCCTCTTCAAGCCAAAGCGGCATTTCTGTGTTTTGTAGAAGTAACATTTATATGCCATCTTAAGCTGTCCTGTATCTTGAACAAGAATGGCTAGACTTTCTAACCAATTAACCAGCATATTAGTAATGCTGAAAAAATGGTTGCCTGAAATGTTGAAAATGCCTGATGGTAGCCATTAATTTAATTTAATAAATAAACTACTAATAGAGCAGGATATTGGACTGCTTTGTAAGAGAATGGTTCCTAGTTATTTTTAGAAAGGGTCTATGCTTTTAACTTTTGGGATTTTAGTTTTGAGCAATAATAAAAGAATTCTTGGTGTCCTATCAAGTCTACTGTGTAATTAATTTATGAAGCTGCATAAAGGTGTCTGAGGTCTTATCCAGAATGCACTCCTGTTTTTATTCCCTTCTCCATTCAAGCACTAGTGGTCCAGTTTGGAAAGATACTTGAACTTCCATGTGTTACAACTTTATCTTCTTTTTTTCTGTAACAAAAACAAATATGATGCCATACCCATTTCCAAGAATACGGGGTTCCATTTGCTACCTGACAGGGTCCTGGAGAAGACCGCATCCACACTCACTTGTTTCAGCTCCACAAGTAGCAGCAGTGGGAGTGGGTGGTGTATTTTATGGAGATTGTCACGTTGAATGCATTACCATTGCACTGGCATGCTTTACCCAGCACACTCATCAGTGTCGCTATCTGTTTCTAACATGGTGCCATCTTGCTCTCTCTCACAGGAGGGACGGGAGTGTCTTCTGGAGCTTTGTCTATGCTGTGCATTTTTTTTTTTTTTAACCAGTGTTCCAATTTCTAAATCTCATACAGGCCTTGTGCTTTATTAATGTGGAAGTACCTGTATTAGCACTATGTTTCCTATAAATACATTGCATGGTGTAGATGTATTACACAGTCAATTTGTACACCCTCATATATCTTGTTTGTACCTTAAAATTACCCAAAAGTACTGGCAAACTTTTGTTATTTCAGGATGGTGAAGATTTGATGGATGAGAGCGTGCTGAAATTCTACACTCAACAGTGGGAAGATTATAGGTTTTCAAGCAAAGTATTGAATGGGATATGTGCCTACCTCAATCGACATTGGGTTCGTCGTGAGTGCGATGAAGGTCGTAAAGGAATATATGAAATTTATTCGGTAAGTAGCTTTTTGAAGTGAGTGACTTATCCATTCCATCTGTCATGTTTGCATTATCATCCTGCAGATCGCTCCTTGAAACTTGTATGAAGTTCATAGAAGTTTTGAAGAAGTGGACAAAGTGGAAATCTCCCCCCTTCCCGTACTCCCACCCCAGTATATCTGTAAAAATTCCCTGGGTCTAAACCTGTGAGGTGTTCAATCTGCCTTGTACGTATTGGGACTACCAGTATTAGACTGTTGAGGGTTGTCTGTTTCTGACTATTTGCTGCTTATACCGTTATCTGTGTGCATCAGCGTGACCTTGTCATTCCACTTAGAATTCAGTCAAGTGTTTCAAATATAGAATGGAGAAGTAAATTGCATTTTTTTTCTCTTGACTTCAATACATCTCTACAAATTTTTTAGCATCCAAGCTGCTAAGATTCAGTCAACATTTGGTTTGTAATATAAGTTATTTTGGAACAGTTCTGAAAGACTGATATGTGATCTTGATAAATTTTTTGTAATGTAAAGTAATATAAACAAGGGAAGAACATAGCAGAAGTTCTGTATCTCAGATAACTAAAGTATGGGTTTTTTTATAAAGGATAAAGCAGGTGAAGCATTAGGAAAGTGATGTGTTATTTTACTGCTTCACTAAAATAACTTTGCATATGGTAGAAAAACAGTTGGTATCCTTACTTCCTTCCCTCTTAACTTCACTAGCCTAATGCTAAGGGACTGTCAGCCTGAAAATTGCCAACAAAAAAAAGCTGTATGTTGTCAAAGTAACTTGCAGGGTTTTGTTAGTTTTCAGAGTTGGCAGTGGATCACTGTCAGAAAAGGGGACATCTCAGGTAGAGTTAGTAATAAAGCAAATGGTAATTTTATTGTGAAACAGTCTTGTTGCATGAGAAATGTGTATGCCAAAATATAATAATTTTAAAAGTTCTGATTATTTAGCATACTACATCAGCTTTCCTTAAGAAGTTATCCTGCATGTATATGTGTATATATAAAAATATTTTCTTTATTCCATCTTTCATCTTCCTTCCTTTGCTTCTAGCTTGCCTTGGTGACCTGGAGAGACTGCTTATTCAGGCCATTAAATAAGCAGGTATATATATATATATAAAAAACTATAGTGTTATTTTATAGGGTTAATTTTATATATTGTCAGTAACTGTTTCAAGGAGAATTTGGAGGATGGAGGGGTGGCAGACCCAGAAAATAAAAAGACCCTTCTGCTTCTCCTTTGTGATGTTAAAAAGATAAATATTTGGGGGGAATGGGCCTTTCTCTGTTTGTGTGGTTGAACCTTGATACCAAGACTGTTCTGTTATCTCTTTGCTGAGAGGACCCTTGCCTTTTGTAAAAAAAAAAAAAAAAAAAAAAAAAAAAAAAAAAATTAAGGGCACTTGTCTTAAATGAAGTAACAACTTCAGCTGTTTCCAAGCCAGGCAGGAGTACAGGCTGATGGTCATGTCTTAAGGTTTGAGAGTCAAGATTGTGTGAGAACAGATAGTGACAGGCTTGGGATTTTGGTCTCTTCTAATGTTACTGTGAATCTTTAAATTTGCACTGATCCCTGGGAGATTCAGGTCAACCAAATATTTTTAATTAGTGAATCAGCACCATATAAAACAAGACATTCCATCACAATGAAATATTATATTTATGTATGTTGATTTCACCCTTATTTACCAGTACTTCATGATGAACAGACTGTATTATATTATGAAAATATTCACTAGATTTCAGTTTAGAGGAACAGCAGTTGCAACACATTATTTATCAGCATAAGCCAGTAGCTTTCTTTGTGTAAAGTACAGGTGGTTAGTTCAGCTTTTACTGCAAAGTTTTCTTATATTTCAGGTATAAAACAAAGAGAAGTTTGGTTTAGAAGGTGCTTTTTGAAATTAAAAAAAAAAAAACAAAAAAAAACCAAAAACCAAACCAAGCACTTTCATACCCTTTTACAGCTCACCACTAATCGGACTGTAATTACCTTGTAGAAATTAAAGGTGTAGCATAATCTGTGATGTCTGTAGGAATTTTATATGTTCAGGTGTCCTTAAATTTTGTTCTCAAGGGGCTTGATTTATCTTGAATATAGGAATACACTCCTGATTAAATACTGTGCTTTCTCTGTGCTTGACTTACATTTAATCCCTGTTTTCTAAGGTAACAAATGCTGTGTTGAAATTGATTGAAAAGGAAAGAAATGGTGAAACTATCAATACAAGGCTGATCAGTGGAGTTGTACAATCTTATGGTAAATGAGATTTCTTTAAGGTTTTATTACTCTCTTAAAAATAAATAAATATATATCCCCTATCAGAGCCCAGAAGTAGCATCCCACCTCCTTGGATGTCCAGTAAAGATTTTTACAGTAAAATAAACGCAGTTATATATTGTTTAACTTCATGTTTGTAGAGACACTTGATGCAATTACAGTTCGTTATACCATATTTGTAAAGCTTGAAAGTGCAACTGTTAGACAAGAGAGTTCATTGTTTACAAATCAGTTATGTAGGAGCTAAATCTGGATTGGGGGAAGCATAGTAGTTTACAAAGTGGAGTGGGATTGTTTTTTCCCATTTGCATGAAACAGAGTTTTGCCATGCACATTAATGACCAGTTTCATTAATAAAAATCATATATGCATATAATTTGGAACTCTTAAGAGGAAAAAATGGAAGGGGAATTTGAACTAGCTTTTGAGATAGTGAAGTTTTCTAAACCCTATCATCCATTTTGTAATGTATCAAGAAGTGCAGTTTACAGGAGTAATGTCTTGTGCTGCTTATTTTTTAAATGCCAAATAAATGTATACTTTTAAAAGTTTTAAGAAGTTGTGCTGATACTGTCCCAATTGATTACCTTCATGTAAGTTAGAAAGGAGGGGCCTGTTTATTTGCAATATTTGTCATAAAAGACAATTTTGTCATTACTTGCTCTTTTTTTCTTTTTTGTAGTGGAGCTGGGGCTGAATGAAGATGATGCATTTGCAAAAGGACCTACACTAACTGTCTATAAAGAATCCTTTGAATCTCAGTTTCTTGCTGACACAGAGAGATTTTATACACGAGAAAGTACTGAATTCTTGCAACAGAACCCAGTCACAGAATACATGAAGAAGGTAAGTTATTAAATGAGCTTTGTGATTATTTTCTGGATACAGATATTTTTTAGAGGTAAAGTAATACAAATTCTTGGCTTTTGTTATCAGTTTCTTAAAATGCTGATTATTTTGAAATTGATTGAAAACAATTAGCTCTTTTTCCCTGTGATGATTTGCTTTTATGTTTATCTGGTCTGAAGTTTGTCTCCTTAGTGTATTTCAGTAAGTACAATGAAAGTTCAAAGCTTTCTTAATGGGCAAAATGGAAGAGAATGTTAAAATAAATTGAGATTCTGTTAGACTTCAAGACACCAAAGTAGTCATTCTGCTTTAGACCTACAAGTTTACTGTTCCTATACAAGGAACTGTGTGTTGGCACATTTATTGAAATCTCTTCCTGAGCAAGCTCACCAAGGTAGTAGATAAACAATTAGCTTTAATTCTCTCAGAATATTTTGATGTCATGAACTCTACACAATACTTCTGATCAACAGAGGCCAGATTTAGATTCTTAGATAGCCTCTGGTTTGGGGGATCCCAGAAACGGCAATTAAGGGCAAGCTGGATAAACATTGACTATTTCTAGCCTGGTTATTGGGTCAGTCTTACTGAATGTGAAATAGATAGGTCATCTTCCATCTTGGACAGGTGCTGCTTTATATATTTTTCTCGGCATGTTTCCTCACTTCCTGAATTGCTGCTTGTTTTTTCCCTTTCAGTTTAATTTAAAAAAAGAGAGCTTTCTGAGTATGTAATATACAGATACACATCCCTCCCTGCAGTGTCTTTGTGTTTCTTTTGTGTAACTCTTGCCACAGAACACTCCTGTCTGAGTCTTGGCATTAAAGTCAATGTTTTACCCCTAAAAAAAGAGGGAGGGAGGAAGTCCTAGAAATAATACAGTAAAACGAATCCTGCTTTTAGTGCATTGGGATAGTTGCCCGGTAGTTCCCAGACCTACCTATGTTTACTTTTCTGTTGTTGTTGAATTAATGATTTTTGCTACTTTCCTTTCAATTTCTTGTCTTTATTTTCATCCTAAAATACATAAAAACAGAGTACGGGAATTTCAGTCATTCATAACCTGAATGACTGACTCATCCAGGCTTCCTTGGTATGGGACAGTAAAAAGCTGTCTGAAGGTCATTGCTATTTCAAGAACTAGAGATTAATCACAAGTAGAAAGAACTTACCAGACCTAAACAATCTTCAAAACTTCAAAAATCCACAAAAGAGCAACTCGCTTTGCTCGAAGCTGGTGTCGAAGCTGAAAACACATACAAAGCTAGCAGAAGGCAGGGGAAATCTTCAGCAAGAAAGTGTGTAGCCTTAAGTCTCTGCTCAAATTCATATACTAGAGATATACACAAGCTATTTGGGCTGTTCGGCATCTCCTTACAGATAATGCGCATACATTGAAATCAAACTGAACAAGAAACTGTTTTCATTACTCATTTCCTGGGATTTAACTGATGAAACTGAAAAAGATGTGTATTAGACTCTACAGTAAATATGATCAGAGCTTGCACAATGATACAAACCAAGGGATGTGACCTAACAGAAAGGGGAAACATGAATTGAAGCTAAAAGCTAGTTCACTGGAACAAATTGTCTGATCTCTCTAGTCTGCATGCTCTGCTGGAGAGATCAAGAGAGGTCATGCAAGTTTTCAGAACTATTAATTTAAAATTCAGATAGGTTTGTCCTTCAGTTTTATCTTACTTCATTATGCATAAGGAATGCTTAATATTTTTTTACTTAAACGGGACAAGGCAGTTTTGTAAACTTCTTAATTATTTTTTTCGGTTTGGGTATTGTAATCTTGCATGCCACTTAAATGCCTGGAACAGAGTAGTACTCCCCATAATTATTACTCAGGTATTGCTAGAATTAGGGTTCTTTCCTGTTATGAAACACCTTAAATGAGACTGATGTGAAAAGCTGCAAGTTGTCTAGCAGTCACGTGGCATACTCGCGGTAAGAAGATCTTAAAAGTCATGTTGGAAGTATGAACTACGAACAAAGATATCTGCTATTAGTACGCTTACTTCACTTTCTCACTGAAGCACTGTGCATTGAGTTCTAATTGGGGATAAATAGCACCACAAAATAAAAACAAAAGGAAACCTGTTGGAGTACCTTAGTGCACACCAACATAATATCAGCGTTACCATGATACAGTAGAATTCTGGTTGTTTCTTGTAGAAATCTTAATTAGAATTAGGATATGAGTATGTAGTTATACAGGCAGACTTACTGAGTTTAGAAGGATTGTGACTTTTTCTTCTCAGGCCAGAACTCATGAGTAAAGCTGGCATGGCCTGATGTGCTGTAGGGAAAAAGGTCAGTATATCTTAAGACTGTTCCTTGAAATAGTCTCAAACTGAACTTTTGATCTTTATAGTTAAAACAGCCAAAGATACTGTTGTGTGAACTAATTATTTTTCCCTTGTTTCTGAAATACGACTTTAAAAGGAAAACAGAATTATGAGAACACAAAAAGTGAGAGAGTATAAGCAAATTTGAAGTCAGAGTGAATGTTTATTTTCATAAAGGAGCTCAAAGTGAGAGTTGACTGTTAACTTTAAAAGTGAAGGCCTAAGGATATTTTAAGAAGCAGCATTAGAAGTGGCAGAATTTCCTGAACTTCAGAAATACAGAACGGGTTAAACGTAAGATAAGTAGTCCTACTAGTCTGATTCCAGTTTCCAGTGTTCATCAGAAAGATTTGCTGCTATTTGCTGTCATTAAGGAAGTCAATTGTTATTCCTCACTGGTAAGAAACTGGCAAGTACTCTGAAGCATGAACTTATATCCCTTCCCAGATTCCCGCCCCCCCCCCCCCCCCCCCCCATATTTTGAGCTGTACTGCTTTAACTCTAGGAGACCGTAATCCAGGACCACTTCACAAGAGCTAAGTGCAAAATTATTACAGAAATGAGTGAAGCTAACAGTGGCAGAGATTATTTAAAGCCATCTGTGTATGATGCAGTGTACTTGCAGTGAAATTGTTCTTTTTTGTTGTTGTTGTCCGTAATATGATCTTTCATGCTTAATCAGTATTCTAAGGTACTAGAAAAATGCATTAATTTAATTTTCTTCTCTTGGTGGCGTTACAAATTTAAATAATTTGGACTGATAAGGGGACATATGCACTTTATCCCTAATAATATGCTGCAATTACAGATGGCTTGTAAAGCGAATCTTTAACACTCTTGCAAACAAAATAGAGGTAATTGTTATACGAACAACTTCAGTTTTACATTCTGGCGTAAGTACTGTTCCTCGAGTGACATTTAGAATTTTGGTTTGCCGGGAAGATACGCATATGTAGCATTTCATATGCCAAATTAAATGCTAGTATAATTTAGATGATTGTAGATTATTGGGAAGCTTTTCTGTGTAAGAATATAGATGAGAACATTCAAATAAATTTGTCATGGACATACTGTTAAATTGTAGTTTTCTGCCTTTTAGTTTTGCGGAGGCGTGAAATATATTAATGTTTGTCTTAAACAAAACTACCTCTGTAGCTGGAGAGCTTGCTGATGCTAAAACTGCCAGCATCTCATGTCAGCAGCTTTCTCTTTTTCTGACAGCAGATTTCCATCTGTAAACTTCTTACTCAGAAGCAACAGGAAAACAATCTTGCTGTGATTCTACCCCCCATTTAAACAGTATATAATATTATCATCAACATAAACATCAATTCCATATGTATATTATGATTCCCAGAAAAATAACTGCTTAAGTAGGTGGACCATAACACCTCATTAGTGAGAGGTTTGATTTTGTTGTTGTCGTTTTGTAGATTAATTTACTAAATAGTCATCTGTTTTCTGCTGTTGGATTTCTGTTCTGCCTTCCGTACAGGTTTCATGTTTATCTCTCTGTTCTGTAGGCTGAAGCTCGCCTTCTTGAGGAACAGCGTAGAGTTCAGGTATATCTCCATGAGAGCACACAAGATGAGTTAGCACGAAAATGTGAGCAAGTACTTATTGAAAAACACCTGGAGATATTTCATACAGAGTTTCAGAATTTGTTGGATGCTGACAAAAATGAAGGTAAGGAGATTCAAACATTGGTTTAGGCTTAGAGCTCCTCCCTGATGATTTATGAATAATGTTAAATTCTGGTGATAGCGAAATGTGATTTGTTCAGGAATTAGATTAAGAGAGAAGATAGACACTAAACTGATTGACAAGCAGCTTTTGATTAAATTGGGATGGCTGAGGATATTGCCTCAAGAAGCCTATTCCGATCCCAAATATTAAGGCAAAACAGTACTAATTTTGATTTCTCTTCACATGGCTGGAAGAGCTTCAAGAGCACTTGAGCTGTCTTTCCAGCAGGAGCTGAAGCTTGCATGAGAGACATGTGAGGCGAAAAACAGACCAGTAGTCTTACCAGCTATTTCAGTTTAATCCATGGATCTTTCTGAGTCAGCAGTGAGAATTTTAAAATCCAAGTGGTCTAGAAGTATGTATAGGAAATGTTAAAAGAGGAATAGAAGTAAATAAGGAGCTTCTAACATATAGTATAGAAAATATATAAAACTGCATATAGATCACAAGGAAAGGTTGGAAATTATTAATTGATGAGACAATTTTAGCTGTGAAAATGAGTCTTAAGTGCCACTAATGGATCAAGTTTATACCTTCACAGAGAACACATAGAATAAAGACTTCTTCAGCGGTTCCTCTAAAGTAAAGGTTATCAAAGAGTTTAGGTATCTTTAAGGAATTGTCAGTTGTACTGGTTTTTATGAGTTTCTTCAGATGTTAATGCTTAGCACAAAGTAAGAGTCAAAACTAGGGCCAAATAATTCCTGTGCACTGTGCAGATGATAAGGATGAATGGTGTTTCTGATTTTTCCAGTTGGGGAATTAATTAAATCTATATAGGAAGGCAAGGTAAGGCTCTATAGCTGAAATACTACTTTTAAGAAAGTGACAGAATTTAAGAGATACTATGATTAAGTTACTATTGATGATACTGTTCATTTGAGAGTTGTGAATTGCAACTATGACTCTGTCTTTTTATATATCAACCTTAAAAGAGCAACTATGAATAATTACTGTAATCATCATGTTGATAACTAAGAGATGCTTCAAAATAGAAAAGGGCAATTCAGCATGATTAATAGGTCAGAAGTTACCTGTTTCAAATGTAAATAGAAGATTTCTGTCCTGTACTAGTATTTGAGTCAGATGTTGTTTGTGTTTGCAAATAAATGTATTTACTCTGTAATTGGAAGAGATTTTGATACAGATGGGTGTTGACTAGTAAAATGACTTTATAAACGTCTTCAGGCAATAGAAATAGTAATAGCACAAACAAGAAAATTTTTCTGGACTCAGGAGGCCTTCCCAGCCTTTTCTTTTTTCCCCTTACTTTATGAAGCTCATGAGTTATGTGAGCCTTTAATATAGTCACTTACCATAGTGATGCAATTCCGTAAGTTTGTTGGGGTAAAAAAAGAAAATAAGTACCTTGTGTCTTGGGCACCGTCTTGTTATATGTCTTTGGTTTTACTTTCATTTGGGTTATTTCTAAGATTAATTTGGCATTTTAAAATGCCTGATTTTTTTTTTTTTTCTTTTTCAAAATATTTTCTTTTATCGGGCTTCACTTGTGCAAATTACAGTAGTTCCCTGGCCCTTTTTAAGTTTCATGAAGTCTCAAGATTAGAAACATTTATTTTGAAAGATTCTTTGAGAATTCATTCTGTAATCACTATAATCAGTTCACTCTCAAATTTGTAATATACTAAAATAGCCTATTGTAGACTATCCTAACGTTATAATAAAATCTTGCTCTCGATTAAAATCTTTATTGCTTTGCTCTTGAAAGTACACTGGTTTTGAGGTTGTCTCCTGTGAAGTATGTTAAGCATATCGTATTACAGGCCACTCCTGATGGTGTTCTGTAAATTTTTAATCACATTGTGCAACTAGTTATAAAGGTTGTGGGGCACATTTGTCATGTGTTACCTATTCACATCAGTATGATACCTATAGGAAATAATTATGTTTATTGAGAGCAGGCTGTAATGATTTAGGTGGAGTTATTGTGTAAATCTTCCTTGAGGCTTTGTAGCATCTCTTCCATATTTCACCAAATACAGACAACCTGATAGACCAACCTGTGAACCCTTATTTGTGGGTAGGTCTAGCAGCAGCTTATTATATCTATGCATGGCATTATTTTCCTACCTTTTTTCTAAAATTCTCTTTGTCTTTCTAAAATTCTGTAGGTGAAACAACTTACGTTGTTGTAGAAGTTTAACATCAGGTTGCAAATGTGGTTTTCAGAGAGAAAAAATGTTTGCTTTTCAAATCCAAATGTTTAAGCTTGCCGAAGTTCTAAGGAATGGAAAGTATTATACGGAAATGGGTCTGAATAGAGGTGTCATTGCTTCACTATTAAAGGCATCAATTTCTGTGTTGTATTTCAGAGTTAGGTAGTGATACAGCTGCTTGATTGCTCTGTTTTATTTAATCTGATAATCCTCAGGTGATAATAAATTGCTCATAAGCCCTTCAGAGAAGTCCTTACACTTTAGAAGTGCTAGATGCAGCTGACAACCTTAAGATGGATTCAACAAGGTGAAATACCCTCATTAGTTTACAGTAACTAATTTGGTTGTTTACTGTTTCACTTGAGTGCCTGTTCAGTGAGGGCAAGATTATAAGAGGTAACTAGTGGGTTTGCGTAGCTGGTTTATGGCCATATTAAAGTTTGTTTTGGTTTGGGTTTTTTGTTTGTTTTTTAAAAAGTGTTCTGCACTCAGAATGTACAAAGCATCTGCCCTGTTGAAAATTAATAATAAAAACAAAACCCTCTTTGATATTAGACTTTCCAAAATTACTGATTGATTTTGGAAAGTCTTGGCTGAAAACGGGCGAGATTTTAACATATGTGAAATGACATCCAGTTTATTTTTACCTTTGTTAGTTTTGCTCTGTGGTAATGTTTTTCAGAAGCTTTTCTTTCCTTGAGATACAACTGCTTCTACTGATAATCAGTGACTTAAAAGTTTAAGAGTTGAGACATGGCTTTACTGACAGTGCTTTATTGGAGGAAATTTGGTTTATAATGTTTCAGTTTATCTGCTAAGGTCATAGCAATACATAATATTTGCCTTAAATTTCCAACCATTACCACTGGTAGTAGAAGTGTTAATATACAAAAGGCTACAGGTGGTGTTAGATCTCTGAGAACTGTCCTGTTCAGAATAAGATTTAAAGGACAGTGGTCAGCTGGAGAATGTTGTGCTCTTAGCACAGCCAGCAGTAACACTAATGACAGTCCTAATTCATGGTAACACTTCAAAACTTCATCTAAATAAGAGGGTTTTAACTCCATTTTTAAATCCTTGCACCTCTTCAAATTTATGAAAACTAGAAATCAGAAATAAATCTATTTCTGTAAGTTGTTTTTTTCCTGCTTGAGATTTACGTAGCATTGTGAAGGTAAAACAGATCTTAATATTTAACAGGTTGGTCTCTCTTTAACTAGTCTTAGCTTTTCAGGTTAGTGCAAAGATTTGCTATACTGTATAATTTTTTGCTGTAGTTTTTTCTGGGTTTTTACAGGAGCAATTGCACGTATATTTTTGATGATGGTTGTTTAACTCCTCTTGGCAACTTGTAAATGAGAAACTGGAGTCATAGCTAGTACAAATGGGAGATGTTGGCTTTCCTTTTTTTTTTTTTCAGACTTGGGACGTATGTATAACCTTGTATCTCGAATCCAGGATGGCCTTGGAGAGCTGAAAAAACTTTTGGAAACCCACATTCATAATCAGGGTCTAGCTGCAATTGAGAAATGTGGAGAAGCTGCTCTAAATGCAAGTATCCCATCAAAATAAGTCTGTGTGTGGTTGCTGCCAGTTTTATATTAGAAGAGGGTGAATGCTTCCTGATACAATTTCCAGTTTGCCCTCTCACTGGTTTAATTTGTGAGGACTAGGCAATTCTCAAATGTTGATAGTAGGCCTAAAACTACAGTTACATCACTGTGTTACTACTCTTTGAGCTTTGGGCAGGGGGTGTGGAGTGTTTATTTTGGGTTTTTTTTTCCTTCTGAGTTTTTGCTCTCTGTCAGGATGTCATGCTGCTTGGAAAGCTGGCTGTGCAAATATAACATCCTACACTTACAAATATACCTGAAAGTCCACTGTTTCAAGAAGCGTTATCTCCAGTGGACTGTACTTTATTTCATCATATTATAGACTTCTGACTTGGATGGGACTGTGTGGAGAAAGTTTCTGTTGGTTTTCGTTTTTTGGTGAATGGCTTTATTCTATTTGGAAAAGCATGAGAAATACAAGAGGAAGAGGTAACTGAAATGGTTGGAGAGGTGACAATATAAGGAGCAGGTCAGGTCTTCTGCAACACTGTGGTTGTTTAGCCGTGTAATTGGCTTTCTTGATTTTTATCCCATAATTGTCATTTCAGACTTAATTTTGTACTGATTAGGGTTGAATCTCGGCAACATGAAGTTGTTTAAACTCTTTGCTAACCTTTTTGTGTATAGACAATATGACATTTTCTAGCAAAAAAAAAAAAGAATGAAACATTGTACAAAGCAAAATTAGGATAGAATATAGAGTCTGGTAAATATTTAAAATGGGGTTTAACTTTGATTTTTTACAGAGTTCATTTTAACCTGTTACTGGCCTCAGATACTCTTGAAATAGCTTCATACTAGTAATCATTAAAGCAGTAATCTGTAATAATTGCATGGAGAACAGTAAAAACTTTAGGTTTTAGCACAGATTAAAATGTTTTACGTGTGTGTAGTGTCTGTTCTTCACTTCGATAGTTTTAAGTGTGTAGCTTTTTAGCAGTGTTGATCTCTTACAGCTCATGAAGTTCAGGAATCTTCAGCTTCATTTGTAGATGCCACCTTAAATTTTGAAATCAGATGTACTCCATGGTTGACACATCCCCCTAGTGGTCATCACTCTTGAGTTTCTTTGTACTTAGGCCTTGAAGAATTTCCCAGAAAAATGAAAGCTTTTTCTCCAGGAATTAGTTCATCTTTGAGAGAGGGTGTCGTGGTTTAACCCAGCAGGCAGCTAAACACCACACAGCCGCTCGCTCACTCCCCTCGGCTCCCCAGCCCGAGTGGGATGGGAGAGAGAATTGGAAAAAAAGGTAAAACTCATGGGTTGAGATAAAGACAATTTAATAGGACAGAAAAGGAAGGGAAAATAATAATAATGATAAAAGAATATACAAAGCAAGTGATGCACAATGCAATTGCTCACCACCTGCTGACCGATGCCCAGACAGTTCCCAAGCAGCGGCCGTAACTCCTGGCCAACTCCCCCCAGTTGTTTGTTGTTTTTGTTGGTTTTTTTTCCCAGCATGATGTCATATATGGTATGGAATATCCCTTTGGCCAGCTTGGGTCAGCTGTCCTGGCTGTGCCCCCTCCCAGCTTCTTGTGCATCTCCAGCCTCCTTGCTGGCAGGGCAGTATGAGAAGCTGAGAAGTCCTTGACTTAGTGTAAGCACTGCTCAGCAACAACTAAAACATCAGTGTGTTATCAACATTATTCTCATCCTAAATCCAAAACACAGCACTGTACCAGCTACTAAGAAGAAAATTAACTCTATCCCAGCTGAAACCAGGACAGAGGGGAAGCCTGCGATTTGTATGTATTAGTTCTTTTGACTCCAACCGTTTACAAAACTCTTCCTGATCATGACACTTTTTCTTGTTTCTTCATCTTTCTTTTTTTCCACGTTTGTTCTTCATTTTCATAACAGTATCTCTGGCTGTCTCCCTTGGGAATCAGCTTGCCTCTTCTTCCAATACCCTTCACACCACTGTATCGCTATTCATTATTGCCTTGTTAGCCCTCTATCACACTTAGGTAGGATTGATTCTGCTTAACTTCATTTATCTGTACTGTGTCTAAACAGATAATCAGCTGAGCAAACGCTTCTCAGTTTCTCTGTAGTCATTGGAGAGAAACAGTCATACCAGCTTGACTCATCTGACTTACTTTAGATTTTTACTGCAGAATGAGTTGTGCTGTAGACTCCATTAACTATATTAACGAGACTGCTCTTCAGTCAGAAGATTACTGCTTTTTGTGCCTTTGGGTTTTTTTTTTTTGGAGTCCTTGTAATCAGTAGATGCCTTTCTGAATGTCCTTCAAGTCCACTTGAATTTCTTGTCTAGGAGGTTCTCAGTAATCTCAGTTCTTTATCTCAAGCACGGCATTAGATTGGTGATCTACGTAGTTTATGTCTGTCTTCAGTGGCAACAGGAAATGTTTTTCAGGATCCTGATGCAACCCTGCCCATCTTTTGCCATTTGTCTAAGCATCCAGAACTCTTACAATATGAATGTTACAGGAGTACCTCCGTGCCCAGTCCTTTTAGTTTTTATTTATGGACCTGTTGTCCGTGAGTTTGTCTAATCTGTTCTTGAACCTGCTGATATTACCTGCTTCCAACAACCTCCTGTGGCAGCAAGGTCCAGAAGTCCACTACCTTATATGTAAAGATGTTCTTTACTTTATCTGTCTTAAACTTGTTTCCTATCGCTTTCATCAAGTGCCCTGTAGTTATAAAAGGTGGCTTTTAGTGATCGTTCGTCTCTTCAGTCATTCTCCTGATTTTGTAAACCTTGGTCATATGCCCTTTCAAACTTCTGATCTCCAAATTGAAGACTTCTAGGTTTTTTGGTCTGTTGTATAGTAGCTGCCCTGTCTGCCTGGTGTTTTAGTTGCCCTTCACTGTTCCTACTCTGACTCCACTCCGTCTTTATTGAGATGCAGAGATCAGTAATTGCACATAAAATTCAGTCTGTGAGTGCCATAAACTTGATGTTTATTGGCATTTGGCTGCCACTGGGTGTTGAGCGGATAATTTTTAAGAACTGTCAACAATGACTGAGGTTTCTGTACTAAGTTGTATCTATTGGGGATACACCTGTTACATTCTTACTACAGAGATGTATTTTGAGGGTTTCTTCTATAGCAACTGCCATTTTATGATTGTCCAGCTCTCAGATCTGGTTTGAATTAATTATTCAATTAATTCAATTATTGAATAATAATTGATATTCAATAATAACTCAATTATTGAATTAATTATTAATTAATTTGAATTAATTTTCAGAGCTTATGTCTCTGAAAATGTCCTTCTTGGAAATGTTTGCAATGGTTGAGTAAGTGGTTTTGTCGTCTTTTGTACTATATGATGTAGTACACTCTGCACTCTGATTGCTGTAAATGAAAGCTTGTGCTAATGTAAGTCAGTCCTGGACATAGGACCTAAACAAGTCTGGATGTTATTTTACCTTTAAAATATTTCTAATATTTTGTAGACTTTCCCCATAAAATTTTGCTTAGGCCAGTGAGTAGCTCCATTTTGGAGGAAGTAGAAAGCAGAAAGTCAATGGGTTGCAAAAAACAATCTCTCTTTATTGCAGGATCCAAAAATGTATGTACAGACAGTGTTGGATGTCCATAAGAAATACAATGCTTTAGTCATGTCTGCATTCAACAATGATGCTGGCTTTGTGGCTGCACTAGACAAAGTAAGTATATGTAGTGGCATACAGTGAATGTTTGGGTTTTTTTTTTTCTATTCAGTGTTTTGTCTCCCAAAATTTCACTGTCTTTTGTGATTTATAGGCTTGTGGTCGATTTATAAATAATAATGCAGTGACAAAAATGGCTCAATCATCCAGTAAATCACCAGAGCTACTGGCACGATACTGTGACTCTTTACTAAAGAAAAGGTACGTCTTCAAAGACAAATTATTATTTCAGGTTGGCTTTTGTTTTAAATGGTTTTAGCATATGAAGTTTTATATTATGTCTTCAGAAACAGAACTTAACGTTTCAAGAAAAATTAATTATACCAAATTCTGAGTACAAAAAATTTCAATAGGATCATTCCTAAAGATTATATGGAGTTTACTTTTCTTTTTTGAAGAAGAGGGGGAAATAATAAAATAACTGAGACCTTTCTTTCCTTATAGGAAACTAAGTTCTAATTTTTTTTTAATAAAACAGAAGGGGTTTTTCAGGTGTCCCCCACCCAATTTGAGTTCTGTTATGTTGTAAAGAAGAGACGCACATTCCCTTTTTCCATTAAAACTCTTGCTTTCCTCCTGTTGTTTTCTCTGTATCCTCTTCTACCTGGGCAGAAATTGAGGAGGACAAAAACTGCTTTCTAACCTCTCATGGTTCATAATTTAATTAAGGTATTTGGCTTCAAATGATTCAGCAGCTCATACATTGAGTTGGTATCAGTTCAGTTCATACTGGATTGGTGTCAGTTTTGTCACTGGCAACTTTTCTAGCTGTTTTGCGGGAGGAAAAAACCTGCCACCAAACAACCCAAAAACAGAAGAACTTGCTCACTTTTCCCTTCCCTGTACCCTCCTCCCTTCAGCAAAGGATTTATTTTCCCCTTTATAAATACTAGCTTTCTGCAGGGTAGATCTGGGGTATGCCTGATGGACAAGCGTGATATGGAAGAAAACAATGTGGTGCCACCTGAGCTCTCACCCAGTCAAGAACCCATCTCTCAGCTGTTTTTCTTAGATAGCTGTACTATCTAAGATAAGAAATGAAGATAGCATTTAGCAGCAGAAAAAAGGCAGGAAGAGAGAGATCCATGTTTAAGCTCATAAATCCTGAGAAGTATCAGGCTATCAGGAAGTCCCAAGCAATTCATGGTCCAGGACTTAAACCTATTGTTTAAAAATCACGTACTTCAGAATTGCTTACATGTGGAGTAGGGAAGAAGTGTTCATTTCACTACACTGTTTCGTCTCTAAAGAGTCTTTGATCCCAGAACTATTCAATCTGTGTTCCTTTATTTATGAAATTTCCATATACATCCACATGTTGTTTTAATTCTGCAGTTTTGGGACTCATTAAAAATGCATTTCTTTAATTGCAGCTCAAAGAATCCAGAAGAAGCAGAATTGGAAGATACACTCAATCAAGTGGTAAGATATCTATAAATACAGTTCTCTTCTGTGTAAGCTTTGACAAGTTAGTAATATTCGATTGTCACACAAGTCAGATGAGAGAAAACCTTTTATTTTGTATGTTTGATTTCATTACTTAATATTTCAGCTTTTCAGTAATAATCTTCATCTCTGTGTGGCTTGTTGGTTGTATTTTTTTTTTTAATTAAAAAAAAACCTTTACAGAGATTTAAAGTGGCTAAATGGAATTTATGCTTTTACTTCGTTTTTATATACACGTATTTCTACAATATATTTTTATATAATTACATATACGCACTACATATTTATTCATATATAAGGCTGTACATGTGGAATGTACAGTTAATGTGTGTAAAATAGTATCCACATTTAAAACAAACAAACACCACCACTCCCTCCCCCCCCCCCGCCCCGAAAACAAAACAAACCAAAAACCCTGCCCTTAAAAAATTTAAGTGCAAATGAAGTAGCTACTGCTACAGCTTTTTCAAGACAAATGCTTAAATATTTTTTTTCTTACAAATTATCTTGGCTTTTCCAGATGGTTGTCTTCAAGTACATTGAGGATAAAGATGTGTTTCAAAAATTCTATGCTAAAATGCTGGCAAAAAGACTTGTACATCAGAACAGTGCTAGTGATGATGCTGAGGCAAGCATGATCTCTAAACTAAAAGTGAGTATTCCATGACTGTCTCATGATCTACCGTATTGCAGGTCTTCATGCTGCCTTGGAAAGCACTGATGTATGTCCTTTCATTTCATTATTTTATGTACAATAGAAAAATACACAACCTGAGTCTTTTTCCTTTTTTTTTTTTTTTTTTTTTTTACTTCCTGGGAGCTTGTGGTGCATGTCTGTCCAATGGAGTTAAGCTTAACTATTCTTATCCAAATGAATGACATGCATATAATTATCCAAGGGAATGACTGCTGAAAAGTTGCTTAATTTCATTAGCCCTTGTTCATTCAGGGTCAAGCAAAATACGATCTAACACTCTTTTAGTAGTCTATTTCATTGTGTGTTTTGCTTCATTTTTAAACAAAATTTTCTTCAGTTTTTGATGACAGTTAAAGAGCATGTCTAGTTGGGATCAGTACTTTGAGTAAGGGAAATACTGAATTTTATACATCATCTTTTAAGAAAATAGGCTCCAATACTTTGTTCTTCTCGTTCTCCAATGTCAAAAATGTGTCTTGCTGACGTTATCTGTGCTTTTAAAATACAGCAAGCTTGTGGTTTTGAGTATACCTCCAAGCTGCAGCGGATGTTCCAAGATATTGGTGTAAGCAAGGACTTGAATGAGCAATTTAAAAAGCACCTGACCAATTCAGAACCGTTAGATTGTAAGTAATACATTTACCTAAGTTGCTGTTGAGTAGTTTAGCTTCCTCTTATTTCTACAGAGCTAACTATATGAGAGAAACATTTGATTTAGACATCATACCCCCAGAAGTTAGTTAGTATTATTTTGACCAAGATAGCTAGGATTTTTAAATTAGTCTTTTAGGTCTGTACTTTGTCTTCTAATAGCACTTTATATCTTCTGTTATGGGTAGCCTCCTCCTGATTTTGCAGCTCATATTTAGGTATGTAATTAAATTAAGTTGAATCTTTGGGGGGTTTTTTTGGGTTTTTTTGTTTTTTTTTTTAATTGGAAAGATGTTTTTCTTTAAACAGTTTTGATTTTGAGCACAACATGGCCTAAGTTCATACTTGTGTAAAAGTATTAAGGAAAAAAGGATGTTGTGTTTTAGGTTGTTAGACAGCCCTATCACTTTTTTATAAAGAAATATTTTTTCATTGAAGCACATTGAAACAAATTCTTTAAAGAATTGATAATTATTTGTTGGATTACATTTAGTTGTGTATTGTCAGGCTTAAATTTCACTTAATTTTTGTATTATTCTCACTGACTTGCCCAAAATGCCTTACAAGTATAAATGTGAAATGTTTATTCTTGCAGTTGTGTACTGTGGAGTGATGAGTTTTAGTTACACATAAAAATGAACGCTTACAATTTTTACAGTTGCATGTTAAAAAAGAAATCCGTTGTGGGGATAGAAAAGGATAATAATGTCTAAAAATGAGAGAAAATTGAATGAGTGTCACAGTAAATCTAAAGCTCTCCAACTGCAGCGATATCTTACATGAATTCCTTTGTTTTATGGTCTGAATAAAAAAAAAAATATATGTTGCTTAATGATTTTTCACCCTGTTAGTTTGACCAAAAGGCAGAACCGTTTCTTGTTTATGTTAGAAGTATGACTGTGTGTTTGAAGAGGGGATGGGAGCAAGGGGGATAATGCAGCTCAGCCTCTTCACCTCTCTTGCAGTGGATTTCAGCATCCAGGTGCTGAGTTCTGGATCTTGGCCGTTCCAGCAGTCCTGCACGTTTGCTCTGCCATCTGAGGTGAGACGCTTGCACTTGGTTCATCCAAACGCGGAATGATCATGCGAGAAATCTGTTTTACGAGGCTGGTGTCTCCTCCTGTTTTGTTGCGTGTCAGGGAGGACTGGAAGTGTCTCTGGTGTTTGCCTGTTTGGCTGGAGGATATTTGGAACAAGATGAGTGAGTAAGGTAGTAGGAGGGAACTGTGTGAAATATGTAACGGTTTTCTCCTGTGGAAAGACCCTGGTTAATGAATCTTTCTTCAAAACATTCAACAGTAACTGAAGCAAATCTTTGTTAGTGTATTTTTCTGTGTATACTTTTATTTAAGAAACTTTTTCTTGCCATTGCTTCAGCTCTGTCCAGTAAAATCTTTAGATGTTATAATCATTAGTTTTCTTTTGAGCACTTATCCAGAATAGACAAGACATGAATACTTAACATGAGAAATAAGTTTAACTGCTGTTACCTGGAGCATGAAGGTGATTAAAAGAAACGGCCTTTCTAGCCTTACTTAATGTATCATAAAAAGAAGAATGGAACTTAAATGCTTGTTTAGGTTTGTATTGTTAATGACACTTTGAAGGGGAAACTCATGACAAAGGGAAATTTTCATCCAGTCTGAAGCATTTGAATACTTTGGATTTCTGTTTGTCTTATTCAGACAACATGGCAGTCAAGGGTCATCAGATTTGATTCTCCTTTGTTGGTTCCAGAGCATGTTCCTAGTAATGGTAAATAAAGGTAAATAATATTCTTTATTTATTTATTTTTGTTGTTTCTATACAGTTAGAACGGAGCTATCAGAGGTTTACTGCATTTTATGCCAGTCGTCATAGTGGAAGAAAATTAACATGGTTGTATCAGCTGTCCAAAGGGGAATTGGTTACCAACTGTTTCAAAAATAGATACACGTTACAGGTAAGGATAACGTCATGCCAATAGCAACGCTTGGTGATGATTGCATTCAGAGTACTGGATGCAGCTGATCATTTAAGATGTGTTCATGCTCTGCTCCACTGCTCTTGAGTTATCTGGATGAGTTGCTCAGCCTCTACTCCTCATTTGGAGATAATTGCTTTTCCTTACTTGAAAGGACCATTATGCAGATAAATGTTTTTAAAATGGTGAAGTGTGTAGATGTTGAAGTAGTGGAGTTCATGTGAGTAACTGTGCCCACACACAAACTAATTTTAATAGATAATACAGTGAATTGAGCTGTATTTTATTTGTATGTGAAAATATTCATTAACAGTATGTAATGATATATCACAGTTAAGTATTTTAAATCATTCAGTTCCTTAATTGGGGGGGGGGGGGGGAGGAGGTGTATGTTCATATGTATACACACACATATATGTCAAGCTACTATTTACGATGCTCACATGCATTCATTAGCTTTATTCCTGTGAATAATGCTACTGTCTTTAAATAAAGCAAAGCACAGATGCAAGACCTGATGGCTACAGATCTGTGTATTACTGAAGTGAACATAAATGTTAGCTGTCCCCAGACGGTTGTTGGTGTTATGATTAATAGAACCTTTATTATATGCTTGATTTATTTACTGTACTGATACTTAACATCTATGTTTAAAAGAAAATTGACTTAGAAAAGGGAATACATTACTTGTGGTTTAAACAGGTGTAGAACTGCGTTGTATGAGACAACTGCAACCTCTTTGCATAAGATCTCATGCTTCTTATACTTTCCTGTCTGCTTTCTCTCAAAAAGTAGACAGAGGGGAGTTCACAACAGTGAGAAGAAACAAGATCATCTCAGACTTTGGACCTGTCATCAACATATGTTAACCCTGTGGTGATAGATGTGACTAAGCCACTGATAGCTGCCTTGCTTATAAATTTGGTTTCATTATTCTGCTGGAGTTGTGTAACGATTAGCACTAGTTGGCTATTCTCTGTTGTCCAAATATTCCAGTATGTGTGTTTAACTGGTGAATTTCAGGCTGTTGAAATTCAGAAAGTATGTTTGTTCATTCTCACTTTTTGATTTCCCCTCCTCTCCCCTTCATTCTCTTTTTTTGGATCTGTTAGGCATCCACATTCCAGATGGCGATTTTACTGCAGTACAACACAGAAGATGCCTATACCGTGCAGCAGCTGACAGACAGTACTCAAATAAAAATGGTAGTGACTTTGCACATTTTACCACACTCTTGTGAACAAGTCTTTTGGTCTTCAGGGCTCTTCCTGCAATCGTAAGAAATTGGGATTAGACATGCTTGAAGCCAGAGTCAGTTTCTGTCCTGAAGGAGACAAATGTGCTCTCTTCTTGGTCAACTTACTTTCCTGGTTTACTTTCCTGTAATCATAACTGCCTAGTCTTCTGATGAATCTTAGTGTGTATATATTCCTGTTCATGACTAGAGTGAATTGTCTAGCTTCCTGCTGAGCTCTGGTAGTAAGTTTTCAGTGTTTCACTACGTACATTTTAATATTAAAAGACAACATTCTAGGAAGGAAAAACACCATTTTCCCTAAATGATTGATCTGTGCATCCATCCGTTCTTCTTTACATGTCAAAGCATCTCAAGTACATGAACATGGTCAAATCTGCAGTTTCATTGGCTCACTCGCTCTGGTGGAAAAGGTTCCCTCCTTTCCTTTCCAAGTAGACTTTATGGCCCACAGTTTATTTGGCATCTGTGTCATTTACTAGTAGGTTTAAATCAAGTCTGCTTGGGACTTCTGGAAAGTTAGGCAATTCCTAGTCAGCGAGATCTTTACTTTTAGAAATGCATATCTAAGAAAGTTACTGCTGATGATGGTTTACAGCAAACCCAGAAGTCCTGTGGGGTTACCATTTATTATGGATGCTTGTTTGCAGAGAGAGAGAGAGAGATTTATGTAAAATAAATATTTGGCCCAAATTATGGTTGGACCAGAATAAAACTCTTCATATAGCTGAAAACTAACTGCATGAAACCCAGAAGATTTCCACTGTGGTAAAATAGCAGCTTTGCAAGCCTGCACAGAACGTTGACAGTAGCGTAGCCGTCTGGGTGACCGACCAGCGACAGTAACCAGAACAGATCCCTGGTGTAAGCAGGAAAAGAAAAATATGTTAATCAGAAAGCAGAGGGTGCATGCTTTCTGAGGTTTAAGCTTGCCGTGGTATGTATATTTGCATGGTTTGGGAAAAACGATTTCTTAACACTTATAAATCTGCTTGCAAAATAGCTCCTAAAGCAGGAACTGGAAAGATCTGTTGTTTGGAATTAGTCTTTCTAAAGAATTTGATGTTATTTGACCGACCGCAAGGGGAATATGTCCTAACACCCAAAAAGGGCCTTATTACATTTTATTTCTGTGAACTACATTTTTACCGCTTTTTTTTCCCCACTCATTTTGCAGTGTTCCGCACTCACTAGTTCTTAGTCTAAATACATGTATTCTCATTGAAGTATTTTAAGTTAGAGAAAGCTGCTGTCTGTCTGCGCTGATAATATTTTCTGTAATTTTGTAGGATATCTTGGCACAAGTTCTACAGATACTGTTGAAATCAAAATTGCTTGTAAGTACTCTTGCTTTTTTATGAGCTGCATCACATTCACAAATGTATTAATGAATATTTGTTTATTTGTTTATTTTATTTATTTCTTGCAGGTTTTGGAAGATGAAAATGCAAATGTCGATGAGGTGGAGTTAAAGCCAGATACCTTAATAAAACTGTATCTTGGTTATAAAAAGTAAGGAAAAACTTCAGCAGCGTACATCACTTGTGTATAACGGGTAGCATCCTCCTTCTCTGCCTTCAAAATTTGGGTAAAACCTAATATACCTGGGATGAAAGCTCCAGGGTTCAAGTGCCAATTCAAATATAGATCCAACGTGTACCAGCTTTAAAGGAGAGGGTTGGCTAGTAGGGGAGATGGGTAAGATTTCAGCTATCCGACTTCGACTTTGTCATAAAGTCTGTCAAGGCCTGGACATATTTTCATATGTCCTTTTTGTTCCTTGATTCTTGTCTAATTCTTGTATAATTTATTTCTGGTAAGAAATTCTGCTGGTTTTTACCCAGGTGCATGACTTGCATGCATTCAGCAAAATACATTATATTTTATAAGGTTACGGTAGTGTACAGTGACTAGCAGAGGTCAAAGTCTTAAATGTTCATCCACTAGAGATAGCATGAGAAGATCAGCAGGCTCGTTTTAGAACTTCAGAGCGTACAGTGATTTGAAAACTTAATAGAGACGATTTTCAGTAGTTTTTCTTGCCTACTTTAACCAGTGTTGCCTTCAACGTTCATATATTTTAAGCTGTTCATAGTACTGTGGTGACTTTTTATCATGCTTACCAGAACATAGACGTAAACACACATAAATTCAGTGAGGAGTTCAGTACTTCCTGAAGATAAGATCTCAAGTGAAAGAAACATTTTAAAACCTTTCCTTGTACCTCACTTTATCCGCTTTCTTCCCTCCTTGGCCAATAATTAAAGGTTTGAGAATTCATGGTCAGTTATGTTAATGCAGTGATGGAAACAGCTCAGCGTTGCTGCACCGTGCGGCCTGGTGGTTCCCAATTTATGACGCACAAGACTATGCTAAATAAATAACAGATGCCCGCTCCACCACAGCATTCCCCAGTGCTGCCAACAGGCTGGGCGCTGCCCTGCGCTCCCTGGTGCTGAGGCTCCTTCCCCACTTGCGACACCACACCTTGTCTTGAGAGCGGTCACGTGTGGTAGTGGGCTCGCCCCAGCACAACCGTGGGCACTGGGGGCGTGTAGAAGAAAGGCAGAATTCAGTTTTACAAAACAAATGGATTTCTCCACGTCATGGTCAGAGTCCAATCTGTAAATTAAAATGGTGATTCTATTTCCACTGACTTTCTCTGTCCCATTCACTGGCTGGAAGCTTCTTCCTAAACATAGAAATCTTTCAAATACAGTGTAATATATTGCGCTAATTTGACCTAACACCAGGTTGGATTCAGTAAGTCATAAAATACACGAACAACCGCCAGAAAGGTATTTTGGTTTTTTGGTTTGTTGTGGTTTTTTGGTTTTTATTTACGTTTTTAAACTTGAATAAGATTGTCTAAAATTTTCAGAAGTGCCAAAGTCCCCTTTTGTTGTAAAGTAATTGTGGTGGTGTGGCTGTTATTTTGGAGTTGGGTTTTGTTTGGGGTTTTTTTGGTTTTGGGGGGGGTTTTGTTTGGTTGTTTTTTGAACAGGCTAATTGTTTTACTAACCTGTTTTGTCTTCACAGCAAAAAATTAAGGGTAAACATCAATGTGCCAATGAAGACTGAACAGAAGCAGGAGCAAGAAACTACACACAAAAATATAGAGGAAGATAGGAAACTACTGATTCAGGTGAGTTGTACTGCAGAATGCTGCTGTGCTATGAACTGAGAATTACAGCTGTGTAATCCTTTAATGAAGCTTATTGTGGGGTTTTCTTAATTTTTATTACAAGACAACATGCCATTGCAGTGCACTGTGGTGGAGTGCCCTTAAAGGCAATGCGAGTCTGTAATAGAAAATGTAGAAAGGCACAATAGGACACTGTTCTTCACATTTGTTTTAACAACATGTTGATGAGTGTTTGGGTTCCATGGATGCACATGCTCACTAGACCTCTGTCCTGGGTGAAAACTAGTAACATCTAGGTAGTATGAACTTAACAGTGTTTTTCTACCAGCTCATTTGGAATCCACTTGAGAAGCAAAGGGGCAGAGGAAGGAAATACAAACGTACTGCTAAGAGAGCGTCACAGTAAGGTTAAATATACAAAGGCAGCTTTCGGTTGTGTAAGTAGTTTCATGTTGCTCTTGGTACCAGTTGGTACTATTGTTATGACTGACCGTAAGCAGAGTACTTCTTAAAATTCATGTGTCAAAACCACTTCTGATGACTGTATGCTATGTAGAATCTGAGTTCTTAAAGTCTGCGTGAGTAGTTGACATTTGTAGGCATGCTTCTCCCCATCTGGTACTCAAGTTCGTCGTGATGATGCTTCTGCGCTAGCAGACATGATCTGCCAGGGAAGTAAAATGGCTTTATCCAGAAGGACAAGTAGTTTGCTCCTAAGCACACCTTTTCGACTTTGCTGTGCAGGCTGCTATTGTGAGAATCATGAAAATGAGGAAGGTTCTAAAACACCAGCAACTGCTTGGAGAAGTGCTAACACAGCTGTCCTCGAGGTTCAAGCCACGAGTTCCAGTAATTAAGGTATGTGAGAAACGCATCTCTGAACCTGTGTTCCAGGAGGTGAGGAGGATATATATAGACAAAACACATGCTTCTGAATTAAAAAGGGAAGCTAAGGAGTGGGATGGGTAAGGACAGATTTTTGGAGTTGTAAATAAGTAGGAAATATTTTAACCAGAAATACTGTATTTCTCTTGCGGTAATATGCATGTTTCGTATTGCTGGCAGTGGTAAAATAGAAGCTTAATTGCATCTTTTCACATCAGTGCCAGCTTACAGCAGCCTCTGCTCCAGGCTTACCCCTTGTTCCTGCTCTCCCAGTTGTGGGAGTACCACTGCTTGTGGGACAGCTCAATAGAACAGTTTCCTGATCTCTTCTCGAATAAAAATGTTGGGGAGTGGGGCATCATATTTGTTTGTTGTCATCAGCTTGTTTAGTGGTCCCACCAATGGTGTTCACGTCCGCCACCAAGGGGATAGGTGGGGCAAAAAACAGGCAGTAGAGAGCAGTTGCATAAGCTGGCACCAATGCTGAAGGAGATGCACCCAGTCAAGTCCTGAAACAGGCAGCTAGTTACTGCAACTGCTATCTTTAGTAACGTTACGGTAAGCGCTCTGCATCTTGGTTTAACTCTTTATTTGCTGTCTTACTATGAAGTTGCTCAGCATACTGATGATCAGTAGATGTCCCAGTCACTACCCTGAAATGGCATCAAGTAAGCGTAATTCAGTTTAGTGGATTAGTGACGTCCTCTGCTTGGATGCGGTCAGAAACAGGAGAGCGAATTGCCATGGTTTGTGCCCTTTGCCTACTCCCGTCCTCTGCTTCGCATGAAATTCACTGGCCAAAATTGCTCAAAGTTTGTAGCAACCACAGAGAGGGCTTTTCTGCCGGTGTCGCACCGCTTACGTTTGTTTCTCCCACAGAAATGCATCGACATTCTGATTGAGAAGGAGTACTTGGAACGCGTAGATGGTGAGAAGGACACCTACAGTTACTTGGCTTAACATTTTTATTAGCAACTACTTGACTGTGTGACACTCGGCAAATAGGTATGTGATGGAAAGAATGAAAGCAACGGAACTTCATAGCAGCCACCCTGCTGCCATTTGGACCTCCCTTTTTAATAACTGAGACCAGGACTCCCATCAGCCAGTCTCAGATTTACATCAGAACTGCTCAGGATTGATACATTTCAAGTATGTAAATATGGACACCAATGCCATTTAACCTAATTTAAGAACAGAAAGGAATCAAACCCTTCTCCTTTAAGGGTTGCATGCTACTGCATTTAAATCAATACATTGGCTATATGACAAACAGCTGCCATCCCAGGCGGCACTTATAAATGTTGGCAGCACTTTGAGAGCGAGTCTGAATGGACCCATGTGTAATCTGCTATGAAAAACCATTTGTATAGTGTGTTTCATTTTTTAATGTGTGATAAATAAAAAAACAAAAAAAATTAAAAGATTTCTGTACAAGTTGCATTTGGTTTTATTGTTTTAAGTTTCATGACTTATCTTTCTAAATGTAAATAAAAGGTATAATGGTTATGAAAGCTATAGAAATCCGTTTTGCTTTTCCTCCTTTTCACTGTTTTCTGGTGATTTAAAGCACGTTTTGTTCTCTGAAAAAAAATTGTCATCTATCATCAAATGTGCATGTTATTTCTTTCTTAAGAGGAAATGTCTGCACTTTGAAAAGCAAAGAAAGTTGGGATGATTTCACAAGATATGCAGAATAGAAAATACTTGGAATATATGTGGCAATACTTGGTCATCTGAAATTGGAGCTGGTTTTAATACTGGCCAGTACGCTATAAAATGCATCACACTTGCCTAAATGCTGCCCTAAATAAATAAGGTTTAGGCTGCCCCTTTCTTTGACTAGAATAGAAAATTGAGTGTGTTCCTAAAGATTAATTCCCATTAAATGCAACCTGTGATGGGAATTAAAATATTTTTGAGTGTTACTACACATATTTTGATTGACCAGGCTTCACTCCATTCTTCTCCCAATGTTTTGTGTTCGTTATATGCATGTGAAATGAGTGTTAGCTTCCACATGCTACAAGCAAAATGCTACCATCCTCACAGGTCTCAGTTTTGTTAATTTGTATTTTCTATTCTTGATGGTGAAAAGAACCTAACTTCTGCAGCCAAACCCTTTTTTCCCCCTTAGAATTTGTGATTTGTTCAGTGTGTTCTGGCACGAAGAAAAGAGAGCCAGGTTTTGTGTTGATACTCTTTTTCTCTGAGGGGAAACTAATTTTTCCTGGTTACAATTGGGCTTTGACCTACAAAAATATGTTTGTTTTTTGTTTTGTTTTGTTTTGTTTTTTTTAAAAAGACTCCCAGCTTGAATTATGGAGCGGTATTAGATGTGATCCAAACTGGTTTGGAAAATGGGGGAAAAGTCTCATCCCCACTTGAGACTTCGCATGCTTGCCATTCCTATTCTGAAAGAACTTTAATTGCACTAAAGACCGCCAGCATGGGTAATAGGAGCACCGTGCTGTTCAATTTTCAAATTGCTTTTTGAAATTTAGAAGAATGCTTTCTGTGCTGGGTTGCTTGCTTTTTTTTTTTTCCTAAGGTGCTGTTCTGTGTTTTTCTTTTGTAAACCCTTCTAGCAGAAAGTTTGGTGCTGGTAGATTTTTTGTAGCAGGACCCAAGAGTGGTACGGTGACAGAGAAGCAGGGTGAATGATGATCACATGCAGACAGGCCAGAAATAACCTGCTCTGAGCTGCCTCTCAAAGCCTAGCCTTAACCCATCCCTGGTTAAAGCAGCGTTGCTTTGTGTACTTTGTGTGCTGTCTCTTGCAGAGCTCTGCTGTCGATCCAGCTTCAGACAAGAGCCATGTTTTACCCAAGCAGGGAGAAAATAAGTTTTGGCTTTTGGACTTCATTTTTTTTTGTTTCTGATGAGTAAGATGAGGGGTATGAATTCTTGGTTCTTACTCAGGCTGCCACAGGGCAAGATGGCATCTGGCAGCTGACTGCTGTACTTGAGAGCATGGAAGCAGGCAGCGCTGCTTTGGCTCTTCCTGAACAGGGCCAGTAAGTTGGAGCCTCCCCAGTGCAGAATGTACACAAGTCATTGACAGGATTTCTTGAAATTGGTTTTGCAACAGTGTCTCCCTGTGCCTGCCCTCCCACCCCAGCTGTTTTGACTAGAGCATCCTCTTCTATCTAGCAGTAGGCTGCAGAGTTCACACTCAGCTGGCAAATCAGAAATAAACGTGGTAGCCCTGTACGAGACCCAAACAGACAACTAGCTGCAACGTAAACAATTTTGGATAAAAACACATATATAAAAAAAATTGTAGTAAGAGATAGTAACTGTGCCGATAAGCAAAATAGTGGTTGCTTACAGATAAATAAGAGATGCAGCATAAATGGCCTTGGGCTGGTCGATGCAGAAGAGAAATGTATGTGTAATTACTGCTGCATTCATTATTCAGTTTGCTGCTTCAGAGAAGCTGCAGTTGAGGGTTCCAGTTTATTGGAATACTGCTGCCGGTTCCCTTATCAAATGATGCAAATGTGTCTTCATCAGTGTTATTTCTACACCAACTGAACAGTGACGAGATTCATGGCATCTGCTTGGGCAGCTGGGTTGCCATTAAGCTAACAGGCAGATAGAAGCAAACCTTGTACCACAAATTTGTCTTGAAAGTAGGGTTTGTCCCAGAAGTCACAGCTGTTTGGGGGGGGGGGGGGGCTTTTTCCCCTCCCATTAAATGCATCTACTGCTAATAGACAGGCCCCTTGTTAGGACTTGGCATAAGTAGAGAAAAACTTTAAAAAGAGTGAGTGCAGTTGCTATTGTGACAAGAGGTTAGCTGTAGCAGCAACGGCAGGAGTTTCCAAACCGCAACCATCACTGCAGAGAATGTGAATGTAGCTTCAAGCCACGGGTGCATGAAAACTGCAAGACTGGCTATTGTGCTTAGGTGCTGTGTGCTGAAGTTCCCACAGTCAGCCCCACTGATGGCTCCTACACTGTTCACATTTTCACATTACTCTCAAATGTGCCCTGAAGCAAGTGACAGAAGTAGACAAGTATGGAGTTGCCTTTGCTCAGAAAGTGAAAGTAAGTATTCACAACTTCATCAACTGGCTGACACAAAATTCCAACTCAGTTCCAGTAAAAATGAAGAAGTTCAAGTATCCTTTATTCAAGGTTGAAAAATGTACCACACCACATTATTGCAAAAGTTCATAGGTACAAAACACTTTGCAGCTGGTGAGAAGGCAATAAAAAGTTGTGTTTTTTTTTTTAAATGTGTTACTATAAATTACTGTTACAGTACTTTGCAAATACAGAATTTCAAATTGCATCATTTTTATTTTTTCTAAAATTGCCCACAGTACTAGAAATTCCTGAAGATAAGGCAGCTGTTTGTTTAAAAGAAGAGGTAGCTGGTGTCAAGGGATTTCCATTTCTCTTTCAATGCCCACATACTTAAGGGCATCAGCTTGGCTATATCTGAAATTAAAAAAATAAAAAGTAAAAACCAGTAACACTGAACATTTCAGCTTTGTTGTTCTGACCTAACAGCACAGCACCACAGCCTGGCATACTCTCATACTTAGGTTTCCCATAGTTTCCTCACCAGCTGGGGCCTTTATTCCTTGTGTGAAGTCGCAGATGCTGAACAAAGCCGGCCACTCAAGAAACTGCTTTTAGAGGAGTTTGACCAAGAGGACACAAAATGCTAAAATTCCACACTTTTTCACCTTGAATGTCACAATGCTAAAGTTCATTTTAGCTAGTGGAAAGCAACTGTGTTTCTCAAGGTTGACTTACACAGAATTGTCACTGGACAGCTTGGTTTTCTTCAAATGAGATGATTTTAGAGGAAAGTGTGAACACAATCTTAGCAAGCACGTCTCTGTAATAAGGTAAGACTACTTCTTGCCCATTTCTGAATGATGGGAGAGACAAGCCATTCTGCTACCTAGGGAGCCCTACCAGACGAAGTTTAATATGCAGGTCTGCCTGGAAAAGTTATGCAGGTCTGTCCCACTTCGTCACTAAACTTTTCTCTATACAAGCTGGCATTCCACATTTGCAAGGTTCCTGACCAGCTGCTTCGCTCAAGTCAGTCTTACTATGGTATCTGGCTTAAAAAAAAAAAATGCAAGGGGACTGCAGCTCAGCTGCTGAGAGCTGAGGTTGTCAGGAGGCAGGCACAGTAATTAATGATGAGCTGGGCAGAAATACTGAAAGCTAGTCCAGTCTACGATAGGATTACAAAATCCGTCTACCAACCTGTAGTCAAAGAACAGTTCTTCACCAGTCTGAATGGCTCTTTTAGCAAATATTCCTATTCTGTGATCACCATTAACCATCATAACTGTTAAAAGAAATTTAGACTTAAGTTAACACAAATATTCTAAAACATTCTAAATAAGTATCCCACAACATTTCGTACATTGCTAAAAGCAGGTAAATCTTAAACTTACCTTTTGCATAGCAGTTGGGATTTACTGAATGGTTTGCAAATCTGATTTTGTTGCCCTTGCGTGTTGCATCAACCACAAAATCTAGGAAGGGGGGGAAAAAACAAAACCCACAAATGATGGATAGGTCACCTACAAACAAATTTTTGTGCTTAATACCTAGTGTGCTTGGATTTTAGCAGCTGGAAAAAGGTAACTGCTCATGGAAGAGCTGGCACATCCTACGGTAGCTTTATTGTTCTGCAAGACTCAAGATATTCCTGCTGACCCACACTGCATTCCATTTATCTCCTGCCACAGTGGCACTACCTTAGTTTCTCATTTGAAGCTTCTCTACCTTTATTCCACAAGGAGAAGCTCCATAAATATGCTAAGTCAACACTGACATAAAGCAGCTTTTTTTTCCCCCTTTCAAATGTCTTTTAGTATTTCACACTTGACAGAGTGCAGTCTGTATTTTTCTCTTCAAGTGGCAGTAGCCACATGTCTGTGGGTGGCTTTTTTCCCCCCCAACACAAAATTACCATCATAACTTACTGCTAATCTAAGTCACAGTAAAATTATTCCAGACAATACTTAGCAAGCCTTTTAAATTCTTTAGGCTACTTTACTAATGCTTGCATGTGATTTTACTCCATGAAATTCTACTTAACTCATCTTGTGTATTTGGCTTGTGTAATAGGCTCCATCGCTACTATCTAGTTGACTAGCGTTTGGTGGGGGGGTGTGTGGAAAGAAGCACTAGCTATCAATATTAGGAATCTACACATTGCTAGGAAAAGATGTGCAGAAGAAAGAATTTCTCAGTGTTACGTGCTGCCTGCAATAGAACAGGGCTGAACAAAATGGTGAGCATACATATTTATGCTGCAAGAGTTGTGACTAGTACATACATACCATTATTCAAGTTAAACAGAAAGCTGCACATGTATTTGTCGTATACTTTTCCTCTTCTGTCTGCCTCATCCTGAGAAATAATCTGAAAGAAATAGTAATTGTAAAAAAGACCACCTCTCCCTTTTTGTAACCATAGCAGCTTAAGGTCAAAAAACCCCCGACATTCTGAAAGAAAGGTGGGGTTTTTTATTCTCTGGGACTGAAAATATTCCAAAACAAAGTACTGTTTTCAGCAAGCATTCTGCACTTATCAAGCCACCATGGTTTGCTCTTAGCGTAAATAAGCATAAATAAGTTCTTTCAGAGCGGAAGGAAAGCAAGAATTACTTCTTATCTCAAAATCAAGACTGCATACGTGATTCAGGGTTTTCTTAGTACTATAGAACATAATTTAGTGAAAGCACCTACTGAATTTTAGTACTGTACTAAATGATTTTGCACACAATTCCAGCCACGTCTGAATTAAAATTACACGTAAGAGAAAAATGACACTCCAGCCTCTCATTCTCTCAAGAACCTATGTCAAATTTTTTGTGACATTTCAACCATCTAGCTCCTGCGTTTGGAGCCTCTGACAGCAGTAGCTGTATACTTGGTCAATCACATCTCTCTGTCTAAACATGATACCAAGTTAGAGACAATCTCTTGGTCCCTAGCCAACACACAACTTCACCAATTAAGTTCATACATAACCAGTGTTCTCCGTCCTTACCTCACCACAGTATTCAGAGATGAATTCGTTCTTCTGTACAGGATCTTTGATGAAAATTCCCCAGCCTGCCACATCTGAAGGTGCCAATAGCAAGTGCTGTGGGAGAGAAAAAACAAAAAGTTTAGACATGCCTGGCTTAGATTTGTTTTTTGTTGTTTTGTTTTTAATTGTGTCACTTAATGAAACATACGCTGGGGCTCCAGGAGAGAGGACAAACACAGGTTCTTCTAATTATCAAATGCACACTGAAATTACAGCTTGTGGATCAGAAGTTGTATGTGAAAGAGAAAACACATGAAGTACTTGAAAACCAATAAAAATTTTAGTTTAACCTTGAAATGAGGGTGTTACATAAAAACATATACACTAAGGACTTCACCCTAGAAAGGTCTGCAGACAGGAGCCCACTGCTGATTAGCTCAGTATTCAACTGAGCACTAGTTTGTGAGATGATGTTCCAGAGCAGAAAGAAACCTTGGTTGGGTTGTTTGTTTATTTATTTAACAGAGCTGAATGGGCTTTCCAGATATCTGGTAGACTGCATACAAGTTTGTGTGTTAGAATCAACAAGTGAAGAAACAAATAGCTAGCATCTTATGTCTGAGCCAAGCTTCCTTATGCTGATCCAGGGAAAGACTGATGAGCTATCACTAAAACAGCAGCCTATTTGCAAGTTACAAGCAAAGTCTGAATGGGGAAAAGGAGATATTCTACTTCAGTGTTACACAGAAAACACTAACTAATTGGTACATGACAAAATGTACACAGAGCTTAACAGCAGCACATAAGCAAGCTAACATAAGTGACAGCTACCTCCCTTTTTGTTTTTCTTGTTTGACAGCATGAAGGCAAAGAAATTCCATTCTTTGGCATGAAAATATAAAAACACCTCAAAACCAAGGCAATAGGCATGTAGTTGTATAACTATCTACATACTTTTTTGGATCCTCTCTGAATGCTGCAGTTCTTGCAAGAAACATTTTTGCTGTCCCAGTGGTCAGCTGCTCCACATGTTAAACAGAGGTCAGGATCACATTCACGTACAGCTAGGTAACATGGACACTGCTTAGTGTTGCATTGTGCTTTACAACGACATCCAGGAAACCTGTTCTGGCCTACAAAGGAATATATGGGAAACAAAAAGGGCAAGTATGAAAAAAATACACTGTAAAATTAAGACAGTGCAGATTATAGCACATCATAATATTAAAAAAAAAAACATAGCCTTTGATATCTGTATAGGACATTCGGGAGTACTGTAAATTCTTTCCTTCCCTCATTTTACTTTAGTCTTCCTCAATTTTAAGTCTGAAGACTCTTTCTGACTTCATTCAATGGCTAATTAAGAGAGCCAAATTAAACTGAACTCATGCTCCCTTCTCACACCGTTTGACACAATCTGCTGCTCCTCCAAACACCATCTGCAGTACAGACTGCCTGCTAGTACAGAGTTAAATGTTGGGACAGTGAAAGAAATTTAGAGATAGCTTTTAAATGTTTTACTTACATTCTGAGCTGCACTGACAAAACTTCTCACAGAAGTTTTGAGCAATTACACATGGGCATGAGCTATCGCAAGGCTGACGTGGATGATCACATGGCTGATAGTTGTAAACATGATTCGATGACCCATCTGAATAAAAATAGCAACATTTTGTAAAGTTGAAAGGTGCAAACAAACAATATGCAGTTCCCTTCACTCTTTAAAGTAGAAATTCCCTTTTAGTCATTTAATTAAGAAAACCCCAAAAGTGAACAAAAAATCCCAAACCTACAATCAGTGGGGTTAAAAAACCAAAAGACACCAAACCAGAACTGTAACGTTAGTTAGGTGTTTGTCACCGTTAGTTGCCTGCTTCCTAGTGCACTTCATTCTTCCCCTTACTCAGCTGCTTCGACTATTCAGAGCTGAAAACTGTTTACTATGGAAAACTGAAAAACAAAACTACAATGGTATAATTTCCTGTGTGAACATGTTCTAGAGCAACACTGATATTATTCAGCAAAGTAAATTTGCTCAAATACCCAAAGTAATTTTTACTGTGGAGCAACAGTCAACTGTCAAACAGATACACTGGCAAAATAATACCTGGTCATTATACCACTGTGCTTTCCCAAGTCAATTTTCCAATACAGACAACGCTAGCATCTTATAGGCAAGGAGGGACTACTGGGGACAAGTCTAGAGCTTTATCTACAGAGCAGCTAGGGGAATTTCGTGCTATATAAATTATATTTGCTGTTAATATTCCTGAGCTTGTGTTGGGTTTGCATGTATTCATAAAATGCTCAAGTTAGCAATCAGCAACCAAAAAGGAGAGAGAGACAAACTGATCAATTATTTATGTTGCTAGAAGTCCCAACCACTCTCAACAAATTTTCAGATAACTATTTCTAAAATAAGCTTTTTTAAAAAAGACAAATGCCGCTTTTTACTGCAGCTCCTATTGTTAGTACCATTTTTATTTGTACTTCAATGAGGCCATACTGAAAAAATTGTAAATTCAGCCTCCTTCCCTTTTCATTGAATTATAGAGCTCTTCCAGTTACATAAACCAAGTAGTATCTTTTGTCCCTACAATATCTGTAATGAGAGCTTACTTTTTTTTCTTTTTATTCCCCCTATAATCTCTAGCTCCCCATGGAATGTACTTAATGGCCTAACATTAAAAAAAAACCCAAACCCCAAAAAACAAAACCAAAAAAGCAATAGTAGGATCTTAAAAGTTCAGGACATAAATTGAATGAAAAGATGCTAACCCTTTTTCAGCTGTATCTTTCTGCAATGAGCAGCCCACAACCTGCAAAAAACACAAAACAAACACAAGAAGGTTGACAGGAACTCCTCCTGCAGTGGGCTGGGAAAGGTAGCTGCATCTTGCACCCACAGGACTTAAAATGGGAAAGTTTCTGGTAACATGAACATCTGCTAACTGTGCACAAGTCAGAAGTGGTTGCAGCAGAACCACCCTGTCCCAGTCTCTTGGAGCTGACAAGATCAACGCTCTGCAGGCTGCTCCCTCCCCCTCCCAGCACCATTCCTCTAGTCCCAGGATTGTACCGACGAGCAGCTCCCACCCAGCCCAGGCTAGAGAGATGCTTAAATTCAGATGGCCTTTAAGGAAAGCCTGCAAAGAGGAGGCTGCTGGAACTGCTTCTAGCAGGCAGAAGCAGCAGCAGAAGGAAGGATATGGAACTGCAGATATGCAGGGACATGTCTAAATAGGGGAGTGAAGGCCTGTCAACTGTTTGCTTCACAGGACTTGGCCCCAGCACCACACTGGTAGTCTCCTACAGATCACAGCCAGGTATTACCCTTCATGTGCTGAGCTCCAAGTATATGACAACAGGAGATAACATCTGCCACACTGATGCGACCTCAGTATTTCTTCTGGTTGGACAGACTTTTCCCCAGTTGGTTCTGACTGGTGGTACTGTGCTAAGCCTTTTCCCTTCTACTTCAAGCTCTATATGCCTTTCTTTTACGTCCTTACAGTTTTCCTTCAGTGTTCTCTTTCTCCATTAGCTTAGCTAAGCACTCCCTTTGCAAGAAGTGGTGTTTTTGTTGTGTGGTGGTTTTTTTTAAAAATTTAGATTAAGGATTTTCAAAGTTTATACTTCTTGGGGTTTCTTAGTATGTCATACAGCAACATTAAGAGAATATGGGAGAAGCCTCATTCCCTGGCCAAATAATACACTGCTAGCTGCACCTAGCAACCTCACTTTCTGTGCAGATTTACTTAGCAATCCAAAATACTTGTGGACACATGTACTCAGAAAACCCCAGCACAGAACACTTAGAAAGCTATCCTGCCTTTCAGTGAATGAAACACTCAGAAGTTGCACTCTCAAAAAAATATCCCCTGCTGTAACTACTTAAATAGGACTTTTTAGCTGCTACTTCTTTCATAAAAGCATGATATCAATTTCTACTTTAACTGAATAGTATGCTGCCCCCCCACCCCAACAGCTCTAGGTAGACAAGATTCTCTATGCAATTGCGCTTTCAAAGCTTTACTCTCTGTAACTTAAGTTACAGACTTAACATTGAGTGCTCGACAGCCAACTCTTGCAACTTCCAGTCCCCATCCCTGGAAGTATTTAAAAGACGTGTAGATGCGGCACTTAGGGACATGGTTTAGTGGGCATGGTGGTGTTGGGTTGACGGTTGGACTCAATGATCTTAGAGGTCTTTTCCAACCTTAATGATTCTATGATTCTACGTATCTGAGGTTGAAGGGAGGGAACAAATCCAAAGACTATCAGCATTACAGAGCACTGTAATAAATAGATGACATTCCTATTGAGTGACTCACTCTAGAAAAAAAGGCTACCAACATATATTTATGAATTATGAGACATTGACTCTTTGTAAGAAGACAGTTCCATATAAGTGAAAGGAGGAGTGCAATTTTGACTTAAATTACAGTAATGCACATCAAACTACTTTTCTTTTTTGTCTGGCTGGTATTTGGCAAATGTAACATATACACCGTATTTTTGAACAATTCTTTCACAGAAGCTTGTCTCAGCCCAAGATAATAAGGACCTACTAGCATATCAAACCCTTAAATGCTTTCTGTGGATAGACTTCTTAAAACACCATTTCATTAGCAATTAGTATGACATTCCCCCCCCCCCCCTTTTTTTTTTTTTTAAGGTAAGAACTATCCTAATATTTTAAAAGTAAAATGCCACTTGCTGACTAGTTGCCACCTGAGACTTTTTGGTTTCTATGGGAAAGTGCAGACTGTATGGACAAGATCACCTGAATATGACAAAGATCGCCACCATCAACAAAGCATTAATACTAACAATTCAAAATGGATAGAAAATTAAATATGGCAGTCACAATGGCAAAGGCATCAGCTTAGCTACTCCTGTAACGGAGATTGGTGTCACAGGAGGAAGACACCCTAGCAAGAAAGGAGCTGGAGACATACAGTGTGAGCATGAATTGTGGGGAATGACAGAAGACAACATGAATTAAGCTGCCAACACTGACCAATTCGACAGGAGGTTTCATTAGCACAATCAAATTGTGCTAATGCAAGTACATTCATTGGCTTGTAACTTTCACAAACTGCCAGGAAGCACTGCAAGTTCCCCTGATAAGTGCACAAAGCTGAAGCCTGAATGAGTACCATACTAAAGGTAAACTAATTTATCTATCTGCCTTATAATCTGCTATCTCAACCAGAAAGAAAAGGCGAGATCTGGTCCCATGCACCAGGAAGCAAAGGCAAGGAAAAGACAGAAGGTTGAGAAAGCACTCGTGACTCGAAGCTTCATAAAAAAAGCAAACTGGAAACTCAGTGGCAGGTTTCCAAGCAAGCAGGTGGATTTGTACATCTGGTTGCTGACATCTGCAGGATAGCCAGCTTAGAAAGAAAGTGTTTCCAGAAGCATTTTGACAGAAGCTGTCAAAAATATTGTTCTTCTCTGCTAACAACCAAATTTTGCCAGTGTTTTTAGGAGCCACTGGTATCAGCTCATCAGGCAGTAGAAACACATTCTTTGGAAGAGGCTACACTAGCATTTCTTTCTTTGCACAGCAATACTCTGCTACCTGAAATAACACTGAAAATTCAAAATATGTGCCAATTATGTCAATACAAGTAGTTACAACTTTGCAGCGTTTGATTTGCTGGCATCACTCAAAGACTTCTTTTCAGTCTCCTAAATCATATCTTATCCATGGCCTCCCCGCCACTCTAAGACTCAGCCTTCCAACCAGGTGGCACATAAGAATATCTGTGCCAACGCCTCAGCTGCACCTTTTGCCTGATAACAGTGAGACTTTAAATCCCTGTAAAAAGGCACCCTGAACTCTAGGCAGAACCACGTAAGCTATTCAAACGTATGCAGTGGAACAGTAGTCCAGCGGAAGGCAGGGACAGGAAGAGGAAAATGAGAAAATGGGAAAAAAGAAAATACTTTCAAATAAAGTTTACTAAGTAAACTCACATCCAAATAGGGGATGAGGGAGGGGAGGAAAACAAAAATAATCAAGAAGCAGCATTATATGGCCCTACAATCAATAACAGATCCTTACCAATCCAGAGGAAGGAGTGCTGATTAGTTAAAGCAAATACAATTCAGCTCCCAGCAATGGAAGAAAACATACACATAAGAGAATGAACAGTGCTGAAGTACTCTCCCTCCAGCATACGCTCATGCTTTTCTGAATTCTTTCTTGGTTCAGATTTTTCTATTGGCATCTATGCAAAGTACTTATTCCTCCAGCAAAGCAGAGTTTTCACAAACTGCGAGGATAGTCTCCGATACATGGGACAAGCTCTGACACTTACCGGCTCTCCAAAAAACCAACTATATAAAAAGTCTTCTCCTCTCATTAATCAGCCTTATTATGGCTATCTAACAAAAATGACATTGGAAGGAGGGAGAGAATCTCTTTTACCATCCAAGAGGGGTGTAGTCTTGCCAGCTAGTTGCTCACAGTATGCCTACACATGCACTAAGATTGCATGGGAAATAGGCAACGTCTTGTAAGAAAATCTGCTACCAAATCAGTTAGGAGCAGCCTTCTGCTGCTGCTTTTCTCTTCAGTGAATGCTGCTTTTGCTCGAAGGCTGTCTACCACACGTACACATGGAAAACCTGCAGACCAGTAAGTCCCTTGCAATGGAAAACCGCAAACAGGACAGAATAGCCTTCCTCTTCCTGGCTCTAGGACTGGATTTACTCTAGGAGTGAGTAAACTCAACTCAAAGAAACGTAAGAAACAAAGAAAGACTTCCAGATGGTTTTCCCAATTGCTAGTTGTGCGACATCTTTAGAGAGTGCTCAGATTACAGTAGTATGTAGGTGGGCTAAAAGGTTTTCCTTTTTTAAAAGACTACTGCACATAGAAGAATGGAGACAGCTTGATTGCCACATATTCTGTGAAATCAAATTTAAAAAAGTTACCTCCTTCCTTCAATGAGAGTTAAAAAAATTAAAAGGCATTTCAAAACTAAATTGCTAGCATAAAAGTCTTTATATTGGCAACTAATAAGAACAAAATAACATCAAGAAACCCCACGTAATGGTATGTGCTTTTATTTATTTGGAAAAAAAACCACCCAAACCAAAAAGTCTCAAAACTCCTCCAAAACAATGTCAACCTGGTAACCACACAATCCATTTCAGCTTCAAAATACATTTGAGCCTTTTAGTTGCTCTTTTCAAATAGATGTAGTGGCACCATTTTTATAGCAATTTGTGTGAATCTGAAAACAAGCTAATTCCCAACTGCATATTGCAAACTTGCACTATGGCTAATAACTCCAGATTTAAACAGCCAAGCCCACCAAATGCCCAAAAACTTGAGAACTGTGCCAAGAGCATTAAATCAATAGTTTTTGCTGAGAACAGAATCTCTTCCAGATGCTCACTGAATCTTTTCCTAGCTCACGTCGGCTGCCTCTATGGTACAAAGCAGAAACATTCTACTCCATGTCAACAGTATCTTTGAGCCAGTATCAGGAACTTCACTAAGCCTGGAAATAATAAATATACTTAGACAGGCTAAGACAGAAGCAAGAAGAATGGATGGGAGAAGAACTGGAAGAACAAACTTGGGGGAAAATAAGGAAAATTAAGGGGAAAAATAGGAAACTTCATGGAAAAAAATGTTCTTATTGCTTGCAGAAAGGAATGTTCTTGCTAATTTTCAGTCAGCTTTTTATCTCCTATGTTCTTATCCCTGGGAATAAAAATAGTCAATGCAGAGTCGCATTTTTCAAACCTCAGGATTCTCAAAGAAAAATGCATTTCACTGACAGACAGTAGCCACCAAGTTTACAATTTCAACAGAAATTGTTTCAGATGGTCTTTGTGGCTCCAGCAAAAAGCTTGATTTTGTCCTTCATTGCAGCTTTACTTTAAATAATAACTTGTCAACCTTGTTCTTTAGTTGAAGTTCTAGTTGATAATGAAACTGGGGTGCTACAAAGGAATAGTGCCTCAAAGAAAAAAAAGGCAATCCTACTAGTTTGCTACAACATTTTTGCTTCCTGATCATCTGAATCTTAATGGAATACACTTCACCATAAAAAACCCATGAGTTTTCATTTACAAAATACCATATAATCACTATTGAATCCCATTATAACGCTTGTAAATTTAATATTTATTGCTGCAAAAAAAGTTATACCGCAATATCTTGAATGTTATAACAAGCTGTGTAGAGTATTTCTAATCTAAATTTAGTTTGACTACTTGCAGCAATATACCTACAAGAATCTGCTAACAAGATTCTGGCTGTTAAAGAGGCTAAAAAGAAGGGAGAGAGGAAGAGAAGTGGAAGGTTATACTTGCCGATGCCGTAAGACTTTTGTCTGAAACCAAAACACCATTTTGTTTTATTGCTGCAAATTTTGTTTTTGGAAGCAAAACGAGAAGAGTTACATGACTTTTCCTCCAAAATACTTTCTGTTCTGATCCCCTGTATCTCCAATTTATTGTTATGCTAAGGTTACGTAGTAACAGATTTACCTGTGTTTCCTTTTCTTCTTTCTGGGAGGAGTATCAACATCTTCAGCAGGGACTGGAGCAATAATACTAGATTCCTTTACTCTAAACTCATACACCTAACAAGAGATACCATAATACATCCACGATAAATCTCTCACTAGTAGAAAGTTGCTCATTTTCTAAGTTAGTATGATTTCCTCCAACCAACAACTTACAGATTATATCCAGTCATAGTCTCTTTTCAATACATTTAAAGTTGATTATTTTTGTCATTTAAGAACAGATAGTCTAATTTAAACCTCCTGTAAATTTAATTTAAAAACAGTTTTTAAACTAACTTTTATATATTTGTGGCATGAATTCTAGATCATAGCATTCTTGGGAAAACCAAGAAAATTAACTAATTTTCTCGTTTAGTAATCAATACTAGTATTTCTACACTTCAGTTTTAAAAGTAAAACGCTATCATCCTTAGTAAGTAGCTTCCCTTCTTACCTGCCTGCACGTTTTGGTCCCAATCAGTCTGGCAATTGCACAGAAGTTGTCATAGTAGGTGCCAATAAGAACTCTAAACATTGAGGCTTCTGCACCACTCCATTCCACATTCTCCGGAGGCTCAATATTTGGCTTCATCTTTATTGGTGTTTGACACCTAGAATTTGCTTCTGTAATAAATAATTGAGAGTATGGGTCAGTGCAAGGCTATGTTTCAAAAGTGTTATACAGCCCTTAAAAATGTCAAATTATTAACCGTAGTTAAAAATATCCCAGGTTTTTGTTGTTGCCTAATCTAAGTGCCACAACAAAACAGCACTTTTCACATACCTCTTAAAGAAGTTAAAAATTAGGTAACAGTAGCTATTGAAATTATACGATCTCACCTCTATACACAGATCGAGACAAATCTGGAAATTTTCTTACAGGGTTCTATTTGATTAAACTCATATTATTACTCTGTCTTTTCACTCAGTTCCAAATACATGGTTTCTAAGATCACACGGCTCAACTTGGTTTGGTTTTTTTTTATCCCCTCAAGCACTGCAGCTAATTGAATAAAGAAGCATTGACTAGCCTTACCAGAGGAACTGGATGTTTCATCTTTCTTTTCTTCTTCTTCTTTATCATTGTTTTCTCCTCCAGTTTCAGTTCCAGCTTCTCTATCACTATCTGTGTCTTTTGATTCCAATACATTTATTGTTGGCGTGCTGGGTCTGCTGGTGTTGTTTGGAAGTCTTCCCCTTCGGCGGCCACCTGGGCGCTTTGGTGGTGTCTTTATACGCTCAGCGGTCAAGGCAGCTGCAAACTCCTTTGCACCTTCCTAAATACAAAACATTACAATTTTCAGTAAAAGAATTAAAAAGCGTTTTCACCTGTGGTCAGGAACTGGGGGGAGAACACACTCTACTTGCATACTGTGTAACTTTGCATTATTCTACAAATTAATCATGTACACACAAATTCCAGTTAAATGTACTCTAACCATGAACATAAATACTTTTGATGAGATCATAAAAAAAAAAAAGAAATCTACATTTACAAAGTACTTATGTCAGTATTTCGGTTCCACTTCCATTTTGGCTGCCAAGTGAAAAATAATTCAGTATTCAAATTTCTATTTTCCTAGATGACAGAAAAAAAATGAGAATTTCCCACAGAGAATACCCTTCAACATACAAGAACTCTTCTTGCACATGGCACTTAAACAATATGCGTTCTGCGTTTTTTAAAATGCAATCACTGGTAATTTGTTTTCTAGTGGAAAGGGGTAGGACAATGCGTAGCAAGTTTTTAGACTGGAAGGTTACATGGTTTCTCATATTAAAAAATTCAGAAGTGTGAGAGAGATTTGAAATTACATTATTAAGGATTTCCCCTTATTAATTTCCATCCTGTTTCTTAAGAGCACAAATACTGGATGGAATTCACCTTCAGCAAACTAAAAAGCCTTTATAATTTTTAGTTGTGCTATAACTTAAGAGAGCACTAAGTCTGTAAGACCCAGTTCTTTGACTAGATGGACACAATAGCAGCAATACATTATTAGGAGGTAATAATCTTTCTTCCCTACAAATATCTCAGGCTACATCCAATAGAGCTAAAAATTATTCCTACTTAACTTCCAATCATCAAATGAAAGTCTAACTCTCTTCTTTCGCACAAACTGAAGATAACATACTTGACTGCAAGTGGCCCACAAGTATATGCACTAATCATAGATACAGCATGTCCTTACACTAAGTGTAGCTTGCTATACTGCAGCTAGCACTAGCACTTAATTTCATATGTTAAAATTCACTATCTTACCAGATGTTGATAACAGTGCGGTCCACAAGGCTTATTATCTAATGCTGTTTCTGTATTCTTTCGTTTATAAGTATTAGGAGTTGCGTGGAATGCTGTTGAATCAAGACATCACATTTGTAAGTTTTAATATAAAAAATACATTAAATATCTAACCTCAAACAGTATCCAAAACACAAGGTTTACCAATAAAAATGGTAACAAATGGAAAAAAACACAAAATAAACCCCATCTAGTGACATTTGACTTACCATTTAAATACACAGAGACAGCACATGGGTAAGTTTCACACGTGCCCATTTACATCAGTGAAGACAATCATCACATTTGTTTTGTGTATCAAGGAAGACTTGCTATATCTCCCTTCCCAACAAACAGAATAGACTTTACTTCTGTTACCATGTTAAACAGAATTATTCAGGGCTTCTCCTATTAATGCATGATCATCTCTCAATCCGTAAGATTCAGGTGTTCAGTTTCTATCTTGTCAAAAAATCCAACCCCACACACTTTGGAAAGGTAATGGACCCACTTTTCATTTTTGTTAGTGAGAAGGACACATAAGCATTTTTACTCTATTAGTTTATCAGCACTCCAACTAAGCTGACAGGTGATAAGAGTTCAGTTCCTATATCCCAGCTGCAGGGTAACAATAAGTTAGCGTCGCACAGTCACTATGGATGAGAACAACCACAGTTAAGTCTGCAACTTGCAAAGAAGTGTCTGCTCATGTATCTGACGGACTCTGTATAACTCTGTATAAGTTGCAGAACAGTGACTCAGAATGGAGCAGAACTGGGTACGTTACAGATGCAACATGAGCAGCTTTATTAACAGCATGGCAGAGTTTCCTACCCATTCACTTTGCCAGAGCTCATCCCTACCAGCTCTCCCCTCATGCAATCCCTGCCTCATAGCAGGATGTTTTCAGAGAGACTGACTTTCCTGGTTTTGCTGGAAGTCTTGGGAACTCTTCTGTATCCCTTACTTAACTGAAGCCTGGAAAACCTGCAGCTAGACTCTCACCAGAACTCATGTTCCCAAATTATATTAGGAGCTTTTTGAAATACAATCCTTAGTTTTCTGCAATTCTCTTTTTTAAAAAAATTCCTCCATGCTCAAGGAACAATTTTTTTGTTTTAATATGTATCTATATAGATAGATATCTATATAGATAGATAAATACTTTTTCCCCTTAAATGCGCTAATAGTGGCATACACAACTGCAAGGAACAAAAATGGAGAATGCACTCAAGTTTAAAAAAAAAAAACACCACAAAGCAACAACCAAAAACCACTACTCAGTGCTAGCTGTCTGTTTCCTTACACTCCATGAAGGCCTACAAAAGACGCTTGTCTGAAGATACATGATTCCCAAAAACTGTAAAAGCACTTATGCTGCAGTTTTACCACAGTTGCAGCTAGGCAACTGTAACTTGCAGTTAAGTTTTTCAACACTCAGTGAATAAAAAGTGCTAATGTTCAAACTGAAAGAAGAAATCCCTCCCCTCTCACCCATATTAATCCGTAAGAAGGGCCATTCTGTATCAACACCACACACATCCTTCTCCTTCAATAAGCCACCACCATAGGCTTTCCTCCTCATCTTATTTCTAGACTGTACACGAGACTTCTCTTTATAATAGTCCACTAGGCTTTCAAGACTGAACTTTTAAAATGCAGTCCCTTCCCTTTTAAAGAATGTGGGCAGAGCTCACATATATCTTCACAAAGTTTTTCATAGAATCATAGATTGGTTTGGGTTGGAAGGGACCTTAAAAATCATCTAGTCCAGCCCTGCTGCCATGGGCAGGGACACCTTCCACTAGTCCAGGTTGCTCAAAGCCCCATCCAACCCGGCCTTGAACAAGTCCAGGGATGGGGCATCCGCAACTTCTCTGAGCAAATCTCATTTCAGTGATCTGGTTTGCAGCGTAGCTCCATAAGCACTTGTTTTGGCACCAGTGGGGAGGGTGACCGGTGGTGGTGAGCACTTCTTAAGGGAGATTCTCTGATGAAACCACTCCATCTTGGAACCATCACTTCATGTTCCCCTCCCATAAGGGAAGGTATGCTGGAAATCAAATCATAAATTCTATAATGTTATGCCTGTATTAATGACAGCAGCACATGGGAACCTCAGGGAAGCAATGTATTCTTCCAAGGCTTTCTTAAAAAGGTATAAACAGTGTAAAAAGTATCACTAATTAAATATTGCATCGCTTTCTCCAGATTTATAAAATGCAATATATTTCTCTGGAAACACAAAAAAGCTTCAATTTTCCACATACAGACATATAGATATGTAAAAATTATTTACAAGCAAGTATAGGAATGTAATTTATGCATATTGTTGCTATTAGCACTCTTTCTTCCCCCACATTCCAGTTTAAAGCTTTTACGTGGTATGTCACTTCTCGTATGTTTCACATATCCTTGAAGTGTTCATGCATTCTGTAGGTAAAATGTTAAATAACAGAGAAACCTTGCAATTTGATGCCAAGCTATTCCACCTGTTTCCAGCTTTTAAGAAACAATGAGATGATGGGAGCCACCCACCCAACAGCAGAAGGGAAAACCCCCACATTTTTAAATTTGCAAAGTATACCATTTCATTCATTCAGGGGTTTTCTTCCACATAACTGTTTTACCTTCTCTTCATACCACAAGGAAAATAATTTTGCAACAATGCAAAAGAACAGTAAAACATTTGCAATCCATGATCCATATTAGACTGCTGCAATGTGCAGAAATCAAAACTATTCTTTTTACATGTCACTTGCAGATGCAAACATTTCTCTCACAAGTTCTAAGGTGAGAACTAGGTCCTAAAATTTGTGCTAGGTCCTAAAATGAGTACTTATTTTTTTAATTTTTTTTTTTCCTTTAGACAATGAAGAAATGTTTAGTTTGTAATGCAGTGAAACAAATCAATGTTTGACTTTTTAAACCAGTGAGACCTCAAAAATACACTGTATCTGATACTTAATATTAGAATCATACCCTGTATTCCACTATTTCAAAAACACCCAACACAGTATAGTACTGACAACTATAGTCAGAATCTACCACCGCTGTTGCGAGGTATTTTTTTGGGAGGCTTATTACAAAGAAAGGACCCAGAACAAGAATAAAACTGTTCGTACAGCTGTATTATGAATCTTGCAAATATCAGTAGCAATTTTTTTTCAAAATCAAAGACGACTTTGCAGAATTTCCTAAATAACTAAACTCCGTATTTCTTCAATAATTTCCTTAAGAAAGTCATTCTAAAACTGCTTCACTGAGCATGTTTTCTGTCTTTGAGATTTATTACCTGTCTCATCCCCAATGGGCTCAATTCTCATATTTTTCATAATGTGAAAGTACACAGGCAACAGGTTAGCCTGAAATGTACATTTGCTTCACAGTCAAGCTATTCGGGAAATTCTCCCTACCTGATATTTTTCCTTCTTCTAAATTCTTTGTTAGTCCAGACATTTAGGCATAATTCCTTGCTGTCAGCAAATGAAGTCGGTACACAAGTTTTTTCAGTAATGTCATCACCTGCACATAAAGGGATTGCCAGGTCGTCAAGGGGACTTGACACGTTAAAAATCTAATGATAACTTTTCCAATATTTAACTCAAATGTTCTAGAATAAATATTTGAAACTACATAAAATAAGGCTAATCTTAACAAAAATGGAATCTAAGAGGGGGAATTACAGAAATCAAAACCAGACCTAATAGAATTCCTGTATTTTTTTAATTCTCTATGCCTTCTCCAGAGATTTGTGCCTTTCAAAATACGAATCTGATCACTGTAGCCCACCAAATTACCAAAGTAATTCATCAAAAATGTCATCTGCAGAAGCCAGGACATCATCCTGTAGTGCTTGGCAATTGCATGAAGTAGAACATAGGGGCAACTGATTAGGGTTCTAGTAGAAATGTTATCAACTTTTTTAAAAAGTTAAATTGTTAAATTGTTGCAGAGACACTGAAAATTGCTAGTGCAGCCTTCCAATAAACAGAGTAGTCTTTTTTTGATGAGTTACTTATTCCCAGCAATTAATCTGGTGGCTTTTGACCAACAGTCTTAAAACTTCACAGAAAGTGAGGAGGTCATACAAGTGACTCTCTCAGTTTTTAACAGATAAATTCCTAGCTCTAGACAGACACACAGACAGACACACAGACAGAAAACAATCCTTTCTTTGGTGTTACTAGAGACAAAAGCAGAAGGAAGCAATGCATCCAAAGCAGTGACCAGTCATTGTAGAGGTGGGATTTGTGTATGTCTTCAGGGAATGGTGACTGAACCATCAGTTTACTACATTCAGCATCCAGTCTGGAGGCTACATAGTGAATGCGCAAATCACTCTTGAAGAGATCTCTTTACAACGATCAAGTATCAAACATATTTTTATCAGTGACAACGCACGTGCTGCATAAACTGTCATGAAGAGCATTATCATAATCGGTAATTTCACACTCCATCTTGACACAAAGGTACATCTTGAATGCCTCCACAGTGGAAGTGTTATTCTTCCTTCTTTCTGCTACAGCCCTGAAAACCTGAAGAGATGACTTAAAGTTTGGGCTTTTTTAAGTACGAGGCATGGTTTAAAATGAAGTCTTGGACATACACCACTTTGGAAAGAATACTGACTTGTTTAAGGGACTTACCAAAAATCACCAGCAAGAAGAACTTAGGCAAACTTTTAGCATAAACACTTTGTCTTCCATCTAAAGGTTATGAACACAGAGAAAGGGGGCACAACACTTTCAGCTTAAAGGACGCTGCTAATGTGGGAACTGAGGTCCTACAGCCGATCAGTGACATGACTCTGGACTTTGTCATCAGCTGAATCTGGCACTTAAGAACATGTCAAAATGCTCAATACTATGAACCTGTCCTTTACAGCACTAAAAGAAAAGAAGTCTCACAGAGTTGGTGCCTCAAAACTGTGGACTGGTAATACCAGGCTCCCCAGAGTCGTAGGTACCAAAATGTGGTCTGTGGATCCTTTCAGTTCTACTTCTAACAATCTGCAAAAATGGCTATGAAAGGCAAATCTATATAAACTGTGTAAATAATCAAATATAGGTGTATTTTAAAGGAGCCCGTATCTTCACTGGAAAACTCCTACAAGTTTATAAAATTATAAACTTTGGAAAGTTTATAAACTTTAAGGAAAAATGGCCTAAAACCACTGTTGCAGAAGTACCTAAAATCTTCTGGGGTGCTACTGCAAAAAGTTTGTTCTCACTATGTCTGGACAATGCTTTCTTGTTCACTTAAAAGTAAAACTAGACTGGTACTCAATCTCCTTGCTAGACTATTGAGAGTGTCAAGAACTTGTAAAACCACTGCCAGACAAATGGGTTTGCCAAGAGGTAGTATACAGCTTCACTTCCCTGTCCTACAGACTAAGGCTGCACACAGCACTTCTTGGAATGAATCATCCAGGCTAAGATACTTCTAAACAAAGCCTACAGCTTCACAGAACACGTTGTGTTGAAGCTGGATGGACAAGGCAGCAGCTGTACCTCCAGAAACTTATTGTTCTTAAACATTATTCAGAAGTAAGAGCTTCTTTGTGTTTTCAAGCAAGGCCTGCCAACAGAATGCAAGGAGAAACTGAAACTAACAGACCTAACTCCAAAAGCCACAAACACTAAAGAAACTGGGAGCAGGAAAAGCTCCCCCCCTCCCCCACCATCTGAGAACAACTCCAGTTCCTCCTCAAATTGAAAGGCAACTAAGGGATACTGAAAAGCAGCAGCATTGTGTAAAGCCTTCAATGTGAAGTACAAATACAGGCAGATTGCATGTGTGCTGGATGAGGAGCTGCTGACAAAGCACAAAGATTTCCAAATGAACATGCATGCACACTCACAGTGGAACGTGCAAATGAACCGTTAAGTCAAAAGAGAAAATTAATTTGAAATAGGGGGCATCATAGTATTCAACTACAAGTTGACACCACTTCATATTTGACCGTTAGGTTCCCCTTTACATTTGAGACTGTTCTCAGAGAAAGAATTGTCTCAAGTAACACTTCAGAATCTCTCTTATTCTTCACACTTTGCAAATGGAAACTAACATCATTGCTAACACTCTTGTTAAATCCTTCCCCCAAAAGAATGGGGCAACGTGAAAGCAATTCAGTGGAAAGGATATCACAATTTCTAAAACTCAACTGTCTGAAACAATTCTTCTTCAAATCACCAGGTACAAGTGGCTAGAAAGTAACCTGAGAGAATAAAAGAGAAAACTGTTCATGGATATTCATTCTCCCTGCTGGAAAGTGAAGCAAGTCTGATGAATAACAAGGTATTTTTATGGAGAAATATATTCCATTCTGCATGCACAAACTGAGAAAGTGTAACACAGCAATAGTAGTAGAAAACAATGTAGTTTTCTTGAACACTATAAAAAGAGAAGTAACATTACAGGTTGGTCCAAGCCAGGAATTCTATATGAACTCCTAAATGCAAAAAGGATAACAAACTATCCCAAACAGGTGCATTCAGTTTTTTGAGGTATAGTTTTCACTGCAAAATGATGTCAACATGGACAAGTTGTTTTCGTAAACTTTAGCGATATTACTGCTTTTATTTTTTCTTCTCTTTCCTTCTTTCTGTATTGCATCTTATGGTACTTTTAAGTTTCCTAACTTGTAAAAAAATAAGAGATATACAAGCACACTATAATTGTACTTACGATGTAAGAAGCAATCATATTTAAAACAGCGCCTACAGAAGAGTGTGTGAAAAGAGTGCAGGCTTTGCTCCCTCTGAACAGATTTAGCATTTGGTCCATCTATGTTTGGTGTGCATTCAGGAGGAAGAGCTCCGGGAAGCTGCTGCTCAGTGAGTTCTTTGTATCTTAAAAGAAAGAAATAGAAGTTATTTATTCAGTATAATAAAAAAACAAAAAGTAATTTTTGATTGCAGTACCACTCTGCATTTTCAGTGACAAATTAAAAAAAAATTTAAGAAATATGTGCCAGGTAGAAAGGTCAATCTGTCAGTGATGTGACAAGTTATTAATTCCATACTCATTAATACAAATATAAAATTGGCTAGGAAAGAATGCATTTCTGGACCGTCATCTCATCATATATATTACTCACTGTTACTCACTAACTCCAAAAAGGGGACTTTTTTTTTTTTTTTAAACACAAGCTTTTATTTTGCCACCTCAGAAAAATAACATAGATTATTAAACACATGCAAGCACCCACTTTTCAATAGTTTGAAAGGAAGGCTAATAAACACCTCTGTATTGTTTTGACTCGGTGGGAACAGCCAATTCCCTTCAAGTGTCACTTGCAGAAGTTACACAACTGCCACAGAACCTAGCTACAAGGGGGACCATTCCTAATCAAAAAATATTTAACGAAGTCAAGGAATCTTTGTTTCATAATGCAACACAGCAATATAACCTAAGAAATACTTTCTTACTTCTCTTTCAATTCTTCTGCTGTACCCTTGTCTGGAAACATTGAGGAAATGGCTTCAAATATCTTGTCAGAAGGAAATCTCCGAGGTGGGTGGCTTTCTTTCTCTGTCAAAGAAGCAAAAAATTTGGAAAACAAAAAAAATTATATTTCTGCTCCTTTGCTACTTCAAGGAGGTGTTCAGAGAAAGGGGGACTTCGCCAAAATCCTAATAAAAAAAAAAAAGAAGCAAAGGTTTTTATTTCTAAATTACAGACAACTTAAACTGCATTAAGTGATCTTTCCTGCTGAGAGAACTCTACCAGTAAAATTTGGAGAAACCATTATTTCACCAGCAGATGGAGATGGCAATTCAGAACTCTGCCTACCTTAGAATAATAATATTTCATTTTCTGAGGAGTACCAAAGCATTTCTTAGACAGATACCCGACTGATTTTTGGTGCGTTTGACTGTGTCAGTTTGCAGATAAACAAAAATTGGCAAAAGCACCTTTCGTAGTATTCTCTGTGCAACTCTTTAACTAAATGGCAAAGGAAATGATGAAGAAAATGATGCTACTTTAGACCTGAAAACTATCAAGTAGAAGGGTTTGAACAAATTTATTGAGTGATTAAAGAAAAGGGTTTTTTGGTTTTAATTTTTAAAGTCTGCAGACAGACATACCCATCCTGTTACCTTCCCGATCTTTTTGCTTGTCATCTCTTTCATCAGGATTATCATCTCCATCATCATCATCTTCATCATCACTATATTGACCAAGTGCATTGACCAGCTCAACAAATATTTCATCATTGATAAATCCACATTCTGAAATTCAGCAAAATTGGGAGTGAACAGAAAAGCACAAGGTGTATATGAAGTATTTTTAATCCTCCCTACACTTGAATTAAATTATGGCAAATGCTGTAGTTTATGAAAAACAATTTCATATTTTTCCCTCTTAGCTTCAACATATGAACTGAGAAGAGTTAAAAATACTCAGTATTTATTTCTCTAGACTGACAACTGAGAAGGGGAAAAGGAAACTTGTTGAAATTTTCCTTTTCCCGACTCCCTGTGCTTCATACCAGTAGACATAAATAAATCTCTCTTCCCTGGAAGATAAAAAAATTACTTACTAGCTAGACTATTTAAGAGTCTTTATGCCAGAATCCAAATTCCAACATGGTTGGGTTAAGACAGCCTGGCAATGCATGCAAACAGCCTGTGAAGCTATCCTTGGACAGCTAGGGAATCCCCAGAGATTTTTGGTTGGTAGTTCCATAGCATTCACTTCCCCACTATAGACCCCACTGGCAAGGCGATAAAAAAAGAATACAGTTATATACAAAAAAAATCAAGAGAAAACTGAAGGATACAATGCTGCATATATCTGCTTATTAGCTTATATTCTGCTGTGAAATTCAGAGGGCAGCACAGACAGACAATAAGGCATTTCTGCAGAAAGGAAAGTCATAGTTAGTGTTGACAGAGGCTGCTGTTATTTTTCAAAAAATAACCGTGAACTGTGTGGGAACTGTAGTGCTTATCACCATCCTTTTGAACCTGGACTGGGGTTGGACATCAAACTACAACTTGAAGGAAGCTAATAGTTTTATTCCTATGTAGACAATGAAAACAGGCAGGTACTTCATTTGGATGTTTTAAACAGAACTCTTAATATACAGGTTAGTATGAATTTCTCTCCCAAAAGTGCAATTACAGAGCTAGTTTACAATTCTGACTCCTACATGGGAATGTTTCTGGATTACAGATTCCCACAGCATTTACATTTAATTACAGTCACACAAGAATGCTAGCTGTTGGGAGACTAAAACTCCATCTTTCTACTTTTGATATATAGTTTTGAGGGACTGATAATAACAGTAATTGCCATCATAAACTTGGGACTCGAGACAGTGAAATGAGATTAATTTTAAAGCTAGACTCATTTAATAATAAATTAAATCAATAATAGAAAACATTTACTAGTAATGTCACCATTTTGACATAACCAGTTTTCTGACAAGGATGTCAGTAATCAGTAAATCTGTAAAAAAATCCAAAGGCAAAACCCCATGAAACATTTTGTGTTCCTCATGAAATATAAAGGCACCAGCTATTCTGAGGACATTAACAAGACTGGTGTAGGACTGAGTAGTATTTATTATTGAATCACAGGCTTAACCTTCATGAGTGGCACACAATGTACTCAAAAATGTAGTTCTCTTTCTCAGTCACTCCAGCATTAACAGGAATATAAACAATTTTAAGAAATGATTCCCCATGGGGGGGGGGGGGGGGGGGGGGGCAGGTAATGTTTCTGTGAAGGGGGAAGCAGAGTAGTCAGAGAAACCTTTACAACTGTAAAGTTCAGGCTTATATAAGCCAGTTCTGAGTGGGCATATAGAGCAAGTGAAAGGTTGCTAGTTTGCTGAAGTCTCAGTGAAGTAAGAGACAGATGACATCGCATGTAGTCTAGCTCCCACACAGAGTAAGAGGTAAACTACACCTAAGAATACATATATATATATGTGTGTATATATATATATATATATATATATATGTATAATGTACCAACAGAAGGATACAACTTTGCTCTATAAGCTGACTTACAGAAAGGAAGTTTTTAAATAGCTAATAATTTCCTTAAAGGAAAAAAACCCAAAATCCACAAGAGGTTATTCTTATCAAGTCGCATTCACAAGTGTTATCATCATCAGAGTTTTGCATACTTCTCCTGCCACTTTCTGCTAGGCAGGACACACATAGGGACATTACATTATTATATTCCAAAGCTCTGAGCATGAAATTGAAGACCAAGAACTTCTCCAAGTTGCACCTAGGCATTATGATGAATCACTGTATGGCCTAGGGAAAAAGTTAATGTGTTTAATTTCTCCATACTACCACTTTAACACTTTGCAGCCTTATGAAAATGCAAAGCAATATATTTAAATAAGGAAGTTTGTTATGCCCAATGTTTACACAATGTAGGGATTCTAGAGATACTACTGTAAAAATCAAGCATCAGGCCTTAACAAGCAACACTGAAAACAATTATTTATGTAGGAAGAAGGGATTAGTATACCTGAGTGTTTGGGCTCACCTCTGTCTCCATGCACTTTCCCATCATAGTTCTTGATCAGTTCTTCAATAAAGGTACCATCCTGGTCAAGCACTTCATCTCCCATATACGGAATGTTATGTAAAACAGTTTCATCCTCTACCTAGTAACAACAGGTATAATAAAACAATTTTAAATTGTGTTTTCAACTGACCATTTCTGCATTGCTATTTTCACAATCTACAAGTGTCTAGCTATCACAGTTAACTAACTGACTTCACTGCTTTAGCACATTTACCATTAACTAGATAAATAAAACAAAACCCTCATCTTCAACAATTTTTTTGCACTAGCGGCGACTGGCTCAAGATACTGACGTTAGGTCCTAACATTAAGGTTAGCAGGGTGTTTCCACAAAGCTTCTACTATTGAAACACAGTAAGCTACGTAGCTTTGAGAAGCTTGCATTTGATTCATGAAGGGAGTTCATTCTCCCTTCCTTGGTTCTCTTCCACAGTAATGTGCAATGGAAACCACCCCTTTATTGCTTTACCAGAGATAAGAAAATATGATACAAAAAGAGTCTAAATTCAAGTTGTCTAAACAGCAAGCACAGAAACATGCCTTACAATTTAATCTGAACTCCACTGTCATTTTTTTTTGTCTGCATATAGACTAAATGCATTAATGCTCCCATGTTTTATCAGTAGAATTTACGGACCTTGATACTCAGCTGTATCTTCCAATACTACAGAAGAACCTTCTATTGTTAAGAAAATAGATGTAAACTTTCCTGCTGATCATGATTCTGCAGCAGTGCAAAATATCTAAACACTGATGAATTGAAAGCAAGTAGAAAAATGTGTGGAAGAACTCTGTACATATACTGATAAAACCGGTTATTTAAATCACTTTGCTATGATTATTATCATAATAACCAGTCAGCAAAGGCGATCATATACAAAATGATGTGACAAAGATTTGTAATAAGCTAAGCTTTTCAAATAAGTCAAATAACTACATCAGAAATCTAATGTTATGGCTTCAGCATAGTGAAGCTAATCAGAAGAAAAGGCTATACTCAGTTGCTATGTAAGAATGACCATTATGTGGGGATATTATTTCAGGATTAAGTTCTCTTTATTCCATAAGAATTACTATTCTGCTACAGGTGTGTTGGTTGATTGTCTTACATAAAGACATTCATAGCCCTCAGAAAACATTTCTCATTACACTAATTTATGCTTTCAAATAAATCTACATTTGTTAAATGCCGTACAAGACAATTGGTCACCTGAATTAAATAAACTTAGGGTCTCTTTACAGGAAGGCTTTAGAGATACTTAGGTTCATTGAGGACAGAGGTTTAGTTTGAATCTAAGTTACTTTTATTTATTTATTTTATTTGGGGAAGCCTATTTCTGATTATTACTGCCTTATTACCAATACCAAAAAGACAGGGAGGGTAACTGGCAACAGATTTTTGCTGGTTTATTTCTAAAATTAACCCCTCCCTTTTCTCCTCCCAGCACTTTTTTAAACTTACCATAAAATTCTGTTGAAGGGGAGACCAAGAATACATTATAGGCACAGAAGCAACAGCATTGAGAGTCTTCAGTGGGATGACTTGTTTTGGAAAATCTATGTCACTGGTAACAGAGCACTGAAATAAGAGATTGAAGTCACACTTACATAGCAACATCAGAAACAAAAAGAAAAAAAAAAAAAATCACAGAAGAACACTCTACAACATACAAAATTCAAAGTGTCTGTCAAAATTAGCCATATCAGCCTTTGAAAAATGCATCAGATTTTTAGGGCATAATAGTAGAATAGGTTTAGCAGGAAAAAAGACACAAGAATTATTTCTATGTCAATACCTTTGCTAATAGATCATGATGTTTTTTTCCACTTCATAATAAGTGGCTGTGACTGTATTTTACTCAGACTTTTACCCTACAATACAAATTGTGTTTGTATCTCAAAACAAATTTAGTACCTGTTGCTGCTACACTGATGCTAGAGTATTTCCTCAAGCCATCAGAGAGGCAACTGAATTCCCCTGGCTTCAGATCAATACACTGCAGAAATCACGTATTATTTATGTTAAAAAAAAATAAAATTTTACCTTAATGACAGAAAGACATCTTACGGAAATAAATCCTCCATATGTCTTGTTAATTCCTGCTCTGTTTCCCTATTATTGTCTGCTTATCTTTATCCTATCCTCAAACTTTTTATTATGCTCACTGCTTACAATGGAAAAAAGAAAATTAACTCTTAACGTGCAACTCTGCACACGTCAATGAGTTTTTCAGCTACAGGACTTTTTTTTGGAGATTCAGAGGTTTATGTAGCCTCCAAAAGATAAACGTGCCATAGAAATACAGACAACTAGGTTATTCTTGCACCTATTCAACAGTTAACAGATGCTGATCAACTTTTCTCAAATACTTGGACAGCAGTAGGAAGAACTCTGAAAAAAGTTACAAACAAAAGCAGACAGGAACATACAAAGCTAGGGAAAGTACAACAAAGAGGATTTGGAGGTAGGTAAAACAAAGTTTAGAACAGCTATCATAGCTACCTGAAAGGAAAAAAGGAAGTGGAGACAAAAGATCTTTCTCCTTTCCAGAAGGGAAAGATGAACAGAGCTTCACATTTCTAAAGAAATACACAAAGTAATATAACAAACAGTATACAGAGACAGTACCCCGGTAGAATGACACAAGCCAGATTTATTTGTTTTCTTTTCAATTTGCAGCAAATGAAATTAGATTTCTGCTGTGTATATCAATACTCAAGACATTGTTCTATGCTAGTGCTTTATTCCCATTTCAGGTTAATGTTTAATTTTCTAGCTAGCAGCCATCTAGTATATTTTTCATGTATTTTTAAAGAAAAATACAAAAGTAAAAAAAATAATTACTTTTTATCTTTGGAACTAGAAGTCTCAGGCTGACAAATGAGCTATGTCAAAATTACTCAAAGTGTTTGGTACTAAGTCTCAGTTATGTTGCCCCGTCATTTTGCTATGGAACTCAGCTTAGTATTTATTAGGCTAGCACAGGACATGTTATGGCCTCTGGTTGATGCTGACTGGACTACTCATTGGAGAAAATCTAGGTCACTAGTGATGCCCTGCAGTCTTCACCAAACACAGGAAGGCTCTCACAAAACCTTTCCATCAGGTCACTAAACTTCTAGCCAGTGTCCTATGCAACTCTGATGAAATTCAGCATATGAAGAAAAAAGGATTTTAAAGTAATCTTTTAAAACCCCCACCATTCCTCTGTCTCGCTTCTCTCACTATAAATTATGGCAATCTTAAATCAAGCATTAAGTTCTGATTCATGAAACTGGATTTGAATGCAGTAATTAGTGTGCTCTATCAATTCAGGCAGGAAATCAATTCAGGCAATAAATCAACATAAAAGAATAGTGAATCAAGCTACAAAAAAAAAAAAGAAAAAAGAAAGAAAGAAATGGTGAGGAATGATCTTTTACTATCAAAAAAAAGTGAAAATTGGATGTGTACCTGTGTCAATTATTATCAGAAGTTCTGATCATACAGTGCCATATAATAGGTATAGAGCATGAGTAATTGCATATTCAATCATGTTTAAAAGAAAACACTCAGGCAAAGGTCCTTGCCTGTTTGCATTTGAACATGCATGCACACAAATGCACCTCTGTGACACACAAGCCCTCAGTTTCCCACTAAAATTTTAGGAAAAGGAAAATCTGACAAATTTCCTTGAAAAGAAAGTGGTTTGTTTTGGTTTTTTTTAACCTGTTCACAGTAAAGTATTTTCATTCTCATCCTACTGAAAATTTAGCTTTTCAGATTATTACACATGAAACATCCTCAAACTGGCTTAGTCTGGAGAAATGCCTAAAGAGCAACTGAGAAAGAAGATAAATTAACCTGGGCTGAATACAGAAAGTTGGAGTAGGCTTAAATCACTGTTCAAGCTACCAACATGAAAGCCAGTTTGGGTGCTCAAATTGTATTACAATCATGGAAGTGTTTTTCACAAATTTAGTGTCCAGTCTGCTTGTGCCACACAAGGGTGCATCAACTCAACTAACTCCTTTCAGAACCTCTGTGGTTAAATGACTTTAATTAATATAAAGAAGACTTTGTCAAGTGGGTATGTTCACAGCTTTCATGTGCTTTAACTCAGTAAGAACCAAAGTAACTACTCATGTGTACCACTGGGGGTCAGCTCCAATAGGAGCAAGATTAAACTCCCAATATCAGTGAAATAAAATGATTTGTTTAAAGGATGCTGAGGTATTATCCAAGTATTATCAGAAATAAAGTTTTGTTTTTGTGTGTCATTCAAAACTAGGTAGCCTGCTACGTATTTATTGCTTTCCAGAAGTCATGTGATCGAAGTAAATAATAAATAAATTAAGAGACTCATACGAAAAATATTTAGCTGCCAAGTCATGTCATGCTGGAAAAAAAAAAAAGAACAGCCAAATTTCCAGGAATAAAACAAAAACGTGCTAACGACCTTGTAAGTGGAATTACCACAACACATGTTAACCAACCTCCCTGGTCCCGCGCAATGAGCTCACAGAAGTCATGATGTGAACAGGCTGTATCCTACGTTGTTTCCATTCTTGATTTAAGATTTCAGTTCTTTCCAGTATCTTCTGACGATTAGAATTAAACATACTCTAAAAATTAATCACAATTGTAAACATTACAAATAAATCAAAGACTCTAAGTTCACCTGTTAGCATCTTAAGGCATTATAATATTTACTAAAAAGATAAACAAAACCAGACAGGATTAAAAAAAAAAAAAAGTACTCAAAACTTAACTGTCCAAATTTTGTTTAAATGTCAGTGAGGCTCAGTATAGTTCATTATTCTTTTCTTTGACTCAACCACGTTCTCATGTTCAAAGACTTAGAGGTTTAGCATGGAATTAAGTTCTAAATGGAATTAGCAAGAGTATGTGGCTAAAGAAGTTACCATACTTGCTCTCCAGTCTCTTCTGATACTTAGCATGCCTGATTCAAATCACATATAAATGTATCATACCTGTTTATAAGATCACAGAGTTAAGACAAGTTTTCAGTATGTTAACAAAGTATTTAATTAAATTGTTATTGCAGGCGTTAACTGCAGGACAACTCATACTTCAGAAGAAAACAAATTTTTCTATCATTTTTTGAGCAACAGAACCAAAAGATGACATACCTTTACTTCATCTGCACGTCGGAACCTCTTGAGCTGCCTCAGTCTCATATATTCTGATTTCACACGTTTTCGCCAACAAATTGGTCCCTTTTCAGATTTTTTTCCGGTTTGACCCATGATTATCCTACAAGAGACAATGTCATGTTAATACTACCAAATCTGACGCCACTGCTTACAGAGGAAGTTAGAGTGAAGTTAGGTAGGATAGAGACATTCCTTTAATACCTTTCATATCTAATTCCCTTAATTTCTTTCAGTCAGACACTTGCAATACCATTTCAATCCAACAATAAAAAAAAAAAAAAAAAATACTTAAGTGATAGACACCGGAAAACAGTAATTTAAATTACAAATCAGTGGGACCATTCACATTTGCTTTAAACATTTCTAATGCCTCTAAACAGAAAGGTACCTAACGGATTTAAAGGGGTGAAGCGGAACAAATCAAGATTCCCACTGCAAAGTTACACACTGGAATCCTTGCAAGCAGTCTTGTATATTAACTTCTGGACAGCTATGTTCATGGCAGACAAACCTTTCCCTCCTTCCAGGAGTGGTCCTCTTCAGTAAGATACCAACTCCTAGAATAGGCTTCTGGAGTTGATTTCAAGTGCAGAGAGGTACCCCCCAAGTACTGTCCTCCTACCCAGCCACTCAAGTGTCAAAAAGTTCTAGAAATTCAGACATAAAGAGTTTTGAAACAGGCAGAATAAGAGACCTTGCTCTTTTCTCAAGTATTCTACAAAAACCCAAACCATCCAGCTGACTGCAAACAGGACACTGATTCCACTTTTACTGATCACCCTGCTAGTACCAAGTGCTTCATTGCACTGCTCAGTAATTTTCAAATCTGCTCAGCATTTTTCAAAATCAAGGACTGTATGCTGCAACTATGCTGGCAACCGCTACTTTGACAGCATCCTGAAACAAAACCATAACATTAAAGACTGGCTTCCTCTCAAGAGTTGTGCTGTAATAACCTACAGTATTTCACTGAATAGCTCAAAATAGCATTCACAATAGCCGTCGTGGACTGAAAGGCTGAAATGTCCAGTTGCCCAAGAGTAATACATTCTCAAACAAGTATAATCAATTTGAGCAGAAACAATTCTAGCCCTTCTAATTATCAAGGTAGGTAAACATGAACACAGGTGTCTTCTTCAGGCTGGAGTCGAATGCCGAGTGCTACCTCCCCTGCCCCGCACCACAGCTCCCCTGACAGTCATGAGTACAGCTTTACCCAAGTTGTTGAAAGCTCTTTGCTGCTGTAGGAGAGCTCTATTTTCAGCAGTTTTGTACAGGTCAGATTTGAGTTCTATCAGGCTTTATGATGATTATGGGGGGAATCAATACAGAACCTGTTTATTTTCAATACTATGCCTTCGTTCACACTGAAGAAAAGGCAATAGTCTATGAAAGCCTGACACCCATTTTTATGCAAGACATTAAATCATATTTTGAAAGAAAAATTGTTGGCTTTTTAGATTTAGAATGAAAATGACTCAACAAAAAAATGGCAAAATTGCCGACCCAAATCATGGAAGTATCCTTTCAGGAAAAAAGGCAAAGCATATAAATAAGTTTCACATAATGCCCGAAGCACCTGACTAGGCAGAGGGGGAGGATGGAGAACCAGCAGGGGGAGGTAAATCTAGAGCAAAGTGTCAAACAGTTGCTGTGCTTCCATGCCTCAAGGCAGCAAGTAGAATCCACCTGTATCTCATTTACCACAACACCAGTGGTTACAAGAGAAAGAGATAAAAAAAAAAGAAAAACAAAAAAACCCCTCCCAGACCATTCATGTTAGAGCATGGTAAAGAGAATCAGCGATTCAGCGTGCACTAGGATATTGATTAGAGGACAGCATAAAAGCATTATGAAGTACAGAAAATTCATTGTATTATATGCTAAACTACACAAAGCAAAAATACGGAAAGACATCCCATCAACTGGAAATATATTAGATATAGAATAAGTATCATTAAATAACAGAAAGACAGAATCTCAATTTGTAAGAAATACAGAACATCAAAATCACCTCAGTTAAGGTTCAGCCAAAAGACATGGAAAAAGTACCAATGAATTCAAAAGATAAATGAAAGCTCAGCTGACAATACTGAAGTAGCATATCCCATAAAAACAAAAACACAGATTATGTTTACTTACTCTAACACTCCATCAACCACAGCCCTTCTTATTCTAGTTTCCTGGAGAATAACAAATTACTCAGGCTGAAAAAAAGCTTTCTTAACTAAAATCAAATTGCCAGATAAGCCCTGCTCATCAAAAGCAGATCTATATGGAAATCGTATATAATTAGATTAAAAACAACAACAAAACAAGCAAAAACCAATAGAATTCCCATCTTTCTTTCATACAACAGAAATACAGCCCCCACAAACAAGGATTTAAGACCTGAGAGAAATATATCCCCATCGAAAAACAAATCCAATCTATTCAATTTTTCAGTAATGAACATCATTGTTACCTGTTGTATTAAAATGGTAAGAAAAATAATACTTCACAAGAAGAGAAATACTTCCTTTTAAAACAACATAACTTATGCACACTCAAGTCATTCATCTGAAAACAAACAGGACTTACAAGAACACTCTCCTCTTGCACTAGTTTCAAGCTGCTATCTGGGACACCACATAGACAACAATTTAATATTCAAGGCACCAAATAACAAATAATAGAAAATGAAAAAATGCACTGTTGTTTATGTCAAGTTATAGCAAGAAAAAGTTCTTCTAGATAAAGTAATAATGTTAATGTGCAACAGTCAGTGGGATACACATAGTGCAATAAGTCAAACGTATAAACAAATTAGAAACGGCTTCTTAAATGGCAAGTCCATATTAAGAGAAAAAGCATTGAGTGGAAAGGAAGCATATGCATGTATAGGTTATAGAAAAATTATAGGTTATAGAAAAAAAGCAAAGTGTCCTGGATGCGTGTTTGTAAAATATTAATTTTGAAAAATCCCTGAAAATGTATTAATGAATTCTTATTTTGAGCAGCAGTTTTTCAAACCAAGTGAACCATATTTGTATGTTTCTGGACAGTTGTACATCACCAAAGTAGAATTACAGTGCTGTTAACACATGTACTGTGGTAAGAGGTAATTGTTTTTCTGTCCCTAATCTCAGAAGAAAGTATGGAAAAAAAAAAACAAGGCAAGGGGCAGGGAGAGAAGAGCGTATTCATAGCAGATCATCTTCACATTAGGACTATAGCCAAACGCCACTGACAATTTCTAATGTCAATTCAAAGGTTGCCCCAAAAACTATACATTTAAGAAACTAAACCTGAGAAACTGGGATAAGAAGTTTCACAGGCAAGGACAGCCCATGCTGGGTCAGGGCTGGGGGAGCAAAAAGTGAGACAGAAAGATGAACTCTTACAGAAGGGTGCTGGACGCTACCTCCATCCCTGAAAGGAAAAGTAATTTGGAGAATTAAAAAACTTCAGGGAAACATCAACATAAACTCAATCTCTGGGGCAATTCAAGATTTTAGATGCTGTCTCAAGCCTACTATTGGTCCGCTTGCACTAGTACCTATGTGCAAGAAAAACCTTTCCCAAATCACTTTCTTCCACCATTTCTGCTGTTCACATTTGTAAGTACTCTGAGCTGTAACAAACTACAGTTTTCACTTTGCTAAACAAGAAAAAAGCCTATACTTTTTCATTAAATTGTGTTGTATGAGATTTGCAGCTAGGATTGCGGAGCAGAAAAGCCTGTGAATTTTAAGACCAATTTGTCAGAACCAGTCAACTTTTCATATAAAGTTTCAGAATATTCCCTACAGCAGCACAAGTGGCACAAGCTAAATCCCATCTGTCTAAGAATAGATAAGCCTGTCTTAAGAAGACAGCATAATGTTAAACAGTTTCCATTTAATAAATAAAAACACAATACTGGATCATTGTCTTAGTGCAATAGTCTGATTCCGAGAGCCCCCAGGCCATGTCCCTTTTCTCTATTCCCATTTCCCCTTCTGAATCCTGCTAGCTGTTTCTATTGTTTTAAAATCTTTTTCTTTCCCATTTTTTCATCCTCTTCATATGAAGGGCCTACAGAAACCATCTAACTGCTGAAGATCCCAGTCCTGAGAACTTTTATTTTGGCCAAAATAAAGAAACTATGTAGCAGTCAACGCAGTCATTTATGGGCAGATTATCTCATCTCCAAAATAGATACAAAAAAGCAAGTGTAACTCTAAAGTAGTTATACTGTTTCTAAAGAAAGCTCAGCTCCCAAAGCACAGAACGACTTCCATGCAGAACCTGAGCTAAACTTGCCAGATCTTACCTGGCATCACACTAAGGAGGGAAACCTTGTCATAACTCCCTGAACCCTCTTTGCAGAAGAGGGAACACTGGGAAATGTGGTGAGACAACCCAAGTGATCCTAGTGTCAACCTGGTACAGCCACAGACAGATGGACTGTCTCATTCCAGACTGGGCAATCAGCCTGATGCCACGGCAAGCAAGGAGATGCATGTACCACACTTAAATGCAAAGGCTTAGTACCTTGGGTCCAAAGCCACACTTAACCCAGCCAGCCCTCCCGGAGCACAGCACTGCAGAACTGAAGTGACCCCACGCTGCCTATTCCATACACACAGCTGAGCGTTGCTACACTCTGCTCGCCAGCTCTCATACCACCCATATTTTTCCATTACTTGTAAAATTACAGCTACTAATTCCCTGAGCTATAGAGTATACCCATGCACAGTATACCTAAGCGCATGGGTAGAACTGGACATTAGATAATTATACTAATGAGAGGACCGATGTAATTCTAAACAGACCACTATCAAATACAAGAAAAATAACAAAACTAACACCTCTTTTTGACCAATAAGGAGTTTGAACTATGGTATTAGGAATGAGACATACTGAACCCACCTAAACACTGATTTTAAAGAAACCCTACAAGAAAACAAAACCAAACACACAGCTATTCTTTTCAGTTTCTACTCATGCTTTCATAGCTGGAAATGAACAACAACAAAAAACAGCAGTGTCCTAGAGCATATACATTTGCATTTTAAATAAACTCTGCTGAGCATTTCGTAATGAAGTTATGTACAAGATCTGCATTCTTTACAATAAGTTGTAAAGAAACTTCATGCCTATAAGCTTAAATCAGCCAATACATACTTTCAGCAGCCAAAGTGTGTACAATACATCTAGAATGCATGAGACACAAAGAAGCATAGAAAAATTTCAGCTCAAATTGCTCCTGTTTTGCCTACAGAACATAGAAATAGCCTTATTTAAAGACAACGTCCTATTTTTCTTCGATCATTTTGGCAATAGCCATCAGTGACAGACAAGCACACAGATAATTCTCAAAATTAGGCAGTCTATTCAAGCAGTCATACTGCTGTCAAAGACTATATTTAAGCTCCTCTGGCTACCCTGCCAAATTTCAGTAAAAAAAAAAAAAAATAATGAAAATTTTCAAACTGGAAAGCATGGGAGAACAAATGAGGGGGTCTGCCCTTTTAAAAGAATGCTATTAGTTTGTAATCTTGCTTAATATTACACAATATTTTAAACTGTAATGATATTACATTCTCTTCCCTCTACTCGGGATTTCTGTTTGGAGATATTTATGAATTAAAACGTACTGTGTACAGTATAACTTCTCAGGTTTTTTTGTGAATTAATCTACACTCAAAAGGTTATTCATATACTTTAAATATATGCACACACTGATACAATACTGCACTTAAGAGCACTCTTGACCAACAGTTTCAATGCGGGGGGGGGAAGGGGGAGGAGAGGGAGGACGGGGGAGAATATAAAACCCATATGCATATGCAACCTGATGCAAACTGAACAATAAAATAAGTCATCACGTCTTTTGTTGCCTAGAGTAATGAAAGAGTGATGAAGGAATAAAATAATTCAGACGGGGCAGGGGCAGGTGGGGGGAAGTACTCCTTCTACCTCCCTTAAAGCCAAATGCGAATGCTTTCATGTTCGCTTCTCAGAACCTCAAGCTCTGAAAGAATGTATTTAACTGCACGGCCCTGCTCAATGAATTACACCACGCTGCTTCTCGACCTCTTCTACCATTAACATGGCCACAGCCCTGTGAACAGTGATGTACTTCCACTAAATTCTCTGGACTGGATGCACTGTTAAGCTCAAAGCATGCATCTGAGCTGGCTTCACAAACTGTCGCTTCAGGTACCATAAACTTATTAATTTAGATTCAATACTACATAATGAAGGTACTCACCAAATAATTTCTTCAGCAGCAATGGCATCTTACAATCATCCCACCCTTCCCAACTCTTTATTCTCACCCCAATACTGCCCACTGAGCTGCAGCCACTCTTCTCGAAGGGATGATGGTAAACTGGATTAAACTGACCAACGATAAATAAAAGCTCACTTTTGTGATTGTTTTCTGAAACACAGATCAGTTTGATGATCCTATCCACAACTGTGGCTTCCTGTGCACAACTATAAAGCAGGAAGGAACTGTTAGGAACTCAGACCAACACTGAGGAAAAACTAGTGCAGGCAATTACACCACAAACAGGTACTGGTTTTATACATCAGTTTGCTCTGGAGTGGCAGGCATGCTCTTTAACTGTAAGCTGTTATCAGATCCAGGCAGCATACAGGTCTCTCAGCCTGAGCATATGCAATCTTACTAATGGAGAAATTATTATATATTAAAACCTATCTGGAAAAAAAAAAAACCAAACCACAACAACTACACCCCACCACGCCCTTCTAATACTTTTCCTCAAACTAAAAAAAATTTTGCTCAGGCAGCAGAATTTAGGACAACTTTCATGTTCAATTCAAAAAGCAGAATTTTAGCAACAGAATGGATTAACAAGATTTTTCCATCAGCCTGCAAAAAATTCAATACTTGCTAGAAAACAAAAAAAATCAATGCATTAAGCTTAGACCTAAAGTTGTTAACTTTCCAAAACTACCTCATAAAAAAACTCAAATGATCTTTTACGTTACAGGATTTTACACAGCTCAGTACAACAGAATGATTGTTCAACTGCAGCAAAGTATTTTTCAGCTATGTTAAACTAAACTTTATTGCTTAGAAACTCTTGGAAATTTACTTTTAGTATTTTACTTCACACATCCTAAATGCAAAACAAGACAATACTCTCTATGAACCTATCCTAAAGCTTTCCAGAGTAAGCAGTTTCCAGTAGACTCCTATTACGATTATCAAGCACCTGAAAATAAACTATCAATAAAACACATACATATTGCCAAACTTCAAAAAAACTGACTTGAAAGTTAATTATGAGTTAATGCTGTAATCTGCCAGATCTGTCTCCTTCATTTATACCAAACTTTTGTTAACAGCACAGAGAGATTAATGAAAAACTACGGTCAAGAAACAATATTACTCTCTTGGGCTAAGTAAGAAAAATTGTTCACTGCTGTGATTTCAGAGCTGCTAACTATTTCCACGTTAAGTTATGCAGGCTGCAGGAGCCAGGGGGAAGAATGACACTCCCAGTGCCTCAAAGGGCTTTTTACCTGTGCTATCAGCAGACACACAAAAAAAAATACGCCTAGAAGTTTTGTAGTTGCTTGCTACTCTACTTTCTGGATTTTCTAAAGCAAAACAAAACATGGTTTTCTTTCAAACTTATCTATGTAAAATAGCACATTCTCATTTCCATGGGAAGAAAAATATTCCCAAGGCCACTGTCAGCCTGAGTATTTCAGATACCAAACCAGACCAACTAACAAAAATCTCTAGGTCTGAAATACAACAACATAGGAAAGATTAACATAGTTTATTAATAATATTTCACTACACAAACAACTACAGCACATTTACTCTTTTACAGAATTAGTCACAGAGAAATTGATGGGAGTAAACTGTAGTGTGTTTTTTACTACTCTATATTATAGAAATGTGGTATTTTAAGTTTAAAGTGCAGTTCAACCTATTTTTATTAAAGAAATACCTAAAAATACTTACCTATGCTTTAAAATTTACATCATGTTGTTATTCCATATGCTGAAGTTCTGTATTATTAAAGGATGTTTAAATTTAGAGAGAAAACTTACATCAAATGCTACCATCAGTTCAACTACCTTCCTCAAATGCTATTTGGTGTCAGTTTTACCTGGAAAAGACATCATCTGTCTGCTGTATCAGTGGCCCCGGTCACTCATTTCCACCTCTACTCAGCCTTCTCTACTGTGAGTGAGCTTAAGTGCTTATAATTCTGTTAATCAAACTAGGTCAGGGGAAAAAAAAAAAAAAAAAAAAAAAATCTGTCTGAACAGCCCAGAAAATAAACATACTTAGTTTTTAAATAAATTTTTTCAGCAAAATCAGCTCCACAAGCTGGTTTGTTCAGGAGCCACATGAATTCTTGAATCAACACAAGTGAAGAGGCAGCAACACTGGGGCAGGAACAAGAGGCAAAGAACCAAAATTGGAGCGGGCAGCAGTTTAGGCTTCAACAGAAGTGTTTGTCAAGCCATGTCATCTCTCTGCCACTCAGTTTTACCAGTACAGAAAAATTATTCTTAACAACCAGAAACAGGAAACATTTACTAAGCCATCCATGCCAGCTGTGCCACTCTTCAGGCAGATAAATACCAACAGGCTTGTATTTGCCTACAAAGGCTTAATCTCTGTCGGGCTCTGTTTGGCAGTATCTAGAAGAAATTGATCAGTTCATGAACTGATCTAAGCAGGTAACTCCAAACAGCTCATCTGTCCTTCCTCACTCTGACAGGCTTCAGTGGTTGTAGATGAGGTAGGTTAATATAACACTCATGATCAACTCTAACGAGATTCCATGTTCTGCAAGAACGTTCTTGATTACATAAGAGATGGAAACTGTTATACAAGCTATTGTCAAAGACAAAACTATTAATTTTAACAAACAATGTAAGGAGGAGAACCATCAACAGCCTCAGATGTACCAATGCCATAACCCCAAACTAAGGGGTAATGTCTGTGTGTGAAAGCAAATATCCAAATCTCAGAATACTTCCTCTTCCTCCCCCTCAAGTTAGCAGAAAAACCCTGGCTTGCAAGTATCATTAGAAGGCTGTGTTTCAGTTGCAGTGTGGGTAACAACCACATCCAAGACATTTTACCATCAGCCCTAACACCAATACTGACCGATGACGACTGTAGGCTTTCCAGGTAATATGGCAGCACCAAAAGCAGGTCTGCTGCTATAATAGGCATGATTTTATTATGAGCAGTCTCATCACAATTAAGCTCCTATTATTGTGATACAGTAAGTTACTTGCAATTACTATTTGCAACACTAAAATACATCTCAGTTAGTGGAATCCCTTCAAAAGTAGCAGTCCGTCACTACAGTATTGTGGGGTTTTTTATGTACCAACAACTTAAAATTTTTGCCTCCACTGGAACGGAGTTGTCAAATTCAAGGCCAGTGCACTCTCTCCTCCCTGACATAATTAACAGTTACTAGCACATTAAGTTACCTAACAGAATTTAACTTCGAAGAACAACATTTCAACTTAACCAAAACTAAGCAGCACATTCACTTACCTATTTGCTTGTGGAAGCCGATGACAAATTCATCCTAATGGTACTTCTCAACTAGGACTGGGAAAGGAAGTAGGATCCTAATGGCATACGTTTCCTTTTCTCATTGTCTACACTACTTCAGCATCTCAGATAGAATTTACATGGCAAATATGATAAATTTGATTGAGGTGATCAGTTACATCAGATCAGATCTGATCTTTTCTGTGCTTAAAAGAAGCAGAGTTTCCTAACTGGATCAAAATTACTCATGCTGGCCTGATAAGCACCCAAACTGGCAGGGAAGAAGAGGAACCATGCAACCAGGGTAAAGGGAAAGGAGCAAAGCCTTTCCCTGCCAATGTCAGCAAACCGTTAGAGCATATCATCCACTGGCCTTAGACTAGAACACTTATCTTCTGTACCATGTAAAACATACTATTCACACTGTGTAATTTTTTTTTCTTTACAGGACTTTGCACAATCAAAGCAGTTAATGTGGCAAACTACTTCTGCACGAGTAGCTTTCAAGAAGCATGTTTCCTGCTATCTCTAGATCAACTAAAGATTGCTCGGAAAAGATTTAGTGAGTGGCAAAACAACAGCAGCAACCATCTGTAACTTGTCTACATCAGTTGCCAGTGCAAGACAAATATAGAATATGTCTGTAACAAACGAAAAGCTAGTGTAGGTTTGTTCAATTCAGTTTTGCCTCATACATCCCACTACAGCCATTCACAACAACTGCATATATTCAAATCACTGGTTAACAATGGTTATCTTCCTTTTCCTATTATTAGTACAAGTTCAAGGCTTCAAGGCATGTTCTTTTTATTCTTAACAAAATTATTTAAGAATACTACATGTAGGCTCCCAAACTCCTAAACAGACTCTTTAAAATACGTGTCATGTTTTTGCCTGTTTCTCAGCCTTATCAAAATTGGACGAGTCACTTCAAGAATTTCAACCAGCACATAAAAGAATTAAATTCCCTGAACAGTGCGCTTCCTTACACAAATTGGAGCTAAACCCGGACGATCACAGAAGTTGAGCACTATCCTAGCCCTTCTACTGAGACATGCTAATGTATGCTAAATCAAAGTACAAGAGGCAACAGACAAGACTCAGCAAGGGATTTCATTTCAATATAGGGAGGAAATTCTTCACAGTGAGTGCGGTCCAGCATAGGAATGCATTAAGCAAAGAGGTGCTAGAATCTCCATTCTCTAAAACATTTTAAAAGTGGTCTAGAAAAGACAATTTCAGTGTTGGCCTTGCCTGAGTGGGAGACTGGATCAGATGACCTCTAGATGTACATGCCAACCTAAACTATTCTATGAGTCAATACAACTCTGAACTGGGCCTGCCATCTCAAAACCAAGGACCACACTGATTTTAAAGCTGACACTATGGAGTTTGCTCGCCTTTTAAATTCCAGTTTAATATTTCAGAAGATGAAAACAATCACTACTGCATTCTAAAATTCTTGGTATTTCAATCAGCTACAGGTACAATTTGGAAAACTACACTACTATTAAGGGAACAATAATTTGTGAATTAAAATGCTTAAGAGCTTAATCAGACTGAACTCTTTAGTTTGGTGTGTAATCACTGATTGTTCTAATCAGTAGAAACATTTGTTATGTTACAGTCTCCTTTAACAACTCCATCAACTAGTTAGTTCACACACTCCTTCCCACTACTATCCAGTGTGTTTGTTCATTTGAAAGAGGCCTTCTCTGCTTAACAGTACAGTTGGAGCCTTCAGTTCTACCTCTTAGAAATCATAATTAAAAAAAGACAGATCAGAAAGCTCTTCACTAATTAAAGAATGTAGTCTAACTAGAGTGCTACATACTCTCCATAAACTTACCATTATGTTTAAAATAAAAAAAACATAAAAGGGCTGTTTTTTCAAATTAGTTGTCTTCTTATCCTAATAGGGTTCTGCTTCTCTTATAGCCCAACCTTTGTGCCTTTGAAGTGTCACTCTTTTCAGACCTTTTACTTTCTGTCATATAAGTGACTACAGCTTTACCTTGCACTTGGTGTACTTAACATCAGGAGCCTGATCTCTACCCTGGAACATTAAATGGTTGGTTGTTTTCTGGGTTTTGTTTTTTCCCCCCAGACTTCAATTTCACTTCTTTTCATTAAGCAGACTTAAACACATTCTAGAATATATCAATAAGCAAGTCAAGCAGTACGCATGTTCACAATAAGTAACTACTCTATGACCTGCTTCCCCACAACTCAAACGATGTGCCTCCTCAATTATTTCTTCCCAAGCACAACATGTTTTGGGCCTTGTTACTATCCCAGTGTCCCGGTTTCGGCTGGGCCAAAACCAGGGCACCCAGCAGCTCCTGAAATTAATAGCTCCCAATTGATAGTTCAGGATATTCAAGATTACTGAGATGCTTTTCTGTATCTTTTGAGTAAGAATTTCAGCTTCTTTCAAAAGAGGCTTAAAAAAAAAAAAAATCACCATTTTGTGGCAAATTCACCCTTGGTCATCACATGCTACCTTGATCAAGATGTCCATCATAAACAAAATAACTGTACACACCCTTTTCTCTTACAGCTGTATGAAAGGCTATCAGTGAACTGAGAGTGCAGTTTCATGACATACTTAATCCAATCAAACTACTTATTCGTAATAGTACTACTACCAAACTAACTTACTAACTGTAATGGCTACATTTTTATTTGCAGTATTATTCCCCAAACTAAAACTAGTTGGAGTGATTACTAAGTTATTCTAACATAGACAATACCTTGTATCTGAGCTAATCAGTGTAACCAGAATTTCCTCTGAATGGCTGATTTTTAGCTTTCCTATGATAACAAGGCTGATGCATCCTTCTGCATATGTCCTCTACAGCAACTTCTGATGCAAATGGCAAACATAAATCAAATGTGACATGGCTTACAGATAACTAAGTTATGTATGTTTTCTGCAACAGATTCACGAAGGACTGCAAGTGCCCTGGCATTATGAAAAGCTGCAGTGTGAACGCACATTTTATAAAAAATAAAAAAATCAGGGAAGTAATGAAGAACAAAAACACTTACTAGGGAGAAACACCGCTTAGGGCTGCAGACTCTGATGTATCAACAGATACCAGCAGACCCCTACCCAAGCAATGCCATTGCAGCTAACCACAATTCAGAAGACTCACTGCCATACCTGCTCTCTGCTCCAGTATGTAACATAATTACATGCACTACTTTACATTAGCTACACACCTGCATTGTACCCCTAGATGTTGCTAGGGAATGCTCCTATCTTAGATATTAGGAATTCTAACCTTCAGTCCAATTACCAGATTTGGTAGGAGTCCCTGTTTTCCCTCCCCACACTTAACTCCTGACTTCTGCTTGCCTTGATCACAACATCTACCTTCCTTCATCAATTATTGTTTCTAGTCTGTTTTTAACAGTTAAATGAACCTCTTCAAACACAGTTTCTCATTACTGCCCAAACATACCAGACAAAAACTGTATGGAAGACCAGACGGCTTTGACTTTCAACCATCACCCCTACTTCATGCTGGCATTGCTACAAAAAGAACTTTTACCTACCACTTGTTCCTGCACCTCTGCTATCATTTCCCTCCTGACAGCATGAGCATTTTTGCAGCCAGACACTGACAGATGCAAGGAAGCCCTCTGGCTGAAAATACCTTACTGACTCAAGAAAAGTGAGCATCCAGCCACTCTGTCCCCCCCCTCCCCTACTTGTGAGAGTACTAAACACCTAAGCCTGCAGATCAATTTCTACATGTGCTCAATTCATACTGAAACTCATACCACTTATTATTTGAAATGTTCACCTCAGTAAATCAGAGCAGTTCAGTTACTGACACACAAGGCAGGAAGGAAACTAGTCAACTCTAGGGCTCACAGAACTCACATTTTCTTCAATCATGCTCCCCATCTGATTTTTAAAAAAAAAAAAAAAAATTGCCTCCCACAGTATTTTATTTTTTGCCTTCTCCCCTAACAGTTCATTCACATAGATAATTTAACACTGTGTTGCTTGAATATTCTTTTCAGGAGTTTCTACCACCATTATAAACTGACCAGGCAGATACTAGAAACTCCAACTCTTTACCAAGGACAAGGAGGAAAGAAAGGAAAGAATGAGGAATCAAGCAGCTCTTGGATATTAAAGAGAAGGAAACGTTCCTCCGCTCCCTTTTCCTTCCTGAAAAAACATGAGGAATCTTAATTTACATTGGAATTTTTTATTTTTCTGGGTTAGAAAATGATCAAAGCAAAGCAACTACCAGGTATTCAACATCCCTTACCCTATCTGCCAGCATGTTAAAAACTCAGCAACTCAGAGTTTATAAATTACTCAGACCTTGCAGAGATACTTCAGAAAATATAGCCAAAATTGCCCGTGGTCCTTAATATCTAAAATAATTTTAATCAATCTGCTTCAAAAATTTAAATAAGAAAAAAGAAAAAAGCAAGAACTCACCTGATCTTGACAAAATCCTCCAATCATTTTAAAAGTTTTTGGCACTAACTATAGGTTGGTTAAACATGAAGTACCTGAGTAAGACCCAACAACAGAACTGTTACAGAAAACAAACTTATTTCAGATTTTCTACCATCCATAAAGAAGGAGGAGGGCATCAGTTTGATGACTTCTTTTTTCCCTAGTAGTACACCGTCTTTAGATTTATTATCTCATTTTGTAGGAGTCCTTCATTTAGAACATTTACTCGTCAAGAAACAATGGTATGGATACTTCTCAGAGTTTCATTCTCTTCAGCAGAAAAAAATAAAAAAGTTATGTCTGTTAATAACAAAATAAGATTTCAATACAATTAGATTTCCAATACATTTCCTTAAACCAATACAAGAGTAGTACAAAAAAAGTAATGTAGTATAATTTGTTTTCAGACAGCCCTTAAAAGAAAAAGATAAATCCTCACTAGAGTGTTCAATCAGTCTGTATATGCAAGCCTGCAACTTTCAAAGGTATTCTTCCCTTCAAAAATTAAGTTCTTTCTATGTATCCCTACAGCTTCAGGATTTACAGAAACAAAACCAGACATGAAATAATTACTGAATACCATGTAAGGAGTAAGAGTAACCATTTCAAAGAAAAATTTTCTGAATTCCCTATATCATTGCTTTCTTCCAGAGCATTTCAACATTTGATACTTTTAGAAAAATACTGTTTTGGAAATAAAACTAACAAGTACAAGTACTCATCTACTTGGTGGGGGAAAGGGGAAAGAGAGAACAGGGAGATCATAACCAAGTATTATATATTAAAGATCAAACCAAAATTGGCACTAACTGAAATCAACTGACATCTCACTTCAGTTTGGGCAACATCAGCAAAACACTGTGCAGCAGGTAACGCAACTATTTACTTTCTACTTGGATATCTGCATGTATAAATACTTTTAACTATATTTGCATGCGTGAGTAAGACTATTTGGATCAAAAACAAAATAAAACATTTTAAAACTCCAAACAGAAGAACAGCAACAAGAAGTTTCAAGCCCGATTTTGATTATGCTTTTTACAAGTCACCATTAAAACCATCCCACATTTCTTACATAAGACCAAGCCTGGCTATTTGTCAGGAGAAAGTAAAGTTTTATGCGTAAAACTTGAACTTCACCTTTGAGTTGTTCAAATGCGTACCTCCGAATTTCTCCCTTCACGTTCATTCACAGACCCCCAGAGGAGTTAGATGACTCCCACACACATTCCAAATAACTTCTGCTGCCTAACACCTCCATCTCTTAAAATTTAGCTTTTTGATATCCCAGATAAATCTGGCAGAAAAAGTAACACTTGCTGGGAACACTTAAGGCATGTCTCCACAGGCAAAATAATTTAGGGTGTGAATTTGAAGTGCAGTGACTATTCTACCCGAACTTGTTTTGTGGACACACCTTTTTTACTCTAAAAACTCTAAAATAGCCACAGGTCCTTCAGCTCAATCCACACACACAAAAGCAACCTACATGCCATACTGCAAAAACCCTACCACACAACAATTAAGCGGTTCAATAGCTATTCCATACTTCTTTCCCTGCATAAGCAAAAAGCCTAAACTTTGAAAGACATGACACTTCCATGTATGCAGAATTTATTGTAGAACAGTCTGGCAAATTTTGGAGCTGAAGTGGTATTTGCCAACTGTCTGAAAAATTCCAAAATGAGCTTCAAATGATGAAAGCAACCATAAGAGTTATTTACACAACTCTCATGTTAAAGCTCTCAAAATAACTGGGTCTTACGTATGGCATCCCTATTCTATAAGGCATATGGGGATTAATCCATCAGCACATTAGATTAAACGTTGCTTATAAAGGGGAAAAAACAGAGACACTACTTTTCCAGAAGCTTGATTTAATAGAGAAAATTAGTGAGAAACAGTTTATCTTAAAAACAAAGTAAAAAACCAAGCCAAAACAAAAAAACAACAAACAAACAAACAAACCCAAAAAACTCCACTACCCTCCAGTGAAAAACTCAGCTCCCTTAGGCTGTGGAAGAGAATTACAAATAGTAAGGCTTTGGGACCAATTATGTTTCCCAGTTTCAAAGCAATGATGGATTGAACACCAGTAATGGTTAAACTATTTTAAGAATAAAACAACATATGTCAATCTCTTCTTCCAATAGTTAAACAGTGGATTTAACTTTGCACTAAAGACATTAGTAATAAATACTCACTAGAAACATGGCACAAACTAGTGGACATATAGCTGGAAGCAGTTATCACAAATGACAGATTTTATGCTGTCCCTGATTATAAATTGTATCATTAAAAAAGAGACGATAACAACCTAATGACTTTAATCCATTTGCCATGGTATAGTTTTGCAGGCAAATCAAGCATCTGTAACACACATCTGCCTGATTTCTGACAGAAGCAGCAAACTGAATTCCAGCTCTAGAATTTTTTATCTTACTAGTAAAAAATTAAATCAGGCAACTACACACCAAAAATATAAAGCTTGCCAGACCCACTCATGCTAAGAAACATGGGAAGTAAACCAGCTCACATTAAAAAAAAAAAAAAATTATATATGAGTTAAGATTTGAGTTTCCCTCCTTTCAAATACTTTGTTTCTTTGAATTACATCTGATGGCTTTGAGATTTAAAATGAACATGCAGGCTGTGAAAAAGAGAATGCATGGCAGGAAAAACTGAACCAACCACGTAAAAGGCAGAATGGGAAGGAGCCAGATACAACAAAAATCGACAAGGGAAATAGGCCTGGTTCTAGATTAAAAAATAATTTAAAAGTATGAAGAAATCATACCCTCCTGCAAAGATTTATTTTCAGTTCACATCTTAGAAATCCCAGGATGTGGACTACTTTGTACTACTAATTTGTACTAATTTGCTTGCATAATTACACGTACAGCATCATTTAAGCAGGCAGCATATGCATATATAAAAAAAAAGAAAACTAATAGCAAATTCTGAAGTTGTTCTGCAATTGCATATCAAAGAAGTCTTTATTTGCACACAGTAAGGTGTCAGTTTTACCTTATTTGTTAATGAAATCATATATATCCAAATTAGAAGCTTTGGAAGTACTACATCACATTTTCAAGCAAATGACAATACTGCACTGATCCACTCACATCATTACATTGTTATTTTCATCCACAGCATTCAGAACATGCACAGTATCTATCTAGATTTCCAAATGCCCTTCTCACCTTAAAAGTACTACTGATTTTACCATTAGAAAGGAAGCATAGTATGCATTATAAATCTTTCCAAGACAACAGTATTTTTCACAAATTGAGTATAGGCACAATTACTGAAAAATCCTATATGCAGACTTCAGCCAGGTAGCCAAAAGATTCCTAAAATAAGGGCCTGACCCACATTAATCTGGGGGAGTGTGTTCATTTACAATTTTTTCTGGACACAGCAGGGACATTAATAGACATCTTCTTTCCCAATATTTTTTTACATGACAAGCAATTTACAAGTCTGTGGTTAAATAATTAGTTATATATTCAAGAATTCCTTTCTTTTTTACTATTTTTGAAAGAAGCTTAATTTGTCAGTATTATATGCAAATTATACTTTTCACTCTTCTTCTTAAGAGTTGCCTCTACCCAAGTTTACTAGTGTCACTTTAACTTTTTAATTCAGAAACTCTTTAGTTTCACCTCATCCATAAATAGACATACACAGCATCATCCTGAAGTCTTTAACTGAGCTCTGTGAGAACAGATAGAATACCTATTTAATAATTCTGTAGACTGTTTTCCTTTTAATCTTTAGTTCAACAAAACTCTTGGGCATATACTTGGAGCTAAAAAACAAACCCAAGCACTCTGCTAACTTGTAACCAACGTTTTTGTCATTCCCCTGTGAAACACCTCTCCCTGTTTTGCATCCATTTTATACAAGGTTTTTCTGTCTCACCTTTCGTCCTCCCAGACATAGCCACTTAACTGAAGTTATCACATAAACTATGTCAGTACTGGAGTAACTTATCCATTTACAGATTGATTTAACCATTTTAGAACAGTTGTACAAGTCATATGTAGATGCTAAATGTATAGATAGATTTATAGATACATGTATGTATAGATGAATTTATAGATACAGACAGCGTAGATGCTGTCTTCAATCAGACACCATTTCAATGAGCCCCAGCACTGCTCTCCATGGACCTTGCTGATAGTATGAACAGAAGGTTGGTAGCAGCTTTAACATTAAAATAAACCTCCCGATACTGTCCTACAGCTTCTGTTAGCAGGGGTCTTGTTTCCTAATGTAAGTATTATTCAAATACCTCATCAAATCATTAAGAATTATATTTACATTATGCAGTCCATTTCCTCCACTTTTTTTTTTTAAATCTGGTAAACTGAATTTTGCTTGGATAGGTAATTCTGTGAAGACAACCTACTTGATTCAGTAAACTTCCTTGATTAGCAAAGCCCAGGTCCTGTTCCTGAGATTTTCAGCATCCCTGCTTGGCAAAACTTTATTCCCTCTTAAGTTTCACAGCTACTTCTCCTCAAGTCAGCTAAGATGCATCTATAAGCACTAACCATAGAATTACAGAACTTTCAGATTACAGCCGACATCAAAGTTTCCTACAGCACTTTTGCTCAAATACAACATAAAGCAAACTTTTATTAAATATGCCTTCTGTCAGTATTGCAGCCATTTTTAAAAATAACTCTCACTGTTCAGTCACATGAATATAGTACTGTCATCTAAAACTGTTGTTGAATTTTAACATTATAGCTGTGAACTTATTAAAATGTATACATGATATATAGAGCTAAAGAAGCAGAATATTCTTGTGAATGGTGACAAGAACAGATTTTTTTTGACTAATTTCAAAAGGAATTTTAGAGTGCACCAACTTTTCTGGGAACTTTGTTGGAGTGCATGAGATGCTAGATGTAGCTTATTCTGACAGAAACTGCTTTACAGAAAGTGGCAGTTAGCTTGCACTCTCTCTATATATAATACAGTTAGTGCATTCAATAATGCACTACAAAAATTCCCTTCTCACTAAGCCAAAGTTTCTTTGCAGGTAAGCAGAAGTGCAGGAATATATTTACATTTCACCTATGAATGTTGCAATGTTACAGAACAAACAAAAATCCATTTGAATGCCTATTTTCAGCAAAATCACCATATTTCAGCTTGTTGGCCATTCTAGCAAGAGAGGAAAAAAATACAGCAAGGAAGAAAGAAAAATTGAGCTTGAATTTCAAGTCTCTGGTCTAAGTTTACACACTACCGCTTTAGCTCATTTTAAACTGAGCAAAGACGATGTGGATTTTCAGTGTCTGTCACTTTTCAGGGTGAAATTACATATTAAAAAAATCTCTGAAAAAAATTAATTTTTTTTCCCAATTTTTGTCCTAAATTAGAATCTTGAATTCTTCCAAAGTTCCAGACTAAAATAGCTGTTGGCATCTTATGGAACATTTTACTGTGACAGATTTCTCCACAGGTTGTTTAACTTTAATTGTTACTTTCATTCCTCATGTAGACAGAAAAAAAGAAAAAAGTATTTTTCCTCTTTTTTTTTTTTTTTTGGGGGGGGGGGTAGAGGTGGTAAAGGAAACTCCACAACAAGAAATGTAACATTTTTGATGTAACAATCTTAAAGTCAGTACTCCGTAAAGCACTAGCTCTCAAAGTTAAAAACACTCGACACGTCGCACAAAGTTTTGAGTGGTATCTCCTAAAACACTGGAAGCATGCTTTCTGAAAGACTCTGTAGATCTTAAATATTCACATTTTAATAATCTAAAGTGAGAGTAGTTATAGTACACTATGTACAGGTAATACTCACCCTTCTGAAGATGCTTTATTGTTACCACAAATAAACATTCCCCGGACTCTCAATTTGATATAGACACTGGGGACAAACAAAGAATGACCTTTCAATTTCGATAAATCACATAAAGAATCTGAATGTGCCAACCCCTAAAAATGATGAACCTATCTACGAGGAAATCCCAATTTATAAGTGAAGATTACACTAAAAATGCCGGTAAAACTCTTCACTGAAATCTGTATTAGTAAGAACCAAACTCATAATAGCTGAAACTCCAGTTACTAGACTTAAACAAAAGCTGAACCTATCCTGCAACAATTAACCTTTTTCAAACTGTTACAAGCTTTTTTCAAGAGAGATCAAGAATCTGAACTTCCAGCTCCATAGTTAAAAAACCAAAAAACTTTTCTGTAGCTCCAATAAAATAAGCATAGTGCTTCCTAAGTTAGAAGTAAGTAGCTTGAGCAACATACAAGTTTATTATCCCATTCCTGCTGCATCTATGCACAGACTGCTTTTCTTCTGCCTGCTAATAACCATTTCTGAATCACCATGAATACCTGTTAATGTCAAATACATACGCATGGTGCCACAACAGACCGATTTCTTTGTCTTTATCCGATCACACATTTGTTGCTCAGGGACAGCTCTGCCCAGTACCCTCCTTCACACCTCCTCAGATACCCCAGTTTTAGAGAGCGCTCTGTATACCCGTGTTTGGCGACACTGGATCCGAAAAACAGAATTTCCAGCTCCCTATGAACTTTCTTGCCGCGCTCTGGAAGATCAGGATCGCACGGTGCCCTTAACGATTAGGAAGTTCGCCGGAGCCACCGCCAGACTGATTTGCCCCCTCGCCCCCTTAAGGTCCCTCCCTGAACCAGGAACCCTCCAAGGCCAGGAGCGGGAGCCCGGAGGGCGGCGAGCCCCCAAACCAGGGCACTAGGGTGCGGGCGAGCGGCCCGGGGCGCGCTCAGCCTCCCCGCCCGGCTCGCCCCGCCGAGCGCCAGCTTCCGGGAGGCTGAGAGCACCCGAGCCCGGAGCGGACCTGTCCGAGCCTCCCGGGAGCCTGCCTCGGCGGGGGGGAGCTCTGTGCCACTCTGCCCACCGGGGGTACACGGGCTTCTCCGCCGGGCGCTCCGAGACCTTACCCGGCGTACGTTAGGCACGCACAGACCTCCCCTCCGCCCCTTCGATCAAACTGTGCCTGAAGCCGCCGCCGCCGCATGCAGTCGGCAGGAACGGGGAGGAGGGGAAGGAAATCGCCGGGTCTTCCCCGTTCTCCCTCTCCCCGCACAGCGCGGGCCCCCCGCCCGCCGCCCCCCACCCTTGGAGGAGGGACGACGGGCTCGCCCCCAGCCCGGAGCTGCGCTCCGCCGGGCGGGGGTCGGAACGGGAACCGCCGGCCGGGCTGGACGGAGCCAACTTAGACAAAGGGCACTTCAGACTCCATGTCTCTCCCCTCCAGCTGTCACCGGCCGGGAGCGCGCGTGTCTCGCCGCCGGCGCCCCCCGCCGCCGGGCGCCCGCCCCCCGCGCCACCCGCCGCGCCCGCGAGAAGGGGACAGAAGGCGGCTGCTCCTCAGGAGCCGTCGCCCCCCTCCCGCCCCCTCACCCTCCTCTCCTCTCCTCTTCTCCCGCGCCCGCCTCCCCTCCCCCCATTACAAAGAGCCGGTTATAAATAGCCGCTCACGGCGCCAACGCCTCAAGCCCGCGAGGTGTCGCTCGCTCGCTCACTCACCCGCCCCCCCGCCCCGGCCTCGCGCCGCCGCTGCTGCCGCCCCGCCGCTGCCGCCGCCGCCAGCTCCGCACCGCTCCGCTCGCCCGCTCGCTCGCGCTCCCTCCCCTCAGCCTCCGGCTGCCGGATTCACCCTCCCGGACCGAGCGCCAAACGCGGCGGCCCAATCGGCATCGCGCTCATTGGCGAGCGCCGAGCGCCGCCTCGATTGGATGGACGCGGACAGGGCCCCCCGCGCCAATCAGGCGCGGCGAGGGGCGGGGCGAGGGGCGGGAGCTCGCTCCCCACGTGCGGGGGGGGAAGAAGGGGTGGGAGAGCTCTTTGTTCTCGCGCTGCCCGCGGGGGACCGGGGGCTTCGCGCTTCCCCCCCCCCCGCCCTCCTCGCCCACGCGCCTTCCGTGCCCCGGCTCCCCCCCTCACCAGAGCGGGGCCGGGGCCGGGGCCGGGGCACGCCGGGCCGGGGAGGCTTGAAACTCTCCGCCGCCTCACGTGGAGGGGGGAGAGGGAGGAGAAAGGAGGGAGGCGAGAGGATTGGCGGGCACCGGGGGGGGAGCGCGGCGCAGCCCGGGGCGGGGCCGCGCTGCTCGGCGCTGCCGAGTTTGAATCAGTTCGAAAGTGGGAGCTGTAACGGTTTTAACAGTCCCGCCGCTGCGCGCGCGGGAGGGGCACCCCTGTGGGAGAGGCGCGGGGCTCGCCAGGCGGGAGGGAGGAAACGTCTGCCGAGAGCGTGCAGGGGCCAGGCAGTCGCTCTCTTCGGCCGCTACCGCTCCTCGCCTGTTGCTTCCTCGGCGGCGGGCGGGCACGGTGGCTCTTCCCTCCGGTTCGCCCTCCGCCCGACTCGGCGTCCGCCGGGGTCTTACGGCGCCACATCGAAAGGGTCGCAGCCGGCTCTGGGGCGAGCGGGGGCGGCCTGCGACAGCCTGCCCCCACGCACGCACCCCCGCCGGGCGTCCTCGCCGCTCCCCGGGGCCCCGGCCCCCGCGCCCCGGCGGATGTCGGCTGGCTGAGTCACCTTTCCAGAGTTGCATGATGCACCCTCGTGTCGTGTCGTTTGACCTTTGCTTACCCAAGCTTTACCGGCATCTGCCCTTTTTTTGTGCATCATGCCATTCCCCTTGGCTTCCTTTGCCTCACTGCTCTGCAGCCAGAGTGGTTTCTCCGCTGTCAAAGCCCTGCCCTACCCTGTCGCGGGAGTAGTAATAAATCACAGCAGCAGCAAGGTGTCCACTCCACATCAGGCTTGGATCATGTTGTTTGTTACATGCTGTGTCCAGCCTCTAAAGTTGCTATCGTTTTCCCTCATTTCTAATCTGTGAGCCGTGCTCATCAATCTTGTTGCCGAGGTTGTGTTTAAACCTTGAGGATTCATGCTCCTTTAGTCTGCTGTCATCTTGCTCTTTGGTCACTCCAGCCTTTCTTCATCTTCAGCTGTGAAAAATAAAATTGCAAAGATAAGTTTCCTAACACAGTACTTTGGCCTTCCCTTGCAACCATATCCCTTTCCTGCGCGTCCCACATCGAACGCCACTTCTGAGGTGCGCTGGAACATGAGCTGCATCCTCACTTCCACAGTCTATTCCTGTCATCCTTCCTTACCAAATATCAGCTCCCTTCTCCCTTGCGAATGCCTTGGTACATCTTCAGGGCTGAAGCTCCAAAAACAAGCAGCGGCCACCGTAATGAGGTCCTAAGTGATACAAATCTAGGGGAGAAATAAATCACAAGCGCAACCTCATTCCCAAATCCTGTAGTTGGCTTACATGTCAAATGAGGCTCGGTGTTCTTCTACTTAAAGGTGATGTGCTTGTGTGCTTTTATAGTCTCTGTCTGTCTGTAAGTACTTAAAATTTCCAAACTTCATCGCATATTAAACTTGTAATGAGATCTTAAGAGTGGGCATTCCTACACTGTATGCTCTCGATTTACCTCATGGCCTTGCAAAGGGCTTTCTACTAGTAGCTTATCTTTATTTTTAAATCTCTAGGGTTTTGTGAGTTAAGAGCAAAAAATGTGCAGCAGAAATTATTTCCTCTTATGGTTACATGTCATAGTGTGGTAGATTGCCATACCCTTCCTCTAATTCTAGTGGAGTGGCTGACAATTTGAAATATTATCTTGAAATTACCACATTTGCAAAATATTAGTCATTTCTGGAAATTCAGCTATTTGAATCTATTCTGCCCCAAGATGGCTGCCACCACCAAAATGGCTACCCAGTCCCTTCACAACTTAGAATTTGTAATTTATTTTGATTGTTAGAGTTGCGCTTCATGAGATCTGGTTTTAGTCAGCAAGTATAAATAATCATCGCTAAATAAGCATAGGGTAACAATACAAATGGTACAATCAGCCACAAGATGGAAAAATCTGCATTGTAGAACCTAATGCTGTGAACTAGACCTCAGCACAGAGCGCTTTGTTTTTCTCTCTTGCACAGATTATTCATCTGTTATACCTGAAACTAATGCTTACTAGAAAATTAAACACGTTTTGAATGGAAAACACGTTTACTCTTTCTCCTTTGCACTGTAGCAAAACAACCTTTCCACCAAGGTTCTATTCTAGGCTCTTAAAGCGATGAACTCCTCAGCGAGGAACTCCATTAGGCGCCGATTTTCTGATCAGTCGTTTAGGCTGTCTCAAACAGCCAGGAGAATTTTAGCAGCTGTTTTTTTCTGCACACGGCAGTTTAATGTTGCAACGAGCTCCGTACAGACTTTCTGTTTTTGCAGAGTAAACCACCCAAATGGTTTTCTGTTTCTGCTGTGTTTTTGTGACTAAAGAACACCTATTTGAACAGGGATCTGCTTTATGCAGAGACATTCAGACCAGATCTTTAGGCAAAAATAGTACAAAAATTTTTGAAATAATTACAAAACCCGGTATTTTGAGGAGTCATTCTGAAAGGAGTGAATTCTGATGGCAGCATGTAATAGCACTTTTGAGAAAAGTAGCTAACGTTGAAGAAATATATATGTTACGCGACAATGAAAATAAAATTAGATTCAGGAAAAAAGTATCAGATTTGGTTTGGACCCTTCTGGAACTGTTGAAAGCTTTTGCCTTTTTTTATAGCTAACACATTGTAGGAGAGCTTTTCCCATGTTTCCAACATGTGAACAAAACATGTATGTTCATATTGTATGTATGACTAAAATAGTAGAATAAGGATTTGTCAGTGCTAGATCACTAACATCAATTAGACACAAAAATAATTGTTTAACAGCATCACAGGATATTCCTAACTATGATCACTTACATCGGGGTGTACTTATGTGCCGATTTTCACCCTTTAAAAAAGTGGCATTTGAATATAGAAGAAAAGAGGTACAGCGCTACAAAGCAAACTTAATAATTGAGGGGATTCTTTTAAAGATTTTGACATCTCAAATAAGGTGGTATTTCCAAAGCATAGATTATTCTTTATGCATTATTATCGTAATTATTTCCTTGCAGTCAGAATCATACGGTATTTCTTCCATCTGGCTGGGAGAACCGAGCAAGACCAGTCAGGGAACTGCCTTAGCCTGAAATAACCACAAATGTTGGCCAGTTTTCCCCTTGTCCGCCCAGCTTTGTTCAGGAGAAGCACAGCTAGGCCGCCCCCGCCATTAGCAGCCCCGAGCCGGTATGCTGGTAGCTGCATCTGTAATTCTTGTAGATAAGCTTGTGACTTGCTGATCACAGTGTTGCTTTCCTTTGTGCTTCAAGATCTCGCTGTAACAAAGCTGTGTGCAGCTTTTGGGTGGGTCTCCTCTGTGGCGCGGTCTGGTGGACTTCATATATTAGTCACACAGCCTTGAAAGGTTCAGTCTGGTTGCTTTTGAGCTCAGTTGCTCGGTGGTGGGGAGAGAAGGAGGATGCACACCCTGTCCGTGTTATACCCACCCCTACACGCAAAGGCTGTAGCACTACAAACAATATTTAATCCAGCAGGCCGTTTAGGAGCATGGTCTTTGTTTCTTTGTTTCTATTTATTTATTTATTTATTTACTTAATTTAAAAAATGCATTCCATGTCTGTTTTGGCAGATGTGCCTTCCATACGCTACTCATTCAATTCCTAACACTAATCCATACTTTTCCTGATACCTTGGCCTGTTGTGTGGCTTAAGTTATGCATTTTAGTCCATGTGAATTTGGTAAGATTTTACAAAATGTTTATATACATGGAAATGTATGTACAGCATAAAACAGTAAATCTGTATTAGCATGTAGCTGTTACGCACTGCAATGATTACACAGAAGTCAGCACATACCCTTTTTAAAGAGTTGGCCTCTTGTTACATTATTATAAAAAAAGCAGTTCTTTTGTGTTAACATTTTAAAAACAATTAATGACCGTGTTTTGTAACCAGCCATTTTGAGATCAACTATGTTTTTAAATGTTTTTCCATTAATATCTTAATGGTACTTATGGGCCAATTTCCCTGAAAGAAATGCAACCTTATGTCCTGTTTCGCAAACCCTTTCTGACCTCTTTTTTTCCATTTGCTATATGCTTCTCTGTAGAATTGAATTTAATAATCAGATAATTGGCCAACATAACTTTGCACACAGTGGCCATTAGGCTAGATTAAGAGAACAAGGAGCCGAGTCACTGCAAGACGTAACATATACACAGTGTTTTTCAGACCTGCCAGGTCTCACGTATTGTGCTCAAGACTCCTGCTCTGCCCTCCCCTGCTTCTCTCACATTTGCAGTGCAGCACTGTGGCCTTGGATCGTCCGGCACCTCACATGCCAAAGGCATAGGGCCTGGGGACTGGAAAGAGAGAGCAGCACAGACCCGCCGCTGAAGGCATGCCTCCAAAAGAAGCACGGTGCTCAAAGGGTCCCTGCTAGCAGGAGTTACTCCTGCTGTAGACTCTTTCCCTGTTGTGCAACCAGACGTGTGGTTGCCATTTGACTTGATGCACTTGTCACAAGACCCAGTACCTGGGAACTCACATAACCAAAAGAAGGTTGGGCGGTGTATGCAGTCAGGGTGCAAAATGTGTACAGTGGCAAGCGTAAGTGTAGTTATTGTCTCAAAGTGCTAATACTAGAGCAGCATGAAAACTAGATAGAGTGCATGCATGAAAAAAGGTATAGCAGTAAGTACATTGCTAAACATGACCAAGATTTCACGAGGTGCTGTTACAGGAAAATGCACAGATTTCTGTGCCATTTAGGGGCTGTCTGCGTCTGATGCTGTGCATGGTAACACATGCAGCTGGTTCTTAGCTCTGCAAAAGCATTGGTCATCCCCCTCTCACCAAGTAACAGAAAACTACCTGACCTTTCACTGAATGTTTGACTCATGTATCATGATAAAGGTATGTAATATATTTTATACTAAGTGCTTTCAGCATGCTGGGCCACCTCAGCTCTATCATACGGGGTTCAAGGAGATTTTTTTGAGGGAAGGCGATGCAAGACAAATAAAGGTGGAAGCGAGAGTGATGCAAACTATGTCTCTGTATCTAATACAGGATAGTATCTTTTTGGCTAAGAAGAAATGCTGCTGGAAGGAAAACTTCAGTGTTGTTTTTATACAACAACGGAAGCAATATAAGTGATTTTCTATTAAATTTTTTTAAGACGCAGAGATAAGGCTTATTGCATGTGATCATCCGTTTCAATTTGTGAAGGGGATTAATTGACTTCCCCTGGCTTCAATTAGAAATTAATTTGACTTTAAAAGCTATCTGTAGGTAACGGTTTCACTTTAAAGAATCTACTTTTGTTTATTTTGTGGTCACAGAAGCTGCTTAAGTTGTGTAAGAAAAATACTTTCCCATCCTTGTCTGCTTGTTTTTCCCTTTTCTTTATATTCTTTACTTGACCCACATTTACTGTTATATTCAAACCGCTTAAAGGTCTAAGTGGTCTCATATAACAAAATTGCCATGAAAGCATATGCTTGAGAACTTAAATTCCAGACCCCTGTCCCCATTTTCAGGTGTATTTGGCAGGGTAGCTGTATGATACTGCTGGCTGTGCCATTCCCAGGGGAGGATTTTGCCCAGACAGAAAAAGCTGCAAATTTAAAGATTCAAGCGGGCATTCAATGAGTGTTGATGGATGGTCTCCCATTGGGCCAAATCAAAGATTAAAAGCCCAAGCTCTGTTTGAATATTCTGGTTCTGAGGTGCCAAAATTCTTCAGTGGCAGTGGTTAAACTACCCTAGCAGATGGACAAAGTTCACTGACTAGAATCAAATCTTCTTGTTTGGCTGCAGAAGGTACTTCTTCAGACAGCAAAGCGCAACATACGTGTAGTGATAAGTCAGACTGTTTGCAAAAGTAAATGCAGTTCTGAAACCTCTTTCCTTCTTCATCATTTCACCTCTCAGAAGTATTATCTCCAAATGTAGCCACTTTTCCATCTGTGTGTGAATATGCCAAGCATAGGCCTCCGTTTTTAGCATCATTTACCCCTCCTCATTCTCTCCCTGATATTTATGGTATGCCTACTTTCACCTCTTCCTTTGTAAAGGTGCAGTCCTGTCTTCTCCCAGAATTGCCTAATCCCGACATCTAAAATAGTAGGAGGTATTTGCAGTTGCACTGACCCTACCTACCTTTTTTAAAAAGGTAATAATACATATTATGTGTATATACACATGATCTGACATACTCAAGGTTAGTAAATTCATAAAGGTAAAAATGAAAATATTGTTTAGCAACATAAATTTGATTAAACTGAAAAAAATTCCCAGTCTTCTCACCTCTTTGGGAGAAGACGGGGAATACCTACACTTTGAAAGTGGATTTGATAATTTGTTAAATCTTGCCAGGACTAGGAAGTTATATTGTCAAACAAGTCAATTTGAGAAGATGTATGGTAAAGACTTTACAGTGAAAGTAAAAAGATAATGATACTCATCCACCCATTAAATAAACTCCATCTAATGCAAGTCATAAAAATAAGATGTTCTTCACAAAGGTTTATGGAGATGTACAAAGTACAAAATATGTATCCTATTTGAATATGCTTCTGGGTTGTGTTAGCATTTCTCATGATTCAGGAGCCTTTTCAAATGATAGTTTATTGCAAATTTCATCCCTTGGGCATGGGTTGCAAAAAGCTTCTGTCAAGCCCAGGACCGTACCAAGTTGCTGCCCCGTTCCTCTTCCTTGTTTGCATGTTTGTGAAGAGCCCGTAGTGAGTTGAGATGCTGGTCCCTAGCAACAGAAGGCAAAGCCTTTCAGCACCCCTGGCTTTTTGTTTTCCAGTCTTAGCCCTCGATGAAAACATTCACAAATAAATGCAAATTTTAAAAAAGGATTACACAGACCCATTCACTGCTGTGACATGGTGTCAATGAGTTTACTTCCTAACTGTAAGGATTTCTAGTTATTTGGCAGACTTTTTGCCAAATACACGGTTCTTTATCATATACATATCTGAAGATCAAAATGGTAAAAAAAAATATCACTCAACTGCTGCTCTGAGAAAGCTATTACTGGGAAAATAATATTCTGTTTCTAAAATCAGAGGATAATAAGATTTTTTTGTGCTTTATGACAGAAAGGATCACCATTGCAGTGATTTATGTGCATGTACAAATACAGACAGACCTGTACATTAAGGTCTGTCATGCAGTGATGGAAGACTTGGTCATGAGATGGGCAGACAACATTACATTTTAGGTGTCAACTGAATATGCTGGTCAGATACGTAATGGAAAGAATCACCAATCTGAATTTATCAAACTCATATCATAGAATAAAAAAGGTCATTGGTTTAACAATTTAAAAATGTTACATATCACTTTCCTCTCTGAAGCCTTCATGCTGAGTATGAAACATGCAATCGAGAAATTAAGGGAACTGGACTTTAGCCAAGAAAATTTTGAAATAAATGAGTGTCAGCGCAGACCGATGCTGAGAAATGCTTTATGAAGGATAGGTTGCTGACAACTACGTAAGTGTAAAAACCTTGTCTATAACTTACGTGCAAAAGGCCACATTTAGCTCTCAATAATGCTTACTTAAATAAGTAATACCAAGGGCAGAATCACATCTTTTGCTTTCAAAGCAAGCGAGGTAAAAAGGAGAAAAAGAGACAGCTAGGCAAGGCCCGTGCAGCACTAAGGCCTTAAAATACTTCCAAGTCACACTGAAGGATTGTTTCATGAAGTTTAGTATCTATCAGACTGAGGGCCTAATTGTGATTTGCTCAATCTATGTCGGTCTTAAGTGAATTTTAATTGGCACTACTCACTGGGAAAGTGAGATGAGATTCTAAGGCTGTAAGTATGAAGGACTGAGTCAACCAAGTGAGTGAAACAGTGACTAACTAATTAAGTGAATGAGTGAGCACGGCATTGTTTGCTTTTGTGATCATTTCTATGCGTGGGTGAATGGCAGGGCTATTACATGTGTGTGAATGAGTGGGGTCAGGGTTGCTGAACAATCCATACATTTGTGTGGTCTTTCCATCATTAGATTAGAGTAATGAGCCAAGTGTTTGGAATATTAATACATGTAGACCAGAGCTAAACTGTTATGTACTTTGGAGGCAAATTAAAAAATATGAACGATAACATGCCAAAGTCTGTTTTCGGTTGCATATGTGTAACTCTGGATTGGGTAATCAGCTCTTCCTCAGCAGGTTGCTTTCAGCCCATTGGCATCAGGGAGCTGAAGGGTACAATATTACTTCTTCCAGGATTAGTGTTATAAGTGACATTACCAAATCTGTTTGTAGTTTATTGCAAATCTAATTGTGTAATATAAACTGAAGTATTATCTGACAATGAAATGATTTTCTGTCTTATTACGCTTTCATAAAGGAACAGATTTGGCTATCCTTATGTCAACTATTTTGCTTCCAAAGTAGTTAACAAGGCTAGCAATAATTTTGGCACCATAAAAGCTTATTCCTTCAAATAGCACAAACAGAAGCAGAATACAATCTTGTTCTATTATGTCATATGAAAATCAGGTTCTAGCGTCACTTTTCATTTCATAGCTGCATGCAATTAAGAGAATAGGAGTCAACATTATGCTGCTAAAATCCAATCAAATCATAGGTGTGATGCGTGGATATAGAGAAATAGTCGAGAATCTTGGAAAATGTAGAGGTTTTTCTTTCCTATGGATATTTTTTTTTTAAGACCCACTGGCCTTCATTACCCTGCCCTTTTTCTCCGCCCTCCCCCCCCCAATTAAATAAACAAATAAATAAATATTTGTAACTTCCAGTAGTAAGAAAGGTCAAAGAAAATATATCAAGCATTAGTGGTTACCAGCATTTCAACAGCTCTGATGTCTTGACCTGAGCTGGGGAATGCTTTTAATTATTGTAAATTATTCTGAATTTGAAAATTGAGGTTATGGGAAACATATGTATATTACATAATTAATCCTACAGTTTTTCAGGCTTTTTCTTGCATGACAGCTAATTGTTTCAATAGAAGGTATTTCCTGATCCTAAGCCAAAATCTGCCCTCTCATCTGCCCTGCACTCTCTCAGAATGTTTCAGTAAATTGAGCAGCTGGCAGTATTTTTTCATATATCTTATGATCTGACAACATTTTGCCATTCTTTAAAAAGCAGGAATCCTTTGCTTTTTACATTCGCCAGGTTTGGGATGGCAGTCCTCCAGAGAAGGACATGATTTGGCAAACAAACTGTGATATAGCAAAATGCTGATGTTCTGCATATGCTACCATCTTTCCAAGTGTATTTGATCTTGATTTGGATGCCTTAAACTATGTGACTAGCTTTAAAGAGAGTAGCAATTTTGGGATTTTTGTGGGTTTACCTAGCCAAAAGAGCTATCTGACTTTATGAGTAAAATTAGTCACTGATGTATGTGCAAGCCCAATGCCAAAGGTAAAAATTTGTGACTTCTGTTCTGATGGAAGTCAGATAGGTATGTTCTAGTTATCCATGCAGTGGTAAAACTAGGGTGGGATTCCATTCAGGTCTCATGACAGAAATGATCAAACCCAGAGATAAACAGAGGCAAAAAATATTGAGAAAGTTTTAAATGGCAAAATTGTTGTATAGAAAACTGAGAATTATCAGTCTATGTTTTAAACTGATTGGTAAACGGCAAAAATTTTCTAATCGATCTCTTCAGTCAAAACACGTGTTCCTACCAAAGGCTACCATTAGCAGCCATTTTATAAAGAGCTGAAAATTGGCCGATGTTCTGAGACACTGAGTCTCCAACTACCAATTCCAAACAGTGCTACTGAATAGAGAAGGCTGAACAACATTTCTATGAGATAGATTGTGTTTCAAAGAAGAGGGTTTGGGCGTTATTTCAGTCTAGTTCTTTCGTTTAGGATTAATTGCTGGGAACTTGAGGTGTGAGGAGTAGATGGTCCAGGATGAGGGAACAGATGTGATTTACTCTTCCTTTGATTTGCTTTGTGGTTTTTGGCAACTGCACTTCCATGTGCCTAATTCTCACATTTTCAAAATGAGGATAGGATTAATGAATGTTTATAAAGTGCTTTTGAGGCCTAGAGAAAAGGAGACTTTAGCATCTCAGGATGTCATTATTAGAGTAGAAACTTACCATAGCAAGTTGTCACTGATACTCATATTTGTGAAATTTTTAAATTATTTTCACGCTACGTTCTGTATTGGAAGATGTGAATGCAATATTGAAATACAGTATCAGAAGATAAGTAGGAGTTAAATCATGTCATATTTGCTTTGGGTGACCAAATATGCGGAGAGAGAAACCTTGCCCATAGCTGGATCAACTTTTCAGATAAGAAAGGGCAATGTGCCATGTTAGTTACACCATACAGCAAGCAAATGCTTGTCCGCATGTAATTCTTGCAGATCTTCAAAAGGTCACAGTCTGGCTGTGGCTCGACATCTACCATGGATCATGGAGCTTAGCTGAAAAGCATCTGCTGCATGCAGCTATCAGATTGCACTCTGTTTCTTAAACTAGACTAATAGACAAAACTGAATCAAAATGTGAATGATTCATTTCATATTTGATCTTCGGCCTTATAGCGATGCCTGCACAAAAGCAGAACCTCATTAATAATTTTGTGCATGGGGTTGTTAAGGATAATGGACTACCCTCTGGAAGTGCTGCACTTTTCCACCTTCTTAACCCATACTTCATGTAACCAATTCAGAATTCTCCTCGTGCTTCCTCAGAGTGTGGAAGTCAAATACATACGCTCTGCACATCACATGCTCTTTCGTAGACCCTCTTTCGCAAAGTGTCTCTCACAGGTTGAGAAGTTCACGTTAGTGTGAAGACAGAGAGGATCAATAAAAAAGAACTGCTGCCATTTGAGAGCTGCTCGTTGACACACATTATAAGTAGCCAAATTTATTTCACCAGCTTTTGCTGCCATTCTCTGTGTATAGACTCAAGGGAACAGAAAACTGCTACAGAAGCTGCATCTTTAAAACCAGTTTGTACAATGATGCAGGAATGTCCAGCATGAACAGCTTCAGATTCATGCTTTGATTAAATTTTACACGTCCTCAGAGCTGTAGCTCAATTATTTATAGTATGTACAGTGTTTTCATAAGAAACTGTATGAAGGCAGGTAAAGAGAAACTTTATTAATCCTGAGATTCAAGCTGTATCCGAAGGACAGTGGCAGTTCAGAGGGCTCTTCTAAACTGCACAGCTGAGAAACACTTATCCCTGTGTGCCTTATCCAGCATACAGAGAATACCACATCAAAAGTACCAAATCAGCGTCATTGGACTGCTTTGTGTTTTTATTCGCTCTCCCTCTTTTATAAAAAACTACCAAACTTAGGAAATTAAATGCAAAAATAAATAAATGAAACCCTACATTCATACACACATACAGTTACCCTGTTAAAATGTAAGACGTCAGGAAATGCAAAAGTTAATGTTCTTATGTCAACTCTGCCACACTGAATAGAGAGTCTTTCTCGTCCTGTTTTTCTTGTTGCATTTATTCAGGTTTAAGACCCCTCTCTCAAACTGCAGAAGCTTCACAATTTTTGAGAATAAGATATTAACATCTGGAACAAACCAACTAAACTGCCCACACTTGTTTGGGAAAATATAATTAGGCCCTTGCCTAAAAATAAAATACAACTCAGTAACAAAATTAACTGAATACATTGATTACTGTACCTTTGCTGTTTAGTGTGTACTGTAAAATAAACCAGATGTACATTGTGGCCAAATTAATATTTCTGTAGAAGCTTAGTATTTGCATTTTGTGGTTGCTAACATCCTGCGCTAGTGAATTAGAGAACAATTCTATGCTGTGGGACTTTTTTTTTTTTTAAATTATCTTCTACTTGTAGCGTAAAGTGAACAACACCCAAAAAGTTACTAACCAAGAGAGGATTCCCAGCACCTCTCTGCTGAAGGAGCTTTGAAATGTATACCCTTCTAAGGACTGCTGAAAGATCTGTATTAATTAGCATGTTCTTCATTAAATAATGTGTGATATTTGGCAATTTATTATCTGAATAAATTTCACACACAATAATGCATAAATAAAAGTTTGGGACCTGAGTTAAGTGGTTAGTGATCTTTCTAAAGCATTTTTATAATATGATTGATCACTAATATTGTATACTCTGCTGAATATATGAAGAATTTGACTTGAACTGGTTTTGTCCATTGTATATTCATAAAAAGATCTTTTGGGGGGCTTCCTGGTTTTGTTTAGATTTTTTTTAAGGGAGAAAACATCTGAACCTTTACGATTTACTATTATTCTGAATTTAATACTGGATATTAATTTGACTGAAAGGACCAATAGAAATAGCATGTACAGAAATTCTCCAATTATATTAGAAGGATAAACACTGTGCTGCTGCCCGCAAAGACTACTTATAGTCATGTCTTCTATGTTGAAGTCAAGTCTGCCAAGAAACACATAATTGCGGTGTGACCAGGTGGATGATCTGCTCGGCCTGGTGGCAGAGCTGAAGGAGGAAGTGGAAAGGTTGAGGAGTATCAGCGAGTGTGAGAGGGAGATAGATTGGTGGAGCCACACCCTACCGTCCCTGAGGCAAAGGCAGCAGATGGAGGCTCCACGAGAAGCAGAGGATCCCCTGCCCTCTTGCCACCAGATAGAAAGAGGGGACCTAAGCGACGGGGAGGAATGGAAACGGGTCCCTGCTCGGGGTGCCAGGCGAACCCCCGCCCGGCCTCCCTCACCTTCCCAGTTGTTACACAACAGATATGGGGCCCTGGAACTTGAAAGCCAGGCGAACGAGGATGTAGACGAAGGTCCATCCAGGAGGTTGCCTAGGGTGAGGCAGTCAGCCCCACGCATTATGACTGCCGCTGCTAAGAAAAAAAGGAGGGTAATTGTCATAGGCGATTCCCTTCTGAGGGGAACAGAGGGCCCGATATGCCGACCGGACCCATCCCACAGGGAAGTCTGCTGCCTCCCTGGGGCCTGGGTCAGAGACATCACTAGGAGACTCCCTGGTCTGGTACGGCCTTCCGACTACTACCCACTGCTGGTTATACAGGCTGGCAGTGATGAGGTTCCAGAGAGAAGTCCTGCAGTGATCAAAAGGGACTTCAGGGCACTGGGGCGACTGGTTGAAGGATCGGGAGCACAGGTAGTGTTTTCCTCAATCCCTACAGTGGCAGGGAAGGATACTGAAAGGAACAGGAAAACACACCTGATCAACACGTGGCTCAGGGGCTGGTGCCATCGGCAGAATTTTGGTTTTTTTGATCACGGGGAGGTTTACATGGCACCGGGCCTGCTGGAGACAGATGGAGTTCAGCTGTCTCACAGGGGGAAAAGGATCATTGCTCATGAATTGGTGGGGCTCATTGAGAGGGCTTTAACCTAGGTTTGAAGGGGGAAGGGGATAAAACCAGGCTCACTAGAGATGAGCCTAGGGGTGGCATGCCGATGCTGGGGGCGAAATCGATAGCCCAGCTCAAGTGCATCTACACCAATGCACGCAGCGTGGGCAGCAAACAGGAGGAGCTGGAAGCCACTGTGCAGCGGGATAGAGATGACTTAGTCGCCATCACAGAAACATGGTGGGGTGACTCTCATGACTGGAGTGCTGCAATGGATGGCTATAAACTCTTCAGAAGGGACAGGAGAGGGAGGAGAGGTGGTGGGGTGGCTCTGTATGTTAGGGAGTGTTTTGATTGTATAGAGCTCAACGATTGTGATGATGGTACGGTTGAGTGTTTATGGGTAAGGATGAGGGGGAAGGCCAACGAGGCAGATATCCTGCTGGGAGTCTGTTATAGACCACCCAACCAGGATGAAGGGGCGGATGAAGCGTTCTACAAGCGGCTGGCAGAAGTCTCTCAATCGCTAGCCCTTGTTCTCGTGGGGGACTTCAACTTCCCGAATGTTTGCTGGAAATACAACACGGCAGAGAGGAAACAGTCTAGAAGGTTCCTGGAGTGTGTGGAAGACAACTTCCTGACACAGCTGGTAAGTGAGCCTGCCAGGGGAGGTGCCTCGCTCGACCTGCTGTTTACAAACAGAGAAGGACTGGTGGGAGATGTGGTGGTCGGAGGCCGTCTTGGGCTTAGCGACCATGAAATGATAGAATTCTCAATTCTTGGTGAAGTAAGGAGGGGGGCCAGCAAAACCGCAACCATGGACTTCCGGAGAGCAGACTTTGGCCTGTTCAAGATGCCGGTTGGGACAGTCCCTTGGGAGACAGTCCTGAAGGGCAAAGGGGTCCAGGAAGGCTGGATGATCTTCAAGAAGGAAGTCTTAAAGGCACAGGAGCAGGCTGTCCCCATACGCCGTAAGAAGAACGGGCGGGGAAGACGACTGGCCTGGCTGAACGGGGAGTGCTTGCTGGTACTCAGGAAAAAAAGGAGAGTTTACCACTTGTGGAAGAAGGGGCAGGCAACTCAAGAAGAGTACAGGGATCTCATTAGGTCATGCAGAGAGCAAATGAGAAAGGCAAAAGCCCAGCTAGAACGCAATCTGTCCGCTGTCGTTAAAGACAACAAAAAAAGTTTTTACAAATATACTAATGACAAGAAGAGAGCCAAGGAGAATCTCCATCCTTTATTGGATGCGAGGGGGAACATTGTCACCGAGGATGAGGAAAAGGCTGAGGTACTTAATGCCTTCTTTGCCTCAGTCTTTAACAGGCAGACCAGTTATCCTCAGGGTACTCAGCCCCCTGAGCTGGAAGACAGGGACAGCGAGCAGGATAAACCCCCCATAATCCAAGAGAAAGCAGTCAACGACCTGCTACGCCACCTGGACTCTCACAAGTCTATGGGGCTGGATGGGATCCACCCAAGAGTGCTGAGGGAGCTGGCGGAGGAGCTTGCCAAGCCACTCTCCATCATTTATCAGCAGTCCTGGTTAACGGGGGAGGTCCCGGATGACTGGAGGCTTGCCAATGTGACGCCCATCTACAAGAAGGGCCGGAAGGAGGATCCGGGGAACTACAGGCCTGTCAGCCTGACCTCGGTGCCGGGGAAGATTATGGAGCGGTTCATCTTGAGGGCGCTCACAAGGCATGAGCGGGACAACCAGGGGATCCAGCCCAGCCAGCACGGGTTCATGAGAGGCAGGTCCTGCTTGACCAACCTGATCTCCTTCTATGACCAGGTGACCCGCCTAGTGGATGAGGGAAAGGCTGTGGATGTGGTCTACCTGGACTTCAGTAAGGCCTTTGACACCATCTCCCACAGCATTCTCCTGGAGAAGCTGGCGGCTCACGGCTTAGACAGGTGTACTCTGCGCTGGGTAAAAAAATGGCTGGATGGCCGGGCCCAGAGAGTTGTGGTGAATGGAGTTCAATCCAGTTGGCAGCTGGTCACGAGCGGTGTTCCCCAGGGCTCAGTTTTGGGGCCGGTCTTGTTCAATATCTTTACCAATGATCTGGATGAGGGGATCGAGTGCACCCTCAGTAAGTTTGCAGACGACACCAAGTTGGGCGGGAGTGTTGATCTGCTCGAGGGTAGGAAGGCTCTGCAGAGGGACCTGGACAGGCTGGATCGATGGGCGGAGGCCAACTGTATGAGATTCAACAAGGCCAAGTGCCGGGTCCTGCACTTGGGTCGCAACAACCCCATGCAGCGCTACAGGCTTGGGGAAGAGTGGCTGGAAAGCTGCCCAGCAGAGAAGGACCTGGGGGTCTTGGTTGACAGCCGGCTGAACATGAGCCGGCAGTGTGCCCAGGTGGCCAAGAAGGCCAATGGCATCCTGGCCTGTATCAGAAACAGTGTGGCCAGCAGGAGGAGGGAAGTGATCGTGCCCCTGTACTTGGCCCTGGTGAGGCCGCACCTCGAATACTGTGTTCAGTTTTGGGCCCCTCACTACAAGAAGGACGTTGAGGTGCTGGAGCGTGTCCAGAGAAGGGCAACGAGTCTGGTGAGAGGTCTGGAGAACAAGTCTTATGAGGAGCGGCTGAGGAAGCTGGGGTTGTTTAGCCTGGAGAAAAGGAGGCTGAGGGGAGACCTCATTGCTCTCTACAACTACCTGAAAGGAGGTTGTAGCGAGGTGGGTGTTGGTCTTTTCTCCGAAGTAACAAGCGATAGGACGAGAGGAAATGGCCTCAAGTTGCGCCAGGGGAGGTTTAGATTGGATGTAAGGAAAAATTTCTTTACTGAAAGAGTGGTGAAACATTGGAAGAGGCTGCCCAGGGAAGTGGTTGAGTCCCCATCCCTGGAAGTATTTAAAAGACGTGTAGATGCGGCACTTAGGGACATGGTTTAGTGGGCATGGTGGTGTTGGGTCGACGGTTGGACTCAATGATCTTAGAGGTCTCTTCCAACCTTAATGATTCTGTGATTCTATGGTTCTAATTTTGATTTGTTTAGTAGAAACAGTCTTATATGTTAGAGCTGGATTTGCAACCTAACTTGCAAATAAGCGTGCCTTGAAAATGTGAATGTTTCAAATTAACAGCTAGTCCCAAACTTCTTATGTAAGTCTGCAGTGGGTGCTAAGTAAAGAAAAACGCAGCTTGCAGAAGCAAGTGGAGACCTTGAGTAGCTGTTATTTGGCCATTCAGTATTCATTGTCCATAACCAATGGCAGTAAAAACTTTTATGAACCTTGACCATTTCCCATGGGATTAGCAATGTAAGAATTGGTACAACAGCACTTTATTTTCCATTTATGCATCATACTACAGTTTCTAAAGTTTTGATCATCTATATGTTTCAAAACACGATGCATGTGTAAAGGAATCAATTATTTTTTATAATGCATGTAGACCATGGAGTACACCAATTTACCAACTACCATAAAATTTATTCTGTTTCATTTCAGAAATCTGACCCTTTTTTAATCTTGCCTTCCCTGAGAAAAAACATCTAGAATTCACATTTACTTAAAGAAAAGAAAAACAAAGCCTATGCATGTGCCATCCATAGAATAGAAGAGCGGATCAGAAGAGGGTTTAGTCCCATTTGTTGAGTAGCCAAAAATTTTGACAGTGATCTCATCATCAGTAAGGGCTGCTTTGGCACTAGGTTTGAAAAATGCTCAGACTTAGTCCCAGGACCGTACAGAATGAATAACGTATGTACAATACTAAATATTAGTGTAAAAGTGGATAGTTAGGTATAATTGAAAAATTATAGAGGGCCCTGTTGTGGCTCCTTTATGAACATCTGTACTGCCACATTAGAAGTACAATACAAAGATACTGTAGGCCTATAGAAAGAAGTCTGCAGTTTTACAGAATTTTCTTCCATTTTTCTGTTACATTAAAATTCTGCTTGTCAGAAGCGAAAGCCAGGGAGAACAGATAAACATCTGTTCTGCAAAATTTCTGTCAAGACAAATTGTGTTTGGTTGGCCTTATTTTTTTCCCCTCTACATCTAAAATAAGTATATACTTCGCCCCCCCTCCCCGCCTTAGTGCTGCAATCTTTCAACAGGGGCTGCACAAAGACTTGCAAACGCTTAAGATGGCAATCTTATCTTCACAAAAGCAGCTGTTGAGCTGACTGCATTTTTCGTGAAGCTGTGGCTCCTCAGCCATCACTGTCACATTGGGGCACTGCGAGGTCCCCAAGAGTGCGTGTTCAATCCAGATGAATGGGCCCATGATCATGTTGCTGTTGACTGACTTAGAGCATGCACTTATTCAGACGGTGTATTTTCCATGCAGGCTTTGCATCAGCCACGGTAAAACGGAGAGTCCGTAAGGCATCTCAGGGTCAAAGTAGCTCAGAGAGAGAGAGTACCTGCTCTGGCACTAAAGCCTGCCACTGCAAAGTTCTTCACCCGAGGCCGTAAACACATTTGAACCAGCTGGGAGAGTTTATATTGGGTCAGTGTTTCAAATTACATGGCCATTGTGGTTTTTATCCAGTGCTGGTGTAAGTGTTAAATTCGAGTTTATAGTATCATGAAATCACAGTCTGACTTTAAATTCATTTAGCATTGCATGCGGCAGTGAGATGTGATCATACCTCATAAGCTGCCAGTGTCCTAATTTAGGAAATAATGTCTGCCAGAGATCTAAAATGGATTAGACCAAAACGTTAATGCTGTGAAGAACCAAAAATAAGGCATGTTTTCTTTCCTTAATGTCAATAACATTTTCTGTAAATACACATATCTTGTATTTTACTGTTAATGGAAATAATTTTCAGCAATAAATGAAAGGGGAAGCTTATTTCTAATTACAGGACTTTTGTTTTAAAAAAGAGAAAGCAGTACATTTGTAAGTCAAAGATACTGAGACAAACTCTGGAAAGGACTGTGCACCTGCCTTATTACTGGAAAGCGATAATAGATGCAGTAGTTTAGTCCAGCACCTTTCAAAATTTAACACACTATTGGTATCTGCCTTGCTTCAATAAAACCTTAGTGTTGTATAAATAGAATGATCCTAATCATTTTCTGGATTGTTTCCAAATGCCTCATTTTTTGAAGGAGATCAGGCAGCTGAAATGTCAAAATTTAGAAACTAACAAACATATTAAATCCACTGTAAAACATTCATCTTCCTTGATATTTCACAGGAATTTTTATATCATAAGAATATGACACTTCATTTCATCCAAGGGCTTCAGGGGTTTACTAATACCTACACCTCTTTTATAAGTATAAACTCATTTAAGATTTTTGGATGGCATGCAGTAATGTCTTCCAAGTTATGAAGAAACGTATTTTTAGTAACATTTACTGTTTGACAATTTTGCTTTATATACTAATAATTTGAAGTGCTTTTGGACTGTTAGACCCATTTCCTGACAGGCTTATCATACCTGTGCAAATCCCCCCCACACTGTTTTGTACCAGGGGAAGAGCAGAGAAGAACAGCATCTATCATTAAAAAGAAGTAAAAATTACAAATACCAGTCTGGTCTAAAACTTTGAAAGCTATGATTTTGTCAGATTACATGACTCTCTCATGGAGTACTTCATTCTACGATTTAATAAGGATGATAGATACAGTTTTAGAATTACGGATACTTTTCACTGAGTTCTTATTTTATTAGATTATTATCCTTTCTAATAATTGGTTTTCAGCTACTTCTCCCTGATTTTGTTTTCTGTTGTTTTACTTCAGATTTTACCCATGCATAGATGAATCCATACATTATCCTTTCTGTCTTGCCTGAGCATCCTTACAATCGCCTCTTGAGAACTGCAGTTCAGGCCTAACAAGTAAATGACATGCTTCAAGACTACAATTATGTGATTACATTATAGTCTGAAACAGCCAACAAGGAACCAACACCGATTATCTTGTTACCACATATTGTATACCCATTTAAAATACATGATGAAATGTATAATAGACCAGAAAGGGTTGAAGATGTTTGGTACAGCTGATGAAGTACAGCTGGTCAACTTTTCTGATATTTTGCAAAGTGTATGTACTGTGAAGAAAAATTACAGCAACATTTGCTGTGCAGGTGATTAAAAACAATTATAGACTGTCAGGTTTTGTTGAAAGATGAAAGAGGTATTTACCATTTCGATTTGCTTTTTTAAGTTACGGAATCAAGTTTGTTTGCCTTCACCTCTTTTTTTGAAAGAGCCAGCCAGTAGCTTACTCACATGCCCAGACTTGGGCTCCAGATGCTGAGAACTGCTGTACATCTCTGCTAGTTCCAAATTTATCAGCAGAGGAGAGAAAAGATGCATATTTGTAGGGGATCAGGGAACAATATCAAAACTTGACTCTTAATGTTATAGAGAGGTTGTTTTTAGCAGAAGTTATGATTTTGTATACCTGTATATATCAATGAAGGTATACAGAGCACAAATTATGATCTCTTAAAGTTATAGGTCCTTACTCAGCAAAGTCTGTTAAGTGTAGGCTTAAGTGCTTTGCTGAATGGGTGCCACATTTGCTACAGTGTTTAAGTTTCCTATGGATTGCAGCTGTCTGAAACAGCTCAATTGCTGAAGTGACACCTTTAAAAGGGATGTGCAGCACATATGCCTTAATCTGCAGGTAGGATTGTTCTACCAAAATGTAATTTTAAACCTTTTTCAGGTATTTTAGTTGGAAGCACCAAGATTTTTCAGTACAATATGGAAAACTATAAGGCAAAGGCTATTTCTAATGTTCTTTTCCTTCACAGTTGTGTGGATAGAAAAGGACATTTATCATAAGCCCTTATGTGCGTGTTGTCAACCTCAGCCTACTGAATGGCCCCAAACTTTGGCAAATTCAATGTCAGGTAATTAGACCCCAAGCAAGAATTTTATGGAAGGAAATGTAAGGAGGAAAGTTTACAGCTGGGAAATGTATTAGCATAGGTGAAGACCAGAAGAAAGCATGTTCATATATGTCCATGGCTTCTGGAGTTTTGCCACACACATCAGGACGTACGGCCTGGCGTGGCTGAATAAGAATCAGGAGTTGATCTGCTATGGACTTTCCTGCTGGAGAGGTCTGTGTCTCCAAGTAAGTTATTGAAAATCTTCTTTACCCATAGACATCTACTAAGACATAAAATCATCCACAACATGTTATGAAAATGGCTAGAAACAGACAAAGCATGAATAAGTGGAACCCAGGATACTGTAGACACAGCTAAGTATTATTTAATACGTCTTCACTAAAAGATGTACTTATGCTTATGTACATATGCAAGATTGGTGATCATGTATTGTTTAACTGATGACTGAAACAGGTCAATTATGTGTAAAATCATTAGCACAAATACACATACATGTTTTATTTTCATAGTTAATAAATACACTAGCATTCCAGTTTCTAATGCAAATAAATTTTAAATAAAGTCTATCTTTAACTGATGGAATAAAATTCTACTTACTTACACTTGCAGTAATTTCATTTAATAAATCAAAAGACCCTTTTCTGCGGTAAATGTGAAATTACCCCTAGTCTAGAGAGCCCACGGATAGCCAAGAGATCACTTCAGCTATGAGGTGCAAAAGGAAGGCCACCTGAGGTAAATTTTGTCTAGTATAAACAGACATTTAAGAATTAATTAGGTAGCTGGGGGTTTCCAGGGTTTCATTTTGTTGGAACATTTTTAAGTGACTCTGGTGTTCCTCAAATACATTGAAGGGTTAAATGTTCTGCCTACAGCAGGGCTTTCCCTGAAATGGAGCTGCCCTGGTGCAACCGATAAGGACTAAGGAGGAAAGAGAGAGGAAAGCAGCAGGAGGGAGGGATTTCTCTGCATCCCTGTTCCCCAGACAGGAGGTCAGTGTGGAGAAGAAGAAGGAAATACAAACGTTTGAGTGTAAATGACTGAAAACCAGAGAAAAGAGGGGGATGCACAGAATGGGGAGGGGAAGGCATTGAGATGTTGAATAGGTTGTAAAGAGGCGAAAAGAGAAAGAGCTATGGACCCAGCTAGGGTTGTAATGTAAATTACAGGATCTAGTGCTTGTGATAACCAGAGTGTTAGACGTGATGAGCTAGAAAATAACCTTTAAGACTTCTGTCCTAAATATAGCATGTTAGTAGCCCTTCAGTCTTTGGGGGATTACTTTGTGGGGTATAACGCTGATTTCATTTTCTCTGCTTTTGGTCTCATTTTCTTTAGTTGTTAACATGCCTGTGTATATCAAACATCTCCTGCAAGGTGCTGGTGGGTTTTATGAAGACCACCAGCTCATCCACCAACCATAAAGAAAAGTACCAGCACTCTCTCATTAGTACCTTCTATTCGAATCCACTCATGGAAATGTAAAGCCTACATGTCCTTCTCGCGTCTCACTGGTGCTCTGCTTCATTGGTGACACAACAGAGGAGACGGATATGAGTCAGGAGGCCTTGGTTTTGTTCTTCGCTCTCCCAGCCGTATTGTGAGGCATTTTTTATGCCTCTCTTTCCTTATTTGTTATCAGAGAATACTGATGATGCAGGCTTTTGTAAAACACTTTATAAAACTTGGATAGCAGAATATCAGATACCTAATAATTATTAGCTAAAAGTTATTTTAATTTTCCGACATGATTTTTTAATACCAAATATATCCTACAAACCCCAAGGAAATAGAAAATAGTAATAATAATAATAATGATGATGATGATGATGATGAAAAAAATTCACACCTCACTGCACTTAAAGTTTTTTCTGGCTTTTTACTGTTGTTTAATTTCAATCATTTTTTCTTACCAAAGAAAAGTTTAATTAGATGTCAGAATGCAAATGCTCAGATTGGCTTCACATAAGTTTTGTTTGACTGCTTTATGCAGGAGAATCAAATAGTGTATTATAATATATTCCTTCTGGATTAAGTAGTATTTTTAACATATACAATAAATTACTGCAACGGTAATAATGGCAATGGATTAAATAAATCATGGTGTTATTTTCTGGTTTGAGTTCTGTTAGTGCAGGCAAAAACACAATGTAAAAATATTAATTTGGAAGCCGGTTTCTAGTTAGAAAAATAATACTTTCACAAAAAGCTGTAGTTAAAATGTTTGTATTCATAATTAAAGTAGTATTTTTAGAATACTATATTTATAATATATTGATATTTAGACAATATAAAGGAATTTAAGTCTTTGTTTTCAACATTTTAAAAAATGTTATTTTACTACATGATGTATCTCTTCTCTCCCTGACTTTTACATGCTTGCACTGCTGACAAAACTAGACCCTTAACTACTGTTAGCACTACAGAGCTGCACAGCTGATGGAGAGTCAGCTGGGTTTTGCTGAAACTTGTGAATCACTAATGAAATTATCATTTAAATTCTAATTCCCTTCCTACCAGTGGCAGTACGTGAAGCAGAGCGAGTGCTCAGATCACTGTCAGACTGCAGTAAGCAACGCCATGTGATGACAGGGACAGAGATAACGCGAGACTCTGTTTGGGCACTCATGCTACAGTCTTCTTGGGGTGCAGTCAGCAGAACGCTATTTAAATGTGTTGCTCGAATACCACTTGGCACATACACAGCTGCTTTCAGTGGAGGATTTGTAAAAAGGCCATACAGCATCCTGGGGTCAAGGAAATCCTAGCCAGCTTCTTTTTTGACTGAGAAAAAACCCAGCCATTGTCTTGACAGACATGAAGAAAATCTGCTTGCTGTGGGTTCAGGAGAACTGAGAGCCGAGAGGATCCATGTTTATCCAGATGTGTTGCATGAGTAAATGCAATCATGTAAAATCCAAACCCCTTCATACTCAAAACTAGAGATTTTTCTACAGTTCTTTGGGTAGCTTGCAATTAGTATCTACTTATACATTCAAATGCTAATTATAAATGTCCACTGAGACTACCCACTTAACATCTTGTTTTATATTCAGGCTTAACCGTCACTTCTAATTAATATTCTGTTTAAGCCTGTATAAATAGTATATGCCATGATTTAAAGTAAAACTCTTAAAACAGTAATAAAATAAGCCGATAAAATTTCTGCATGTCACATACCTTTTACACCCACAAAACAAACTCATGTAATCCAACGCATTTCCCATTTTTTATTATCTTTTCCTACTTCCTACAGAGCAGGTATAGATAATTCTACATGCAAGAATATATAACTCTAGGATCATGATTTATTTTTATTTATTTTTACTTTTGACGTTTGTTGTTTCATTGTTTGGGTTTTTTTCATTGTCCCTTTGGTATTTTGCTATTTTTAAGAGAATATACTCTCCCTCTTTGAGTTACTATTTCTTGTAATTATCCTTTCCAATATCTCTGCACTCATCTGCAGGGGAAATTGAGCACTGCCTTATTTCTTACACACAGAATGACCCAAAGAACTGACTGCAGTATGGCTTATCACAGTCAGATCATTTCTGTTTTACCATATTCAAAGGAAAACCTAAATTTAGAATTGTTTTTCAAAAAATTTAGAGTATTTAGATTATGATTTTGAGTGAGATACCTCTTTTAATATAACTGGTTTAGGGTTTTGAGAAAGCGTCGTGTAATACTCCTCATAAAAATAAAAAATAGGCCATAAAAAGACACTAAAGTAAAGTGACAGGCATAGCTTGAAACTAAAATCCACAAAATATAGGAAGAACATTTTCTCTTAACACAGGTGTACCTAAGCATTCAGCCAGCAGTTGCAGATCATACTCTATATGCCTCGTTGGCTGGGAAAAATGGGAAGATTAAATTTTATGTTAAGGACATATCCAAGATAATTGAGGTTATGCTAGTAATCTTCATATCTTCTCTATGTTTGCTTGATACATATAGTGTAGTAACATCTTCCTTTTAAAGGCTAAAGAGCTGCTGTTGTAGTTACTGTGAAGCCTGTAGATGATTTTCCATAAGTGTTTAAGTATTCATGCTGAATACAGCTCAGAACAAGACATGTTTTTACATAATTTCAATTAATTTATTTTACAGCCAGTAGTATTCTTTACATCCATCACAATACTGACAGAAAATAGAGTTTTGCTTTCTCTCTAAGTGGGAATAACATTACAGTGTACTTTTTAAGCAAATAAACCCCAAAGAATAGAAGATGTCATATGAAGTAATTAAATGGGATGCCAACAGGCTGGCCTCCACGTTATTGTTAGAGTTATGAAATAATCGATTTCGTTTTCATTGACTAGTTTATTCCAGAAATTGTTTTTCATGAGGGATAGCACCAAGCATGTAGATATACGAAAAGTAAGAATCATTTTAAGAACACCATCTTTTCATTGTGAAAAGGAGAGCGTCACACTCCACAATGACCTGAACTGTCAGTGATCTGAGCTGATGCCAGACAGACAGAAAAAATACCCAGTTTTCTGGGTTGAAACAGTCACACTAGACTCTGCTTGGTTCCCTTCTGAAAGGCAACGGTTACAATCTAACAGTGGCACGAATTCTGCAAGACTCTTCCGAGATCAGATTTTCTTTATCAAAATATTTTTGCTTAGACTAAATTCTAAGTATTTCACCTACCAGCGTTGCTGATCTAATGAAAATGGGCTTCATATTCATAAGTTTTATCTGCAGTGTAGTTTCTGTTAGCATATCTTAGTCGCCACTGGCTTTCAACAGATGAGAGTTGTTATTATCATCTAGTGATGATAATTTTTTTTTGTTTTGCAGTGGGGTTGACTGTGGCCAAAAAAGTCTAGATGTCATTTTTAAAAAAGAAACAAAACTTTCATTTACTATTTGTTTACTTTCTATTCATTTGCTTTCTATTCGTTTACTTTCCTGGTCACTGATAAAGGAGACGGAAGCATTACTGCTCCTTTAAAAATAATACTTCTCAAGAAAGACAGTAACCAATACTGTCTTCAGTTCTAGGTATTAAAGAGCTTTACCCAAACACTGGTCACTGATGGCATTCCTGAGAGAGAGGAAAGTCTAAGCAAACCCTGCAGTTGGGCCGGAGGAATGCTAAAGAGAGGCAGGGAGAAAAAATGAACTCCTTATGGGTGCTTTTTAATGAGAGCTGTGATTAACAGTGAATCTCATCTGCCTTTTCTTTTAAAGCTCATTTCTTGCCCTCATGGTTAAAATCAAGGGCAGATTGACTGGGGAGAAACAAGGGAGCTTCAGTACCCTCCATTAGGTGCTGCCTGGGCTTTGCCAACTCGCAACAGTTTGTTTCCATCCTTAATGTACATAAAAACATGCGGCCAAAGAGGTCAGAAAACATACAATTAACCCACCTCCTTCCTAACTCCTAATCTCAAAGCCATGCTCACTGATTGGTGAGCTGTGGAGACCGATTGGTGATGGCTGTGCTTCTGGGACCGGCCACAGGAACCTCTCTGTGGGGGATTTCAGCCACTGCTGCAGCTGAAAGCACATGCCTCAGTGTGCACCAAGATCATATTGGTTGTGTGTCATTCGCAGGAGTATAAATTGTGTGCACTCTAAAAGGCAGCTACTGGCTGAAATCTGAGCACACATAAGCCCATAATTCATGATTTCTGACAATTGATGTCCAAGCCACCTTGCAGCTCATCACCTCCTGCAATGCTGGTTCTCACCACCCCACAGCCAAATCACCAGGGCGGCCACAACCCCCTTGTCACAGGTCACAGCCCAACATATTAATGCAGAGCATCACTGATCTCGGGTTTGATACATATTTCAGCAGTGGCTGAAAAACAGATGCAGCACCGTTCAGCTAATTCTGCCGAATCTGTCTATAACATAAAGCTGGGTCTTGCACTGCTCCAGCGCAAACCCCACAGGCTGCGAGTTGGAGCCCAGAGTTATTAATCTGACAGAAAAGAGAATGAGCAGGGGCATTGTGGAAGCCAGGAGTGGGAAGGACTCGGGAGACCTCCCTCCTAAAAGTCTTCTGAGCAGCACCAAACAGAGGATTTTTTTTTCCCTTCATTTTTTAGTCAAATATTCTTGGGATGCTAAAAATTATATCATCATCTCTTGGAACATGTCAATAATACTTAATGTTTCTCAGTAAGACGTGCCCTATTTTAGCTGAAAGTTTTTACATTTTTTTCAGGAAATAGGTGATGAAATTCTGTAACCGATAACATTCAGGAGAGTTGTACCGCTCTATCTTTTTCAAATAGGCATGAATCCATGAAATACTGCTTTTTAAAAGCCATAGAATTGGATTTATCTGATTCACCCTTTTAATTGCTGGCACAGGTGCTTTTAAAATATGGCTAAAATGAAGTCAAGATGACATTCTTATTCCGAGTAGCTGTGTCTTAATATCAGCAGCTATTTCTTTTCGGGTTATTTATTTATGCTGACAGCATCTCAGTGATGTTCTTTTGAACTTGTAAATGCATTCAGCTTTGAATCTTCCTGTCTGATTCTTGATTTAAGACAGTTGCTGACAAATAGACTAAAGTGAGTCAAAATTCAGATGAGTAAAATGGAGACATTTAGCAGCTCTAGGCCAGCCAGTCAGTGTGAGGAAGGGTGAAACCTGTATGCTCAGGGTAATCCTGAGATAAGCAAAGGATCATGTTTCCTTTGTACATTACTGCCATCTGCTGCATTTTATCAACAGGCTTGTGGAGTGGGTTTTTTTCTTAATTATACGCGGAAGAGCTCAGAAAGTAGAACAAGCCCCACAAAACCCGTCTCTCCACATCAGTTTCAAAGCGCCCGATACTATTTTTAATTCAGTACCTAAACACACCTCTCTCTTGATAGTCGGTCAACTCAAGCAATGTTTTCATAGCATACAAAGGAGAGTTTACAACTCAGTCATTTGCTTATTTTTCCCATCATGCAAATTTGTTGCAATCCAAGAACTATTTCTGCCACCTGAACTGTCAAAGAAATGCAGCAAGGGAACAGAGAGATTGTTTACTGGTGTTCAAGATACAAAGTATATACTGTACATTAATAATCTTCTTTGCTTAGATTAGTTAAATAAATCATCCTAATTAGGGTGGAACAGTGATTTGAGAGATTTATATGAAAGCCAAAGGAGCTATATTGTTGGCTGGTCCGATGGCAGTGGGTTAACAGAAATTATTACTGTTAGTTAAACTAACCTTTCTATATTCCACCCCACTGCTAACCTTGACTGGTCTTTTTAATGCCTTTTAGGCACCCACTTTTCCTAACAGGTTGACAGCTGCTGGCCACATCTATTAGTCTGTAGTTAAAGTGATCCTGTATCTTCTCAGATAAACTCTGTGCTGTGACTGTCAGTTCTCACCACCTAGTGTAACTTTTACAGGAGATAGTTCAGTTTGTGGTGCATGTGCCTCTGAAACAAAAGCGAATAATTCTTCTACGTATGGTGTAAGGAGCACTGAATTTCCAAATTTCTGGGTTTTTTTGGCAGAAGTAATAAAGCTATGATTCTAGGTACTTGGGCCATAATAGTTAACAAAGGAGACTACCTAAAAATAGAGATGATAAATCTGGCTATGTGACCAGATTAAAATCCTAGTGATTAACCCTAGTTGTCTGATTCATACAGTTTCCCTGGACATTTCAAAAGGTTCCTAGGCAATTGTACAGTGCCGCTATCTGCAGCTCAGCCACTGCCAGGTATCACAGCAGAAGCTCTGCACTCCAGTGGCAGGGGAAGCAGGATGTCTCTTGTCCGCAGGTCTGGACCTATGAAGCCGACTGCATGCTTCACTTGGGCACAGAGATGAATCCCACTGGAGTCAATGCATGACAGTGTTTTCTGTAAGTGGGTAATATAGTATAATACTCCACAAAGACTTGGTTTTCTACCATCCTCTGCCATTTGTAACAGGTAACTACTTTTTTTTCACCTAAAGCTTAGCTTTTTATTAATATTAGTTGACAGCTTCCTGGCAAATTGTTACTTCACCAATATTTTATGATCTCCTTTAAGTACAACTTTTATGTTTCACTCTTTGGAATACAGAAGGGTACTGATGATGGCTTTAGATAAAAGGCAACAGGAAAAAATAGTACTTACACCTGGGTAAGATTTAGGTTGTCAGTAAGTGTTACCTAACCTGCAGAGAATAAAATAGAACCAGGGAAACAAAGACCTTTACTTTTAAGAAGCCAAGGAGAATTGGAAAGGAAATACTGCAGTAGAAAAATGCAAGTTACACCCAGATGGGAGATGGTGAAAGGTGGGGAAAGGTGTAGAGTGTAAAGAACTTGCAGAAGCATTGCTCTCTAGTAAGACTTACTAGTGTTCAGGAAAGATATTTTGTAGGGGAGGCCACACCTGCATGATTGTTTTAAAGATGGATTTCTTAAGACTGCAGACCAATTTCTCTATCTTTGCAAGGGTGACTAGAAAAAAAGCACGACAGTTGATTTAAACAAAAAAAATCATTCCAGAAAATAAAAAATTCTTGTCATTGAAAGCTGAACAGTAATTTAAGCCTTAGTCTTGAAGTGAACAGAATCCAGAAAAGAAAGATGTACCTGCAGAAATCCAGGCTGAGCAGTTTAACCCTTATGTCAAACATTTGTACGGTAATATCATGAGTGTCTAAAAAATTCCCTTTCCTTTGATGCAATTCTCCCTGACATTGAGGGTAATGAAGGTATGGGTCTGTTATACGAGACAGACATTAGAGAGAGAGGAGACTGTAAGTGCTACCACCTATGTGGTGAAAAAGGTGATGGGTTATGTTCACTGGGACAAGACCTAAGTATTAAGCCTCAGTGAAAATCAGAGCAGTGCATGTAAATTCCATCCACAAGGAGCAGTTAGCAGAAGTATTCTTGTCTAACAGAAATAATTGTAAATATGTGCCTTTCCCAATGTGTTCATGATGACAAATTATCCACTTTGTCATCTGCTGCCATGTGTTCTCTGGCTCTGTATCTCTGCTGCTGTGAAAAGGTCTGCCTGGGCAGGAGGACTGAAATGAAAATGGAGAGCTTATTTATATTTTCACCCTATAGAAGAGTTTCTAGTGTCTGCCCCAAAAGCCGTGCTTTAGATTTGTTTATAACATTTATGTTGTTTTGATCTAGATTGTAAGGTAAATATACCTTTCTAGGATCAAACCGTCACAGCTACTCTATATAATTTCTATGACAAACAAAAATACAACAAAAAATGCTGGCCCTTTCTTCATCTGTCTGCTTTTCTGGAAGTGTCGGGACTCAGGTCTGCCCCTCTGGCCAAGTTTCAGTCGTATTGACAGTGGTGGTGAATTTACCAGTTGGACTTACAGTTCCTCCTCACTCCTACTCAGTAAGGGGAGTTAATTACTTCACCTCATTTGTTTTTATCTCACTAGATATTTGGAGCAGCAAGCGAGGAAGACAGACCAAGGGTAAGCATCCTTACTGATGCTCAGGTATATCAGGTGAATGGTCCATTGGCTGGGGTCACAGTCTGAGCAAGACTGAGCAAACCAAAAAGGGGATATTGTGCCTGGTATTATAAGAGTTCAAAATGTGTCTGTGTCAGAAGTTAAAATCATACAAAAATCCAAATGATGTCTTCACAGTGACCTATTTGATTATTGCCCTATGAATGGCCTACAAAACACCAATGCAGACAGGATGACCTAGTGGAAGCAAAAAGGAATCATACGTATACTGTTCGATGAAAAAAATGCATGTAATGAATAGGAAACCTAAGCAATGCAGTGGATAACTCAGTGGAAGTGCCTACTCCATCGACAGCAAGGAACTAAGCATGCAGATGAATCATTA